>NW_025763639.1:17500-720935 GCF_021052385.1 Filobasidium floriforme
ATGAAATGTGATGAATGGAATTGGAATGATACAGGGAAGATTAGCATGGCCCCTGCATAAGGATGTCAAACCTACATCCATATGCAAAGTTCAAGCTAATGCCTCCCAACATGTCTAGACCTACTTACAACCCTACATAACTACTTAGACAACTACATACATATCAACACATACTTACACACCTCACTACATATACACATACATATCACTACATATACACATCTACAGTACCAAGTCAAACACTTCATCCCATCAAGCAAGTCCAACCCAGTAAAAGCCTGAGCCGGCCCTGGGCAAAAAAGTCATGAAAGGGAGAAGAGTTCAACAAAGTTGAACAAATCTTTAGAACAAGGGCTTAGCCTCAGCAGATCGTAGCAACAAGGCTACTCTACTGCTTACAGCACCCCGTTCCCATTAAGTCGTCTACAAAGGATTCACCCCCGCCCATATCTCAATTTCAATTCATCAGCGAGTAACAAGGACCTTTCCGTCCAAACTACTAAGCCAACATTTATGGTTCACAAGCCGAAGCTCTATTTAAACACATCTAACATGTGCGGGACCAACATCACCGTTTCCAGTACAGATTCTGACTTAGAGGCGTTCAGCCATAATCTAGCAGTTGATAGCTTCGCGCCATTGCCCGATCGGACAGGCGCAAATACCAATTAACTGAATGAGCAGTTCCTCTCGTACTACCCTCAATTACTGTTACGGTAACACTCCATCAGTAGGGTAAAACTAACCTGTCTCACGACGGTCTAAAATTTCTCCCTAAGGCAGCAGCTCTCAGGCCCTGGGCAAAAAAGCTAAGCATTTCGTCACTAACAAGGCCTTCAAGCCGGCCCTGGGTAATACATATCCATAAGGCCAAGCCAGAGGAGCTATCGCCACATCACTGGCAATTCACTCCTCAGACCCAGCCATCCAACTTCACAGCACAAGACTGCTCTGTCAGATAAGAGACCAAAACCGCTCTGCTACCATGTCAGGATAGTCCCAACCACACGTTGAGATTCACCTGGCCTCTACATGGCAGCAAAACGGTCCAGCCTAAAAGTATCCCCCTTGATCAACAACTTGATAGATAACCCACGCCAAACATCAAGGTCAAGCAGAGCGTTGAATTGATCCTCATCAATATAATTTCGATAGTGCGCCCCCTTCACATTTAAATGGTAGCAACCCGGCAATGTAGATCATTGTTAACTAAAAAGAACAGATGATTGCACGTTAAACCAGTAATGTCAACTACCCACCCAAGCTTACAAGGGCTAACTATCGTCACCACATATCAGTGTTTCGCATCTCAACTGCCGCCTTACCCTGAATAGCCCAACCCAAACAGATAGCCCAACCCAAACGTATAATAGATAGCCCACAGCAGGTCATCAATAAAATGACCTGCTAATATAACAAACAAGGTAGTATTAATACCTTCGACGCAATAAACGTCGTAGAAGCAGCTGACGCCGCCCCGAGCCAAAACCCAAATTTGATTAGAATAGCCCACTGAACGAATCGACAGCACGCCAACATTCACTTATTAGCACACATTGAGTCGTTCCCCAAAAGATCAGTAATCGTGATACCGTGGGTGAACAGATCAACAGCAACGAAGACCACCACGACACCGTCATAAAAGATCGACTTATTAACTAACACTTAATCGCATGGTTCACATTATTAATACTATCATTATCATTATCGTTATGCTACTACAGACCGCTGTAATACTAACTGAGCCGACCAGGGATTAGCAAACCGACGGGCGGAGGCACGCTGACGCCAGTCTTCTAATCCCCATACGGTTAACCTAGCTGACGTCCGACGCGACCCAAATATCATCAATCCGTAAAAATCATTTTTATAAAATCATTTTTACGCGCGCGTGATGTTCGTTCTTGCGAGGGTGTTAATGTTTGGCTAGCGTTCGAGCTTGATTTACTAATACCAGGGTGGGATGGCGAGACTATCGAAGGAATCGATGGGGTTTTGTCGCGAGCTGCGAAGGGTGTTTTGTAATTAGCAAACGATTTGGACGCTGATCGCATTAGTACTCACATGTTAATTGAAAGTCCCCATGCTCAAACCCTTCTTCCGAAGCATCCAATTAGGATCGCAACATTAATGCCCGGCTGTGTGGGGGTAATGCAGGCATTACCGAAGGGTGATCGATGGACCTAGGGCTTGATAATAGATATTCGTCGAGAGGGTATCGAACGATGGATTAAGACGAAATGGTGCAGTCGACTCGTTGATCTGCTTGTCTCATACGACCGTCCATCGTCTCGGGTCCATATTTCATCGTTGACAATGTTTTCGAGGTATCGAGCGGGTAGGTCGGTGTACGACATGTCGAGGGGGACTATTTCGATTCCTGGCCAGCTCGAGACATGCCCGACAATGCAGCGAATACGGGAGGACTTGCGATATCCTCGATCGCTCGTTTGGAATTTCTTCAAGTCGCACTATGTATCGAACGATGGCACGGGGAAGTTAGGCCGAGCTAGACAAGTCAAAAAGGTCTTCCGAGCGAGACGTACCAAATTCGAGACCGACGATGCCGGCGACCCAATGGGTTTGGGTTATCGGAGGACCGTCATGGGACGTGCTGCTTTCGGCGAATTCCCATTTTTCCTGACCACTGTCTTCTGCATCCCGCTTGGTACTCTACGAGATCGAGGGAACCCATGATTGTCGAATCGTTTATCTGTAGCATCCTCCCGTCTGTCAAATCCAGTCACCTGGAGCCCGCCTGTGCATTCCGTCTCGACCATCTGTGGGAAGGCGGAAATCACGAACGAACGCACAAACGAGGTTCAGGAGCTTCCTGCCAAATTTTTCTGGCGGAAGACTTACGGAAGACCATCCATCGAGCGCCGCCCTATTCCGGTAGGTCCGTTAACTTGTTCGTAGTCCGTCCTGCCGATCGCGAGGGAAGCCTGTATGTGGGTGGGGCGGTCTCACCGGCGTCGACTATATATAATTCGCATCATACTATCGAAGTTGAACGTCTATTCGAGTCTTGCTAGAGCACGAAGACCATCGATATCGCTTCTATCCGGAACTCGTAAAGACGAAGAGGTTTGTTATGGTCCTCGCTCGCTTCCCGGAGGTGATTCACCGAAAGAGAAGTGGCTGATCGAGATCGGGAAAGATCGACGCGCACATAACCCGACATTGTCAACAAACACGGTTCATTCTATCCTCGGTAACTTGATAGATTACACGATACCTCGAGGTTTGGTGTTACATGCTGGCCTACTGCGTCTTCTTGTTCCCCTTCTTCCCTTTTTGCACCTGCCCTGCCTTACCTTCGACTCCGCTCTTCTTCACCCCCGGAACGTCGGCCGCTACCTTGCCCGCGGTCCCCTCGTGCGGGTCCATATGGGGCACCTCCATAACCTGCCCGTACTCGTTAGCTCGGCTATAGTCGACCCGGTAGATCCAGCGTTGGTATAGCAGGACCACTGGAAGAGTTCAAGGAAGAAAATTAGTCGGCAAAAGCATTGTAGAAACTTGTATGGAATATGACTTCGACGTACCGAAGACGGCGTCGTCACGGAAACAAGCCAGACGATGCACTGTCCAAAAGAAAAAGCCACATCAGCTTCTTTCTCTCAAGCGAGACCGACCAGACCCAAACCATCCGGACTTACGCCAAGGCATAGGGATGATCATCGATCCGAAATCGTCGATGACCGTCGTCAACGTCTTGTAAAAGAACGCCTTCATACTGCTCGTCCCCGCGAAAGAACCCGTCCGAATGTCAGTCGACTCGAAAATGAGAATATCCTTGAGCCGACCGGAGTACTCACGGCAGATGCGCTACCGATTTCAACTTGTAGTTGATGATCAGCTGAGGAACGAGTTGAGCGAATCCGAACCTATAGCAAGCAAAGACGATCGATCCGCTTGTCAGGATCGTTTGCCAGCGGCGTGTTCGCGATTGGGGGCGGTGGCTTACATATAGACGGCCTCGGCCAAGGTGGTGACGATGAACGAATACCACCCCTTGTATTCACTGCAGCACAGAAGAAAAAAAGGGAATACGTCTCAGTCTCCATCGTCTAGTCATCTCCGGCAGGTCCGAGCCGAACTTACTGAGTTTGAACTAAAAAAGGAAAAAACAGAACGCAAGACCACCACAATCAGCCTCTCCAGTTATCCAACAACCAACCCCCTCCCCCCCAACCCCGTCGCGACTCACGAGAATAAGCCGCATAAGCCATCAAGACCGGAACCGCCACGGTCCCTACAATCCTGAACGCCAACGCGTCATACTCCCTCGTCCGCTTCTCATCCTCGCTGAGCTCCTTCTTGTCCTCGAACGTAAAGCTCGGGAAAGTCTGTCCGGGGGCGGGAGGGTGGTACTTGAAGTTGATGACCTTGGTGATCTTCCATACTTCGACCAGGATGCCCCTGAACGTCGAAAAGGGTCAGATCTGAGCTCGACCGGCATGGGTTGTGGGAAGAGTGTGGGGTGCTCACATTCCGTTGGTCAAGAGGATCATCTTTGACGTCTGTTCCCCGCTGTCGAGCAAGTAAAGCAGGATGATGACCTGTCATTCCAAAACTCGGATGCATCAGGAACTGCAAAACTGTATCGCATCGACCCGAGCCGGACTCGCACCTGGGTGACGACATTCGTGATGATCGACCTCAATGACACCCCGACCAGATTCTTGTCCGTCTTCCTCCAATGTCCGACATCCGACTTGAAAGCGAGGAACTCGAACCTGCGCACTCAACACAAAAGTCAGTTTTTTTTTTCCAGCACACCCCCACCGCTTTTTTTTCGCGACGAAACCCCGACTCACAACATATGCAAGACGCTCAAGATCGCCGTCGCCGCCGCCCAATACGGATTGGCCGAGAGCAACAACCTCTTGATCTCATCCGGGTCGATCCCCGGCCCAGCGAGCGGGTTCGGGTTCGGGTTGGCCTGTTCCTTTTCCCAATTACTCGTCATCGACGCGTACAGGTTGAACTTCATGAAACTGATCGGATCATAGGTAATCTTCAGGGGGACCCTCGGGGTGGTGTTGTTGATGGGGAACTGAGAGTCTTTTAATAACCAAAAGTCGTTGGGGTAGATGATCGGGTAATAACGGTTGTCCTCGGAGATGACCATGTAAGGTTCCAAGATCGGGTTGTTTTGGGCGGGTCCGATGTCGGTGATGATCGTCAGGGTGAGGTTGGTCGCCCAGTGCGAGACGATCCGAGGTCCAACGACGCCGTCCACCTTTTCCTCTTCTTGTTCCTCTTCTTTCCCCGCCCCCGCGTCCGAGTTTAAATTCGACTTGGACCCGATGAGCTTCTTGGCCTTCTTGACCTTGGCAGGCTCGTAATACCTAGCCAACTGCTTCGTATGCCTTACGACGTGCCCTCCACCTCCCCCAAACTCCGGCTTTGCCAACTCGCCCCCCTCCACAAAAGTCTCGTCCACCAGATAAATATGCCCATAAAACGACCCGTTGTTCTGTACCGACCCCGGCAAATCGACCAAAACCTCGGCCTCCCTATGTGCCTTCCAATCCCCATACGTGATATTATTGAAGACGACCAACGGAGCTTGCGTCTCAAAGTCGATTGCAGGTACTTCGTCCACCGATGTATAGATGAGCATGGAAAAGACGGTCCCGATCGGCCAGATGGGTGGGTAACGGGTTTCCGGGGTGAGAGGGCCTGTAGGGACGGCTGTTGACGCTTGACTGTGGGTGTCGGCGCTTTGAGCGTCGGGGACGAATTTCGAGGCGGTCTTTCCGAACTGCGAAGCATGAATCCATTCTAGATCAGCCAGGTGTGAAGTCTATCGGAGCGTAGCAGGGGTGCTTGCCTGTGACGAGAGGATCGAGATCACTGCCGCCATGCGGATGTAAGAATCATAAATCAGAACAGGTCCGTGCTCGTTTCCAATCACGCTAGCCGGAGTAAGGGGACAGTCACTCACGACTCTGAGAAGCCATAAAGATCATGATATACTTGAGGGCCTTCTTCATCGTCCTGCAATATAATCCAAGTTCAGGAGACGAGATTTGCGTTCCAAGATGAGCGATCGAACGTGCTTTACCTGGATACGAGCTCGGTACTTACGTCTCTTCGCCGTTCTGGCCTCCGGCCGCAGGCGCCGGATCGGCGACGGGAGTGATGGCGGCCATTTCTCCGACTTTGATCGAAAGGCGTGAACGAGGTGTGACTAGTGAAGCAGTGACAACGACGTGGATTTGGCTCGAGTGTGAGGTTGAAATGTGATCGACGTCGATGCGATGCCCTGGCATGGTCTCTCGGTCGACGATTGTGCCGAACTGTGGGCGCGGGAAGATAACGAATATTCGATTTTCCCAGGGCAGAATGACGACCATCGACACATCGACCTCGAGCTTGAATCTTTCTTAAATCTCAACATTCACATCGAATCTGGGGGGTCTTGATACTACTGTCATCAACCGCTCTACCTCCTTAAAAGCTGTGTAAAGTCTCTTCTGAAGCCACAGGTAAGCGGTCTCGCTTTCCGAATCCATCCCTCTCGTTTCCAACCTACACGCAACACGCAACACGCTACCCCGCCCGATGATGGATAAAACTGGTAAACCTCTCTCTCTAATCGAGTCGGTGTGCGGATTTAAACCCCAGCACATCGGGACAAGGACACCCGTCTCGCTCCCAGATTCTTTTGAGGATTCTGGGGGGCGAGATCCAGTGTAACGGCTGGTCCGTCGAGGGTTCGTTTCCGGCGAATATAATCGTATACGTTTCCGGGCGAACCTTTTGGCGGGGAGAGGCCTGATGAGGAACTTGAAGGCGAGTCTGAGGGCGGAGCAGAGCGTGCGGTAAGGGCGTCATGGAGTAGAGTAGATCGAGAAGACAAAGGAGGGGAATCGGAATTCCGGCACCGAGTTTCGCTGATGTTGATGCTATAATCTGGTGGCTCTGAACATCTAGCTACCAACGCTCGGCCGACCTCGAAATGCAAGGTCAAACGGAACCGTCCTCACATTCCGTACTCTCATCGCTCCATTCGGTCCTAGGCTCTCTCCAATCAACCTTCCCTTCCTCCTCATCCGCCCACCTCCACCCCTACTCATCCCACTCAAGCGATATCGCTCTGCAACAAAAAGACCTGCTCGGCAAAGTCCGGACCTTGCGTTCTTCGCTAGAAAACTTCCGATCGTCCTGGACGGCCGAAAAGGATGTTGTCGATTCGCAATTCTTTCAGTCGGACGGGACTGGACAAGTGTCGAGGGATTTGGATTCCGAGTTGGATAGACGGAAAACGGGAGTGGCTAGGTCGATGATGGACTGGTGAGTCTTCGCCCGTCTTTCCTCCCATACCCCCCTCGACCGGGTCTACTCCAGAAATGCCGATGATTGAAACCGATCAATAATAACCCTCGTTCAGCAACTTCTAAATTAGGTGTAAACACGATTCCCTGCTCTTAACTACCACCTCCTCCCTAGGCCACCTCTCCCAACTCGCTACACCTCCCCATCGTGGAACCCGAACCCCATTCGTACACCCTCAAACCCTCCTCAGCCCGACCGAACGCCTGCAAGCGATCGCCGTATCCATCCCCTTGGACGTCTATTTGAACAACGAAGATCCCGATCTGGGGAACGCGATCGATCAACCGGGTAACGTCCGGATAGATACGCTCAGTTTTGGCGGGGAGCGGATGGCCGTCGATATGGATATTCGGCATCCGAAGTGGGAGGTCGAGGTCCAGGCTCTGCGGTCGGATTCTTCATCGATGACAGGACGGTATAAGTTGGAGGAAGACGGCTGGCAGGTGACGAAGTGCGAAGTATCCTACGTCCCTCTCGGAGGGAACGAGGTCCCCCCAGAACCCATCGTCTTGCCCCGGATGAGCGAGGTCTTGTCGTCCTACCTCGCTCGGTACATCGGGATCGTCAATACGTACCAGCTGGAACAGCTTTCCCTGAACAACAATGACATCAACGACGAGGAGGGGGAGGATGACGACTCGGTCCTCTCGATCCCCTTTGCCGAAGAGACCGAATCCCTCGCTTTGCAAGCAGAACGCGTGATCATCGCCTTTGGGGAGAACGTCGCTCAGATCGCCTTGCTGGATAAACGGATGAAAAAGGTAGAATTCCAGGCGACATCGACATCGACATCGACAGAGCCTGCGACGCCCCGGCCTTTGACAGTGGAAGAACTGGATGGGGAGAGGAATTGGTTCGTCGAGGCTGAAGAGGTTGGGCGGATGGTCGAGTGAGTCTACCCTTCCTGTGAAATGCAAAGGCCTTTTGTGGTGTTGCGATCGCTTATCACCGGGGCTTGGTAGCGAAACGTCGGTGTCCCTACCGGGTAATGTACACCGGCCGAAGCTACGGAGCGTCTTTCCGCAATTTCGCCTGTTTTCAGCGGAATCCATGCCTAGCCCGACCTGCTCCTTGCAACCTCTTCCGAAATCTCACGGACCGGTAGCCCTGTCTCAATATGTCAAGAAGAATCAGGCCGACGACGTTCAAGGGATGGAGGTCGATCAGCCCAGACAAGACGCAAGTCGACTAGATTCTAGCGGGTGGATGTTGGAGATCGACGAAGAGATTGTGGTGGGACAAGATCTCTTTTCCGACTCAACCGGAGCTGTGGATCTACCGCAGAGTGCATCTGCCGGCAGGGGTGGAACTGATATCGCCGAGCTGCTTGTTGTGAGTCTTCTTCCAGCTGTGCTCCATCTCGAATGTTTTTCGAATAATTCCCGTTCTCATCGCCTGTTCTTCCAGACCGAGCTGAAATCGCCAAATCAAATCGAGTTTTCGCACCGGCCTACCCGCTCGGACCGTCGAACTCAGCGATACGTCAACATGAGGGGCGGTATACCTGGATTCAAGGTGTCTAGGTTTGCCTTACCCCGGGCTTCTTCAGCGGTCGCAGAGGTTGCGCCGATCAGACAGGTCAGTGTTATCATATAGCGTCAGCCGTCGTTGCATCGGCTGTACTAATTTCGTTTCCTTATGACAGGCCTTGCAACGAGCGTTATGGCTGAACCGACTGTACACCTCTTGCTTCAAGCCTTCAATGCGATCTAATCAACCGGCATCTACTGTTATAGATGGAGGTGAAAAAGCCCTCGATGCAGACCTTGAGCTTCTGATGTCTGGTATGCCAAGCCATGTTCCTCACATACTTACATTCATAGCTGATCAGGTTCTTGCGTTTGCGTTTTGCCTGTGCTCGCAGGGGAAACGCTGCCGACTACCGAGTTGTCGGTGACTGTCCAACGCACGACCGGATCCTTACAACTGAGCTTTGCCTTGCCGGCTCAGCCTAAAAGTCCGACCTTACAAATGGCCGTTGTCACAATCACGCCTCTGATCGCTGGAGCCTCTGACGTCGACTTTGACATCCGATTTGAGATCAGGCCGTCATCGCCAGAAGGGCTTGATATCGACTGCCGGGCGGCAAAGATCGAGTTGATCAAGGCAACTTACGACGTGCCTCGATGGCTGGAATGGCTTGATGTAGTAGTTCGGAGCCGATGACCCGCGAACATCGATAGATCAACACGATAACGCTTCTGCAGTGAATCCTGATTGCTAAGGCGATTGACTTTTGCATATCTCGCGCGTGGATTCGAGTTGGCTCCGTCGCCGACGATCTGCGTTTCAGGTGTGAGGGAGTGCAGCAGCGGAACTCAACGCAAGACACCAAATGAGCGCACGATATCATATGGCCTGAGTACGCACTTCCCTGAATTGTTGGGACCCTCCAATTTCCTCGATTGTGTTCTTGCAGACAGTCTCCAGCGGGCAATCGTACGCCTTTGGCGTCTCGGTCAATGGTCCTGCAGTCGCGTTCTTTGTTATCGCTGCCATGTTCATCTGCTTGTGTCTTAAAAGCCGGACTTGGGGGATTTTGCGCTGGCCGATTCGTACCGCCTTATTGCATCTCACCTTCCTTTGAACACTGTGCTTGTGTACTCGGCGTAGTAGTAGAGCACCAATTCGAAATTGTAGGACCGAGACAGTTCGATGAGGTTGTAGGCAAACTTTGCCAGCGCCCTGACTGCCTCCATTTGGTGGGAGAAGTGGGTGAACTATTGTGATGAGACTCAACCACGCAGTCAAGAACGTCACTTTGTCGGGGATACCTCGGCGCAGTCGCTTGAACGCTTCCTTGTCCTTGTTCTCTTCTGCCTCAAACATGAGCATCCTGTCCTTGGTCATCTGAACCACTCCCAGGGTCTTCTTGTTGGATGGCTGGTAGAATGAGGGTTCCTGGGGGGTGAGGTCAAGGAGATATCCAAGGGATGAGGTTGAGGAGGTGTTCTGGCTTCATGGTGAAGGTCGTGATGGCCTCCCAGGCCACCTTGTCAACCCACTTGAACTGAGCCCGGATATTGTGCGGGAACTCACCTCCGAACGCAACTGGTACCACCTTGTCAGCGTCTGGGATTCCAGCCTTGTCTGGCTGGGCCTTGTTCCCGTTCCCAAAATACTTCATGAGCAGCTCCTTGAATCGGCAAAGTCGCTCCGCATGCCATTGACAGCGTTGTCGACCTCACCAATGTCCTGCCACATGTCCTCCATCTCCGTGCCATGGTCGGAGTTTGGACTGTCCTCTTCAGGAACCACGTCAAGACCGTCAATCTGTCTTCCTCCTCCCAATCCAGATGATTCCCCAGTCCTCTCTTCCTCTGTTATAGGTGTCACGTGACGCTGTGGTGACAGGATTTATTGGCCCACAACGCATTGGATGCGCCGTATGCGACTCCCGCATTCGTCCCCCGGGGGGATACTGTTCGGTATTATCGTTTTGATGTAGAACTAGTCCTGTAATAGCTCTACATCCGTTATAACATTTAGATGTCTACCCAAAACCTTGCCTCATTCCTGCGTCTCGTCAGCCTGTCCAGGGGGACCCCTGCCAGGCCCAGGTATACCGTTACGATAGTCCAAATATATGCTTCAAGAACCTATTTTTACCCCGGATCGTTTCCCGTATCTCCAAATGATCCTGGAGACTGGCGGTGCAAAGTACAATGAGGTTGCCAAAAGCCACAACAAAGACTTGAGGGGTGGGAATTCCTTTCATGGGGAATTTGAGCTTCTTCTGTTTGAGCAAGGTCCCCCTTGCCTTTGGCCTCGTGACTATATCTTCCCGCTCATTCATCCAAAAGAAACCCTCCTCTATGTTGACGGTCTCTGTTCCCCATCCAAACTCGTCATTGACCAACACCACTAAGTCTTCTGGCGGGAACTTGAACTCGGCCGCGAGGTCGAAGATGTCGTCTTCCACCCAGTCAAACTGCTTGGTAAGATCTTCGATAATCTTTACGGGTCGGCGGTAGCTATGAGGGGGAAGGACTAACAGTCTACACGGGGCTGGGTCTAAGGGTAATGGTGTGATAACAAATGAAGTATATACATACAATGAGCCTATTATAATAAGCACCTACGGGAGATGTAAAAGTAGACCCCTGTGGGGATGTCGAGAGGTGTCTCCAAAGGGACCTCCGAGGGGGCCTCTCGCGGGAGTAGTGATGTGTCACGTGATGGCTATAACATGATCACTTTCTATTCTCATTGTAGTATATAGTCTTTCATCTGTTATTACATCTATATACCCTAGCCCTACGTTCTACATTACTCCCGGATATGTCCTCACAGGTATACATTGAGCTGGTCTTCCCTGGAGCCTTCTCGACGTCTAACAGGCATCGGTGCTGACGTTTGTGTGCGAGTGGGTCTGCCAGAGAATGTCGGGGTTGTTCGATCTGAACAAGTTCTACAAACCGAGTGGGCAGTGGGCAAACATGCGGATTAAGTATTTGGAACTTCGCGGCATGGGAATAGCTGGGCCGGCAAAGACTAAGACTACAGTGGCTAGTGGATCGGGAGGATTGAAGCCAACAAGGCCTAAATCCTCCTACTGCCCCAAATGGCAAAGGAGCGGAAAATGCGGGACGCAAGGATATGCGCTCGAACACGCTTGCTTGGAATGTTTGTGGCCAAACCACGGTGCGGCGACATGCCAAATGCTGGCGAACAAGACAACTGGAAGGAGGTTCTGAACCGGATGGAGGTGATACTTTGAGCTTGGGCAAAGATCACAGATCCGGCATTTCCAGAGGTCCTCCGGGGCTAGTTTCCCGTCGATGGCGTCGTTCAAGACCTCCTCGTCCATGAATCCGAACTGCACGACCAGGGATTCCGGAATCACAGACCCAACCTGTTTCCTAGACTCACCATTCCACTGATCCATCGGGTCATCAAGGTCGAGATCGTCGTCTTCGACCACCCTCTTCCTCTTCTGCCCGGAACCCTCGGCTTGTCCGGCTTGGATATTCTTGAGGAGCCCGAGGACCTGGGAGATTTGGTCCTCGACCTTGTCGAGCCGGCTGGTTCTGGACTCGCCATCGGATTCGTAGTAGCGGTTGTCGCCGTCCTCCTTCCTCGACTTCCCCGACTTCCCAGAGTTGTGGGACTTCGTCCTGCTAGGTGGCCTAGGGTTCGCCCTAGCGGGCCGCTCCGGTTGCGGGGACCTGGTGAGGGTCCTCCCACGATCCCTGCCAACCCCCTTTTGGGACCTGTCGTCGTCCTGGACGACCGGCCTCTGCTTCCCCTTCCCTTCAGATGTTAGAGCTCGACGTGCCATCGAACCCCCAGCGTGAGCCGAGCGTGTCGCTCGTGCCCCCTCATCATCGTCCTCATCGTCGTCACCCCCCTCCTCACTTTCATCCCCATCCCCGTCCTCGTCGCTCGGCTTCTCCCCACCCTTGTCGGCCTCATGCTCGCCTCGCACTC
Source organism: Filobasidium floriforme (assembly GCF_021052385.1). NCBI lineage: Eukaryota > Fungi > Basidiomycota > Tremellomycetes > Filobasidiales > Filobasidiaceae > Filobasidium > Filobasidium floriforme. The sequence continues at coordinate 30,281 of NW_025763639.1, forward strand.
CGTCCTTTCCTTGCTGATCGTCAGGGCAAGCCGCCCCTCCGACAACCGATCCTCCAGCCCTCGAGCCCGCCTGGGATCGAATCCTCCGCCTGTCGTCGTCATTACCCGTCTCTACTACCTTCGTCTTCTTCTTCTTGGGAATCGGAATCCCGTTCTCGTCCAACTTCTCCTTGTTCTTCGAGCCCGCAGGTCGACCCATGGCAGGGTGTCTCGTACGGTAGGTAGGCAGATGTGGGAAGTCGTGGGGAGATCGTGGCAACTTCTGAGGTATGAGGAGTCGTCGCAGAGAGGTAATGCGTGAATGCCTTGCGGTACGTCGGCCGTGTTCAGCCGGTGGTGTAGAGATCGATGTAGGGCATCTCCTCTAGGCCGGAAGGCGAGGGGACTTCGCATTGCTGGCAAAAAGTTCCCTCGTCACGTGACGCGCGCAGTTTTTCACTACAACAAACTGGCCCGCGAGCCGTGTGTCGTTGATCGAGAAAAGGAGGGGGGCGAGGGGGGGATCAGGTTTTTTTCTGGGCCGGTGAGCCGTTCGTGAGGTTGTGTAGTCCTGGAAGACGCTGTGGCTGGTGCCAGGGGGGGGGGGGAAATATGAGATGGGTAGTGAAATGTCGTTGCCGGTCGTAGTGTCGTTGTCGTGTCAAAACCGCCGTGGTCGTCGAGAGAGAAAGTCGAAAGGCGAAAGTCGAGTCGAAGTCGTCCGGTGTCGTTCGAAGGCCGGGTCTCGTCGGAAAGCGCCCCAAGTGCCTCAGGGTACTTCTCAGACACTCCAGCTGACAGATCCTGCACTGAGAGTGGTGGTGGTGATGATGGTGGTGTGTATCTATCACCTGGGTGAGGTGGTGATAGATGTGTGTGTGATCATCACTCCTCCCATCTGTAATGTCCCTGTCGCGCGTCGCGCACAGCCTGACATTATTTATGATGCAGAACCATGTAGCCAATGATAATTGTGATTGGTAGGTAAGCTGTATATTCACCACCCAGTCTTTTGTGTCTGGAAATGAAGAAGCTGGCAAGGGATAGGCAAATAATGTTCAATTCAGAGGTTTACTTCCCAACCCTGCCCTCTCATTCACCAAGTTGGAATTCTGCACTCGTCAGAAGACTCGAAGCGCTTCAGCATCATCTAGACTTTGTGCAGTACAGAGTCTACATGTCCTGGATTTTAGGCTTTTGTTGTCTTTGGAACCAATGTAAGACTTGGAACTTTGCAAAATACCTCTGATTGCTTTCACAGAACCCGAGTATGTCTGCCTCATCAAAAGGGCAAAATCTGACGACCACAATTTGTTGCTTCCCGCACCACAGGATTGAAGGCCTCTTCGAAGGGAGCGAGATGTGCCTATCACAGACTTTAATCTGCACTCGCAAGGAAGAGGAGAGGGAAAGATCGAAAGATAGGTAAATGACTGGCTAAGCATGCTTGTCTGCACACTTACTGCCGGTGCCATCATCATGGGTTGATACCAATCGTCCATCCCAAGGCGCTGCTGGAAAGTTGAGCTGACCACGATGAGCGAGAAATTGAGCGGCTGGTTAGAGAGATCGGAGAATTTGATGTCCAGGGGCTTCCGTCTTTTTCGTCGCGGTAAGCCCATACAGATGAAATGAATCTACAGTAGCGACTTTAAAACCGAGGCCCAAATTAAGGTCGCCAGAGCTCGCTTGATGTCTCGTCTCAAAGAGATCAAGGCCTGCGGTCATAATGGCACGTATGAAAAAGTACAGTGTCTATGGTCTATGACATAACATGGGTCAAATTGTGTATACACAGCTATGGGAATAAGACGATCCGTCAGTATTGTCATCCTGTTCCTGTCTGGATCCTCTGGAGGCAGTCGCTACTGTACTGTGCACGCTCTCCCAGGTCATGAGATGGACAGTCAAACCGCCTATGCTTGCATGAGGCAAGGACCTTTTCACGTGCTCAAAGCCTCCGTATCCGCGAGTCGCCTTGACTAGGCTTTCCAACTTGGCCCGATGATCTTTGCCACAACATTTGACATCCGGAGAAATCATCTCAGAGAAGCCTGCTGCTGCGGACATGTAAGGCCTCATCCATGTCTTTGTCTCGTCATTGTAGAGCAAAGAAACGAGCTTGGGCGGACGTCCAGCAGGATTAAAGCGGTATCCCGGCTCGCTGCAGAGTGTGCATCTCAACTTGTCGTAGGGGCCAACGTCATGGGTGATAGCTTTGAGCTCTCTCCAGTGTCCTGCGCCTTGATAAGTCGACGCCTCTTCCGTCGACTGGATTTCCGCCAGCTGATCCGTTTGACTCGATATAATGCCGGTGATCTCCTGCTCGCTCCCCCCCGTAAGCTCGTGCTCGCCATGGGTCTCGGTGTCCTCAAAGTATATATCGTCGCCCTCCACTGGTACGAAAAGGATATAGAGGTCGCCAAATTTGAGCTTGACTGAGACGCCCTTTTCAACGAGTCGCTCTGCGTCGGTAGCTTCAAAGACGCTCATATGAAAGTGACAAAGATATCCTTTCAATGAGTCCTGGAGAGCTGTTTCTGCATCCTCCTCCGTTTCGCGCTGGGGAACATGCGGTCGAAGCCAAGTGTCTCCATCTTTGAACAGTACCAAGGCGAATGTGTCCCTCGTAAAGACGACTGGTTCACCTGGTTCTCCACAAGACAAACATCGCTGACTGTTGTGGATTCTGACATGATCTCCGAAATCACTTAATTGCACGGCAGGCAGCGCCCAGACGTCTTTGGGAGCTGGAATCAGAGGCATGTCGCTCACGTTCTCCCTGGTGATTTCAGAGTCCACAGTCGGCTGGTTGTGGGTGCCAGACGCCGTTGTGACGTATACCGAAGGAGCGAACGATTGACCCGAGAGACCGGAGGCGGTATCTTTGGAAGACATGGCTCTTCTCTGAAGTGTATTGGTCGAGATGATGGTTCGGTTGCAAAGGCAGTAATGATTCTGCAGCTGTTGAGACACGGTATGGTCAGAAGCCCTCCCAATTTCCGTGTATATACACTCGACCCAACTTCGTTACGCTCATTACATTCACCTTATGGTGAAAACTGATACCCTTCATGCAGGCGACGTCCTTTATCCAAGATACTTCTTTTGTTCAGCATACCTCTTTTGTTGAAGATACCTCCCTTAATATCATGCACCTCGGTGAAAGCAGAGATGCGTTGGGGATAGGCCATGTCACTCGGCCGATGGCCCAAGCGAGAATAGATGGGAGAAAAGTGTGTGTTTTGTGTTGCGCCAGGAAGGCTGAACGACATGTTGGTAAGCGTCCTTCATGTCGATTTCATGCAGTACGATTTGCATGTTCCTCTCCATCGCTTCTTGCACTTGTCTAAAGACGGGGTTGAAGCTCTTGTAAACCGGTCGTAACTTTGGCTTTGTCGATGCGACTGTTCACGGAAAGCGCTGTTTTACCCATCCGTGCTTGTGGCTAAGAGAGAATGTGAATCGTCCGGAACTTGAGGTTACCCGTTTAGAGTAGGTTTGAACACAGCCCCGATGGGGCTCGACATGAACTTGTTCGGGAGAGAGGAATCGTCGGCCTTGACTTCATGACTTTGATGATAAGAAAGATGAATCGTCATATGCTACAAGTTTGCACCACCCTACCGACAGAAAATGCAAAACGCCACGTGTCGATTACGCGCGTGCCATCCGTTCCAGCGCCGCTGTACCACGATCTACCCAAACGACTATTTACATTCCGCCTGCCGTCTCCGATTCCATTTTCATATCGCTTCCTTCCTATAGCTCTAGATGTATCACTCGTAGATCGCCTCCCCGTCGTCCCCGAACAAGACCTGTTTCCCGGTCCTGAACGCGTGAGTCAACGCATCGGCGATCTTGCCCGCCTGGACGGCGTCGTCCAGAGAGACCGGAACGACTGAGCGAATATGACAGCCGACGAGATGAGATGAGCGCACGATTCTTCTCGCGACGGGCTTGGTCCGAATGAAAGGCGGACTAACCGGTATCGTCCAAACAACAAGCCACGAATTCGTTCACCTCGGTGACGAAAGCCTCGCGGAAGCGCTCGTAGTACGTCGGACTATTCTCCAACAGCCCCCGAGATCCGAGATCAGCCCCTAGCTCTACGAGATTCTGGCGACAAGGAAATGGAAGACAAGGGGTTGTACTCACGTAGATTCGGTCCGGACGCCGTGTTGATCACGGATCTCGACCCTGTTGATCGTCGGGTTCTGCCGAGGTTGACGTCAATCCCATCAGCCGGACCCTACACCGATTCATCTTCTTTTACGCGCCCACACTCACCCCGTTGACGATGACCTTTCTCTCACTCCCAAAGACCTCGGTTAAACAATCATGCCCATGCAACCCCGTCCGACTGAGGTGGAAATCCAATACTTTCCCACCGGTGAACTCGACGACGCAGATGGCATTGTCGGCATCGTTCGTCTTGGCGAGCTCGGGATGACGGACGGAGAGACCTGTGGAGAAGACCCTCTTCACTCGGGGAGCGTCGTCGCAATCGGAGGTGGTGACGGCGGTGGTGAGGCCGAACAACCACCTGGCCATGTCGATATCGTGAATCCCACAATCCACTATCAACCCGCCGGAAGCTTCGGAGAATTTGACAAAGAAGCCTGCAAGGTAAAGTCCAACATATAACAATGATATACCATCGGCTCAGCTTCCGATCGACAGGTCCCCATCCTTACGCTTATTCGCTGTAGGATACGATACGGCTGGGAACAGAGGGCGGAACGAGAGACACTGGACTCACCGGACGGATCGTACATGTCGTTCGTAGCCGACTTGATCAGATAAGGGGTCCCTAACAGTCCCGCGTCGATCTGTCTCTTGACCTCTTTATATGATTCGTCGACTAGTCAGTCGCCCGGGATCGAGGTGGAGGTCAAGGTCAAGGTCGAGCCGCAAGTTAAGAACCGAGGCCAAATTCCAATATAATACACCTTGGTATCAGTGTCAGGCAAAAGCCGACCCCATGAAATCAAAAAGAAGAGAAGAGGAAGACAGAGGACTCACACCGCCTACTCAACCCGACCATACACTTCAATTTCAACCCCTCAACCTCATTCTCCTTGGCGGCGGCGAGTACGGGTTCAGAATCGCGGGGATTGATGGAGATTGGTTTTTCTAGGAGGACGTGCTGTATCGTAATATCGTATATCGTAGTATCGTATCGCGTGGTATGGGTATGAATATGGATACGGATATGGATATGGAAATGTGGGATTTTCAGCATTCAGTCATCCAAGAAACTTGAACGTGGTTTCGCACGATAAAACGAGCAGAGAGGACGACCAAGCAAGACGCACCTTCCCCGCCCTCAAAGCCTCCACGGCCAGCCTCGCATGGCTCGACGTCTCGGTCGCGATGACGACCGCCTGTACTTGCGGGTCGTCGAATATTTGTTGAAAGTCCGTTTGGCGGCTGTTCTTCGTTGTTTGTTGTTGACGGTGATGGTGATTCGATACGTGGTGAAACATAAAGAAAAACAAAGTAAAGGTAATCAAGGTGATGTGATGGTCAGCGAGTGGCAGAAGAGATGCATTGTGAGCGAAAAAGAGAGAGAGAAAGAGAAAGAGGAAGAGAGAGAGGGAGTAAGAGAGTAAGAAATCCACGCAGAGAGGCAAGAAGGAGATAAGGAGATAATACCACTGACCGGACGCTCGCTGGCAAGTTCTCCTCGGCCCACTGGAGGCACGCTTCGATAGGATCACATACGGCTACCAGTCTCGCTCGGGGTGTGAAGAAGGCCGTCTATCATGTATCAATATCAATGCCCGGTGGATCAAGATGGGAATCGGGATTCGATGAGGGAATCAGCATTATCACTCCTGTATGGCATGTATACCAGTGCAGCACATCGCCATGACTAGGAGAAGGCAAGCGGCCTCGAAATACTACTACTGACGTTGAGAGCGTGTCGTCTCCCCATCCTCCCAACGCCGAGTACGGCCACGCCCAAGAGTCGATTTTCGTCCGCCATCACGTCTCTTGTATCTCTTGTATCTGTACGTTTCAGCTTGTGGTGAATCCCTGTAACACCACGAGAGGCGGGAGTAGTTGAGTCGAGTGTGGGATAGGTACCGGCGTGTTTCGTATGTGGCTGTTGGGTATTCCCATAGGGCCGTGATCGGATTCGAAGATGATGCAGGATGTGATCGATGATGAGGTGTCACCCCCAGCACTCGGCTAACCCCGAACAATCCCGCGAAATATCGTCCGTGAGCACGCGCTTGTGATTCATTTTGCTTCCGCATGTCGTACCCCGAATGCCGATGAGCGGGGTCGAGCGAGACGCGTGGGGGTCAGCTGTCGCTTGCTCCAAAGAGATCGGACATCGAACCTCGACCACCATATCCTCGGATCCTCGAAACACCACATCGAGATATAGGATCTTCTACCAGCTACCATAGCCAAACGTAGCAACCGTGACTCTCTCGGATCGAGCTCTCGAGCCACACCGAGCCGAGGATGGACGGCGAACCTTCTGCTTCTTCCGCGAGACAACCATCGTCGTCAATGTCAATGTCGTCGCAGAAGAACACGACGTGCGATCGGTGTAGGAAACGCAAGGTGCGCTCCGGTTCCGTTTCCTCTCCACTTCATCATCAGTTTCGATGAGTTTGATCTTCCTAGGAGGCGATGGTAATGCTGAATTTTACGTTTCGTTCTTGCTGCTGCATCCGGTCTCCTCGCTCTTCACCTTCCCACTCCCCTCTTCTTCCATTTATACTCTTATTCTTTTTGGCAACCGCAAGGTCAAATGCGTAACCCTCCCCCCAGACATCCCGGATAACGAAGACCAAAAGTGTAAAGGGTGTTACAACCTGGACGAACCGTGTACTTATGAGTATGTCGTGAAACGGGCGGGGAGGAAGACTACGTGAGTTTCAAGTTTCCATTCCTTTCCAGTCCCCTCTTTCCGGCTCGTGCTCGTGCCACTACCCACTCGACTCGACTTGACTCGTCGGATTTCATTTGGATTTTGAAGGGGGGTGGGGAAGGCTGATCTGACGGACTTTTTTCATTTCATACCATGGAACGATAACACTCGGGGGGAACGTCGAATAGCCGGGTGATCAACCAGCTGAAAAAATCACGCTTAGAGTCCAACAACGCCAACAACGACGACAACGACAACGACAAAGACAGAGACAGAGATAGGGACCTCTCGTTTTCCCACCCCGAAGCCGGACCAGGACCTGGGAGTAGTAGTAATAGTCGGAGACCTACGAACCATCATTCCAGTCCTTCCTCCCAATCTCATCTTCAACGCCGTCCATCTCATCTCCAGAATCAACCTCAACGTGCACACAATAATCATACGAATACGAATTCGCATTCGCATGCGCATGCGGTCTCACCGGAAGAAACCTCGACGACGTCCTCGTTTCAATTCTCTTCGGGGTTGATGTTGCCGCACCACCACCACCATCAAGCTTCTCCCCCACCACCCCCACCTCCACATTCGCATTCGCATTCGCATCATGCGCATTCGATATCGGATCTGGTCTCCGGGCCGTTATCCGCTGGTCTAGGGATCGGCCCTGGAGTCGGAGTCGGAGTCGGAGTAGGCGTGGGAGTAGGCGTGGGAGTCGGCGTGGGAGTGGGAGGAGGTGCGGGGGTAGGGATAGGAAATAACGGGCCGGGCGGGACGGGGATCGGGTATCATCAAGAGATGGATATGGATATCGATATACGAGGCCCGGGTCCGGCGGGATTAGGTATCTCTTCCTCTTATTACGATCCCACCACCACCACAAATAATAATAATAACGTTAGCGTGAACACGCCCTTGCCGTACGGAGGAGGAGGAGGACATGGTGGAGGAGGGGACATGCACACCTCGGCGTTGAGCGTATCGACGAGTAGTCAGCCGGACGATCAGGCGGCGCTCAGTGGGTTGTTGCATTTGAGGAACCATATTCCCGGGACTGGGAGCGCCGAGGGTTATCCACATTCGCAGCAGGCGCAGGGCCAGGGGCAGGGGCATGGGGTTCAAGGGCAGAATCCGTATCAACAGAATCAACATCATAATCAACAACAATATCAACAGCATTCGCATCAACAGCAACAGCAAAATCAAACCCAACATCACCCGCCCTCGGGCTCGTCTTACCACTACGTCGTACCCGACTTCCCCCACTCGCTCACCGGCAACCACACCCGTCAATCACACTCCCACTCCCAGGTCTTGCAATTGGAACAGGTCATCTCCTGGGCCAACGCCGCCTTCTTCCTTCGACTCTATTTGAAGTATCAGCATGCGCTCATGCCGCTCGTCCACAAGCCGACTTTTGCTAAAGATATCGTCGATAGGCGGGATAAGACGGACGAGGTGTTCAGGGGGTTGTTGTTCAGTCTCAGTGAGTCGACGGTCTCCTCCGACAACGAGGCACATCGGGGGATGAAACCGCGTCAGGGCGAAGAGCTGAACAAGATTTCACTTTGTGGGGGGACGGCTCTAGTCACCCACGTGATATCTCAAGTCCCGAAGAGCAAGATGATCACCCATTTCACGCAACCCGATTTAGAACGCCTGCAGGTGAGGTGTCATCAGGCGAGCAGGACGATCCAGGTCAAGTATCACCACGAGCCGAGCTTGGAGTTGATCATCGCTCATTACGCGTGAGTCCGAGTTTCGTTCTTTGGGGAATTTGCTCTAAGCGAGCCGGGGATTAGCAACTGATGGAAAGACTCGATAACGCTCGTGTCGCGGGGTCTCTGTAGCGACGTCGCGGTCTGTACCACCCTGGGCAAGACCGAGTTGTCCGGGATCATCCTCGCCGAAGCCGTCCGGATGAGCTATTCGTTGGGCCTGCATCGCCCGAAATCGGTCCTCGGCGGGGATTTCTTGCAGACTCAGATGCAGAGGAGGTTGTTCTGGATCTTGTACCAGACGGACAAGTGCGTTTTCGTGTCTCGCAGTCGGGCGGGTTCGAAGAAGAGGCGCGTTTGGGCTGACGAGTCTGTTTGCGAACGATGTGACGCAGAACCGAGGCGTCTGTGGGACTACCCTCGCTCATGCCGGACTACGAAGGGGTCCCACCGATGCCCCTCGAAGTGGACGACGAGTTCATCACCCCTCAAGGCTACCTCCCCCAACCGGCCACCCGTCCATCGACGATGACGGGCCTCGCCATGTCATGTCGCCTCTTTCGAATCTTTTCCGAATGCCTGTTCCGCCACCGGACGTTTTCTTATACCCCCGGGGTAGCCGCGGACCCGGATAGCACGTTGAACTGGGTCGATGGGGCGAGGATGGATTTGAGGGAGACCGTACTCGGGATGCCGACGGCCTGGCAGGCGCACCCGGAGGGGATGGAGGACGAAGACGATCGGGTCATGTACGGGACGCAGAGGGCGAATATATTGATCACGGCCGCGAGTCTTGATTTCGCTTTGGTGAGTCGACGAGTCTAGCGGGTCGGTTCTGCGGCCAGAAGCGAAGGAGTTGGGAGCTGAACTTTGCGACCCGACGATGGACAGCTCGACCTCAAGGCGCTCATCGTACCAGAGTTGGATATCGCCGAGGAAAGGGAGGCGGCGGCGAGGGATTCGTACAGGGTGTTATCGGCGTGAGTGCCGACTTCGCCTCCGAGATTATCATTCGAGAACACTATCTGATAGTGCCGATCTTCGCGTCCCCCTTCTTGACAGCATCCCGATTGAGCACTTGGCGATGAACGGAGAGAGCATCGTGAGTCTCTCCCTTCCTTTCCCATGCCATCCATCGTAAAGGCCTTTCTTTGCTGACCCTGACGACCTCGCTTTGGGTGCTCAACTCGACAGCGTGGGAAAGTGTTGAGGATCATCATCGCGTTGATGAGCACGACGTCGATGCAGGACGAGACGTACAACCAGAGCGTCAAGGATTGGTGGGGGATCGTGAGTAACCAAGAAGAAGGTTTCGGCTCGTCTTATACACGTGTTGCGTTCGGATGGCGCTGATCAGCCACGATGTACTGCTCCGTCGCGACAGCTCTCCCAAGTCCAGTGGGTCCAGGTGATCCCTTTGGATACGGAATCCCTCCTTTCCACAGAATCGCAATCGATGTGATCAGCCCCAACGATGGCGATTTGCAACCTGGGATCATCATCGGAACGCAGCCACGGGGCTGAGCTCCACAGGCCACAGGCCACAGGCCGAGACCTCGCGACGATCGAATGGAAAACGTTGATGATCATCTGAAACTCTGTTTCTCATCGCTCGCTTCCTGGCCCCCTTTGAACGGGGAAAGGGGGACGCGGAAGCAGAACCCTGCGATATGGAAGAGGGGCGGCCACGGGGTTCAGCCGCGGATCTTCTGACCCCCTATCGCGCGCGTTTCAGACCCGTCGTTCCCCGACTGTCCCTCCCTCTTGCCCCGGCTCCACTGCCCTACGCCATCAATCACGTTTGAGCCATCAAATCGTCTCTTTTTGTTCCTTTGACGGGGATGATGAGCGAGATCCACTTTTCGCCTGTCCCTTTCGCCTTTTCGCTTCCTTTCGATTTCTATTTACTATCACTTGGCCCTGTCGTCACGGCGACGGCTCTTCCCCCCGTGTATCATTCATCTGTCTTATCATATATGGCCAGGCTCGTCAGCTCGGCAGTTCGGGATACTCCATGACTCCCCATGACTCTGCATCTGTCAACATCCATAGTTCGCTTCGATATCACGCATGCTACAACTTTCATCCTGATCCTACGACATGTCCCTGGCCGAACAATTATCTCTGAGGAAACGCGTTGATGCAGCACTGTGAGCCAACGACATCCCGGCCGCGTGGACGAGGGGTAGACGCGTCGGTCGAGCAGGAGACTGAACACGGTCTGCTTTGTGAATTGTCAGAGTGGGTCCTTTCGTGGGCACGTACATCGACTTGTTATTAGGAGGAGTATGTCTTCATCTGGTAAGTCGCCCTTGTGACACCGGCGTCACGACCACTCGCTTGGATCTGTTGTAGCTGACACGTGTCTGATAGCTCAACAAGTATTGCAAGACGGGAGGTCGACCCGTGATCGAGCGACGGGTGGTCTATGCGGCCTGTCTCATCGCAGCGTAAGCCTTTACGTCCCATCTCGTACTCGAAATACACCTCGTCGATGGGCTGAAGAGAGTGCTTTTGGGACTGCACAGCGTCAACTCGTTCGTACACATCCACCAGATCTTGGATGTCGCGTTTATGAACCTAGGCAACGCGGACAGGGTGGTCCGATTCGGGGTGAGTCCGCGTCGCATGAACCCTCATTGTAGTCATCACATCCGGGCTGATCATTCCAATTCATACCGTGTGTGGATGACAGTGGAACTTTCAATGCACGTTCATGCTCAATGGTCTGGTCCTCGCTCTGGTCCAGTCGATCTACGCTTATCGATGCATCAAGGCGAGTTCGCATTTCCCCTCCTTCCATCCTTCCCCCTTCCCCCTTGCCCCTTCCCCCTGCCTCTGGTTCCTCCTCAATTGCTTGTCGATATCCCCGGTCAAGGACGTTCGGAACGCGGTGGCTGACCGTGAGACGACGGATGGCTTGGTAGTTGCAGCTCGCCGGAGATCGAATCTGTATGAAGACCGGGATGTCGACGTTGATCATCGTCGGGCTCATGGCGAACATAGGGTGAGTCCCCGTATCCCGCAGTTTCTTGTTTCGTGGGCAACCAAACGATCGGATGTTACGATATTGTGGAAGTGACGCTAAATCGATAATGTCTTGTGATAGCCCGACGATCGTCTCCTTTGCCGTACCTAAACCTCAAGACGAGACTGATATCAAGGAACAGCTTGAAACCTATCGTTTACTTAACAAAGTAAGCAAAAAAGATCATACCCTACTTTCCCGCTTCTGACGTTGGGCATCGCTGACTCGTCGATTGCCCGGGCTGCAGTACAAACCCATCATCATGATGATGTACGTGATGAACATGATCGTCGACTTCGTCGTCTGCACCGTCACCATGATCACCCTTAGAAGATCGATCAAGAAAGTCACCACTAGGTAAGAAAAGCTCCATGACCCCATAAAAACGCATCGAGCGACCTTCGGCTAACGAAAAATCGAATGACACGTCGATGTAGGACCGCCAAGTTTCTCCGACAATACGCTATCCTTTGCGTGGAAGGTATGGCCTTACCGTTCGTTGCTAGTATCGCCGCCATGATCATGCATCAGGCTGGACCCGGTCAAGTGAGCCTATTCGCGTTTTCTTTCTCGATGATTTCCTCTCTATTGTAAGCTGATCTCTTTCGTCATCACAGTCGAGCTTGGACGTGAGCGCCATCTGGCCGATGCACAAGCTGGCTCTGGTCTCGCTATTCTGTTTGTTGCTCAAGTAAGTTCGGAAATTTCTTGACAGACGGCGAGAACCCCACTCAAGCTGATGATCCTGTGATTTTTCCTTCAGCCGAGACACGTTCCGAGAAAAGCTCTATGCGACCCCTCACATCAGCTTTGAACTGTGTGCGCCCGTCACCCCGATCCAAGGAAGTATTCGGGTCGATAGCCAGGTCGAGACCGCCATCTACAAGGACGACTATCGACCCAAGAACAGCGCCAACAGGCCTCTAGGGTTTTGACTGGAGTGAGACCGTTGATCGTTAAGGACGCTGACGGGCACGTCTTATCTAGAGTTTCGTGTTGTATTAATGTTTAATCGTTCTGCGAGCGACGTCGTTCAGGAAGCACTGTCATTTCATATCGATCTCACGACTTAATCCTCTAGTAAGGAGCAATCGTTCATCTGTTGTCGATGGGCGGGAGAAGTCGGGAAGTCTTCCCGATTGTCCGTTTGGTAGCATAATTGCAATAGCGATTTATGCATTGCCTTGATCGAATCGATGAGCATCGATTTGATCGATTGTTCCAATGGAAGAAACGACTTTGTCCCTCCCGTACAAGTATCCCAAATTCGAGATCCTCGACAAGGCACGGAACTTGCCTCCGGCCGTGTGGCGAGCTTAGCTCATGCCACGCTCTTCTTGTTGTTCTGACGAGACTGTGTCTCGAGACCGTGAAGTTCTTCGCGGTAGAAGAGATCGATGGAATAGCCGGCCAAGAAACCTGGATGGATCCCATAACACACCTGTAGCCGTAGCGTTCCCAATGACATCGGACTGCACCAAGCTCAAGCTTCGGGCAATTGTTCATTTCCTCCTCCTCTTCATCTTGCTCATTGAACGGCTTGACAGCGGCAATTCCAGCCTGGCTATTTATCTGAACTTCCTCCTCTCGAATCAAGTCCTCCGGAAGCCGGATACGCGATTGATTCTCCAGTGCAGTGTAACGCCCTCGACGGTACGTCTGAGCAAATCCCGACCATCAGCTGACCATGTCTCGATCTGCAACATGTTGTTCACTCCCAAGAGACATACAAAGACATAAGGAGCTTGGCGCCTATCCTCACGATCAGCGGGACTGCCACCTTTGCATAGGATATGGCACGGTATACAGTGGTGCAACACAGGGTCCATGCGTCGACAACCGGTGAGTCAACGCGCACGCCAGTCAGGGCACTGCATGTACTCTACCCAGTGGCAATACCGGGACACATTGCGGAACCCGAACATACAGATGAGTAGGCACAACGAACTGTATGCCGACTACATCCCCAGAGACCGGGGCGAGGACGTGATAGATATCGAGCTGCCGGAATCATTCGTCAGGCTAGAGGACAATGAGGCTGTCGAACCCAGCCTGAAAGCCAAATACGAGCGAGTAATCTCTTGCCTGAAGTACTGGTTTGGTTGGGTGCTCCCTTGCCAGTGTGATACGGCAAGAACGAGGGACAAATATTACCAGCTTGTGGCCAACAGCACCAGAAATGACACCGATGATGATCTTTCGACTGGCATTCAAGTCGCAGACTGGGCGAACAAACTTGAGAAAGTGTTCGATCGAGTCGCAGCCGGATTTTAGACTTTGAACATGACTTGAAGTGTCAACCCCAAAACGACCGGGGAAGAAGGACGTGAGTGGCCGGTGGGCACGTCGGCATCGGTCGATGAGAACTGGCTGACGCTTGGATTTCCCTTCAACGCAAGGTTCAGGCAACCAAGGCTCATACCGCATCATGCGTGAACCAAACTTCGGAGAAAAATCGCCGAGTCTTCACCCTACGGTTCCGGTCAGGCTCTTGCCAGTTAGAAGTTGTCGACTTCTCATGGAAACCTGACTGCGCCGACGAGAGCACCACGCTGCCGTTTACCCCTTGAAGTTCACGCTCATAGCGTTGATTTTGTGTATCAGTTTCATCGCCGCTTCTTTCAAAGACCTGTTAGGCCGGGTCAAACAGTACCTGTACAATCATCTTGTCCCTGGTAGAGAAGGGGAAAGTCTGGACATGTTGACTCAAATCGGGGACGGTTAAACTTGTGCATGGACTTTATACCACCTGTACTACCCCTGAACTATTGAAGAGGTTCAAAGAGGTTCTTGACCTGCTTATCCGCATATGCTATCCAAAAATTGTGGAATTGTACCACAAATTGGAAGGGGAACTTTGCCAAGCGCAACTTTCCTGGTTGGGTGACATGCCTGAATGACCAAGCTCGGATGTTTCTAGGAGGTTAGGGGTAGTTCAGGTGGCAAAACGTTTGGACCCACCTTTGAATCTATCCAGTCAAAGCTGGAACACGGGGGCTGTTTGATCATTCGATCGAATGGAGTTCAAAGCGAGAAAATGGACCACCCTGACCATCGATCCACTATACTACCTCCAGATTGGTTTCGGGATTGTACTAAGCGAGAAGTTATACAGTGGAGCCGGCCAATTGGATCCTATCAGCGTTCGATCGAGCTTCCTCCCGCTTTCTGTATGATTTACTGGCTGGGGCCTTTGACGTAGAGTCTGATCTCACTTTGAGCTGTTCATTCAGGTCCGTGTGGCAATCAGAATTCCTTGTTAGCGAATCATCGGGCTTGCCGTGTCGTCTTAGCCCGATGTAACTATGCTGTATGGTAGGCCTGGTCTTCAATGGATCAGTGGCCAATCGCAATCGGTCCAAGGTCCATTGATGTTATTCGTCGAAGCCCTGAGTCAGTATAGAAAGGCTGCTTTCCCCTGAGATCACCTTTGGTTGAGATAGGCCATAATGACGGCGCCAAGCGATCTATCGTCGTTCGATGTGTCGTTCCCCGTTTCTCAACCCCTCCTTTTCGTCATGTCGGCGCCCAATAGTCCTACCTCCGTTCATGGTCCCGGCGTATCAGTGCAACTCCACCTCTCCCCGAGAGAAGCTCTGAGCAGCGATACGCATGCTCGTTCTTTCATATAAGCAAGGAGAAGGAAGATTTGTGTGAACATCAACTACCTACAAGGGAGGATCTCATCTTGATTTACAAGAGGTCTGTTCGCCGACTAGCGGAGAACATGGCGAAAGGCTGAAACGCCTTGTAAGATTAGCGCGACGAGTCTCGGCTCTGTATCTCACGGGGATCGCCGAAGAGGGTCAACAGATGATGGTATATACCTCGATCAACATCATGCATCATGCATCATCAATCTGATTCATACCTCGTCGATCACTCCTATATACAGCTACATGCCAGTTCAGACCGCTAGTCTCTCATGTATCAAGACACAGAGTCACCGCAATCGGTCTCGTCAATCGCAAGCTCACGGATGGCATCGGCCTCAGCCTGATCTCGCGAGATGGACGCCCTGAAAGGATGGTTCAACCCGTCCAGGAAACCACAGACGGGTTACCTACCGCTTTCCCAGAACAGGGAAGATGACGAACATTCTAACTCCGGTCTATCTAGAAGCACAGATGATCAAAGATTCACGAGTGATGATCCAAAGCCTCATCAGCGCGATCGGAATTCGGAGGACGACCTACTCCCGCTGGAGTTCTTCGGTATCGAGTTACATCCAGATACCTATGGTCTGTTGGAAGACGACCAAGCTCTCTCCGAAGCTTTCGGGATTAATGGTCAGTCCTCTTACCCCTAAGTCGCTATCACGCGGCATCGTTATTGACTGCTTCGTCCCGATCACTCGTCTTTACTCTTAGGCCTAAAAGACGTATTCAGCAGCCGGATCGTAGTGATCTGCGCAATCTCTGCATGTCTAGGCGGGTAAGCTTTAAGTCCGACTTCCTTCCATCAGACCCTCTTCAGTCAATCGTTGCTTTCCAATCATAAATATACTCATCCTGTAAATTCTTTTGTTTTCATTGACAACCCGTTGTGTACCAGGCTGTTGTTCGGGTTCGACCAAGGCCTCCTCTCGATCGTCCTCGTCATGCCTCAATTCCTACGTGTTTTTCCCGAGGTCGATCGCGTTACTTCTCCAAGGGCGGAGTTTAACAAGGGGTACGTCCCGCTTTACCTCCTCTGATTCGGTGCTCATTTATTACGATACCCTACTGATAACAACGACTTGCCTCATCGTTCTACCGCCAACTTGTCGTCCTGAAAAACTACAGCCTGATGACAGCAACCCTAGAACTCGGCGCGCTCCTCGGCGCACTCCTATCAGGGTACATCTCCGACAAACATTCTCGGCGGCTCTCCATCGCCTTCGGTCTTTGCTGGTTCATAACCGGATCTACCCTCCAAACTTTGTCTAAGGGTTACCTGAGCTTGGTCTGGGGAAGGGGGTTGGGAGGGGTTGGGATTGGGGTTTTGAGCAGTACGGCTCCGATTTATGTGGCCGAGGTGAGTCTCAAGTCTAAAGAATTGGTCCCCCGGACGGTGTACTGAAAGAAAAGTTGGTTTGGTTTTGGTTTTGGTTTGATTATGGTCTGGTTTGTGGCGGGATTCATAGATCTCGCCGCCGAATATCCGAGGGACGCTCTTGGTCGTCGAACAGTTCATGATCGTCTTCGGGATCGTAGTCATGTACTACATCGTGAGTGCGAGCTACGAGTCTGCCTTCGACCTCGTCCCTTCGGAATTCGTACCGAATCTTCTACTCTTATAATGTATTACGACGGCACTCTAGACCTACTTCACCCGCCACATCACCGGAGAATGGTCATACCGCCTCCCCTTCCTCATCCAAATCCTCCCCGCTCTGCTCCTGGCCAGCCTGCTCTACTTCCTCCCTTACTCGCCCCGCTGGCTGGCCAGCCAAAAAGGCAGGGACCTCGATTGCCTCCAAGTACTCGTCCGGCTGCGCAAGCTCCCCCCAAGTGATCCTCGGGTTCAAGCTGAATGGATCTCCATCCGAACGGAAGCCATCCATTCACGTCGAGCGTTCGCCCAGCGTCATCCAGAGTTGTCGAAGTTGGAGCCGAAGTCGGAAGGTGGTAAAGAGGGCACTGGGTTGGGTTGGGGAATGTTTGCCGATCTCAAGAAGGAATGGGCTGAGTGGGTGGAGATGTTCGGACTCGAGGTGATCAAGCGGACGCATGTCGGGATGGGGATCATGTTCTTCCAGCAGTTCGTCGGTATAAACGCCTTGATCTATTACAGGTAAGTCTTTCGTCTCGGAAATACATTAACAGAAGACCAGCTCGCTAATATTGCTTGCCGTTTCCACAGTCCGACATTGTTCGAAACGCTAGGGCTGGACTATGAACGCCGGCTCTCGTTGTCGGGGATCATGAACGTCGTCCAACTCGTCGCGGTCATTATCGCCCTGGTCTACATCGAACGGTTCGGGAGGAAGACGTGGTTGTTCATGGGTTCGATTGGGATGACCTTGTCGCATGTCATTGTAGCCGGGATGATCGGTGAGCCTTGAACTCTTCTCCCTACGCGATAGGATCATAGCTGACCGCTAATCTGCTTGACGTGTTCTTGCGAAACCACAGGCAAATACTCTGACGACTGGTCCTCTCACCCCATCCAAGCCTGGATCGGGGTCAGCGCGATCTTCACCTTTGTCTTTACCTTTGGCCTCTCGTTCGGCCCGATGGGCTGGCTCATCCCCGCCGAAGTACACAGCTCGTCTTTCCGTTCAAAGGGGGTCGCTTTGGCCACGTGTACGAACTGGATGAGCAATTTTGTCGTCGTAAGCTCGCACAATCTGGTCACAACATCAACATGAAAATGTCCGCTTCGTACTGACCGGAATGATCGTGTTTTGCCTTTCTTTTTGCGCTCTCAGGGCCTGATCACCCCGCCTCTGATCCAGAAGACGGGGTACGGGGCGTTCTTGTTCTTCGCTGCGTTCGGCTTTTCATCCGGCTTGTGGGTTTGGTACTTTGTGCCCGAGACCAAGCAAGTCCCTCTTTCTCCCTCCGCAATCAAAAGAGGGTCTTGAGCTTATAACTCAATCGCTTTCACGCTCTCCGTCTGGTTCGGTTGCATTAACGCTTGGAATTGGCGCATCGAAGTAGAGGCAAATCCTTGGAACAGATGGACGAGGTGTTCAAGAGCCCCACGGGGAGGTTGGACGAGCTAGCCAAGCGGGAAATCCGGGAAAGGTTGATCGGCCTTCACAGACACACCCTCGATATGGGTTCCGAGTTCGGGTTGGGGAACGAGGATGTGATTGAGGATGGGCTGGAGAGGATGGACGGGTAGCTCGAAAGGCCGACAATCCGACTGGATTCAGATTCGAGAACGCACATTGTGGCGATCAAGTGCCTGGACCTGCCGTGTCGTGTCCAACGGAAGGACAAGTCCCGCCACTATACACTACGTAGAGGTATCCGGTAGTCATCGTTGACAGCGCGCTACAGTAGTAGCCCGCTCGGAAGAATTGGGCTCGCCCGTGCGTCGTGCACCGGGAAACCTATAATCAACTACCGCAATCACCCATCCTAAGCGGGATATGCAGACGCCACCGAGCTGGACTGACCAGCCTATTCGTCTGGCGGGGATGAAGTGGGACGGGAGATATTACCCACTCATACCTAGAGCAAGGGTTTGACAATACTGCACAGTAGTTGGGCACTGGGAACTGGTCGGTTGACCAGACTCTTTTGGGACGCGATACGGTTTCGACTTGTAGCATAATTTGCCATTGCCTTCGAAGAGGGCAATGATCGGGGGCGACACATCTTGTTCCATAGGGCCCGTTCGATCGTATTTACTGGATGTAAGCTGCTGATTGATCAGAAAGCGTAACACCACCTTGAGATGCCCGTCTATGGTGCCATATGCCTTGGCTGCTCGTGACCGATAGTGAAACGCCGTGAAAGGCCTTTTGATGCCGTGTGACAGCGACGCGCACGAGGCCAAAAACGACAGATCGGTCGTCATCCCCTGTTGATCAAAGGATCGCCAACTTTACGGCCATACACGATGCATGTAATTACATCGCAAGACTTAGAGGCAGAGAGAATCGTGGCTCATGGTCGGACAGATCCGCTCTCGAGCAAGTACTCACAAGTAGATCTGACTAACGCCAAACCACAGTATGCTTGCTCAAGATCATTCATCAAGCAACTGACTAGTCGACGATGTCAAGAAGAGCTTTTGGCCCGGAATCGTACGAACGATCGGCTAACCATCGCTCCACCGCGTCATTTTTGCACAAAGTCCATGATTCTTATTGCACCTCAACGTAAGCTTTGTGAAAGTCCCTTTCAGGTTGTGGCATGCTGATTGTCTATCTTGGGTTTCCGTTCATCATCAAGATACACGACAAGTGAGAGCCCTACTCCCTCTTATTAGTACGCTTGCGATGTCTTTTCACCACATGTAACTTTGAGTTGAATCTGCTGCCCATTCAGCCCCCGATCGTGGACATACACTACTCGACAGTTTCAAGTGACCAACCCGGATGGCTCTACCTACTTGACGACCTCGACGTCGAATACATCAAGACCTCTCTCTCATGAATACCAGGGTCACGTGGGGTATGTTCACTCGAAATCCCAATGCTCACCCGGTGGAACAAGCGCCGCTGTCACATCATCGAGAGATTGTTCCCGTGGAAAGCTGATACGCAGTGTGATGATGATAGGCAACAACCGTCATACTCTGACCTTGGGGATCCCCTCCCTCCGAATTGCGATCGATCTGAGAACCAAAGAGACGCATACGAAATCGGAAGCCAGCCCTTTCCGCGAGCAATACACCGCTACTGGTGTTTTTGTACAAAGCGGGGTGAACGATTTTGCCACAATGATTTGCAACCATACTTCATCTGGCACGACACGATCACGGACCGTTTCATCCCACCCGAACCTTTCCAAGGACTGGAACAGCCTACCGATGGACACTTTTGTCCGCCACATGGCCAGGAAGTTGAAGATCAAATGAGGATGCTGAAAAGGAATCAAAAGCGCTATGGTGCAGTCCTCACATCCGGCAATTATGCTTTATGGTGGTTCGACACAGAAGCTGTCTTCAGAACATACTTGAGATAGGCAGCATCGATAGCGATGAAACTCCAATTGTACCAGAGAGATGTCACTACGACTTCCTGTGTCTCATACCTTAGCATCGTCATCTTTGTCAGGCTTGCAAATTGGAGACTTTTCATCCATCCTTTTTCCTCGCGTGCGCAAAATCATTCTCAAGCATCCGACGATCTTCGACAAGCTCAAGACAGCTATCCAGAACGAGAAGCGATACAAACCAGCGTTTCGACGCTACATCTTGTAACGGCCTTGGCCTGCTCGGTGCCATCACAAGAGCTCTCGCGCCAGCCGATCAAAGAGAAGCTCCTTAACCTGATCGTTGCTCCGTACACATCCCCTATTGCGCCCGGGATCGCAACAATCGACCACATTCGGTTATCTACCGCGCGCTTCCACCTGAAATCGCCAAAAAAGGCCCAACGCCGCAAAGCAAGCTCGGCTGCAAAGATGCATGACCTTGCCATCAATCTCCCAAATCCATGCAGGATAACAAACAACCTCGAGGTAACTTGATCAGTGTTCCTAACCTCACGGTACAACTGTCCCGCACGAGGCGCAAGCCTACCACGATATCAGTGATATATAATCCAGTTACTCGCTGCGCAAGACCATCAGAAAGTCTGCATGGACAAATCTTCACGACGAAAAAAGTAGATGCCCAAAGCTTCCCGATCATGAGATTTTCCACTAGCTGTGACGTCTTGGATTCTAAGCGCAAGCTGCCCGAAAGCTTTTGCCTATTCCAGAGCATCACTGACAGGTCTTACTGTACAACAGCGGGTCAGACATCTCCCGGCGCGTTCTCAGGAATCCTCATGAAGAAACGGCCGAAACGAAATTTCAGAGGAGACTTCACTGAACTTTATGGCCAGTAGCCTGTCTCCCTTCAAATCGAGCTTCGGCGTGTGATTATGATAGATCAGGTGAAGTGAGACTGGATGAGATGATGGTGCAATCGTTCAACCAAAAGGCGTTCGTGAAACAATAAGCTGGATTCGGCTTGCGGCTTGCAGAAAGCGGCTGTGGGTCCGTAAGAACAAAGGATGAATGAAGGTTGAGAGAGAGACGACATCCGTGGCAACACTTACCGTACTCTCGCCCGGCAACAACTTTGCCCAGGCCAGATAATCGCTCAGTTTCCTCTTGTACATCGCATTGTAGTCCCACTCGACCTGAGCGGCATGGGGGATGTGTAGTTTGCGCAGCAACTTGCACACCCGCTCCACGTTACTTCCCAGGGCCATCTCCTTCTCCAATGTTTCAATCGTGCGATCGCTTGGCATGGGCAGATTGGCGTCGATTATCACCTCTAGATGGCAGAAGCTCAGATTGTTGAACTCTTTCACAAATTGGAATTCACCACCTCAAATTCTTCCGGATTCGCGAGGAGAGCATCTACGGCATATGAATATACCCGATGACAACATATCTTGGCAAGGAGACACGGGATCAGCATCAAAGGAAGTTCAAACACATGTGTTGGGGCTGCGATCCAGACCAAGCGACTGAACTATAAAACCTGGGCAACACCAATGTCTCCTCCTTGGAACTTTCGTACAGGAAATTCTCAGCGAAACATTCTCACTTCCGGACTCGACACAGTCCGAATCAAGTCAGCTAGAACGAAAACGGCGCATCTTTTCTCCTCGGTGGTGATTTGAAGACCAGTACAAGATGAAAGACAATGTCGATGATCGACAACCCGGGTCTATGAGTACATCCTTGCGATCTTCGAAGATGCCAAAGTAAGTCCAATGATCCTTCCCGCTGGCATGGACCAAATTGACGGTCATTCGTCTCCATGATCCTTGGCCTAGCACAGATCTGAATCGCGCTATCGCTCCTTCTTTGATGAAATGGAAAAACAGCGACAGAAAGATTCTGCTGACGAATACTCCCTTTTGGGTGACGAGCTCACGGAGAGTATCCGCAGTGCCGGAGAGTATAATCGAATTGAACCTAGTCATGAGGAGAATGGAAGCAGCTGTTCATCCTCGCATCAGTCTCTTGCAATGCCAAAGTAAGCTGACCCGTCTTCCGTCTAGCCTCTCTTATATTACCATCGGTTTCGTCTGACCTTCCCTCGTCTATCTGCCGCAGGAAAACTTCACGGTACTCAGCTTTCTTCGCCGAAAAGCGCTTGGGAGGCCAGACGATCTGTATCATGAATGGCTGCCTCAAGCCAGCGGAACCCCTTCCTGGATACACCCTGTGTATTCGTACAACGTCAAAGCAACAAGACGGGACGGTGCAGGTGGACTGGAAGGACGTCAGCGCAAGCCATGGAGGTTGCTCCGAGGAGCACCAGGCGGAGTTGTTAGACATCGCTAGGCGGCCGACGGACGAATGTGGCCAACGATGGACTAGCCTCACAAAGGACCAACAGTTGTACTTCTTCGGATCGCCAGAAGAGATGGCAGAGTTCATTACCAGGGAAGGGTCTCAGCTAGACGGCTGAAATATCCCGCCTATTGACTGATGAAGGCCGAAGGATAAATATTAGATTAGACCGCGCTTGTATTGATTGCTCATGCAAAGTTTCCGTATACAATTCCTGATTAATACAGCTCAGATCTGGATTCATCCCTCGGAATCTCGAAGAAACTTCCAACTGACAAGCCGACGATCGATCCGTTAGTGGTTGAGACGACTCATATATGTGCCCGGGAAGAGAGCTTTCACGCTTTAAGTCCCGTGTTCAGATCATATCGTCCGAGTTTCCCTTGGACAGACTCTCGGGAATGACCATTTCCATATTTTGTTGTCGCCTGTCGACGTCTCTCGAATACCCGTCCTCGGGAAAGTCTCCGCCCGTCCGATCCGTCCCATCGGTTATTAGGCCTACGACCTATCATCGAAGCGAACCAAAAACGAATCGAGAACGATGGCCGGTCGAGTCGTCGCAACGAGACCGTCGCAACGAGACCGCTCGTCCCCGTATTCCTATCAAGATCAGCGTTCGGTGATTGTGAGATAGAGTGCGTCAGCTTAGGTATATTGTGAAACGCGAGGCGGAAGGTGGAAGTTTGGCACGGCATTAGTGGGTCGGGTTAAGGTCTGGCTCGAAATCAAGCCTTCCTTGCCAAGCGCGATCATTCGAGATTATTGCTCCATGAAGCCGACGCATTGGTCGACCCAAACGAGGTGACCTTTGAATCGGGACGAGATGACGTTGAGATCGCGTTGGACCGCTTCGCCTTTGGCTTGCGACCCACCGAAACGACCCAGCGTGGGCGTGATGGCCGAGCTCTCGGGGCGACGCGTACAGACAAACCCAGCCGGCCAGCCGAGACCGAACCCCCCGGCATCACGCGCGTGAGGCGGTGGCTTTTTAATTCGAATGTTCTTTCCTCGCTCTTCCTGCCGCGTGCCGGTGTTCTCCCTTGGCGTTTCTGCGATGAATCAAAACAATAACAAACATGGAACGTAACCGAAAGTCAAAACAAACAACAACAAAGCTTTCGATCGCGATCAAGGGGGTCGAAACGCGGAGACGGCCAGTAGGGGGAAACAAAAGAAGGAAGGGGTAGGTGTTTCCATCAATCAACGACGACAACAACCTCATCAAAGGGATCCTCGTTCTCGACATCATCAATTCGCCACCGACAGACAACCTCACACTCGCTTGACCGACCTACGACTACCCGACAGCGTCGACACATCTCAACTACCACAAGTGATACCCTCAACCACCTCCCCGACAATAGACATTACCATTCACAACCACAACTAGACCTCCCTTTCCCGTTCTTGTTTTCTCGGCCACCCACATTCGTTCTACCACACTCTTTGAATACCACCACACGCAAGCCGCGACACCAAACTACTTCCCGACTTCCCTTTCCGTTCTTCCTTCCATTATCAAGTACGTTCTCAATCGTCGGCCGTCGACCTTTTCCACTCGACCGTTCGTCGTCGCTGACGACCGACCCAATGTACATTCTTTCTTTCAGCTCCTCAATCCAAACCTATTCTATTCGAGATATACCAAAAGGCTAGCCCTTGCACTCGACGTAAACTACACCACAAACAACTTTCAACTACCTCACCAAACTTTTTCTCGAAGAAGCAAACAATGTTCGGATTCAACGTCAAGACCGTCTTGACCGCCGCCCTCGGTTTGGGTCTGATGGGTACGCCCCGCTTCACAATATACACACCTCTTGAGCTCTCGTATTGACTTTGCGACTCTACTTGCCGTTCGAACAGCTCAAGCCCAGACCATCCCCGACTGCACCCGTAACGCAACCGTAATCTCCGGAGACACCTGCGACGGCATCTCCAAGAAATACGCTTCCCCGACTTTCCAATTCGCGCTCGCCAACCCTGATGTGGACGCGGCCTGTTCGAACTTGATGATCGGCCAAGAAGTCTGTCTTGGGCAGCGGGGGGTGGATTGTAGCAAGGTTCATGTGGTCGTCAAGGGAGAGTGAGTTATGGTTTTATTCGAGTTTCGATTGAGCGAAAGGGAGAGAGGGTTGGGGTTAGGATGCTGATGAGGTTGTTTTGTCTTGCTTGGTCTTGTCTCGTCGATGAATTTCGTTTCGCAGCACCTGTTTGGGACTCGCCGACACTTACGACCTAGACGATACCGTACTCTACAAGAACAACCCGCAGGTGAGATTGAAACGTTATCCTCATCGAATACCTAACTTCTCACACACGACCTCTCCGCACACCTACCTCGCCGCAGATCAACTCGGAATGCACAAACATCTACCTCAACCAAGTCCTCTGCGTAGCGTCCAAACCTTACCCTTACGTCCTGCCTACCAACATCACCTCTGCCCCCGACTCGACCTCTTCGGTGACCTCGACGGTCTTGCCTACGAACGTCCCTACCGCCGGACCTGATGCCGGAAGTGATGACAGTGGGGATGTGGTGACGAGCACCGCCGAGGTTTGGGCGACCGTCACCCAGTCCGCAGAGGGTGCTTCGGAGACGTCGAGCGTGAGCGGGGTGAGTCCTCGGTTCTTTTGTTACTCCTAAGTCAGGCTTGTTACTGACGTTCTCCATATCTGGTCTCAAACTTAGCTGGAATACTGTGAAGAGGGCGACCAATCCCCGGATTGCGTAGACGAAGAGTCGTTGCCGTACTGCGACGAGATCTAGATTTTAATCTAGATCTAACTGTAATCTGCACGATTTTTCTCCCTCACGACACAATCTCCTCCACCACACTACCTCTTGACAACCCGATCCGGAACACCTACCAAGAATGGGGAAAGAAGAGGCGTAACGACACCCTGACTTGGATTTCTGTTTGACACTTCTTGACTAGACTTCGGATTGACTACTTTGACGATTGATGATGGGTCGCAGTGCGACCTCCAGACGTACCTGGACTAGAGAAAGACCGAGGGATGATTATTGGCGATCTTGATCCTCTGCGAGCGGAGTCTGATCATGATTCATATGCATACATATACTTTCGGACGGCTCGGTCTGGCTGTTTGATCAAGAGGTCGTCTGGGTCTTTTTGCATTGATGGAAGAGAGAAGCTCAGTACGATCGGAATAGCGGCGCGAGTTGGTAAGACGCTTAAAGTCTTAAGCTTGATCGACCGTTCCGCCTGATCGTCTCTTTCGGACATCAGTCATTTGTGAAGGAGATGCGAACGCGCCGACTCGTTCAGACGAGGGCTCGTCGGACCTGGGCCGAGCGAAGTGCTCGGGACAAGATCGTTGCCATTTACTTCTCGCGAGGCGACTCTCAGGTCGGCGCGGTGCACCCTACAGCAAATTCTGTTCGCTGCGCCTGCGCCCGTCGATTTGACCGGGACTGTCACGTTAGAGGAGCACAACATGACTTTGGGTACGGAAACATTTTCTACAAAGCGGCAATCCTTCAGCATACTTGACACAGAATCGCACCCATTAATCACATCGCGACATCCCGATTTGGCGACGTGGCCGCTTCTCTATTCAGGCCTTCTCATTAGGTCCGGTGGCCGTTGAACCTTGAACTAAGTTTCGAGCCAGGGCTGACTAGCGCATGAGTGGGTTTGTCACAGGTCATTATTTCGCAGAGCGAGATGTGCCCGGAGGCAGATAGATCATCGCGGGACTGGTGAACGACTCGAAGGCATATATCATGTGGCTTGAATGTATCTGAAATCGCTCATGTACTCGTGTATCGATGTTACGTATCGATCAAAATCAACTGCATTCTCAAAGTAGCACAGATAGTAGTTTGATCCTGGCTGATGAAAGACCTTTATATAAGGCTCCTCCCGCAGCTTGTCAGCGTTCCTCTTCTTCATGATCTCTTGGCTGATCATGCCGCTGTGTTCGTTACAGAAGAATTAATCGTCGGAAGGTTCACTTGATCCGCGCGTGTGCTGCGCTTCAAACACTCGCGTCTCTCGGTTGTACCACACAAAGTAAGGCCGGATCTTCGACGAATACTTGTAACGGAGAAATTGGCGACCTTTCTCATTGCATATCGCACAGCAGCCTGCATCTATCTTCAGGGAAGGGCCTACATACATAGGCGGTCCCCTGCCTTCCCATTGAGAGGACTCCAGTGGATTGCCATCAGGCCTGTTGATCGATTGATAGGGTGATTGATAGGAGAAATTGTCATCTGATGTAAGGTCATTGTAATACCGAGAGGATCCTCTAGAAGGCGTGCGCTGATAACCTTCTGCTTCTAGTCTGTCGTCCGGACCATATCCTGATCGACGCGGGGCACGCGCTATGAAGTTCGGTTGAGGTGGATACCCCGTATGAATAGAGGAGTACGGTTGCGGCGACGGTTCTGAAGAGTTTCTATGACGCGATTCGGGATGGCGATGTGTCTGAGCAGAATTCTGCAAGTATGTACTGCCATCAGGTCCGTAGACTAGATATTGGGCTGGCGTCGAAGAAGAAGCCGGTGTGACATCGGAAGACGGGGCGTGATAGCTGCGAGCTCAACGCAATCCCGTCAGATCACGAAAGCGCAAGATGCATCGAGCAAACAAAGCCTTACTATGAAGGGGTTGGAAGAGGAGCATTGCTTGACGTCCATCTTTGACGCCGGAACATGTAAAGGACGAGATTTCGTGTTTCAGCCACATCTCAGGGCTTCAAGAAACCCGTACGAAATCTCACCCTTACTCAAAAGACGGATTGTCGTATCGGCTTCGCTGAGGTTGGGGAGGATATGCAGGGCGTCGACTTGGAACGACTAGCTGGATTCTGGGAGGGTACCTCCTATCGACTCCATATGGTGGAGGCATCTTTGGTTGGTCAATCTTCGCGATCGATATCGTAGTCTTATTGCACAGGCATCTTGGTCAAAGTGATTATCGTCCGCTTACTGATGGTCACGTAGATTTATATATACACAAAGCTGTGATAGGCCTATCCTTTGAGAACCAGGGAGAAGACGGAGACACGCACGGCCTCGCCACCTGTCTCATGTCGATAAGGGGCACCCTTGCGTAGCGAAAGGTCTTTCCCTTTGTTTTATCGTCGATCACGCGCGCGGCTTCTCACATCAACTGAATCATCTGACCGTACTTTGGAGCAGCAAGAAGCTGAACAAGGTGACTTGTGCTGATTGGTACATCAGGCTTCTCTTCCGCCCGGCTTAAACAGCTCGAAAGGTTCGCTCGGCAACGTTCTTGGACGGCGCTACGAGACCCGCCTGTGAGCCCACTGGAACTGGACATCGTCTTGGCTATCGCGGTCGACGAGATTCATAAATAGCGGCTGATCACATGCTCCGGGTCTGATGCTGGGGATCGTGGATTTCTCAACCTATGTCTCAAGCGGTTGTCTGATTATTGGCAGCAATGCACCTTGTAACGCGATTTTTGAGCTGTGCAACGGTAGATGCGGCTACGCCAACGGGAAAATTCAATATAGCGGAACATCACGCCGGGAGCGGTAAGAATACATGTCCTACCATACTTCAAGTCG
The DNA here is from genome assembly GCF_021052385.1 of Filobasidium floriforme. Taxonomy (NCBI): domain Eukaryota; kingdom Fungi; phylum Basidiomycota; class Tremellomycetes; order Filobasidiales; family Filobasidiaceae; genus Filobasidium; species Filobasidium floriforme. Next base: position 58,421 of record NW_025763639.1, read on the forward strand.
ATACTTTCGCCCGATCCGAAGGGATCAATCAACATGTCCATGTATACAAGGCACTGAAACATAGCTACAGCATATTCAGTCACACAACAATCCATTGCAGTCCTCAATTCTTCTCTCCCGTCCAGCCGCCCAGGTCTTTGTCGTATCTACAGTAATCTACGAACTCTTCAAACGATCGGAATAACCACAGATCGAATTCGCCTATAAAAGCGCAGAATAATTTTGGCGGAATGCAGTGTCAGATACTCGCTCGAGTGAACGAACTTGACATTTGGGTGAAAACATACTCGAGTAATCCATCTTCCGAGGTGTCGGAGCTTCTTCATTCCAGCCGTGTTGCAAAGCTGCTCTAGACAACACGTCAAAGTGATCGTCGCAAGCATGACCGTCAGTTGCTCTCTCTTCAGACGGGCCTCGATCGGTGTCAGGGGGCAGGATTCGATGTGTCTGGGGATCATAGAAGACGAAGTACGGTAGGCCTCGGGTCTCGGTTGTGTTCCGTCGATCCTTTATGCGGTAGAGGGCCTTGCCATTGTTTCTGCACAGTAAGCAAAGAAAATGGTCTTCGTACTGATGAGTCTCCTCGCCCTCGAAATCTTCATGTGATGAAGCCGGCGAGACCCTTCCACTTGCATAGGAATCATCGTGCGCATACTGAGAATGCGGTTTGGCTGGTCGTGGCGATCTGGGTTCAGCTGACTCCCTGTATTGCTGCTCCTGATAATTGTCACGGGTAGCGAAGGGGGGACTCGTTACGGGTCTCGTTCTCCTATGCTTGCGCCGCCTTGGCTCATGATGTGTCCTCGCGCCATTGCGCACTCTGCAGGCGGAAGGCCGGGGGCAGTATGTAGAATACTGGTCTTCATCAGGGTATGAGTACGTGCTGTAACGAGACTCGCGCCCTCGATGTCCAGATCTACTACTAGATGCGAGGTATCTGCCAAGTAGTAGAATGTCAGTACCAAGCGGGGCCATACGCGAGCGCAATGACTAACGCTAAATAGTCTTCATTCTCCCTACGCCGGAGGCTCTCCCGGAAAGATCTGGATCGGGTCCTGGCCGATGATGACGAACTGCTGAGCGAAAGAATTCTCCCCAGAAGAGAATTAGGCTCTATCGTGATTGTAAAAGACATTGGGCAGGTGGATTCAACTATATACCGTGGAGTCGAGATCCGTCTTAACAAGCGAATGAACCGTCGCTTTTTCTGTCGTCTGCGTATTTATGTGAGGCTGTTCTTGAGGCTGTACACCTAGGTTCGTCGTGAAATAGAGCAAATCGGTAGTCCTCCACACCTTTCACATCTCAGGGTCTCGTACGTTCCTTTGTATTGCGAGCGGTCTGTTCAGGGGGTCGCCGTTGACCTCCTGACCGGTGACGTATCGCGTTTCATGTTCTTGCGCGTCGCTCTGGCCAGAAAGCAAAAAGGACTTTGCCTCCGAGATAGGCTTGTTTCACCTGCAGACGACCGGCAAAGCCGTCACCTCGGCGATGGCTACAGCATGACGCGATGAAAAAGACAACCTATCGTTGTACAGTATGGTACATTGCGATAGAGGTATCCTAAGCGTCTCTTGCTTGACTCGCGGCCCGACCGCTGTGGCACAGATCTGGTCGATCGTTATACACCATCTCACTTCGAGGTTGAGAAATTCACCTACTTGTACAGACACTTCGACCACAAACTTCGGCATCTTTTCGAACTCCCCCTTTTGAGGCGACTACGAATCCATGGCTGATGTATCACTCTAGACACGGATATGAATACAATTTGATGACGGTCCATAGAGTCCTTCTTCAGATAAACGATGACTGGGGTTGGTATTCAATCTAATTTTGCTGGAGGGATCGCCAACTGACGCAACGATGTCACATGTCATGGGGAAACTTTTCACTAGATGCCCATCGCAGATACTTATGCTACAAAAGTTGGCTCATGCCCCAAAGGCCAGTCTGCCTCACAAATGGTCGCTACTTGACCCGTCCGCCTGCCTGTTCATGAGCGAGGCGCTCGCGCAGGACCTTACCACGACCTTCGACGGTCGACTGACGGGCTCGACCAAAGGCAAGAGCTTCCGAAGGCACATCTTCGGTAATAGTGCTACCCGCGGCTGTGAAACATCTGTCGCCCAATGCTAGTGGTGCGACCAGCGTGTTATTGGATCCTACGAACGCGCCCTCGCCGATGGTCGTCCGATGCTTGTTCACGCTGTCGTAGTTGCAAGTGATGGTGCCGCCACCGATATTGGCTCGGCAACCCAGGTTGGCGTCACCAACATAGCTGAGGTGGCCGACCTTGGCATTCTCGGCCAGCACAGCGTTCTTCAGCTCGACAAAGTTGCCTACAAAGGCTCGGGATCCCACAGAGCTATCCGCTCGCACTCGCGCGTAGGGACCTATGACCGCATGCTGCGCCACCCGCGAGTCTTGCAGGTGAGAGAACGCACTGACGTGCACATTTTCCTCGATCTGACAACCGATGATGACTGTAGGCCCGAGAATAGTGACATTGCGACATACGGTGGTTATGCCGTGTAACGCAACGCCAAGACCAACGGTCACATCCTCAGCTAAAGTGACGTCCATGCCGATGTAGACGCGTTTCGGGTCAAGGAATGTAACGCCCGCAGCTTGATGCTTGCGGACGAGCCGGTCACGCATGATGCCCTCTACCTCGCCGAGGTCGACCCGGTCGTTGATCGTCCTTAAATTTTGCACTTCGGCTACCTGTACCGACTGCACGGTACCCGTTGTCCGAGCAAGCTCAACGATATTGATCAGAGCGGGTTTCGACTTTGAAACGTCGTCATCGATGTCGGTAAACGCTTGGTGGAGGAAGTTGACTTCCGCCCAATATACCGCCGTTTCCACCTCTTTAACACTCAGCTGCTCGTTCGTCGCGACATGCTGTCCAGCGATGTGCTGCACCTGGCCGCGCTCGTCTCGCACAATGCGATCGAAACCAGTGGATCCATCCAGGCGCGCGGTCAGCAACGCTAGAGGCGCATAAGTTGCAGCTTCTTTCAAGACGGCTAGGTCACTCTGCTGTAGTAGCGGCATATCGCCGTGTAATATCACCACTTGTTGCACTTGCTGCGGTACGGCGGGCAGCCCCACGCGGGCAGCATCCCATGCGCCTTGTTGTTCCTCTTGCACAGCATAGATGACCGGCACTTCGGGGAAAATTACTTGCATAGCGGCACGGATAGGTGCCAGCGTCAAAGGGCTGACGATAAACACTAGGTGACTGGCGCCGACATGTACAGCCAAGCGTACTGCATGGGCAATGAGAGGTAGACCCGCACATTCGTGCAAAACTTTGGGTTTGGCGGAACACATGCGCTCCCCATGGTCCGTCGCAATGATGATAGCTGCAACACTGCTTTTGGCCTGATCCGGGCAGGTCGTTGCGCCGGTCGTATCTGGATGGCTTCTGTCTTTCATCATTGATGTGACTAGTTGCATGTGAGTTTGACGGAATAAAATGCAAGGGTTTGGGATGAAAGCGAGGAAATACAGGTCGACCAGTGTGGTTTAGGTCGTGAGTACCTTCTTGTGATGCGGTCCTTTACGCCCGTTCGAAGGCTCCCTTTGACAAAGGGAACAAAGGCACAAGACCATCCTTCCATGATGCATCACACCCCTTGACATTCAGGAGGTCAACACTGGTCCAACAACGACGCCTGGCAGGTGAATTTAAGGGTTAGACGGGACTTTTTACATTTCACATGCTCGCGATCGTCGGCCATTGCCACGTTCTTGGGCGGACCTCGAGGAATCGATGGATGCAGCGCCTGATGGAACATGATCAGAATGATCGGTTGTTATATCCCATTTACGAACGGACACAGCTTCAACAACCCACGGATAGAATGTTCGTCCAGCCCGCCGGCCGTCAACATTGCCCGTTTCTGAATAAAGCTCGCTTTCTGATCGCTCCTGAAAGGTTGCGGATAATCGCACTTTACTGATTTGCGAATCGATGAGCACCCGATACTAGGCTCTATATGTAGTACTGTACTACAGCCGAACGTCTGGCTCAAAGTCACGTCTATCAGTATGGGTCGTCTAAGAGTACTCTTCGTCTTGGTTACTAGGCTTTCAAATAGTACGGAAATCGTTGTATCTTTACGATTCGCGAGAACCATATACCGACACTGTTTATCCTACAAATAAACATACAGAGAGACCTCACCGGTCATTGTCTCTTCATACATATCATGCATACATATCAGGAAGCTAGTCAATGTCCAGAGATCAGTCTTACTTATCACGTTCACCATACAAGTCGCTCGATCGGCCTAGTATACAAGTCCCACTGTTCGGCTTTCTTGAACCAAGCAGCACTTGTGTCCTTCATTTCCCCTGAGTCTACCCTCTCTGCTCATAGCCCGGATAGGTGATCCTTCCCGGCTGCGGCGGCGCCTCGTTCCTCTGTCCAGCCCCATTGCCTCCGGTTGCTTGCTCTTCAGTACCGGCGTACTCGTAACCGCGTTCAGCGGCGTGGGGTCGAGCTTGATCGCCTGGCATCCATCTCGAACCTCCAGCACGGTATTCGTTATTATCGTAGTTGGACGCTTCGTATCCTCCGAAATCGCTGTCATAGAGCCCGCCGTCGTTCCCTCTACCGGTTGGGCCATAGGCATCGTCGTCTGGGGATCTGGATCCGTTGTGCCGACTTTTCTGGCCAGGATGGTTGCGGAAATCGTGAAGTGAACCTTGCCAATCGGTGTCTTCGGAACTGAAAGTATCGCCGTACCCGTTGAGCGTCTCCGTCCGGTGACTAGCTTGGGGTGAAGTTTGCACATTTGGCTTCACTCCCGGGCTTTGACCTCTGTATTCGGTATGGAAGCCCGACCCATCGTATTCGTCAAAGTCGTTGTAGCTTGCTCTACCGTTTGAATCATAGTCTTCCGTGTCTGGTGGTCCGCCCCTTGCACGTCGACGCTTCTGCCCAGGATGCTGGCGTATATCGACAAGTGAGCCTTGCCGATCAGATTCCGTTCGGCTGAAACATCGATCACCGTGATATGCACCGTCGTCACTTCGTTCGTACTCCTCGTACTCCTCGTATCCCTTCGTTCCAGGGACACTGTATGGGATTCAGCATCTGATAGCAAGATCTTCCGGCTTGCTCAGAACTCACTGAACGGTCCTGCTTGAAGAAATGGATCCGTGGGCGGATTGACGAGATGGATGGCTTTGGGCAACACAAGATCGCACGTCGATTTGGTCAGCTAATAAGCAGAACAAAAGGCATGCTTGAGTTCCGGCTTACCTGTTGAGCGTGCTGTTGCCAACGAAGTCTCCAAAGCGGTCGAAGTTAGCTTGATGCCAAGAATCGTGATCGTTGCGGTGGTCTGCATCGCGTCTAGCGCGTCTAGAGCTCATGCTGCAAGTGTTTCTTCGTATCGAGCAGTTATTTGTGAAGAGCTTTCCTCTGGAGTCAAAGCCGACGCGATTTCGATTCTATGTGAGGGGATTGTACTGTTCAGTTGCAAACGATTTGAGTCGTCTTATATATACAGCAGTAGGAAGGATTTAGGTACGCGCGTGACAGATTCTGGCGCACAAGTGGCCGCCCTGTCGACATGGGCTGTGGGCTGATTCCTTTGTTTTTTCTTGCGTCACTGAGAATCATCGTATATAGAACCAGATAACATACGTCAGCTGATGTGAGAATCTCACTATTTCGAGGATGACATCTGGTGTGCGAATGAACGGAGATCGGCAATTCGCCATCGCGTATCAGATGCTATCCGGAAAGAAGCATGATTTCGACCCATCGTCACATGGTGTTCCAGATGACGACATGACAGCGAGTCACCTGGCATCATAGTCAACCTTTTCCTTTGTTATCCCTCCGTCAAACCCGATAACATCATGCATTGCGTCAATTTCGTCATTCGGCCCCTGTTTTGGAGCCAGAGAGGGACCATCATTAGCGAAGGTGAGATATCGGTCAATATCTGGCTTGTACCAGACAAGCCAAGTGGACTTAGTAATTTGTAAGATCTTTGCTAGAAAGTCCAGCGCCAAAGCTGCCTCTCTGAATTCCATGACGGCTTGTTCTCATTCGTGATAATTAGCTAGATCAGCCGGCTGCTAATTTATCGGTCGCCATACATCAAATAGTCCATGATAAAAAGATTACCAGATCTCAACCAATTCTATCTGAGTTCAGGCACTAGGTATCGGAGATCCGCAGAACATAGACATCTCAGGCGGACGGACGTGTGTATAGCTCGATCCTAGTCTCTCCGTCTTTGATGTCGAGTTTTTCCTGTGCGTAGTACTTTCTGTGATCTCCGCATAGGTGGAATGCTAGAAATTCTTCCTTGGTCTCGCACTTTGGGACGTGGGGGCGTGCCCAATCCCCTAACTCATGCATGCGAAGCCACACCGCGATTCGAGATCTATCTTTCTGCGAGTTCGAATCACTCGGCTTCCCGCAGAACAGGCACTTCCAGTCGGAATGCCCAATGGGATCCAAGACCCGAGGATCAATTTTTAGGGCTTGTAGCTGCAAGACCTCTCCCCGAGTGATTGGTCTACCTGAGCATTGATCGGCTCTCCATCGTTTATACAACTCAAAGCCCTTCTGAACGGCATCTGTGGGGATGTCCACGATTTGCCCGGCTTCTAGGCCCGGGTAAGTCCTGGTATATAGGAAGCTAGCGCTTCGGTAATCGCTCTCGTCCTCCATCTGACAAATTGTACCTTTGCGAGAATCGAACCCCACGCCACCAAAAAGTCGGGCTGAAAATACATACTGCCCAATAATCCATATTGTTGAAGCCCTACAACCTGGCCAATTTCGCCACTTGGTGATTCAAGGTGATGGCAAGACCGGTTGGTTGAATAAATTCATACGTCCCATATACAGGCAGTGCTCCTCTTTGACTTTTGGGGAAAGTTTTTATCTACGAAGGAGAAATGGATTGTAAAATCATGCATATGTACAAGAGAAATTTCTATGATATGATACAATATGCTTCTGAATCCTCCATGTACAATAGTGGGGAAGGAACTAGCTGGAACCATTCTGTTGTCAGTCGGACGACCCTTATTTCCTGTGACTCAAAAGGCTTCTCTTGGCGGCCTGTAAATCCATAATATGGACGGTCAGATCCTCTAGGACTGTGTGTTGTGTAGCGAACCCCGCGAAACCTTTTTCCAATTTGCGAACCTCGAAGACAATATCCGTCAGTGCCTGCTTATGGGTAACACAGGCCCTAATCACTGGGTACCATGAGGTTTGGTTTTCGGGCATGTAAGGACTCTTCCATTTCATCTCTGATACGCTGTACGGTAAAGCATACAGCTCATAGCAGTTGAGACGCTTAGGTAGACGGGCCTTTTGTTTGGCAGCTTGCAAGCGTTCTCCCTCGCTGTCGCAAAGTGAGCATCGGTGTTTGTTAATCGGCCCTTTGGCGAACACGATCGGTTCGAGCTTCTTCATTATCCCTGCCAAACCATGAGATAGCCCGTCTACCGACGCGCTCCCTGCCTTCGAGCTCGCCGGGGCTTCGTCGTCACCATGACCAGACTTGAAATCGGAGGCAGCTGAAGGACCGCCAATGGTTGAAATATTCATGGAGCCTGTGTCGACAATAGTTTGGAAGGAGCTTCCCTGGGTACCAGAGATGGCACACATCTCGTCAGGTGTGCGTTCATCGTCCAGAGTATTCCCCCCTTCTGAGATGAAGTAGATATCGAAGTTGCGGATCTTCTTGCTCGGTATAGAGAAACATGGAACCGACTTCAGTCGGCTCTGAATCTTTCCTGTTTCCTGGTTCCCGTGCTGCGAGCACAAATAGCCATAGAAATCCTCATCTGTTTGCTTCTGGTCTTCCCTACAATGAGGTCGATACCATTGTCTTTCTTGGCGGTGCCAAAGCAAGACCCATGGGGTATGCTCACCCGTGATCACAGTGGTATTCTCATTGTCACAGAACAGACATCCCCGAAACGAGGCCAATGCGCCCAGATCGACCATGTCACGACGGACTGGCGGCGCAGGGATATCTGTGTCACAGGTGCTGTTCTGCCATTCAGTCGCCCTCGAATCTCGAGAGCCCGCGGTGGTGGGGTCGGGTCCAGAAGAGAAGCCGGAATGTGAGGGAAGTATGGACATTGTAAAGGTTTGAATCGAAAGATGATTGTACTCGTACTCGACAGTTAATCATTTTATTCTCAGAAACAGGAGCAGCGGATAAATCGTCTCTTATACAACCCCCCTATTATATAGTTGAGTCGAGCTTTTGCCCCTTGACTGCCAACGAATCGCGTTGAAGGCGGCTTCCTTTGTGAGCCCATCGCGTGATTGGATAGCATTCATGCAAATCAGCCCGTTTCGATCTCGTCTCCGGGTAGGTGATTCGGAAGGCTCGAAGTAGCCTCTTTGGTCTGCAAAACCCTGATTGCATCGCTCGATCGCAAGTCAATGGCGCTATACTTGTTGGTCATTGCCACTCGACGAAGCTTCGTTCTTGTTTTATGTTGGCGTGCTAGCTGATGGAACCGGTCATTACTAGTATAATCAGATGTATTATTTTATATACGCAACTCGGCCATGCGTAGATCAGCGCATCATCATATCGCGTCATATTTGTCACCCTTTAATTGACCTGTGAAATCGGTGGTGTGACGTTCGAGTTCAGTCGAAGATGCGCTCCGATTTGCAAGTCGACGATGATGGTTTCGTTTGTGATTCGCCCGATATTTGTACTATCCCGGTAGTGCGAAGTATGAGAAGGATTGTACGAGTCTGGGTGCATGTCTACTATCCTCAAATGGCAAGTGTAAGATTGGTCGCTTGATGGCAACTCCAAGGCCTAAGTGACGTGCAACCTCGTCTCTGTCCGGACATTCGCTTTGGCATGAATCTCTCTACTGGTAGCGGCGCCTGCCTCTCTTAGACAAAATGCCCGTTGATACTTCCCTTGCGCTTTGCTGACTGGTAAGAGTGGGCCAAGCTAGCTCACCGCCGCTGACGATGATCGATTGTACTCCTCTATTTGCGCGTGATCGCCAGCCGGTTCTCGGCCTTTTCATTGTCGGCCGAAAAGCCCAGAAGGGGGTTGAAACGCACGTGGCACTTGAAACGCGTAGTAAGCACGACGATCAAAGGGCCAAAGGGATCGACATGGCGTTGAAAAACGAGATATCAGGTCTTGGAGGTGTAAACCGACCGTATATCTGGATTCATTCTTGCGTGCGATCGTGGCATGTTGTTGGTCAGTCTCGATAGTTAGAGTGACCTATCTGTCCTTGTGATGTCGCCGGCCGGTCACTACTAAGCTTAGCAGGGTTTGATCCTTTGTAGAGAAGGTTATGCAGCATCGAACTCTATGTCTGCGATGCCACTTGATTCTCAGCACAACCCATGACGAGGCGCATTGTTGTTACTCTGGCGGACCCGTGGATATTGTTCAATCAACCTGTGACAGATCAAGCTCATGGCGTGTCTGTGATCGATGGGACTGACTAGCCAGGTCGACTACTCCACATTGAGACTTATCGAAGTTCGTGCTTCTTCAGGCAAATCGCCTCCACGATCTTCTGACCTGTGGGGAAATTATTATGATAAGTCATGCCTATGTACAAGAGAAACCTCTATGGTATAATACAACATGTTTCTAGGATGGTCACGTACGACTCTAAAGGGATGAGGAGAGCTAGCTGTGTTACGGTACAATTGTCCGTGTTATCAGCCCTGCGTTTCTTTTGCCTTGACTTCTGCTGCCTTCGCTCTCAACTCATTCATTGTCATGAGTTGAACAGTTAAATGAGGTAGGGTTTCATGGGCCAACTCGATATCCCCCTGTCTGAACCCGCGAGTGGAGTTCACGAGATCCTGAAGAAGCTCTTTATGCAACTGATTGCAGGCACGGAGTTTCATTGATTCCTGTGGATCAACAGGTTTTTGCGATGGCTTGTATGATAAGTACCATGTGCCTGCTGTTTTGTCCCGATAGATAGGGAATAACAGTGGATATATTGTTCCGTAGTAGTTCGACCTCCGCTTGTCAATCTTGTCGGCACGTCTCACTATATTCTTTCTCAAGTCGGCAGGCTGGGAGCAGATTGAGCACCTGAGTTGATCCTTTGGTCCAGTCTCGTATGTGATACCGCTCAATGGCCTGAGAATATGGTAGTTCCCATATCTGCCGCGATCCGCCACAGTAGCGATACTTTGTACCAAGGAGACACTCTCGCTCCCATCCTTTGATAATGAGACGGAAGTTGGTGGCGCTGTCCATTCGCTCGAATCTGCTTCTTCGGTGAGACACTGAGACAGCTTTGCGATGGAGTCTGCTTCTTCAATGGATGGCTGAGGCATCTTGACAACGGAGTCTCCCGGAACATGCTGGAAGAGAATGCTGAACCACCCTCTTCCGTTTCCTAGGTAGAGCGGACCTTCCCGCAAGCTGTCCAGAATCTGAGGGTGTGATATCCACTCTCTGTGTTTATCGCAGACGCGGAACTCTTGAGCGCCTTCAATTTCGTCGGTGCGGTCAGTAAGGTAGGGCTTGAACCACTGACTTGTCTTGGTGCACAGTAGCAGGGTCCAGATCGATAAGCCGACGTCGACCGTTCCCCCTTTTTTTTCGCAGAAAAGACATTCGTCTGGGGCATATTGGCCAGGCAAGAGTTTCATTTCCTCATACAACGGGATTGCTGGGATATCGTAAACTTCTTCGGTTTGCTGACAATCGCCTTCGATTCCATCGTCGTGCCAGATGTTGATGTCGAAAGCCATTATTTCACTTAGACCTTGTGTAGGGGTAGAATCGGCGGCAACACTCGAACCTTGAGAAGGATTGATTGTGGAGTCATACTGCGAAGACATTGTTGTGCGGATGCGGTAGTGGTGAAACGATAAGGGAAGGCGATCACTTTTGATTTTGAAGGCTAGCAGATTCATCGTCTCTTCACCCCAATCAATATCGCTCAACCCCCGTTTGGGTATATATGTATAGGTCATTATCCAATCTGGCCCTCTCTTCACCAAGGTCGACTTGCGTCATCAATGTCTCCCTTTGTCTGAGATGCGAAACAATCGTGTGACCATTGGTCAGCCACACAATATTGCGTACGATGGCGCCTTGTAATCAGCTGGTCTCGAGGGTTCACAAAAGCCTATCTGTCCTTGCGACTTTCTCGCGTGATTATAAAATTATAAATGAATGACGCGATCTAACTTGCTGGTAGCTGCCACTACATGGAGATTGGATCCTTTGTACCAGAGGCTGTGTATTGTCTGACTCTACGCCTTTGATGCCTTATGGTCCTCAGATAACGAAATGCGCTGGTGTCGAATGAACAGCCGAATATCCTTTGTTAAGCTTCTCAATCGTCTCACCCATTTCAAATCTTCAGTTGTCGGCAAGGATGCCGGTCCTGGATCCCTGATATCCTTTCTTTCTCTGTCGCCGTGACCGCCGAGATGCGTCACACCAACAGGGTCCCAAAGGACTAACTGGGTTCATTTCGACTGTCGATCAACTTGCGAGCTCTGGATGCGCCCCGGCTAGACTATACGAAATTATAGCATCTTCTGAGTACTCCAAATTCTTCCTCATTAATATTGAGATACAGATGCACTACAGTATAGAGACATGCTTCACATAAGATATCGTCCGGGAGTGCTGATTACTCAGCTTATTTATAAAGTTCTTCGCTGCCATACGCCAACGTATTGTTTGAAAAGATCCCACCTGTTAAAAACCCAGAGCTCGCCCTTGTTTTCGCTCAAAGTGAACTTCGCTTGATTACTTTCTTGAACACAACGAACCAGCAATCTAGCAAGTGTGGCTTTGTGCGCGTCACATGCACGCGGTTTGAGAGCTTCCCTAGCCGGTCGACCGTTTCGTATGTCCGTGACTCGCCATGTGTCTCTTGAGCCTTCTTCAAACAGCTTGAATACGGCGAAGAAACCTTCGAGAGACTTGTGACGGGCTTTGTCATTGCACCAGAGACAGCGGAAGGGCTTGGGGTCCACGAGTAACGCCTGTCCCGCTGTTTGAGTTTGATGCGATGATTCTTCATCTATCCATCCGATAGTGTTTCGCATCTGTGAAGAGTTGTCTTGACCTCCGTGCATTGTCCCAATATCTGCGGAGGTGTCATGAGGCCTCTCCGCAGCTCTTTGGGATGCTGTTAACAGGGGATCCCCAAAAGCGCTTGCTCGTGGGGCGGCTTCTATCTCTTGGTCGATTTCAGCCATGGCTTCCTCTAGCTCGTACATCCAGGGATCATCAGCTACACTCTTATCCAACCTCCACGCAGACGATATCTCGACGGAAGTTTTCGGTAGTGAGGTGGCAAAAGTAGATCTAGACGCAATGCTTGGCGTGGTGTTTCTGTTGCATGAAGGGTAATCGAAAGGGAATAGACCGGATCAATGAGCGAGCGACAGCCAGAACCAAATACGGAGCGTTGGCACGGGGCTCATGAACATACTGAGTCTCTACACCACTCAAACTCCACCGTAATCCTTGTCTATGCAGTATCGTAAAACAGCGCGCATAAGTATCGCTTTCTCCCGTTCGGAACGGGTAGAGTAGGAACTCGAATTACCCTCCTCTTCCTGACTCCCACCTATCGGGCCTAACAGAACGGGCTCGCCCCCTTCCTCGTCTGTAGGTGTTTTGCGAATGCTGCGTACTCACGGTATTGTTACCGCTGGGATTACCATAAGACAGAGTTAACGAGTTGTTTGCATATCCGTCGCGGCCGGTTCTACATTTTCACATCCCGAGACGAGGCAAGAGGGGTGTGGGAATTGCATCAGCGATCTCCGAGTTAATAATGTCTGGATTGTACAGTACGGGATCTTACGAGAAGTCGCCAATAACGTGGCTGTTCGAACCATACTTGGCGCATCTCATCAATGCTTCTTCTCATGTACTCAGTCTCGAGATGCTATACTGTATAGCCACTCACCTCATGGTGAAACGATGCGGTAATCGGTATACCTGTGTTTCGATTTGACTACAATGACGACTCAAATCCAATTCAGCTGCCTCGACTTCACAAATCCCGGTATGGAGCACGAGTTTGCCTATATGTAGACCTCTCCCTCGCCATACCAGACCGGAGAATGCCATTCTCGATCATGCGCCTCCTTTTTCATGCATACTAAGAAGCCCATCCTAGCCGACTGACGCCAACTCACGATCCGACCCATCTTCCACGTCGCGATCCTTTCATTGCTATGGAGAAGCCGGAGGATATACGATGCACGATCAGGTAGACCGACAGAATCGATTCTTGACCCAAAGAGCCGGCCGGACGGACAATCTTGAATGTCAAGTAGCAAGCAGCAAGTAGCGTTCTGCTGAGCCACCGAAACTTAGCGCGCGCCTCGTCTTGGTTCTTTTACAACCGGGAAGGTTACAGCAGTACGAGACATTCTGACGATAAAAGCTGATTCTCGAGCTTGTATAAAGGCGCCTTTCTGTGAAGCCTAATTGTGCATCATACGCCTACGGATCGTCAGTGGATCTGTATGAAGCGTTTGGGACGAGCTCGAACCTTCAAGTGCTGGCTCGATTCAATTTCGGCTGTACTGATACGAAGACGCAACATCTCAGACCCCTAGTTTTTATCTTCCACAGCATGTATGAGTACTGTCTCATCCAGCGAGCTCGACACCTGCCATCCGAGCGGTACCCGCCTATTATGTCCCTCTTTCTGGACGCTTTGAGTAGTATAGTATTGAAGAAAGCGAAACACCGAACCAGTCAACTCGCGTAGTTCGATGGAAGGTGGTCGACGAAAACCATTCCACGGTATTCATTCTCCTTCACCATGAATCTAAAAGAGATCGACACTCATACACATATATAGCCGGGATAGGTGGCACCAGAACCGACCAGCTCCCGGCGAGCACAACCGGAATCGCTCGCGCTCGCCTACGATCGACCCTATATCCCCGCCGTGGCCACCAATAAACCCTTAGAAAACAATCTCATCCGCCTGCTGACGATCCCTATGCGCCGAACGACCAAATTCTACAAGACGGGTACAGTAGACGAACAACAGTCTCCCGCTTTCAGAAAACGAGCACTTACCTTACAATGTCTTCGTTGTTATACATACCCGGCCTTCATGCGTGCGTTTCAGGTGGGGTTTCGTTGGGAACAGCCGGAATGGAGCAGGACAAGTGGTATAGTGGGTCTATCGATGAGCTCTCTTTGTGGGCGATGCTGTTCCGGGTAGGATGTTATCGGCTACATGATGCGTCTAATTTAGGACACTCTTGACCGGCTCATCTTTCTTACTAGCAGTTGTGTATCTACCGTCAGACTTTTGAACGTGCAATAGCGCAACACTAAAGACATGCCTTTTTACCGTTGTCTGGCGTGTCGGCGGGGGAACGCCGGTTCGAAACCCTTAACCCCTTTCTCGTTTCTTTTTGCCCTTTCATGGGCGCTGATACCCCCAACGCATCCATCTCTTGTGGTCCGAGCCGAGCGTCGAGCGTCTTCGGCGGGGTTGACGTTGAGCTACAAATTCCATGATCAGCATGACTAGCATAACCAGCTGCCAGCTGCCAGGTGATCTACTGGTCTACTGATCACTGGATTGCTGATCGAAGCGCACCCTCGCTGGCTCTGCCGTTATCGATGACGTAGCCCCCATCCTCTCCTCTCCTTCGATCGCTCTTCGGCGGGGATGATCAGATGAAAAACGTCCGAAGCGGGGATGACGGCCATTATGCGGAAGCAAATCGATCGATGAGAGGGGAGATGGGGGGACACCTCATCCTCGGCTCATGTCATGTTCATATGCTCGAGGTCGTCACTTGCAACTTCAACTTCAACTCTTCTCGATCTCTTGCCTTTTAACAACAACAACCTTCTGAAGTTCAGAGGAAAGAAACCCACGACCTAATCACACCGTCGCACCATGTCCCCGGACATCATCCCCCTCCCCTCCCTCCCCAGTACCTCCTCCTCGGCACCAGCGAATGGGGGTGGCAGCCAATCCCTCCGAGAAGAGATCATCAAAGGTCTCCGTGGAACGCCCCAGGATATCATCCCCGGAGAGGAAGAAGAAGACAAGGAATGGAGGTATAAGAGGAGTTTACCTACGATGGTGCTTTATGATGAGAAGGGGTTGAGGTGAGTCCCTTTTTACGTGTGATTGTGTTTCGGTCTTGGTTGCTCTGGTTGGTGTTCCGTAAACTGACAACCATGTTGTATCTGTATGCATATGCGTATGGCGATCGGTCTCGGGGGTGCGCGCAGGCTGTACGACCAGATAACAGAAGAAGCACCCGAATACTACCTCTACCAAGCCGAACTCCAACTCCTCAAGACGCACAGTCGGGAGATCGCAGCGCAGATGGGTTTCCCTTCTCCTTCTCCTCAAACACCACATCAAACACCATTTCCACCTCCTCGACAGGACGACCAACCACCTCAAAACGACTCCCACTCCCCGCGAATAGACAGGGAGGACGACGGGGAGACGGACGAGAAATGGGGGGATGTGAAGGTAGGGAGGTGGAACGGGGGTGTGAACGCGGAAGAAGGGTTGGATGGCGAGCGAGAGAATAAGAATCAGAAGGATGTGACTGCTGCGGGAAAAGGTAAGGGAGAAGGGAAGGGGTGGGATATCGTCGAGCTCGGTGCTGGGTGAGTTGTTTTGTTGTGTTATGGTCGTCATAATCACACTCTCAAGTGTCAAGTGTAATCTCGTTGACGACGACGATACTGACCCCGAATCCCCACTCGAAATCTCGCCATCGCCATCAAAATCGACATCGAACAGATCACTCCGAAAGACCTCCCACTTCCTCTCCGCCCTCGCCTCCTCCGTCCCCCCTAGTTCCAACTCCTCCCCTCCTCCGGTAACTTACCACGCCCTAGACCTCTCCCACCCCGAGCTCGTCCGGACTCTGGACAGCTTGGAGAGTACCAACAAGGAGCTCTTCCGAGGGAAAATCGCGGTCAAGGGTCTTTGGGGGGATTATGAAAGGGGGATCGAGTTTGTCAGGCGGGGTGGGTTGGTCGGGGGAGGTCGAGGTCGAGATGAGCAGGGACGGCAGGACAAGGTGGAAGTGGCCGAAGATAGACCTGGTAATCCTCCGAGGGAGAAGAGCGATTATTTCGGAAACTCTAACGGGGTGGCTAGCGTGGCCGCTCAAGAATCTCGAGGACGGATCACCGAGTCTCCCGCACCTGTGACGCCGACCACTGCCGCTCGGACGCCTAGTACGGCTTCTTTCACCCAGCTGGCTGAAGATGCCGCTTCAACCCTATCCCAACAACAACGCCGTTCTAGCCGACCGCTCGCCTCCCCCTTGCTCCTCCCCCGGACGACGCACCAACTATCCCGCTCCCAATCCGGCCCGAGGCGACGAACTAGCATGTCATCCCTCAACTCGTTTTCCCTGGACGACGGACCGTTGGTAGAGCTGCAAGAGGATCATTCGGATGCGGAGACGACGAGGAGCGAGACGAGCGGTGGGGCTGGAGCTGGGCCGAAGGTCAAGGGGGTCCGACATGCTGGTGTCAGTTTGGACCCGGTGGGGTGGAAGCGGGATGGGTTCAAGGAGGATATCCTGGATATGCTGCGGAAGCTGGTGAGTCGGAGCGAGTTCGAATAACTTGTCAGCTCGAAAAAGAGGCTGAACTGCGAACGATCCCCGATAGCGCCTTCCCATGTGGTCCTCGTCGACGATCAAGAAGCACAACGTGCACCTCCTCAAGGTCTCTGGAGCGTTGACGAACGCCGTATTTTTCTGCTCGTTCAACCCGACCGACAAGGCTACCCAACCTACCATGTCACCCATGCTCACCCCCAAGATTCCCGGTCTCGAGTCTCTTCAATCAGGGTCGGGTGAGAGCGCGGTGACGCCGCCGACCTTGCTGATCAGGGTATACGGACCTTCCACGGGCACCTTGATTGAACGGGACGAAGAGTTGAGGATCTTGCACACTCTGTCTACCGATTACGGCCTCGGACCCAGGATCGAGGGGACGTTTACCAACGGACGGGTCGAACAGTTTTTCCCCTCCCACGCGCTCACCCCGACTCATCTGCGGGACCCCGAATGTTCTTTACTTATCGCCCGGAGGATGAGGGAACTACACTCCGTCGACCTAGACGCGCTCGGGTTCGAAGATCGGTCCGAACCCACCGTCTGGCAGAGACTGAGAGAATGGATCCCGTTGGCCGTCAAGTCGGCCGCTGCACTGGAGAGTGTGCCCGAGGGCAGAGAGTTTTTGCAAAAGTTCGGGTTGGACAGGTTGGAAGCTGAGATCGAAGAGTATATCCAGTGGGTGAACGCTCAGGAGGGCAAGGGAAAGGCTAGGGTGTTTTGTCGTGAGTCTGAGGGTTGGTGCAGCCTGAAATTTCGAGCTGACGAGGGAGATGATGTACCGCAGACAACGACACGCAGTATGGTAACATCCTCGAGCTGGAAAAGACGCTCCCTCCTGGTGCCCCTAAGCACCACCAACTCATCGTCATCGACTTTGAATACGCCGCGCCCAATTACCGAGGATACGATATCGCCAACCATTTCCACGAATGGCAGGCCGACTACCACCACGAGACCCATGCGCACTCGTTGACTTATCACGGCCCTTACCCTTCGGCCGAGGAACGTGAAAAGTGGTACCGCGCTTACTTGTCCGTACACATGGACTCGCGGAACGGTCACGAGAGCATCGACGACATGGCCAAGGTCGATCGAGCCCGGATCGACGCCCTTGAGCGGGAGGTCCGGTTGTGGAGTCCGGCATCGAGCGCGTTCTGGACCTTGTGGGGGATCGTCCAGGGAGAAGAACAGATCGAGGCGCTCGCCAGCGGCAAGGAGGCGCAGTTGGACTTTGATTACTTGGTAGGTCGGGTCGATGCGTATGTGAACGAAAGAAATCCGGAAGGCTGATGTTCGTTGCGGTGGTGGCAGGCCTATGCTTTGGGCCGGATTGAGCTGTTCCGAAAGGAAGCTAGGGAGCTAGGAGCTTTATCATCGTCCGAGCCGAGCGTTCCTCAGCAGACTTCAACCGACGATGAGCGTCGACCGGTTCATTTCCTCTTCCTGGGATCTTCTCTCGGCAACTTTGACCGAGAGTCGGCCGGTCCCTTTTTGGCCAGCTTGCCTCTCCGACCAGGATCGACCGACAGTCTCCTGCTCGGTCTTGATGGCCGACCGTCTTCTTCCGACAAGGAGACCGCCGTGAACGGCCACCTTCCTTCCCACATCCGGTACGAAGAGGGAAAGCGCAAGGTCGAGGTCGCCTATGACGACCCCAAGGGCAAAACGAGGGACTTCATCATGCACGGTATCGATGTGGCGTCAGAAGCGCTCGAGATGGAGGACGCTGTGGAGGACGACATACCGACGTCGCCCAAACGACGCACATCGTCCACGCTGAGACGAGAAAGCTGGAGCTACAAGAGCAGGTACAACGTCAAGATGGGTCGACACGAAGCCTACTATGGGTCCAACGAGGATCAGGAAGTCGGCTGGACCGAGAAGAATGGGCGTCGCGAGTCTGTCACGGTCGCCAAGGGCGAGCTGCTGAACATCGAGTGGAGTCTGAAGGTGTGTAATGGAACGGATCTTGTTTGTCGTGGGCGCGGACTGACCCTGATTCGGCGTTCGATGACCGACAGTACTCGATGACGGAATCGCTCGAGCTGTTCGAACAGGCCGGCCTCGTTGCGGTTCAGTATTGGCAAGATCCTAACAGCAACTACCGACTGTGGCTGCTCAGAAAGCCGCCCTTCTTCTTCCCGGCCAAGACATTGGCACCGAAGAAGGGGAGCGAGCCGCTCGAAGATCAGCGATTCGGTAGTGTGCCTACCAGGGATGAATGGTCGGCGCTCTGGAAGCTCTGGGATACCATCACCCTCGGCATGATCCCGGAGCCGATGTTGCACGAGAAGCCTATCGATCTTAGGCACAAATGTAAGATTTGAGCTTGGGCTTTCGGTTGACGGGCGCTGATCTGGATCTCGGCGATTGTACACAGGTCTGTTCTATCTGGGTCATATGTAAGACTGCGTTCTCACTGCCCATAAAACTTCCTGCTGAATGATCTGCTATACAGCCCGACCTTCCAAGACATCCACCTCACCCGCCTGACCGATGGAAAGCATACCGAACCGGAAAGATTCAAGGACATCTTTGAGCGAGGCATCGATCCGCACGTCGATGACCCGAACGAATGTCATGTGAGCAGGCACCCGCGCCCTGATCTAGCTAATGTGGAGTTTGTGACTGACTCGAGCTGGTCATGCATGCAGGACCATTCAGCTGTACCTGAGAAGGACGAGGATTGGCCGGCTCTCCAAGAGATCTTGTCTTTCCGCGACCGCGTCAGACAACGAGTCCTCGATCTATACGACGATCTGGAAAGTGGCAAGAGGGCTCGTACGCGCCGTACCGACCGGATCTTGTGGATGACCTACGAGCACGAAGCTTTCCACGCCGAGGTGAGCCCTGTCCAACTCGCAAGACGTTCTGATTACCTAGATTCTTACACAACATATCATGATCGCTTCAGACCCTGCTCTACATGCTCATCCAGTCGAGCAAGACCTTGCCCCCGCCCGGTTTCCCTCGACCGTCTTGGGAAGAACTCGGTAAACAGTGGGACGCGACCCGAGAAGAGAACATCGTCCTCCAGATCGAAGGCGGCCAGGTCCAACTGGGTCACGACGACCGAGAGTCCGAGGACAAGCTGTTCGCGGACTCAGATCCGACCAAGTGGAAGAACCACGAGTTCGGGTGGGATAATGAGAACCCGCGACATGTAGCTCGTGTCAAGGGGTTCAAGGTCGACAGTCTGCCCATAAGCAATGGGGATTACTGGATTTACATGCGACAGGTCGGGATCACCGAGATCCCTGGATCATGGCACCCATCCTCCTCCTCTGAAGGGACAGAACCTCGGGTGAAGACGCTCTACGGCCCCGTCTCCATGGACGTCGCCCAACACTGGCCCCTGATGGCGAGCGGGGAAGAGCTGACGGCGTACGCCAAGTGGAAAGGAGGCAGGATCCCGACCGAGCCCGAATTGAGGATGTTGTGGGAGTCCGACGTCGGCCCAAGACCGGCTGGGCTGAGCGGTAACGTCGGGGTCAAGCGGTGGCACCCCATCCCGTGAGTCGCCGATCAGATCAGATCGAATCGAGGTCGCACATGGTCCAAGACATACAAATGCAATAATGGGTTCTAATTTTTATTTTTTTTCGAAAACTCGGTGGATAGGGCTACGAACACCCGGGTGGATTCGTGTGGAAGGACGTTGTACGGTCATAATGGAGGTGTTTGGGAATGGACCTCGACCGATTTCGAGGGTTTGCCCGGGTTCGAGACGTCCGAGGTCTACCCGGGGTATAGTACCGACTTTTTCGACGGGTTGCACAAGGTCGTGGTGAGTCCCCCCCCCCCCCCCCCCCCCAACCTACTCCTCTACTTCTACAACACGTTTCCCCCTCAAACGAAAACGCTGATGCAATGTTGTCGTTGTCGTTGTCGTCGGATCTGATAGCTGGGTGGATCGTTCGCGACCATCTCCCGCCTGGCATCCCGGTCGAGCTTGAGAAACTTTTATCAGTCCAAATACCCTTTCGCCTGGGGCGGAGCGCGAGTCGCCTACGACGCATAAACGACATGACACGTCTTGTTTTTTCGGATCGACACAAGGGGTTGATGAGGTAGCACAGCGCCAAGAAGGATAGGAAAAAGGGGAATCGTTTGTACATGCATCTACTATTACCTGTCGTTGTAGATTATGTGCTGTCATAGTAGTAGTATCATCGTCATATCGAATAGGTCAAGTTTGATGGACACCCACCATCGTCCGCTTACGTAATCTGTCGTTTGTGGGAGAGGAAAAGCGCGCAAAGGGAGCGATGGATTACTGTACCGACCAGGATAACTGTCCCTTTTTGGTTTTGCTTATGTAATCAACTTTTCCCCAGGAAAGTGTCCCTTTTCCGGAAAATCAGCGAAAACGCTATTCCGGAAGCAAATTCTAGCGTTTTACGGCATATCGGAAGCAAATCTTAGCGATTTTTCCTCGGGGACATGGGACAACTGTCCCTTTTTCTTGGGGACGCGGGACAAAAAGGGACAGTTATCCTGGTCGGTACAGTATACCTATCCTCGACCTCATCAAGGTCAAACTTCTCTCACCAGCCATCGCTCGCTCGCAGTAATAGCTATCATCTCCACTCGTATTCTGGAATCGTCTTCGTAGTCTAATCCAGGCAAGCCAGGACGATTCCTACTCCGTGTTCTCTCGACGACGATCGCTTATCCTTTTTCGTCCTCGTCCTGCTCCATCTCGGACCACCTTTAGATTAAATCAGACTCGAATCATGCCCCGTACACTACCTTGGACGACGCTCGCCGCGTCCCTCCGGTCGAGCCGGACGATCGCATCCAGCTCTACCTCCAGTATCATCTCGGTCCGAACCACCCCGACCTCGACCTCGACGATCCCATCGTTCATAACCCCCTCCCGGCTGATCACCTTCCGATCCCCTACAACCACATCCCTCCTTTCCTCCAAATCCCACACCTCCTCCCATACGCCCTCCCCTAGCCTTAGCCTTCTCTCATCATCTCCATCTCCTCTGTTGCAACAACTCCGCTTCAAAGCCTACGGAGCGGAATACCAACCTTCTCAACGGAAGAGGAAGAGGAAACACGGGTTCTTGGCTAGGTTGAGGGGGGGGAGGTTGGGATTGGGGATGTTGACCCGGAGGAGAAAGGTCGGGAGGAGGTTTTTGAGCCATTAGAACAGCACATAGTTGTCAGAGAAAAGGGGAAGTAGCAGGAGATGTAGGATCGATTATGGTCCTCTGAAGTTCTAGGGGACGGAGAAGAGGAAGAGGGATATAAGATCCGGACTCCTCCTGAAGACGAGGGAAAGGACGGTCGAACAAAGGTCTCAGAACCCAGCGTCGAAATCATCCCACCCCCCAAGGGTACAGACCGGGGCAGTTCGAATTCTCGAGAAGGAAGAAAACGAGCCCTTTGCCATCTGAGAGCCCCGGACGGACTTGGAGGGAGGGGGGGGAGGTTGTAACGACTCGAATGTAGCATCAAATTGAATCCACATCACATCATCGCACGCTTAGCCCTCACTCGGCGAATCGAGTCGGCACGGACGTCCTGGATCAGATGTGCGGGTAAGCGAAGCTGCACCGGTCGTCATGACAGGTCGTCCGCTCCAACAAGCGCGGCGGTGAGAGATTGGTTGCTCCTGTGAAATGTCGCCTCACATTTTCAAGCTCGCCACTAGCACTCGTTCGAAGAAACTGTGTGTCGCATCGAAATGCAGGTATTGGTTGCCAGCCGGCAAGTCCAACAGGAGGTTCGCAAGCGATTCCGTGGGGACAAGACCCTTACGGTCCTTGTCAACTGCATCTTTGACGCCTATAATTGCACAACACCTCGGGTTCGTCGCGTATCCGATGAGATGAGAACCGTCTCGCTACGGTCGTTCTGTGAGATCGTTCGTGGCCCAACCCCGGCTTTGTAGTCGCTCACTCCCAAGGGCTGGCGTAACTTGATGATTTCTTGTTTCGAAAAACGCTCGAATTCCATCGACAACTGCTCTCATCTAATCCACAACTACCCTGCCAATACCTCGCCGATCACCACGAAAAGGACGGGAACGAAAAGAGCGAGACCGGATACAAGCATCTAGCCACGCAGGACGACGACGAACGCACCCAGGGTCACAACGAGGATGAAGATGGCCAGATTGCGGGCAAAGCTAAGGAACTCTAGGGCCTGAAGCACGATACATATAGCTAGACCTCAATCTATATCAGCATTTGGAAACCATGCGAGAATGTATGGATGTCTATGTCGCGAATGTCTTTCGTAATGTATCTATCGGTCATGTAGCCGCGATTGCATAAGATGTACGATTCACGACACACATCTAGAGAAGTCTATCGAACAGTCAATTTCGTAATTTCTCACACAACCCCACAAGCAAACGATCCTCCGAAAGACCGCGCGCTTCAATCGCACCTGACGACCTGCCGATCGAAAGCCGGCTGGACGAACCCCTTCCACTCGAGCGCTTCTCGCCAGACGTGTTCCAACCCCTGATCCTTTGCGCTCTTTTCGATCTTGCGCCTAAACTCGCGTTTCGCCGCTCTCAACTCGCGCTCGTCTTGTTCCCTTTCCTCTCCCTCCCCGGTCGATGTCATGTCCGTCTCCAAATCCTCCCCTTGGCCTTGGACGACCCGTCCGATATCTTCCCATAACGCATGTGGGTCCGGATGCGTAAAACCGACCAGAAGCGTCTCCCTGGCCTTCGCTTTCATCGCCAGAGCCAACGCCTGCACGTACGACAGGTGACTGGAATGATCCTGTATCCTCAAGCAATCCAGTATGAAGGTCTGGATCTTGCCTTCCGGGAGATCGGGTACATCGTGCGAAAAGGGCAATAATCTCGGCTGCGCCCCAGTCGTACCGTCGCTACCGTTCCCAACTTTCTGCGCTCCTCGTCGTCCTTGATCGTCGCCCCCGACGGCCCTGTAAAGCCTATCCCACGTTCTGGTCGGGACGAACGACGTATCGCTGAGGTACAAGACCTTGCCTTCAAACAGGAATCCGTAACACCAGAACGGCGTCTCTCCCGGCTTTCCCTCGTTCTTCTTCTTTGTGCTCTTTACCAGGTCTTCCAAGCCCGTCACTCCGGACAGTCCTGTCAACCCGGTGAGCTTGCCGACTATCCCTTCTAGTGCCGAGGTTGTGGAGGTCGTTGAAACCGGGGCGGTGATAGGATCGAGGTCGGCTCTGCTCTCTGTGTTCGGGTTCGCGGCCGTAGTCGAGGTGGTAGTGGCAAACGATTCTCGGCTCTTGGCAGAGACCGGAGTGTTATTGCCTTGAGTGACGGGTACATCCAGCCGTTGTGCCTTTTCGGGCGGTGTAAAGTATTTCCCATGATGCACTGTGATCCAAGAACCATCGCCCCAGTGGCATCGATCAGTTCAGCTCTCTCTTTCTTTGCTATGGAGCTGCCTTTCCCTCGTTTCATAGCATCCCCGTGAAAAAGACCACTTCGACCCACCTTTGAGCGGCAACACCCTCACCCCAGCGACCACAATCTCCTCCTGCCCCTCGTCGTCATCCCCCTCATCCTCACACCACTCATCCCCCCAAACCCTCCAATCCAACGTCGGCACGTCCCCCCCACCCGTCGCCCGGTTCTTATCGACCAAGTACGGGTACTGCTCCGAGATCGCGTTCAGGGTCTGTTGCGATAGGTGGATGGGGAGTGGGGGTGGTTTAGGGCCTCCGGGGGTTGAGGGTTGGTTGAACGCTCGGAGGTCGTCTAAGGGTATTACGATAGGATAGGGATTGACAGTCAGCTAAAGGTCGAGATGCCAGGATAATGGACTGGTTATTGGAAGTGAGGAGACATCCTACTGACCTAGTCCCGCGATGGCATCCGCATGACCGTGAGTAAGAATAACAGCATCTACCGTTCTGATCCGATGTTCCATGAATATCCGCAAGGCCTATCAAGATGGGTATCGATAACGAGGTCATGATCTAATTCCCCCTGAAGATCGTAGACGGGCGGAAAGGATGTAGGTAGACTTACGTTCTGTCTAAAAGTCTTTCCTACATCGATAACGATGTTCCTGCAATCAACATGCACCAGAAATCCAGCTCTCGATCAGCATTCTCCATATCCCCTCGAACCTCAGCCCATGATCCACCCAACAACGAGCGGGGCTCACTTCCAAACCCCATCCTCCCCCCTCTTCCTCCAAACACCCCCAGTATTCCCCCTAACATTCTTCCACCCATCCCGGACCGTCCCATCCACACAAGCTCGACAAGCTCCGCATTGGATATCCCTTACGTCGTCGGCCGAGGTGATACACGGTAACAGGGGGATCGCCGAGGACGTGCCTGTACCGTGAAATATGAAGTATTGGTCCGTGTCGGGTGGGATTGCTGACATGGCGCAAGAGCGAGGTGAGAGGAGGTGGTGGCTGATGTACTGAGAGTCTTGTTGTGGGATGGTAATACGGTAGAAGAAGGATGTTGTCTGCTCGCTGCTCCGTTATTCAATCGGGATCTCGACCTCGAAGACGTGATGACGAATTCGCTAAAGTCTTCAAGACGTACAAGTCCCAACAGTCAAGAAAAGCAACAACGCAACAACAATATCAACGAGGCTCAAAGCTCTGGACACCACAGCGCAATCCGATCCGGACGGCTCATACGGCCCGTGAAATGTTGGTGGTTGTGCTTTTCATCCCATCCGCTCATGATCAGAGTCAAAAGGTAGACAAAAAAAAGGGAGAGCCCTCAAACGGGGACAAACGAAAAAAAGCAGAGACGTAATGTAATGACCGATCTGATCTCTCTTTTCCCCCCACCCCGCTATAATCCGGACGTTTCCCTTTTCCTTGCCCCTTCTCACTCATCCCTGCTCTCATCGAGGTTCATCCGGTCTGGACGATCCTCGACTCCATCTTCTTCCCTAAAAGCCAAATCGAGAGACCCAAAACGAGCGTCCGGCCAAGAGACCAGACGCTCGATCGAGCATCCCGCTTAAGCCCAGGTGGCGGGCCTGTTGGCAGCGAACCAACCCTTGGAGGTGGTGCCTACGAGCGCTCCCGAAAGAACAAGTCAGTCTCACATATTCACGGGTAATTATTTTCGGGCAAGGGAAACGCCGAAACTCACGCCTGTGGGGAAGGGGGAACTTGAGACCGGGCTCCAAGAGTTGTCGGATGTAAGGCCTCTTGACGTCGTCCTTCTTCTCAATCTCGGCGACCCTCAAGATCTACACGGCAACATCTTTCCATCAGCTCCCCGCTCGATCTCGCCAAAACAAAAAGCTCCCAACCCTGGACTTGGACTCACGTGGACCGACCTAAACCTAGCCCTGTGCCTAGCGGCCAAGTCCTGGTACAAAGCCTCGACGGCACCGACTCGGGAGAGCTCCCTGAACTCCTTGTACATGTTGTGGGTTCCCGATCGAGAGTCGTATCGGAGCCAGATACCAAAGTTCTTGACCTTGAGGGGTCGCTTCTCGTGGATCTGCGTGGTGCGTCACATCATCGTCCTTCTCGTCAGCCGGCGATTCCCTTTTTGTTGGTATATCCAACTTGACGTAGAGGGCGTCTGGCGGCTACTCACGACGTTGACTCCGACAATCTCACCGTTGGCCTTCTTGACCTTCTTCAACTGCCTCAAAAAGTACCAGAACCTCGACTTGGCGACGACCTGGTTGGGGGCAAAGATCCTCATCCTGTAGAGCTTGGGGGTGGGCTCGGACTCGGTAGGGAGGGATCGGCCGAGGATCGAGTATTCGGTGAATCGGGCCATTTTTCTGCGAGCGACGCAAAGTGAGAGGATGCGGGATGGTCAGCTTGAGGTGGTCGTAGTAACAGGTTAAAGAAAGGCCAGGTAGACGAGCGAGCGAGCGAGCGAGCAGCGAGTGTCAATCCGGGAGAACGTCTTGGATGGTTCTTCCGCTATCCACCTGGACTCCGTATATCTTCAGTAGTCAGAGGTCAAGGTATCGAGCCGACCGTGGAACCCTCTTCCCGCCTTCCCGACCATTCCGACTCGGTCCTCTCGGCCTCTCCTTGGCAGTTGTGACCTGGTTCTCTCTCGTATCTGTCGAGGTATGCCAGTGTGAGATCGAACGGTAAAGACCGTGTTGCATGCCGAACGAGGGCGGTGTGGGGGGTATCGTCGTTTGTTGATCGACAGCAGAATATCCGGATCGTGATCAAATCTGCCGAGGATGACGCCTATGGATCCGATAAGATCGAGGTCCGATCGTTCTCGCTTGTCGCGAAGAGAATGAAGCTTTCGCTCGGTTTCGTCTTCGATAAATCGCAAACGAGCCGATCTCTGGAGTGTGGTTTCGGATCGGCGGAAGTGGTCGCCCAAGAACAGGTTGATCCGAGAGAAGCTCATCGTACCGTTCCTCCAAGTCATGTTGATTGATGGGGTGGAGGTAAGGATGCAGGAAACGAGGCTGGGCTATGTGCTCTCGCTCGTCGTATCGTACGTCCTGGGTCGTAACGTGGTCGTCCACGCTTGATTAATCGATTGTTGAAGGTCGTTCCAGAGATCCTATCTTCCTTCACCGTCCTTATGTTCGTTCGACATCCTTCCGTCCAGCGCCTTTATCCTTCCTCCTCCCTATAGTCTTCGCACCTAATCCATCTGTTCGTCCGGTCCATTTCCTCTTCCTTATTCTCCTTGACACTCTCTCCTGCTCTGCTGGCTGCTCGCTGCTCGTCGTCTCTTTCGTTCCAACCCGGCCGGGACAGTTTCGATACTCACGCAACTACACACTCTTTCTTGCTATACCTGAGGTTTTTTTCTTGATGGTTTGCCGAACACACGAACAAGACGGAAAACAGGTCACGGTCCTCTTGGGCGTTGAGGTGTCGATCTCGTTCAACTCGAGGGTCGATGATCCCACCTCCAGGATGGGAGGGGGTTCGTCGGCGGTTGCGGCTGGGGAGAGCGAGACGGGCGAGAGCGAGCAACACTGGGAGGTGGAGGCGTCACCCACCCTAGAGCGAGCGAGAGCTTCGAGCGACAGCATCCCCTAGCCAGGACAACAAACGAGACGCGCGCGAGAATTATGGATGACCAAGAAAGAAGCGCAGACGGGTCTTAAGCGCAAAGCGAAAGTTGTGTGATTTGCAAATGACCGACGCGCGGGGCGAGGGTGAATATCTTGATAAGAAGTCAAGCCATCGAGCCGATCTATGACGTGTCACCAAAATCTACTGTTTTCGAATTCTGATTACGTAGGCCGCCTTTCTGCCGTCACTCGGATCCGGCCGGAAGGTTGTCCGTGTCATGTATGCCCGACCAATCACTTGCTCGCAGTGGCGTCGAAGTGACTCCTCTCTGATCTGCCTAGCTGACCACCCAATACAAGGTTCAGATCATGATTGCTTATGCGAGATCGTATCTCGTCCTGACGATGTGACTCGTGGATGATCCTATTCCATAAACGTTGCCGGGGTTGTGGTAACGTTGGTTCGACCTTGCACTGGCTGGCTGGTGCTGTGTGTGACGCGCGTGGCTCCGGGAGCAAGGGGAACCTCGACGTCAACCTTGTTGTGGGAATTGTGGGACATCATCATCGATCTCGGACGATAGATACTTCACTTGCATCTGGTACAACTATCAATCAGCATCGTCCTCTGTGTAGCGACCCCCTTATCAATAGTCTTTCTGCCCCCCGAACTAGCCCTCCCTCGACCCTCCCCCTCAAGGAAAAAGGCTCCGAACGGATCTTGAGCGAGGTCGTGACGTGACGTGACGTTTCTCGCAGCTCCTCCATCTATCATCTATCCATCTAGCTAGACTTACCTCGGACCTCGGAAACTCTCCCTTACGTTCCAAACCAGCAAGACAGGACAAGGCGAAGAGATAAAGCGAGATAGTCAAAGCGAACGACACGAACAAACGAAACTCGATTCGACTTGGAAGAAACGATGTCCGAAGGTCTCACCCGCCGACGAGGCGCCCAACCGACCCCTTCCGGCAGTTCCACCCCGCCTGCCAACTCTTCCCAGCCAACCACCCCCAACCCAGGCTCTTCATCCCATAACAACCCGCGTGGGTCCCTCTCCTTACCAGGTAATCCTTCAGCGGGTTCATCTTCGACAAGCGGAGGGGTGGAAGGACGGTCCAAGATCGCCTTTGACCCCAGGGATTATGAGAACGGGTCGATGGGTGGGGAGAGGGAGAGGATGCCGAGGTTGACGGTTATGGAGGAGGTGTTGTTGTTGGGGTTGAAGGACAAGCAGGTGAGTCTCGCGGGGGGTGAGAGAGAGGTTGATGGGATTGAGGATGAGGACGATGAAAGGGTTTTCCCGAGGGCTGGGGTGATGGATGGGTGCTGATGGATGGTTTTAATTTCTCTCGTCGGGAAACCTGATTTGCGTTCATTCGGATGTGCCATAACAATATTCATCGCCATACCCAATCGCTTCCACGCTCGAAACGTCATCACCCGCAGGGCTACCTATCCTTCTGGAACGACAACATCTCGTACGCCCTGCGCGGATGTATCATCCTCGAACTCGCCCTCCGTCGCCGAATAGCCGTCGTCAAGGACCCTTCCCGTAAACGCTTGCCCCTGCCAGACAGGCTGATCGAGGTCATCGATGAGAGACAGACGGGGGAGACGATCTTGGACGAGGCGTTGAAGATGATGAAGACGAGCGAAAAGTATGGGACGGGCGCTTGGATCGATTTGATGAGCGGTGAGTCGAGGCGTGGGGGGCGATGAACCTCGAAAGAATGAAAAAAGAGACCGAGTATCTTACCCCCTTGTTGTTCCCCGCTGCGTGCCTCCTCAGGCGAGACGTGGAACGTGATGAAGATCGGCTACCAGCTCAAACAGGTCCGAGAACGACTCGCCAAGGGTCTCGTCGACAAGGGCGTCCTACGGACCGAGAAGCGCAACTTTTTGCTGTTCGACATGGCCACCCACCCGATCGCCGACCTGAACGCCAAGGAGGACGTCCTCCGTCGGACCTTGGCGCTGTTGACGGCGAGGACGACGGCGATCCCGCCCGCAGCGTTGCACAAGGAGAACGTCCAGTACAGGTGCATGAGGGCCGTCGCGCTCGTCTCGGCCGCGTACGCTGCCAATGTCCTTGAGAACGCCTTGCAGAGGTTGAACTATGACGCGCGGGAAGCGGCGTTTGCGAGGTGCGACGACATTTTGGCCGAGTTCTCCCAGTGGCCGTTTGGAGCTGGGACCTCGTCCTCGTCCGGACCCGTCAACATCGGTGGGGGGCCGAGCAAGAAGGACGGGATCTTGACCAGTCTCGCCGGGGGGTCCGGTGGGCAGGGAAGGGAGAGCGTGGCAGAGCTCGTCAGGGAGGTCAGGAAGGAGATGCAACCCGGTGCAGGCGAGGACGGCGAGGACCTGTGTTTCGAGGTCGTCGCGACCGTCATGAACGTCATGTCCAACATGGACGCGTTGTAAGGAGGTCGGCCATGGGGATTCAAGGTGGGTTGCGGACAAGGTCGGGGAGGTGGATTTCGGGTTGGGATCCGGCGCTGATATTCAGGTGTCGTCTACAGCGGACTTTCGTCTCGCTCAGGTCAAGCTTTTCTTCGCCGCCCACTGTTACACCATCATAGAACCCACATGGTCTCACCGTCTACATACGGATCTGATCCCGTCGACTCGGCAGACGCTGTCTTTGACCCCTATCTGAACCCTTTCCTCATGTTCCTCAACTCCTTTATCCTTGTCAGACTTGCGAACCACCTTTTGTAGTAATTCAAGTGATCTCCTGTTTCTTTCCGCTTTGACGACAAAAAGATGTTTTCTTTCTGATGATTCGTGTCGAGCTCGGATGCGGGTACGAGGGTATGAGAGTAACGAGGCGTTTCAGCCGGGCGCACGATAGGTGCACGATCTCGGGTCATCAAACCCTACGGTGTGATCTCTGTTTGAGAGCGACTGGCGGGATCTGCATTCTTCTCTCCAGTCTCCAGTTATTCTTTGTATCGATGATATCGCTCAACATCATTTGCGAGGCTATGAACCCTGCGGCATAGAAGCTTAGGAGTACCAGAGCGACTGTTATCAAGGCTAAGCTCGAGATCCCTGCCAGGAATGCGCATCTCAAAGCTGCTTCAACATCCGAGCGTCATCAACGTTGATAGCAAGGCATTCGCCATCACCTGCTATGCAACCCATATCTCGAACAGGATCGGCGGCCGGTCGGCGATCCTCCTATTCAAGAGCACAACTTCGCTACCGTATATCGTTCAGGGCTGCTCACAAGAGACTGATTGAACAGTTACCAGGCGAGTGAATCTCCGACGATAAGGTCTTTGAGATCGAGTATTTAGCGTCCTCCTGCACGTCCTGGACTCGCAAATGCATTAGTACATGGACGAGGGTCTTTGCGTGGACCGAGTATGCGTCCGAGCCATATCAGCGTCGGTTCGTGCAATTCTTCAGTGCGAGCGCTATAACTTGGTGATTTTGTTCCGCCTCGTCACCTCAAGTGGGAGCAGGGTAGTTGGGATTCATCTTATGGTTCAAATGGATTTAAGGGTAGGGGCATGTCTCATGGGAAGAGTTGGAGATCGCTCGACGCCTGACTGCAGCGAGGTCGGGATCAGCGAGTTGCGATGCACATAGACATCCAGGGTATCGTTGTTTCGCCTGGTTTACGCCCAACGTACCCGTCTAATCATCGAAGCTGCTTCATGCTATGGTCCTCTGGGATGAGTGACGATTGGGACGACTGGTATGACATACAACAATATCGCTGTCTTGAATGTAACACTACCTTGCATGGCATCAATCCTGCCAAAGCGGGCACATTCTGGGCCGTTCAGATTCCTCAGACCTCAAGTGCCTCATTGAACAGACCTCTACCGCCGGAACTCGTTTTAACTGTAACTCGAAACAGGCTTATCAACTCAGTGCTGTTCTGACTATGTTTTAATCATCAGGGGGCTTTAAGAGGGTGGTCCTCATGCTCCTAACATATGGATCTTACTCTTTGACAACCTTTGACTATGTTCATGACTTTTGCGTAGCTGCAAGGGAAAACATCTCAAAAGAAGACCATGAAGATCAAGTCCAGCTATCAAGCCAACAAGATCACCTTTGCCCTCATTCCTCACATCCTTATACCTCTAGCCATATTTCTAGGGGGATTAGCTAAGAACATGTGCGCATGTCAAATGCTAGACCAAAGCAGCGCGATCCTTGTGGATGAATACCATACTCTATCAGGAAGGTCAAATCGCCGGGAGGAAGTAACAGGTCATTGGCATGACCGCTCGCCGCGACTCGATCGCTTGCCACGTAGTTGCTCTCAATCGACCGGAGACTCCCCATCGTTGATCGAATGAAATTCCGTCGACGTGTGCTGAACAGCAGCCTGAACTATCTCAACCCGTGCATTCCAACTGGGTCGCTAACACCGATATCAGGGGGAATTTCGCCCTTCTCGACTGAAGTCTCTTGCTTTTCTTATATAATTGTTGATCATGACTTACAGTATTACCGAAGCGTCAGCGGGAAGTTAGATTCGATCGAACCTCCATGGCAAATGACAAAAACATGCATGGCGTTTCACATCGCCCCTGACCCTGACCTCGCCGTTGAGTTGAGCTTGAAACACCGAATCTCGCCCCGAGGATTATCAACAAGACCGCTCGGAGAAAGGTCTTTCGTAGCTCATACGCTGCAAAACTGCTCGTTCGAGGCGGGACAGGTCCAGTTAGGTCTGTCGATGAGTAGTTGCAGAGTTGGGTATGAATTCGTGAGCGATTGCATATGGAGGGGATATATATCGATCGGGTTTGACCGAGCGAGGGCGACCCAGCGCTCCACCTGCTGCTGTATACATCTTCGCAACTGCATATACGGATATACCGCTGATCATCCATCCAAACCATATATCTCATAGAACAAGCGCGACCGTCCCCTTCCTCCTCTAAAAGCGACCATGCCAGCGACCCATAACCACGTCATCCTCACCCCGTTATCTCAACTCCGGGTCTCGAGATACCATATCCCGGCTTACCGAGGATTCCCTAATACGTCGATTCACCCGGAGAGGCCGTTGATGGTCTATCACAACTGTTTCGCTGCTTCACCGTCATCGTCATCGTCTTCATCATCATCATCGACACCTTCTTCGTCGAATCGCACCCCTGAAATGAAGGCGATTTCGACCTCATCGATGGCAACCGCGGTAGAATCCCACCTCTCGCAGATCGACGCCGTGAGACCCGCATGGAGGTATACGATGTACAGGCAACATCATTATCATAGCAATACGAACGAGGTCTTGTGTGTCGTCTCCCATCGAGGTGCGGAGGTCTGTTTCGGCGGGTCAAACGAATCCAACGA
Organism: Filobasidium floriforme; assembly: GCF_021052385.1. NCBI lineage: Eukaryota > Fungi > Basidiomycota > Tremellomycetes > Filobasidiales > Filobasidiaceae > Filobasidium > Filobasidium floriforme. The sequence continues at coordinate 91,324 of NW_025763639.1, forward strand.
GAGCGGGAACGAAGGCAAGGTGGTAGTAAAAGTAGGAAGGGGGGATGTGATCGTCGTCCCCGCTGGGGTTGGGCATGCGCTCTTACGTGAACTCGATGATGATGTCGAGGATGGCGATGAAGACGAAGGGAAATTCGAGATGGTGGGGTCTTACCCGGTAGGAGCCGAAGGTTGGGATATGTGCATGGGGAAAGGTATAGAGAAGGACGGTAGAGAGTGGGGAAATGTGAAGAAGGTCGGGTGGTTCACCAGGGATCCGATCTATGGGGATGAAGGGCCTGTGCTCGAGGCGGCTTAGAGTTGGTCGTGGAACACCATGTTTATGCACACTACTGTATCCTCATATCTATGGGCTCTATATTCCATGCATCACTGTACACCGCTGTTCTTGACTCTGGTACATCCTACTTTTTCATCGAAGTGTCAGCGAATTCGTCATCACGTCTTCATCAGTTCCCGATCTCGAAATCGAGCAGACGAGATAGCATATGCTTCATCCTCCTCACGTGTTACAATACACCTCCAACGCTCTCGTACACCCTGCATCTGATCAGACTGTACGAGATTTACATCGCTAGCAACTCAGGACAACCATAAAGGGGTCGACTCTAGGCGTTATAAGCTTGGGTGATCAGGCCACGATCAAGGGACTAGCGATGCATTCCACGCCGGGCACGCAGAACGTATTCGCAAGGTTATCTTTACCGTAAGTGTATTGCACCCTGTCTCTTTGCCTTGTCATACAGGTTAGACTTGCAGGACTGATATTTCGATTTCGAACTTGGTTTAATTTGACTTGGGATGCTCGGTTGAACTCGATGCGGTTCGCTACGGTCTGTGTGCTACATGATGCTCCAACGGATGGACTGGGCGGGCGGACGTGGCCATACAGAGGTTTTCTGCAAAAGGCCTTACAAGAAGAAGGCTTCAAGACGTTGGATGATTTTCAGGGGGTGGATGCGGTCGAGCTTGCGAATGGTAAGTCCACTCTGCAAGCCGGTATCATGATAGCGACTTCCTGCCCAGAGGAGAAAGGGAAGGGCGAACTAGTTTTCCGTTGAAGCTGATGTAATGCGGTTCTGGTTTGGCTTTGTTTCGAGGGTAGATCTGAAGATCGGAAGGGATGTAGCGGAGGATGTATTGAGACAGGTGGAGATGTGTCGAGGTAAGCATATTTCGTCACTCGTCCGTCTGAGATATGACACTCGAGTACACGAAGCTGAACGTCTCCTATCGCATCAACCTCAGCTGGCGCTCTTCGATCACAGATCCCCCGGTCTACCCCGGCTCCATCGACCACACATCTTCCGACGACGGGGACGCAGAACCACCATCATCTCCCCAACGCATCTCAACCCGTCTCCTCTCTCGTCCATTCGAGGTCCGCCCCGAAACCTACCTGGTCATCAGGCAGTACGGCTATCGACAGGCTCTTTCCTCCGCTCGCTGCGCTCGCACGAGCAGAGGCGATCGTCCAGTCAGACTCGAAGTCGAACTCGAGGCCTATGGTCAGGGTCGGGTTGCAACCGGGGATGATCGTCGAGATCGCTTCTCCGCCCGGGTGTGGGAAATCGAGTCTGATGATGAGCTTGATGATGAGCGCTAGGGTTGGTGTGGAGGGGAATGTGACGGAGGACGAAGTGTTGGTTATAGGTGAGTTGCAAAGGGCGATGTTGCAGTAGACCGAGTTTTTGGCTGAAAAGGCTGGTTATACGTGCGACAGATACTGAAGGCAGCTTGATACCTTCCAAATTTAAAAGCGCAGCACAGGTAACGCTCAGCAGCTACTCATCAACCGGTAAGTACGCCGCTTCGTTGTTGATGATGTTTCTCGGTCGACTGAACCTATCTGCTTGACAGCCTCGGTCAACGACGTCTTGCAGGGCATTCACCTCGTCAGGGCGACGACGCAGATCGAATTCCTGGCTTTCTGTCATACGATTGAGTCGTGGTTGAGCGAGCATGATAAGGTGGGTCGTTGCGTAAAAATCGCAATGTGTAGATCCTCCGACTGATAACGGATCGATCACTTCTTTTGTAGGTCCGGCTGGTCGTCATCGACACATTGTCTTACCACTTCAGACAGCCGAATACCGATCTCAACCTGAAACGTCGGTCGATGGACTTGTGAGCTCAGATCTTCCTAGCCCAGCAACATGTTCCCCGTTAGACCCGCTGAGTATCTACCCCGTTCCGCTAGGATCAAGCAGAAACTCGCCAAGGCGTCGACGACGTATGGATGTGCGGTCATGGTGGCCAATCAGATGGCTACCAAGATCTTGAATGCCGAGAACAAGCCGGCGAACTTTGATACCGGTGACAAGGCGGTGATGATGCCTCAGCTAGGTGGGTATGGACGCATACACACGTGAATAACTTCAGACTGATGAGGAAGAGTGCATCTAGGCGATACGTGGATGCCGCCAAAGACGATCAAGGTGGTCCTCTTCCGTTCAGGCGGAGGATTTGGCGAAAGGTCAGTGCGAACCAAGATCGTTTCCTTCTGCTGTTTAGCTGATCGATGATCTGACCTCGACAGACACGCATTCGTTGCGAGACGACCGGGCGAGACGGAAGACCGGCCTTGGGCGCAATTTGACATTGATGCAAGTCGGGCGCAAGAGTGGATGGTTATTGTTACTCTTTTACTGATCTACCCGCATCCTGCTTCAGGACCATGGCCTCGTCACGGACGTTTTCGAACCAGAAGAAACTACTTAGAAGAACCCCTTGATACCCGGAATCGATCGCCTCTGTCCATCGCAAGACCTGCCTACCGGTCAGACCAGAACAACTTGGCACCACTCCCGTGCAACGAGTCCATCTCGCCATCCGCCTTGAACCTTTCGCTGGCCCCAGGACTCGCCATCGAGCTCAGGTCGGTGTCGCTCGGACACCGAAGCCCGGGATGGCGGAGCTTGGTCAAGGGGTAGTCGGACCCCCTCTCGTACACCACCTGGGTCTCGACGTGCATCGTCACTTTTTGCGGATCTATCACGCCGGTGTCGTTGAGCTGGCCTCGCATACGTTCTCGGCTGCGGGGTTGATCACGAGCATGTTTGAGCAGGTTGTCGAGGTGTCAATGCAGGAGGATCGAACTCACGCGAGGGTCAGGTGCAAAATCGAGATGAGGGACAGCTTCGAGATCGAATAGACGGCGATGGCGTCGTAGCACTATCGAAAGTGACATCTCAGCGTCATAATGATATCGAGTCGATGTTGTACCGACGCTCACCCCGGAGATCTTGTACGTATGTAATCCGATCGAGGTTGCGCTGCATAGCGTCGGGAACAACATGGATTTAGCGGAGATGGTGATATATTCTCGGATGGCGTTCTTGGTCCTGTTTGATTAGATATCAGGGTCAGCTATAAGGCATTGATTGCGAGCAGATGGACTCACTCGACGGGTCGTTCTGATGTGCGTGCCGTGTTATTCACCATGGTCCAGACGCTTCCCACGCAAATCAAACTGTCGACAGCGATGTTCCCGCTACAAAATCCACCAGGAAATTCCAGATGAGTTGTTTGTGTCGTTAAAGCAGGGAGTCCGGTGACTTACACATAAGACAGGATGATCCAAGGTTTGGTCTGAACAAGAGGGTCGGACCGGATCAGCTGACCAGCTTCATTATTGCTCGATTCCGATGATGGCAGACTCACCCTTTCAAAGTAGGCGCTGAGGGTGGCAACCTTTGGATCGAAGATCGAGGTCAACCTCGGCATTTCCGCCTGAGTGTACAACGCACTAGAAGGACGACCCGGGTCCGTCCAGATCGCCGACACATCAGTTCATCTCCTCTTACGAATCATAGGTCGAAGATACTGGAACGAGCCCAGCCGGGACTCACATGGTATTGCAAGTTAGACAAAGCGCAATCGCCACCCCCAACCCGATCCGAATGAATATCCTCCGTCGACCTTGATCCCGGGTGATCTGAACCATCCGGTGTGCGTAGAGGCATTGGACGATACAGAGGACTATACCGCCGACGAAGTTTGTTGAGAATAGTTGCCACTACGCGCAGAGTGAAATGCATGCGGTCATCAGCGAATGTGGGCGAGATCGAAGCTAAAAGTGGCCGCTTGGGAAAGGAGGGAGCAGCCGGTGATCGGATCAAGAAGGAACTCTTGGAACTCACGTGCATGTTGGCTAACGAATTGAGACGGAATAACTCGTTCTCTACGAACTCGAGCAACATCTGGGAATGGCTGATCGACAAGTATCTGTGAATTTCCATCGCCATATGAAAACGGATCAGCGTGTAATCAGCCAGCACGAACAGTGCTCGTTAATAGATCAACTTACAAGCCGACCGCGCTGGCGAACCCGATTGCTAGGCGCTCATAGCGAGGCGCAGGCTTGTTGTAATAACGTACGAGCTGAAGTTCGAACCGATGAGTAAGCGGAGTCGAGTGAAACATTTGTGGTTGATCTCGGCTTACCAGATGTAGGCAATAGCCCTGTTCTAGGAGCTCAAGCCATGTCCCGACGTATGGTCCTAGGCTACCCATCAGATGAAAGATTAAAAATCTATGAGCGGTCCGCGATCTAGGATATAAATGATTCGCTTGCCAGCTTACTAGACCTCTCGGATATAGCTGGCAAAGACATCGTCCGGGTTCCCACCGCCTGATATCTCTCCTGCGGGATTGTAGGCATCTCTCGAGGTCAGGTTGTTCATCCCTGTGTACGACGCGAGGGTCCCAGTTGAGCAAGGGAGACGATATTAAAGATGAAATGTCGGCATCTCATCGATAACAATGACGTGCGTACCCGGGACAGGAAGGTCGGTCAGTCTATATATGTAGATCAAGAAAACCGAGCCTCGATCAAAGCCGCATCAAAGGTCCTTCCTGATTAGAACCGGCCTCAAGGCAGATCATCTTCCGTCATCACCCGATGCCTTTCCTTCCAAAGCTTAAAGATCGTTTCTCGATCATCAACCTCGGCCACGCTTCGAAACAGAAGGATGTCTCATCCACCCGTGTGATCACCCGGGTAACCGAGATGGTGGAAGCGTTTCAAAGATCGGCGCGCGCGGATCCGGGTTGGGACGCGCGTGCCATCAAGGTTTCGGTGAAACCTGTAGCGCAAGAAGGAGGACGCGGTTCACGGAAGGATCCGATTTGATCATCCGAAACACGAAAGGCAGGCGCGAAGATCGTCTCGAATGCGAGGATCATCAAAGTTGAGATGGGAACATGCTCGTGGGGATAGGGGTTGCATCTCCATCTTGTTTCATCATCTGTCGTCAACCAATCATGGCCAAGCGTATCAACAAAGCGCTTTGGACGACTGATGATATCTAAAGGAGTACGCCTTGATCGCCAAGCCTCCAACGATCATGACTCCACATTCCGGCGCTGATATAAGCCCCTGAGAGTCACTCCCTTCCCCCGAAGGATCCTCCATTATCTGGCAAATATCACCTTGCGTTCTCGTCATTATCATAAACGGTATACCCTGCTAGGCTGCCACGCCTCTGGAGACCATGTCAAATATCGGAGCCGGAGGGTCAACCGGATTGGGCGATACCATCGACGAAGCGCTGTCAGTCCGAAGGATCAGATACGGGCAATCTTGTATCGTACTCATACCCGGTGCCCGCTCCTCTCGACCTGTATAGAACCGGTCCTTACATCGGAACATTTGCAGAGACGATCGAAACGGGCTACCTCCTGCATCTCGTGAGTCGCTGCCTCTCTCGCTCCTCGCATCGATGCCGAAGCTGAGGTACCACCGACTCTACAGCTCAGCGCTTACTTGTGGACGAAGACGCCGAGATACGAAAAACCACTTGTCTGCCTTGGGACCGTCGTCGCCTTGTAAGTCGATCTTATTCTCAACTGTCCTGAGAGAATCAAGTTAGATCAGATCCGAGTGGAGCGAGAGGCTGACACTGCGCTGGGTCTGGTTGAACAGGTTTATCCTCGTTAGCCATGTCTACTATCTCTTATGGTTGACCATGGACGGACATGCCAACTTGAACTACGTCGCCAAAATGACCGTTCGTATCCTTCCTCATCTTCGATCCCCAATCCCTGTTCTCCTCAGCACCACCTCTTTCATCCATCTACATCGGAACATACGTGACTGACGGAACCCCACTCTCGGTCCTGTTCTTTATAGTGGATGGTCTGGTGCAGCATCCCTCTTAGCGGTCTGGTATCGCTGATGGTACAGGCGATATACGTAAAGCGCCTCGTCAACCTGAATGGGGACAAGACGTGGATGAAGCTGGGACTGGGGATATTGATCAGTACGGCTTTCATGATGAGCCTCTCGTAAGTCTGTCGACCTTTCCGAGCACATGCGGTCAAGTTTCTGAAACAAGCTCGGCGGGAATTGATCTCGATGCTGGGATTACGGTTCCGGTCGATGTCATGAAACAGGGTGGCGGGGATGTCTGGAATGATGCCACAGGTCGACTCGGTCTTCAGTCCCAAAGTGAATGACTTGCCAGCATACTTCCGCCGAGTACGTACATCTTTTCTTTTTCACGTTCGGGGCCCGCATTGTCGTGACACGACCTGATCACCGACAAGTAATGGCGGAAACTTCCTTTTCTCTGCAATGCTCTCGCTCAACGATAGGTTCACCCATGGGCGTTGATCAACTACGCATGGAACGTGATAGTCGATCTTGTTCTCTGCGTCGCGACGTGGATGACCCTCTTCCGTAAGAAGCAGATGGGACTGCGACGGTACGTCCCGCACACTAGAGCATCATGACAAGTTGGTGGAATATCGGTATTGACAATGGTGTTCTGTGAGCAGCACTCGACGAGTCGTCAGCCGCGTCATGCAGATAACGTTCCAAGCCATGATCTTCCCCACCTTGGCTACTTTGGCTACGCTGATCATCAGGGCTTATCGAATTTCCGGGGTGAGCTTCGCGGCAATTGCAGTTTCTAGGATGAGTCAGGCTGATGATTTGAGGCACGATAGGCTTATGATGCGATAGTACACTGGAGCGTAAACAAGCTGATGCTCATCTCGTTATTACACCTTTTGCTTGCGTAAGCCTCTATTCCTTCACACATGTTACGGACGACTGCAAAGGGCTTAAGACCATCGTACGCATATGGCATCGATTTACTGACCAAATTGCATTTGCAGCCGACGCACAATCTCGAAAGCGATGCAAGACGGACAAGATGAAACCATCGACCTTGACATCGATATCGGCATGGTCCTATCCGACCTCTCCGATTCGTCACGCCAACAACATCGATCAAAGGCGCTCTCGCCTACCGCCGGCATCACCACCTTTACTTCTGGCTCGACGGCCGATACGGGCATAAGTAAGCGGACTGCAGATGGAGACGAAGACGTAGTCATTATTGGGCCGGAGTCTCGGCCGGATCCCGAGGACGGGCATGTATTTGGAGGAGATAGGAGACTGTAATTGATTCAGATGCAAAGATGCCTCCCCTATGGCCAGCGTTTACCCATGCAGGCGGTGGTCTCAATAACCATCTTCCGGTCTCGAAACCCGTTGTTGTTATAGATGTTGCACCACCCGACCTCGACATGCACTACCTTTGTACCTTGGCAGAAAAGGCTCGCTGTGCCGCTAGGACTAGACTGACATTGGCGGATATGCTTGCAGCAGACAGGGAGCTGCTGAATCAGCTAGCAATAGGTTACAGCAGCCCTTCCTTCTTTTGTTATTTATAAATCCTTTCTTCTGGACCTATAATTGGGACGGGGAAGAAATGAGACTCAGCAATTCTGACAAGTCTAACAACAGTCAAGAGTTGACTGCTATATCTCTGGAGGATTTGTTGATATCAGAATCTCTTTCAGATTAAGGAGGATGCAGATACTGCTGGAAAGTATGTTGTAAGGGTATAATGATGAGGATGAGCTGGAGTCTGTGATTTGAAGGAAAGCCTGATTTGCCTCGCGATTCAGATTTGATGTCATCTACACGGGGATCATCTGAGGGGGTTCAATGATTACTCTCTTGAGATCCAGGCTGTCAATGCACGAACTGATCCCAATGCCGCTTGATGTCACTTCCTGCTGTCCACCCAATCCCAAATCAACTGATGGATTGGCACCAAGATGAGCATTGACTGTGCGTTTACGAGCATTGACACGCTCTCTGAACTCGAGTCATTAATTCCTACCCTCGAAAGAAGCACGCCTGTCCGTAATCGCTTTGAAAAGTATCCTATCAGCAATACAACTTGGCTTTTCACTGATACAACTTGAGTTCGACATGCAGCTCATCAAGGCGAACCGCCCTTTTCCTCCAGCTCCGACACTCGTAGCTCAAGCTCCATCTGCTCCGTGACCTCCATCAAGAGGTTCTGTTCCCATTCGCCCCAAACGAAACCGACGTATAACATGGTCGCGCCAAGCGCTCCAGCCGCAACGCCTAGCAAAGTCCAGATCGGCTGGATCCAAGACTTGGGTTGCCAAGCAGAAGAGATCGTAAGGGCTAGCGCGAAGAAGATCGAAGTTCCGAAAATGCGAAGGTGAAACCGGGCGTCCTTGCGCGCCAGTATGGTATAGGCCTTGAGAGTCTGCACAGCGGAATTGATGGTCTGCGTCTTGGTGGCCGACAGGTTGTGGGTTCGAGGCGAGACGTGAGCCGGCGACCAGTTGTAACTGGCTTGAGCTTCGTCCAGGTCGAGGGTGACGAGCGGTTCCGAGGTCGATGTGTTGTTGCTACTTCCGGCCGGCAGTGGGCGATTCTGCGGTACGTCTGATTCGACGGCCGGGTCACTTTTCGGATCGGCCGGCACGACGGTAAAGGTCGAGCAAAGTCCAAAGTGATCCGAGTATGAAAAGCTTTGACCTGGTACCAGACCAGTCAGGACAACCCGACTCGAGTTGCAGGTCAACGTTGGCGCCTTGTTCATCGAGCTCGAAATGGGTTCTCCCTGCTGTAATACGTCGCCGTCACCTTCGTCGTGCGTCTGGTCGTGCCCTCGGTCTCGCTTGAATTTCCACTGGAGAGGTCGTCGTCTAGCGATGTCAGGCCCTCTGTAGAAGATGTAGTCCAGCCGTTTACCCTTCCATTGCTTGGCCGTATCCGTCAAGGGTTTCCCGGCCGAGTACGAGTTGATAGGGGAATCACACGTCATGCCGAAAGACTCGATGGCATCTTCAGCCGACTGCGGGTTTTCTGTCCTGAGACTAGCTGCGGGGTGCGCCTCAGTCCAGCTGTCCAGCATGCAGCCATAGTCCTTAAGGATGGCGATGGGTAAAGACCAGGGCGACGAGTTGTAGTCTCCAGCCTAGGAGTATCGGAAAGCAAGGGGAAACCTGTGAGCTCAGACGTCAAACATACATACATCGCAGCAGACTTACAGCGATGACATATCTTCCCCGTTCTGCCGACGCTCGGATGTGATCAGCCAATTGCCAGGCTTGTGCCATTCTGTGAGCTTGGACGATCTCTGAACCCTCATTGGCAGCATGCATCTGCGTCGTGCAACGCTGTCAGATATGTCTTGCGCAGATGAACGAGCAGACTCTTGTCTCACATGAGTACTCCAGACCTCGACTTCTCCCAACTTGGGATGCAATAAAACGCAGCTCCCCGCAGCCTTGTTCACGAAGAAATCGCCAGCGATGACATGCAGCGGCAGACCGGACAACGAGTATGGCAGGGTATGGGTCGAGATGATCGGGAAACGTGAAAAGATGGCAAGACCCGAACCGAGAGCTCCGCTATCGAGACGAGAGGCGAAGGCAGGCCAAGATTCAGCCTCTCCGTCTCGACATACGGTCTGTGAAGAGGAAGGAAACAAGAGAGAAGAGGGATCGAAGAATGATCATGAATATTGGCATAGCGAGAAGGTTCACTTCTGCGTCATTGTCCGCCAGCGGCGATTTTACATTCACGTTGCCGTGTGATCGACGGTCGTTCGAAGCGTCAACGCGAAAGGACAAGAGGGACGGGACGCACCTTCTGAAGAACTTTGACTCTGGCAAGACCTCTTCTAGCCCATCTCTGACCTTTTCAAAATCGCTGTAGATCCAGAGTTCTTGCAAGCAGACAACATCGTACGCGATGTCGCTCTTGCTCTCGACACCGCGACTCCCGGAGACTGGTTGTCGAATATGGTCGATGATCCCTTGCAATCGAACAGGTCGGTCCGGGGAGATGAACTTGAGTCCCCAGACGTTCAGGGTCAATACCCTCAGCTTCGTTTCCTCCATAGCGGATGCCTCTGCTGCCTGTTCCGTATTAGAAGCAGAACCAATATCAGCAACTGAATGCCAAAACTGCCTCCGAATACCGCTTGCCGCGTCCAACAGCCGTCGCCCCACAAGACTCCCATCTTTGTAATCAGAAATCCAATGATAATAAGCATCCTCAAACCCCCTACACCCCCGTCACCGGCCCGACGGTCCCCTATAATTTTGTACATTGGCGGGGTGCCGGACCGAGACGTTTGGATTAGGGTGAGGATTGGGTAGAAATAGGTCCGCCCATCGGTGTGTTCATCACGATAAAGAAGGAAAGTCGAGTGTAGGAATGGGATGGAAGCCGAAAAGAGAGGGCTCGGAGGAAAAACTCACGATGTACGGGTCGTAGCGGGTCAACTCGAGTTGGAAGTCCGACTTCACACAGGTAGCACCTATTTCAAAGCAGCTCGATAAGCTTCACATCGTCTACAAGACAAGACGAGCCGATCCGACGAGAAAAGACGCTTCAACCATCTGATGTCGCTCCGCTAATGTTTAAATCGGCTCAAAGACCGGCAACGAAAGAGCTCTGGAAGTTAGGTCGCGGCCGACCAGTTGACCGAGGCTACGTTCGCGCTGGCAAGCGTAACCGCGACAGAACCCCGAGATGATACACCGCTCGACGAGCCGCGTCCGGCTCCAGGGTGACCCGGGTCCTTCACTTGCTTTAGCTCGGAATGAGGTAAATATATCATCGTCATGGCGGACCAGATGATCGAATGCGTCTTTTCTCGTCGCAAGGGCAATCGGAGGTGGGTTGAAACGGTCAAAGTGGACTTACGATCGATGACTTGCCAGCCGTATAGTTTCTTCTGATAGATTTCGCGTCTACTAAACGAATGAGATTCATAGGATCAGTATTCGTTCACTTAACAAGATCGTCAAGGTGTAGAAATCGCAAATCAAGACCGGGCCATATCGCTCAGGTAATTTGGTAATTGTTTTTTGGCGCTCACGGGACCCGTAAGAAAGACCCCCATTGCCTCGACAGGCGCAAAAAACTCGTGCCTGTCGAGATCGAGGTCCTCTTTGGCGGGTTGAGTTCTCGGATACTATCTTAGTCTACGACTTTGGCATCAGGGCGAATGGGTGGCCGGTCTCGATTTGCCATTTGTTCTCACTGCAGGGAACTCAAAACAGGAAAGGGAGAAATAATCGAAGACTTACAATTTGATATTCAAGTGGCACGTTCCAGCGAGTATCTGTTCGACCCGAGGCCACGGAGAAGTCAGAAAAAATTAGCACTCGTTTGATTAGATCGGCATCGCGATAAAGAAGCGGAGAATGACTGGTCGAATCGGTTGATAGTGGTCAGATGTGGGTAACTGTTTGTGCACATGATCCCATGAGCAAAGCTCGATTGCCTTTAGTCGCGTCCGACGTGGAGGTCGAGACTTTTCTCATGGGTGACTTGTTCACATTGAGCGACTGTGGGATTTTTGTTCATCATCACAATCGGTGGATTTACCGGTAGGTTCGTTTTCCTTGAGGCCCGTGGAACGCAAGAGAAGACGGAAGCAATCGACAACTCACAGTTTACTGATACTCCGAAGGCAGAAGAACGCTCGGCTTGACCGCTGTCCGGCTTAAGGTATGGCGACTCTCTGAGGAGATATAACGGAACGACTTAGTATTCGAACGATTAAAAACGATTCGCATACGACCAGAGGGCACCAGCCAGCATTGCTCAGATGGAGCTGATGTGCGCTCATTGTCCCTCGAAGCAGAGCTCGATTGCCTGCAAGCGTCGCGTCCGACGTGGAGGTCGAGTTGCACCGAGGGTTCGACGTTCTCGCACAGATGCAATCTCGGACATCATAGCAACGTATGCTATCGGTGTGTGGGGTACGGATTCGAAGAGGAGAGACAGACACTCGAAGACTCACAATCGATCCCTCTCCAACACACAAAGTAGACCAGACAACCCGAAATCCAGCTGCAACAAACCGCTTCGTACCTGTCCAAACGAGAACGAGAAAACCCAAAACGATCAGTTCCCCTGCTCCAAAACAAGCTTCTCCATCCAAAAACCGAGCCACACCACAAAACCAAACCTCAACCCCCGTCCTCGTCCTCGTCCTCGTCCACCCAGAAAAAAATCAGATCATGTGTATATTATTATGAAATCTCCTCAACTTCCTCCCAGGGAAGGAAGAACCCCCACTGTCCCCCCCTCCGTCTTTCCGTTCCTCGAGAATTCCGAATCCGAAGTTCGAATCTGAATTCGAGGCCCGGAAAAGAGAAAGAAGGGGAAGGGTCTCGAAACCTCGAAACCTCGGTGACCTCGGTGTTTCGAGATGATCGGGTTGGATTAGGGTGTTTTTCTGGTTGTGTGGATCATCATACGTATATGTGTGTGTGTGTGTGTGTGTGTGTGTGTGTTTGTGTTTGTGTGTGGGGTGATTGATCGGGTTTTTGATGATCGGAAGGCAGGAGTAGTTTCGAGGTGAAGACCAGGGGGGGAGGAGTGATAGATTCGGGGAAAGGATTGGGGGGTTGGGTAGAGGAGGTAGAAGGAAGATGGGTGGAACGAAGAAGCGGTTACTCACGATGTCAGGCGTCTTTTCAAACCAAGCTATCAGGCGGCGTACGTTCTCCTTCCGGCTCAGGGTATTCACGATCAAACGTGACTATCGGATTGAGTCTTGCTGGTATTGCAGGAGAGGAAGAGATCACACGTCGAACGATGAAGAAGCAAAAGAAGTCGAATATTTTCAAGTCGCCAGCCCAGAAGCGACGAACGAGCCAGGAAGACGAGGGTCGCGACGTATGAATTTGCTTTCTCACGCGTCACGCGCCTTTCCTTAAAACAAAATGTTGGTGGTTCGCGTTTCAGCGGTTGTTTTGTTATTTGGGTGTAGGGGGATTCCGTTGACGAAGGTATGTATGCACGTTCGACGCAAGGGAAGCATGTTGTCATGAGCAATCAACAATCGAAAGTTCGCAGCCGTTTCCCGCCGAAATGGAGAGGTACCCAAATACCGGATTGACAGGTCGACTGAGCGCAAAGGTCGAGGGAACATGCAGTATCGAATATTAACAGCCTCGAGCTCGATCCATCCTGCCGAAACTTTTGCGCAGACGTCGGATTTCAACTATCAGGGCCATTCGTCTGGACTTTCGCTAAGCTGCGATATACGGAACGGATCATGGCAGCATGTGAATCGAGCCACAACCGGTTCTGAACAAAGCCAGCTCATGAAGGCATTGCCAACCCTGTCTAGATCCGATATAGTGGCCATAGCAAGCAAGATTCATCTCTCCATCTCTTTCCCTCGTGTACTTAGTGTACAGACAATTGAGAGTCCATAATGACAGCTGGCCAGGCAATATCCCAGTTAAATCTTTGGTACTTTGCTTTCTCCTTGATCTCGAAGAACGTCTATCGTCAAACTCATATCGACGTCATCCTAATTGAACCGCATCTTGCTTCAAAATTCAACTTTGGTCCATCTTCATCGAAATTACGATGGAGACAGCACTGTCTATCCGATGCTCTCGGAACACGATACGAGACTGCCCGAAACAACCCCTCGAAGCTCGAAACACAGAGAAAGCGGACGAGATCCAAAATATACTTTCGCGCTAAAAGGGGGACAAGCGGACCCAGACGAGATTGATCCCGTTAGAATTACTTCCGAAACGGTCGAAATTAGCTTCCGGGAAATTCCGGCAGATGTCCCACCTCATCAACTAAGTTCGATCACGACCATGTCGACCTCTCTCGGTCGAAGTTGGTTGACGTTCGCAAGATAGACCTTGACACTTCTAGCCGTCAGCAAGATCCCGCATAGCCTAAAACAGCATAGTTGATCGAGGTCGGACACGAGTCATCGATCATGTCAGCATCAGCACCTAAAGCGATGTCGAGCGAGTCGTCCAGGATCGTCAAGACCGTCTTTCTCGCTCTCGTGCTCGACCTGCTCGGTGAGCCGTTCATACCACCTGATCCGTTCTAGATTTCCAACACTCGCTGACTCAAGGTTCTCTCATCTCGACGTTTAGCCTTTACCCTCCCGCTCCCCCTCTTCCCTCGCCTGATCGACTACTACACCTCCCAAGAATCATCCAACCCAAACTCTTTCCTCTCCCGCGTCCTTTCCCTATTCCGTTCCTTCCGATCGCTCGCCTCAAACAACCAAAGTAGTACTCTATCGAGTGCTGCGGCGGGGAACAAGCGGTGGGACGTCGTACTCCTCGGAGGAGCCCTAGGGAGCGTGTTCTCGTTGTGTCAATGTATCATCAGTCCTTCGCTCGGGTCGCGTGAGTCTGTCAATCCTAGCTCCCAGCATCTCTTCCGGCCGTCTTGACCTTGACATACTGACTCGAGGGGATTTTGGTCATGGTCTGCTAGTCTCGGACAAGTATGGGAGGAAACCGATCTTGTTGCTTACGATGCTCGGGAACATCCTCTCCGCCTTCATCTGGCTGAAGAGCACGACATTCGTAAGCATCTCCCCATCTCCCGTCTTCTCCGTCATATCTAGCTGTTTAGTCCCTCCTATTGAACACTGAGCTTTCCTGGTGGTTGACTGTTGCTCGTAGTCGATCTACCTGATCTCCCGTCTTATAGGCGGTCTTAGCGAAGGGAACGTACAGCTCTCGCAGTACGTACCCACAACCGCCCTGCACACTCCTTTATACCGCTTCTTTCCTCGCCTGAAGGCTGATCATACATATCGACGACGACTTTGGGGGAATGGTAGAGCGATCATCTCGGACGTGACGACCCCGGAGACCAGGTCGAAATCGTTGGCGCTCGTCGGGATCGCCTTTTCCGTGTGTTTCACTTTCGGGTGAGTCCGCCTGGGGGAAATCGGTCGCTGCGAAGGATACTCTGGGTTTAGCTAAAGTCAACAACGATGGTTCTACCAGACCGTCCATCGGAGCTTACTTCGCCTCCCGCTCTCTACCTACCACAGCGTCCCCCATCACCCCCGATAAAAGCTCTAAACCAGTCCTCAATGTCTACGCCTTCCCCGCGCTCGTCTCCCTCGTCCTCCTCTGCATAGAGACGTTCTACCTATACGTCTCCCTCCCAGAAACCCGGGGTTACAAGTCCCGTGTCGGCCTGAAAGACGTCCCTCAGGGGGGTCCGGGTGAAGAGCAGAAGAAAGAGGAGAAAGAGGGCGGTGTGAAGCGGGAGAGCGTGGAGGTTAGGAAAGAAAGACTGAGAAAGTTAGGAAGGCTGCATGGGTTGTTTTTGCTCTTCTTCTCCGGGGTGAGTGTGCAGGGTTTTCGGTGTTACTTGCTCGCATTTGATGGCGTATTGACACGAGGTTGTATTTGTGCAGGCCGAGTTTACCTTGACTTTCCTCAGTAAGTTGCCAATCAACTTGTAAGATGCGCGTGCATAGCAGATATTGATTCTCCCGGACGCATTGCGAATCGTAGCGTATGATCTGTTCTTCGCTACTAATAAGCAGAATGGAATGCTCCTATCCTGTAAGCCGATTGGAATCCCTACCGCCTAGGTGTTCCACTAACGTCAACATGTTCGCAGACATCGGCGTCCTCTCATCCCTGCTGCAAGGAGGTTTCGTCCGCCCCAGACTATCGAAACACAAGACCTCCGAGCTCACGTTCACCCGACAAGGCATCTACTCTTGCACCGTCTCCCTGGCCCTGATGGCTATCCTCCCCCTAACGGGAGTCAGGGATTCAAGATGGAGTTCCTGGGTATTGTACGCAATCGCTACAGGGTTGAGCTATACGAGCGCAACGGCCGTGACGGGGATGATGGGCGCCGCGGCTGCTTGTTGTGATGATGTCGAGGACGAGGCGGATCAACGAGGAAAGCTGCCTAGAGGAAAGGCACTCGGTCGGTTCAGGTCGGCAGTGAGTTGCAGAAAGTCTCCGCGAAACGTAGAACGCCAACAGCAAGCTGAATGTCAGGTCGTCATCAGGGTCAACTGGGCCGAGCGATCGGTCCTCTGCTAGCGACCACGACGTACTGGACGCAAGGGCCGTCTGTGACCTACACCATCGGCGCTCTTGCATTGGGAACCTTGGCATGGAGCATGGGCGGGATGGTCTCGGAAGAAGTTCGAAGAAAGGCAGCAAACAAGTCGAGATGAGATTCCTTCGTCTATGGAATGTATACAACATGGGGACCACAACAATGCATAACATCACTCGGCGAACGCTCTCTTGGATCACTTCGGCGTGACTTCCTTGATGTCTCCGTCCGAGAGGCTCAGGCGTAAACCATCGTACGCTGCCCGTACGAACGGCTGAACGTTCTGTAAGTCGTCCCACAAGTGATGCACCCTGCTGATATGCGCCCAAGCCTTCTCGAACCATGCGTCGTGAGCGTGATCCCTCTCACCTCCTCGGATCATCTCGCCGAGGTTGTCAAGACCGTACGCGTCGATCTCGTGCGACATCTGAACGGCCAACGTCTGCTTGGCCCGGAACCTCAACACCGCCTGACAGAAACCGGTAATACCGATGTGACTGCCACTTTCCTTCAGGTCCGTCAGATCCAGCGCGACGACTTCGTAGACATCTTCACTGCCATAAGGTCGATCAGCCTTGAGTTGCTTCATCATTGCATCCGGAAAGGTCGACACATCGCTCAACCAGAGCATCTTTTCGTCAACTTCAAACGCAGCGCAGTAGAGCGGAGGTAAAACTCGATCGTTTGCGACGCTCGGGTCGTCCGCCGACAGTCCAGTCGCGCCGAGGTAGTCGCTGATGTGAGTTTGGCCGTGAGGGGCGGCGACTGGTTTGATACGCTGATGATTAATAAGACACGATCCTGAGCATAAGCGCACGCGACCCTTCAAGAACCTTTTCTAAGATACGTACGATACCAGCGATCTCGATGACCTTGCCGTACTCGAACACATGGAACCGTAAAGCGGCTACCGGAGTTGCGCCGACTCGACCGGCACCAGAGTTGAAGAGAGCTCTATCCCACGATGTCACTTCAGCCGTACATTGGTGTGTTGCGGCGAATGTGGCTTACGGGTATCTACGAGCGACAGCGTCGTGCGTGGCTCGATCCGCGTAGACATCGATCGAGGTCTGAATCTCATTCGCCAACGTGAACATCCTGAGGTCGTCCAGGCCTTGAGTAGCTGTAAGGGGTGCATCATCAACACAGGTCACTACCAGGAAGAACCTGGTTAAACCTACCGTCAGCATGGATGTGACTTAGAAAGACAGCATCAACTCGACTGATGTCGTTCTTCGGCAACTGCTTGACAGCACTGCCCAAGAAAGTCTTCCCGCTGTCGATCAAGATCGTACTAAATCGTTGGAGGCAAGCGCTAGAACATCAGCTAAACACGACAAATAGATCGAGGCGGACGAGCGCATCGCACCTCCGCCTCCCATCATCCCACTGTTTCACGATCACTCCAGAAGTACATCCCCTGATATTCTTGGATACGGGATTCGACTGGGCCTCCAAGCACACATTGCAGGGTCCCAGCGGCGACTTCTTCGGTCGGACCAAACATCTCAATTCTGGTACCGGTGCAGAGGCGCCCGACCCAAGGAAAAGCAGATCAAGAGTTGAAGACATTGCTGCAAGGAGGATGAATAAGTTAACTGCTGTTACAGGCGTTGTTCGTAGCGCATAAGGATCATTCTGCTGGAACAGGTACGTATATATCTTGCTGCGTCGAAATGAGGGTACAAAGGCTACTCGAGCGAAGCTGCTGTGTAGATCAGGGGTAAAGAATAAAGGAGTAGGTATGGTAGAACCATTCGCAATCTTGACATTCGCCCAAAGGATTCAGGGGTCAATAGAATCTTGTGTGGCTAGAGCGGGGAGGCTCGTCGATGTAGCCGTATATCGTACTTCTTTGACGCGAAGTTCCATCTGGAAGTCCCGTCGGTTGGAGGATCTGGACACACAGACTGGTGGTCCGAACGATCCAAGAGATTCATTGATCCTTTCTATGAACGTTGTTGGGTTGAGTTACCGAGTAAATCAAGCAGCAGCGAAATTGAGCGACGACTCACGCGCTTTGAGACTGTTCAGCCATGGTTCTCCCCACCAAGCCATTTCGATCGGTGTAGCGAGCCCGTTTGACATTCTATTGTAGACCGCAGAATAGCAAGCCGAAGCGATTATGGTGTTTTCTCTGTTGAATTCGGCATCCTTCTCGTCCGGTTTGAAAAGAGTGACACGTTGCGATTCCAGGTAGCGGTCCATCTCTTCCTGAAAGACCTCGCGCGCCAAGTCCTTGGCAGTGACCGCTAGGATTGAATGGCGCCGATCGTTAACGAAGCAAAGAAACGCTGAGCATTCCGGGCTGCTCACCTGGTTGGCTGAATATATCGACCGGCTCTCTTTCAAGCTTGACCAACGGCTTGTTTGGTCCTTCCATCTTCTTCAGGTTCTTGTGGAACTCCTTCCAATACTCCCCCAAAAGCCGACAAACATCGGCGTAAGCCTTTCTCCATTCTGGAGTGCTCTGCAGGAACATCAAGTCGGGATCCGGCTGGAAGCGCTGCTGCTGCATTTCACTCGTGCGATCGCCCTGACCGAACGTCCAAGGGCATGCCAGACCCAGCGTTTCTTGGCGGATGATCAAGTCCAGTTGCTCGAAAGGGCAAGGGCCTGTAAAGAATATTATCGAAGGCGCGTCTTTGGTCGTCCATGATATGCGCGTACGTACCAGTGCGCAACGGTCCCTTGAGGGCGTCAGGAGGGATAGGCGGGATTTCTTCTCCGGTCTTGTTGGTGTCTAGGCAGCATTCGTACCGAGCGCTGAGAGCCAGGCAGTAGGGGTCTCTCGATCCAAGTTCCCGCGCATTGGCCGCTTCCGTCCAGGCCTTGGCCGTTGCGCCGATGTCAAAGCTGAGGACTCGTTTCCCGATATATCGCCTGAGTTCCTCCATATGATCATACGTTTTCGCAGGTCGAGCCGACTTTTCCTTTTTGACCTTTACTTCGAGAGGGGTACTAGGAGGAGTTACTTCGCGCGGGTTAGGAGGGTCAACCGTCTCCGGAATAATCGCTTCATTCCACGAGATGAAGTATTGATCTCCATCGAGATCGCCTGAGGAGCGAGTTCCGATCAGTACCATGAAAAATCGGTGAGTGAAGGAAATGCTTACCACCACCCATCTTGTCCGCTAGCGGTTGATAGCCTCTGATCGGCAAGACGACGCAGTCAGAATGTCGGTAGAATGGACTGTCTTCGGGAGGCTTGACAGCGGTGACGACACGGATATCTCCAGGGTGCATCCTGCCAGCACCGTGTATTCAGAAACCGCGCAGCTCAAGAACGTCACATCGAGACTCACATAGGCGAACGGGTCATGAGAACCTTTCCTTCGATGAAACCGTCTGTACCCGCATGGCAGTAGATCTCGTCATCTTGCAAAGCGCCCGACTCGTCGCAAACCCCAAAGAGGTAGATACTGTTGGTTACGGGAATGTGAAGCTTGCGGCGAAGTTGGAGGATATCCTTGGCCAACATTCTTCCTAGCATTTGAGCGAGATACGGTTCCGAGAGATCGTGTCCAGCCGCAATCATTCGGAGGCCTGAGAGGTTCATACCGTTCGTGTCAGCTTTAGAGGATTTCGGTATCAGAAACATCACCTACACAAGGCCTGAGACGATTTATCGTCGGCGTCGAGCGAGGTCTCTTGCCGTTTCAACCAATCGCTGGCCTTCTGTCGATCCTTCAAGACGCCTACGAGGTGTTCCAATTCTTTGCGCAAGAGCATCTTGAAGTTCCTCAATGGGACCCCTTGATCGGTCAAGATCCTGATCATCGCGCGTTGCAACTTTGCACACTTGAAGACGGTGCGTTGTTTCGAGTGATCGCTAATGTCGAGCGAGGTATACTGCCATGCTTCGTACTTGATCTGCGAAGGTCGAAGGTAGAGCTCGATACCCGGTTCATAATGACCAGGGAACCACCTTTCGAGATCCTCCGGTTCGTGCGGGACCAACACCCCCTTGGCTCCGGCGTAGCGGAACTGGAAGACCGATGGGACGTATTGCAAACCGAGAGCTTTGGCTACACGACGAGCGGCCGACCTGGTGATGCATCCACACCCATCGGTAAAGTCCTTGCCATCAGGGGCTTGCAGATCCGGGATCGTGGCCACTTGGAACCTATCGATATCGATGGTCGGAATCGTGGTCGAAAAGTTCAACGAAAGCCGTGCAAAGTATTTTCCGATACCGCTCTTGAGCAGGATAGCGTCCAGGTCGCCGAACTTTTGCAACAGGCTCCTAGCCGTATAATCGGGACCTTCTTCGAAAAACAAGACGGTCTTCCTGTCTTTGACTCGGATTCGACTGTCACTTGAGGACAGGAAGGTGAAACGTTTCTTAATACCTGTAAACCGAAGGGAGATCATGTCAGAAGCGCCTAAGCTCGTCGCATGGCATACCAGCATGAACTTACCAGTCTCGGGGAAAGTGTGTACGATGTCTCTTTTCAAGATGTTCAAGATCTCTCGCATGGTCTTGATCTCCGGCAAGGTCAAGATCAAGAACCGATTCGCAGGAACGGTACGAAAGACCCGGTTCGACTCGCGCCCTTTGTCCACCGAGAACGAGTACTGGTTGTTGTGGTAGACGGCTGTATAAGGCCTGAGCGCCGGGTCGTATTCGTACTTCTTGTCAACCTGGCTGATGCTGATCAGGTCCTCGGTCTCCTCGATGCTATCAATGCGAGCCCAGGTGCCAGTACGTTCTGCGATCGAGGAGATATAATTTCAGTCACCGGATCAAGCGCGGCCAAGGCGCCAGACTCACTGAATTTCCTCTCGAGTTCCGTTTCGTCCTGCTTTCCAAACGCTTCATCTCGATCTCGCTTCGAAGTACAGCTGAGCGTACTATCTTGGATTTCGGAATCGATCTCCTCCTGGCTAGCAAAGGCAAAAGCTAGCTCATCGTCGTAGATCCCGGAAATCAACGACCCGTCGGATGGGGTCGCTCCCGCCAGAACACTCATGTCGATTAAGGAAGGGGTCCAGAGTGGGTCGTTCTGATGGCCTGGTGGATGTCCAAGAGGCCAGAGAAACAAGGGCGCAAAGAAAGACCCATCTACCTATATACCTCTTGCGAATAACAAAAGCGATCTGTTAGCCAAAGTCTACGCGGGCGTAAGCTTCTAACCGAGAAGACCATTGACCCAAAGGTACCCCATCGATTAGCTTCCGCAAAAATCAAGGCAAGTGTTTCAGCTTTCTTCCTGTTGCCGTCTCTGCCGCCTTGTCGACTAAGACATTCCGAGACGGAAAGATCACGAACGGTCGATCCGCCCTGGTCGGGGACCGATCAAAACATTGAATGTCCCCCGTGACGTATTCCGGTGGAAGCGGCGATCCCGATCTTCTGTCCAAAGGAGGGTCCTCCCGAATGATCAAGACCCTATTCACCTAAGCGATCAGAGGTGGATCAGTCTCGATTAGGTTCTTACGTCATGTATTCTCGAAAAAGCTAATGCCGGGTACGAATGCCACTCGTTATGCCCGAAAGAATCTCAAGGCAAAGAAAAGATCCGGATGTATTCATAATCATCTCGACCGGATGTGATTACAGTCAAGCAAAAACTGTTGATGATTGATAGGTCCAGAAAATGTATTGGCCAGCCCGATAACCGTTGGCGGATGTAAATCACGTTCGACCGTCCCAGCGATCCGTGCCAGGCTTGTATCGTCTCCGTTCCCCGAAGCCCAAAAGTTGCAGTCGCGATGTCGGGTATAATTATTGCTGATATTGTATGTCTACGTCCAAGAGACGTGTTTGTGATGTGTTGTCTATGTGGTTATCGTTGTCGATCTCTCAAGATGGTTGTCGTTTTCGTATCGTAATGGTGGGGAAGTGTATGCGTCGAGCTCTATGTGGCTGATCGCTCCCGCTCAATGGCGGTAATTCGTAATATTTCGTTTCTCCGGGAGATCCCGATCCGGTCTAGATCTCTAGATCAGCCCGACCAAGTTGGTGGGGATACCATGAAGGCGTCTCTCGAGTCGCTCCGACCAAGTGAGCGTGTTGAAATGGTCGGCAAACTCGAGGAAGCTGGTGTCGTGAACGACCATGCTCGACTTGCCGCTCTCGACGAGCTTTCTGGTATGTTCGTTCATGATAATCTTCCACTCCCTCAGGAGGACGATCTGCCTCTCCGAGCGAGGGAACCTTTCCGCGACGAGCTGAACGTCGAGGTACTTCCAGGGAAGTGGTCCCGACGTCGGTTTGAACCGGTTGAATTCCGCAAAGACGGCCCTCATCCTCTCCTCGCTCGGCAATTTGTTCAACAACCACCCAGCCTCGAATACCGGTGCGTCACGGTCTTCGGGCACCTTGCCGTCCGATCGACGTTTCTCGGTGAACATTTGGATGGGCGATTTGACGTGAAGGCGGACGACGAGGGTACGGGCTTTGACATTCAACCGCTTGATCCATTCGTGCAACCAGTACTGTGCGTGAAAAAGACCGTCAGTCATTGCGATGTACAAGGGGGTGTCCGCCTGAAAGGAGAGACCGCTCACCCATTCGTCGTAAATCAGTTCGCCTTTCTCGGGCTCGGGAGCCCACGGGTTGAATTCCAAATCAATCTCCAAGCTCTTCAATTCCGGCAACTGAGGGGTATTACCCAACATCGCCCAGAAGAACACGTTGTTGTTCCTCTTCTCCTGCCACATCTTCCCCTGCATCTTGTACGGGTTTGGCGTGCCGTGGTCATAGTTGGTCTCGAGACGGAACCTGTCGTTCGCGTATTCCCTGAGATACTGTTCCGATTTCGGCAACAACCCGACCTCTCTGCAGTCGAGCGAGACGGTCTCAAGTCCGACCAAGTTTCCCCAATTATCCTCCTCCGGCTTCCACTCTTTAATGTCGCTATAGGGTATCTCGGCCTCCTCATACCTGTTGCGAGCGGAGTTGGCGAACTGCATCTTTGTCCAAGCCAAGAACGTCGGCACGATCTCCAACTTGGTGACGTGCTGAAAATCGTCTCGTTTCCAGTAAGGACCTCTGATCCCACCATTCCTCGGCAACCTTCCAATATTGCTAAACATCGGCTGGAGCTTCCCCACCAATCCCGTGATCTCGGCCTTGGTCTGGATGCCGACGCATCTGAGCTCGGTCACTGTAGCAGGGACGATATTGGGAACGCGTTTCTGATTGAAGAATTGGTGAGTACTGAGGCAAGAGGGATCGATTCGCTCGAGGTTGCGACAGGATTGCATGAGGTTGAAGAGGTTCTCGGCGTATTCCTTGTTGGAGACGGGTCTGGCGCAGAGGATTTCTCTACGAAGGACAAGGCTAGCATCAGCAAGGCGAGCATGGTACACATATAATGCGGTTCGACTCACTTGATGTAGATTTTGGGCTGAGATAGTTGTACTTGCGGGGTATCCTTGATCGTCATATGGGCATTGAACTGCTCCCACTCATCCCGAGCCTCAGCTCCTCCTCCGTGAAACCTCAACGTCCGATAGAGTCTGGTCAACACCCGGTGTCGCATATGTTTGCTAACCAGGCAAAGCTTGGCAAGACCCTCCGAATGAGGTCGAAGACGAAAGAGAGGGTAGTGTTTTTGAAAGTTGGGGCATTCGAAAGATCGGTGGTGTCGCATAGCATCGTCCTCCATCATCATATCGACGATGAGCGTGACGATCTCGTCGTTGAGGATTCCGATATTGGCAGTGTCCTCGTCCATGAAGTACGGATTAACGCCAGCGGCAGTAGCTGAGACGAGCGAGGAGTTGGAATTCGGGATGTGTCTCCAGCCGGGACGTTGAGCAGTAGTCATAGGGGAAACGGGCGTGGAATTGGAGTTACTGTGAGTCGTACCATTGGTATGGGACATGGGGATATCGAGAGTCATTGTGCCGATGCGCCGGCAGATACAAGCCTCCAGTGTGCCGCTTGCTATGAGGTACAGACCTCCAGTATGTTATGGAGTTGTGTGAAGGCTAGCGGGCTGATCATATCAAGTCGGAGTGAGCAGAAGCAGGAAAGTAGATGATGATGTCTGGCATGTGAATCTGGACTGGGAACGGGCGGCCAGAGGCGACAAACACAACAACCCACAAGCTCGGGCACGCGAAAAATGTCAGGCTCGGCTGCGACTCGATGCATTGATGGACGAGTCATCAGATTCGTGAACGATACATCGAGTGTGGTGAGCCAAGTATCATTACAGTGGACCTGAACAGGATCTCGCTGAGATACAGCTTCAGATCCGGGAGATATCCCGCCCGATGATCGCGTTCTGTGTCCATCTGAAAGCTCCAAATCATCAGTATCAGCGTCTGGAGGAGAAACATCCAGGCCGCCACCGATCGTCCCTCACCTGAAAGCCAAGTTGAACTTGTTCCTCCAGCTCAGACTGCTGATCCAATAGTACCCCCTCCAAGCTATATAAGCCATTCGACCTCGGAGGTTGGCAAACGGAGCCTCGACCAATCCTTCTCCACCACCGATGTTCGTCATGGTTCCTGGTCAATCATGAATGAAATCAGATCCGACTCCCGGACTAACCGGAGGTGCAGGTATGGCTGGCTCACCTCTATGTACGTATTTGAAGCTCTTTTTGGCCGGATATGATATTCTGCCAGAGAGCAAGTCTGCTAGGAACACTCCCTCTTGGTTGGCAACCTGTATGACGAATGTCAGCATCCTATTACAGTATTATCTAGCAGCCGACGACTGACCTGAGCAGTAGCCGGTAAAGGATGACCATCGATCTGCGCACAATCCCCCATCGCCCAGACGTCCGGGACGACCTCCCCTCGTTGCCCCTCTACCGTCGGTCTGTTCAAGACCTGCAATTCCTCGGTAACGACAAACGACTTCTTCTTGTCCCTCTGCAGCGATTCCAAGGTCTCGTTGAGCGGTGAAGCCTTGTTTCCAGTGGACCACACGACCAGGCCGGCAGGAACTATCCAAGGGGACAGAATTTAGCTGCTTTTAGACTTTCAGTGAGGTACTAGGACGGTCGCTCACTCTCGCCATCTTGCTCGGTCACAATCTTGTCTGGCTCGACACGCAAGACTTTACGCGAAGTCAAAACCTCGATTCCCTGTTGAAAGGATCGGTCGTAAAATCAGAAGGCATCTCCGACAGGCAGCATTCAAGACAACTTACGTCGCGTTTCAGCTTCTTTGCAGCATACTTGCTCAAGGCCTTATCATAGTTCGTCAAGATAGCCGGCGCGGCATCCAAAAGCTTGATCTTGATCTGAGGAGCCAACGTCGGGTAGAGCTTGTTGAACTCTTTAGACCGAGCCAGGTCGTGCATCTCTGCAGCGAGTTCTGAGCCAGTCGGACCTCCTCCTACGATGACCCAGGTTAGGAGGGCTTGTCTTAGCGTGTCCGAGAGGCTGTATACAGGCTAGGTGTCAGCTTGTGAAAAGGACTTGAGCATGGGATACTGGACTGACTCTGGCCATGTAGCACTGTCTAGCATTTCATAGATATGATATCTGATCGCTGCAGCGCTCTCAATATCCCTCAAGAAGCTGCAAGAGAGGATTGATTGAATCAATACGTTGATAGTCAGGCTTTTCTCAAGCCACACTGACTATGCATTCTCCTTGACTCCAGGAGTGTCAAACGTCTGGTTGTAACACCCAGTCGCGATGACGAGCTTGTCATACTTGATCTGATACTCGGTCGTAGCCTCGGCGACCGTCTCTGCTCTAGCATCCCGCTGTTGTTGCTTGACAAGAGGATCTTTTCCTCTAAAGATGGGTTTGGCGGCAGGAATGGCCGTGATGACCTTGTTCTTGAAATCGACATCTTCTGCCCAGGCGTGGTAATAGTTGACATCATTTGTTGAACGTAATGGCTCGACAATGTCCCTGAATGAGAGCGCTCCGGTCGCTGCACTCGGTAACAGTGGGGTGGTAACAAAGGTTGTACTCCCACTTATGGACACGATCTTGTACTTGCTCTGCTCCAGGCCAGCGAAGTCGACCGAATCAGCTTCTAACCGCACAAAGCTGCCGCCTGCTCGACTCACCTTGTCCACCTTGCTTATGAACTGGTACCCAGCCCAACCTGCACCGAGGACGACTAGCGTCTCTTTTCCTGCCTCCTTGATCTCAGAGGCGATACCTCTCCTAGCTTGCAGTCGTAACCGGTTGCCAAAGACCCCAAGCCTGTGCAGGTTCAAGGCGTGTTTCCCGGTGTGTCTCATGTTGAAGGACATGGCCTAGATATGATGCTCGAGGGAATCCGTAATAGCTAAGTCGCTGGATCAAGCTAGTTCTTGGGGATGACCTGACGTCCGCAACCTGCTAGACAGGTTCAGCAAATGTACTGCGAGGGAAGAAACGATGGATATCGAGGATCGACGACGTTATCCGCAGCGGAATTGTCGAACGTCATCCGCAACGGCGCCCTTTTGGCGAAATCGAATCTCTCGGCGGCATTCGTCATCGGCCATCGTCAATCCTGAGAAGGGTAGGGCATGAAATCGACAACCTCGAGGACAGGCCGGACCAGACTCTGTTCATGTTCATGGCATGCTTTTTCGATGCCAAATGCAATAAAGGAGATACAATAGTGATGTGTAGTTGTGACTGTCCTTGTTATATAAGAAAATTCCTCAGTTGTACCTCTGACCATGGCCCCAGGCGCGGTCATCCTGCCTGCCACCCTCGCTCGACGTATAACTCTGATTCCTGCTCATTCCCGGCATTGCAGGAGGCGTGTACCCCACCGGCGGGCTATGCAGTCGCGAAGGTGGATAGGGTGGAGCAAACGAATTTGTCGATGGCTGTCGACTCATCGGTTGATGCAAGTTGACCTCGGAATCGTTCTCCAGCAACGGTCGAACCGAGATCGGATCGTCGGTCATCTTTCGAGGGTTGTACTCCCGAACGCTGGCCTTTCTTATCGGACCTTGCTGAGCTGCGTAATCGCTCGCCGAAAGGAGATTGTCGGACGATCGGTCCAGAGGATTGGCATATCCGAGATCGGATCCTCGTTCGGTGATACCCAAGTCCGAACCCGAACGGGCCATGTGACCCTGTTGGTAATACGCTTGTAGCCTGTCTGGTCCGAGGGTACTGCCGAATTCCGATTTGACGCCAATCTCTGAACGACCATCGAGCATTCGGGAAGACGCAATCGAGCCAGTCTCCCAATCCGCATCATTGGCTCGATCGCGGTTCGGATCAAACTCGAGGCGATCCTAGAGGAGGTCACGAGCTGTGCTCAGCGCAGAGTTGGAATCCTCAATCACATGTCAGTACTCACCTCGGCGACGACTTTCGGGTTGAACCAGGGGTACGCAGACATGACGTCACGGGCGAGAGCCTCCTGCTTCTTGTGAACCATGACTGTGAACAGCTCGTTGTTCTGTAGGGCCGGGTGCAAGAATCGTTTTTCCATATCACGGTGGTGCGTTCGCTTCTCGCCCATGACCGCGTTCCACTCTTCTTCGGCTTCCTGAGGCGAAGGGTTGTAGTACTTGAATTGCCTCTCGAGAGGGCGGACCACGAAGAATTTAAAGGCGATTACGATGAGGAGTGGAACCGCTGCGCCAATAATATCGGTGTATACCCGTCGATTCAGGGCGATAGCTACGAAAAGCGAGAGCACTGTCAGCAAGATGCATCATGTTTGATCTAGTATATTCGCTCACTCAGAATCATCAAAAGCGACATGAATACGCAGCAAGCCAAGATACGGTTGGCAGCGACGTTGAAAAGTCGGCCTCCGGACTCTGCTCGACATACGTAGACGTAGAGCAGCTATAGAAAAGTGCTTCCATCAGTATGTGAATTTGCGGCTATTCCAAACCAGCATACTGACCTGGTATTTGTAGACGAAAGAGGAAAGCCAGAAGACCAGGGTGAAACCGAGGCAGACCAAGGGTGCGAGGGGTGCATACTGCGAGGAGCGCAGATCAGTATAGGCGAGAGAATAGCGAGCATGAATGTTTTTCGTGGCTTACGACCAAAGCGACAGCCGCCGAGAACAACAAGTTGGTCAGGACCACCGAAGTCTCGAAGTAAGGCGGCTATAGCAAACATTATCAATAAGCAGAGACGAGACGATTCCCTTCTTGTGCCAGTGCATACCTTAGTATATTCCTTGATATCACGAGGCGTTTTGGCAAACAGGCTATAACGAATCGGTTAGCTCCGTCCATTGTTCGGATGAGATGTACGGAGCGAACTTACAGTCGTTGCACCGAAAGGAGCAGCAACTTGATCAATTGAGCGATTTCGAAGATGACCAGGAATCCACGCAGAGGGAACGCAGTCAACCAATAGACCGAAAGCTGGATGTACGCCTGCTGGATGCCTAGGTGATAAAGCAGACGCCGGGTCAACACTCAAAATCTCTACCAAGCCTTTGCTAGCCATAACTTACTGTTGGGCAGCCCATCCAAGTTGTCCATAATCTCCTTGAACGATTTCTTCTCGCCAGCTTGCTCGATAATCTGGGCGACCGCATCTACAACAACCATCAATCAGCATCAAGCCGGCCCCCTCATGTGCACGACCGAGAAGACTCACTCCACGCCGCACCAAACAGGGAAAAGGTCAAAAAGTTGGAGATGATCAAGAACGCAAAGTACCGCGCCATGACGGCTCGATCCAGACGCGACCGAGTGATGGCGCCCTGATACTTGGTCAATCGCCTCATGATGATGGGCAGGAAGAAACCGAACAATGCCGAGATGGTCGGCGGCAGGATACCCGAGACGATCGAGAAGGTCCTGATGGGCGAATACATTACTCAGCCACCGGTCAGTAGCAGGCAGCACAGGGTCGACGTACCATTCTCCCCATTGTCCGGCACCCTTCCACTTGTCCAAAAACGGTACGTACACCGCAAGCTGTACCGCGTCGATCGGACAAACGTTAGCTTGATACGCTCTGACAGCTCAACCGTGAAACTCACTGCAGTCAAGTTGGCGAGAATCGAGACGGCCAAGAGCGGAACAGTGTTGAAGAAGCAGACGACTCCGAGAAAGATGAACCCCATGACGACCTTGGAGCTCCGCTCGCTAGGTTCCATAGTGACGTTCTTCCAGATCTGCGGTCGTTCTAAGGATCAGTCGTCCAACCCGAATCATCTCGATACGCCCACAAGACTGACCAGATCCCTGGAAGGCGGGGCCAAAGACAACTCGGCACCACCCAACTCCTTCAGCCTGCCCCTATGAGCCCTCGCAATTCTATGCGCCTCGGCGATCGTCTTGAAAGTCACAAACCCATAATTCTCTCCGTGCGGCTTGACCGACTTTTTCTGCTTCCTCGCGTTCCTATCTTTCCTGATCAACGCGTCGATGTCCGCACGTTTGGCTTCAATCTTGTCCCGCAGCTCCTTGACCTTTTTCGCGTGATGGTCGATCGCGTCGACCTTGGTCCCGCCTAGACCCAACGTCGAGCCGATCTTGGCGGTCGGGCGCTTGGCAGCGATCTGGTCGTTCTTGAGGTATTTCACCAAGACCTCTTCCAAGGCCCGGACGGTATTGTTGTGCTCCTCGACGAGATCAGGGAAATCCTCGAGTTTGCGTCCGATCGAGGTACAGTCGATCTGTTGACCGATCTTGATCCCATCGACCTTGAGCTTCCCCATCAGATGGACCAGCCCCTCGTCGGTCCGGTAATCCTTGGGTACGAGCGTGACCATCAAGGTCCTACTATAAATCTTCCTCCTGTACCCTCGGCTCCTGAACCAGCTCTGTCGGAGGAGGACCATCTTCTTCCAATGATACCAGACAAAGTAACACACGATGAAGATGATGATGTACGTGGCAGCAACGGGAGCCCACATGATGCTGCCCGAGAGGTTCTGGACGGTCATCATCGAGAAAAAGTTGTAGTTGGTCGACTTTTTCTTGTTCCAGACGACGTAGATCGGGCTGTACGAGCGGGGTCGTTTCGTTTTAGCCATGTTCACCGTGTAAAGACTTTCGGAAGTGGACCTACAGCAAAACCCCGACAGCGATCACCGAGATGGCGGAAAAGCAAATCCTCAATAACCTCAAAACCCTCAAGAACGTCACCCCGTCCAGGCCTGAACGGTCACATCCAGATCCTGCCAATCAGCTTTTATCCCCTCAAAGCCAACTCGTCATCAACACACGGACTCACCGATCTGCTCCAACATCGCCTCTTCATGCACATGCAGCACCGGGCTGAACCAACTGAAGAACCCATTCCTGATCGGCGGAGGGGGCGCGGCATCCGCAAACGGATCCTCGATGGCGGCATTATGATCCTCCCTATCCCTCTCGAATCCGAACCCTGCCTGCCCTTTGGCCTCATAACCATACCCACCCTCGTTGGGGTTGATCATCCCCGTACTATGGTCCCTCACATGATTAGAGCCGTTGGGAGGAGGGTGTAACCGCGAAGCGCGCTTTTGTTGGTCGACCGCTTGATGGTATTTGATCTTGGGTGCGTAGACTCGTTTGTCCCGCGGTCGGAGGAGGGAGAAGGCGAGCAGGGTGACCAGCTGGGTTATAGGACGTGGGTATGATGTCGGGAGGACGAAGTCGACAAAGATGACGGACAGTAGAACGATGAGCCAAAAATAGCAGCAGTAACAACGATCAGCATTCCTTCATCCTCATCTACTGCGAAACCAACAGCCTCGTCCACTCACCGAAAGAGCGCTCATCAACGCCAATTGCGATCCTACAGCCTTGGTCGACCTGCATGTCCCAAGGGATAAAAATTCCCACGAAAACGGATGTTTTGTATGAGCTCCTTTCTCTCAGGCAGAGTCTGACCCCTTGATGGTTTCGCATTAGGTAGATACTCACGTCAAGCCGTTATTCCATGATCCAACGAGGTTTGACCCCACGTCTCCTACTGATGTAGGCATGCCTACCTATTCTCCGTCTTGATAAGTATGTCCTCCTTGAAAGTGAGAGCTGGTGTGCTCGTTCGTTGTTTGTATTGCCGGGGTCGACGTCTAATTCGCGTCTAACTAGCCAGCTAGTTATCGAATCAGCCTCCGGATTGGTATTTTACGCTATCGTGCTACAGTATCGTGATGTGTGATCCAAGTCTAGGCTTTGAAGCTGGCTCTAGTGTGAATAAAAGAGTCGTATATCTCGTATTGTCGTATCTCTCCAGGCTGTCGGTGTAGTCGGTGTAAAAAAGAAAAAAAGGAATTCAACGTCGATCCTCCGTTGCTTGTTGTCCTGTGTTTCCGGTAAAGACGGTCTTTGTTTACGAGCCGCGGAATTTCCCAGAGAGAATGTCGTCGATCCTGTGTTTTACGGTCGTTCTCTCTTGCCTTGTAGTTCCGATGTCGATGAAGTATGAGTGAGGTTGGATACGAACTGCGAACGACTCTACCCTCCCAAATCCTGAAAAATCGAGGGCAATGACGATATTCGAAGATGGAGCGAGCACTTGCTCTGGCTGCAGCGGGCTGTGTGCTTCTCCTCGTCGGAAGCTTTTCGGAATCAAACAGGTATGATCCCGCGTGGTCGACAACAAAAAAGCGGTGACCCTCTTTTTTTTCGTCTCTTTTGTTCCCGAGTCGCGTTTCAGCTAGCGAGTGCACGGCGAGAGCGCTTTTGTTCGGCGCAGGCGACCTGCTGAACAGACTGCATACAGGACGTTGCGTAGGCGCGGTCATGATAGATCTCCATACAACGTCAGATGTTACAGGTAAAAGGCATACTACTTCAACTTGACTCGTCTGGGTTTGCGATAGCGCATCTCTCGATCACCTTCACCAGTCTCGATATTGGGTCTCTCTGTCGTTGCTACATCTGAGCTGGCCATTTGGATCGGTGAAAATCGGAAGCGTTCGCATGCCGAACCCTTTGTAGACCTCCTTGAGTAGGTTGATGATCAGGAAATCGATGTGGATCTGTGAGCGTTGATGAGACGACATGTCAATTTCCCGTGACCGCGAAGCAGATTGCTTGGTAAGTGCTTACATCACAGATCTTCGTATATTTCTCTCCAATCATCTCTCTGATTCCGTCAGTACTGTAGTATACATTATCACATCCATGCATCACTCTGTCGCTTGCTAGCACTTTCGGCAAGTTCTTCCTCATCGCCTCTTTAGCGAATGCGAACCTGGAAGCCCAATCTTTGTTCTGATCCGCTTGGCTGAGTGTCAGGAGCCATGCAAGTTTCCCCTCACTCGGATAAAACAGCTCGATCCCGTGATCCGAGAAGTATAATTCCCCATCTTCGAATTCTCGCTTTCGAGCCGCATCTTCCAATCGCTGTTTGTGGGCGTCGAAAGTCAGATAGGTGCGAGCGTAACCAGTCTCCTTGCCGACACCGGGGCCGGAAGGCTTTCCCTCTCGTTCGGTGACAACGGAGGAACCACAAGTATGATCGTCGTCAGCGCCTGATTCGAAGGTGAAAGAAGCGAATTCTATCGAGCCATCAGCCTTGGCCTGCTTCAACTTCGCAAGCAGTTTTTCCAGCTCGGCTCGCTTCTCTCTGGCGACCTGCTTGGTAACCCTGTAGCTGATTTTGGTGCTCGGAGGTCCTTTTTTACTGAGAGTCGACGAGGGAGGTTGACCAGTCCGAATGCTCGCCGTGCTATCCCCGTCGTGATCAACACTATCGTCACGGATGGTTTCGATACTGTCCGACCGAGATCGTTCAGTGGAGTTCTCTGGAGCTGGCATGATAGAGTAATTTGTCTATTGGATGCCCAAAGGTAGTTGTTCGAGAAGGGGGTTGTCGAAAGGTACATCCCCCCCTCGGCTGCAGCAGGTTTTCTCCCTGATCCTGCTGGTATTTATACGTACAAAGGCAATACAAACCCAGGGTTCTCGAAAGATCTGTCACGTCATGCTAATGTCTTCCTTTGATATCACATGATGCGATCATACTGTGTCATATGCCAGCATATCACGTACTAGCACGTCATATCATGCTGGAACGACATGTCAGATGATCAGATGAGTTGTCGCGATGATGATCCTTTGAACGACGCGTGATCGTTTTCGCGGTTCAGCCTGAATGCAGAGCGAAGGGCTTTTCTTTTGGCGCATGCGGCCTCCTGAACCATGAATCAATTTACACTGTACAGCTCTGATGGCAACACATGCGGTCTCAGATGGTACAAAAGGCACAGGTACCACTTTGGCGTATATCGCTCGAGCTAGCGATGAGCCGGTTCGAATCACGTCTACTATCTTCAGCAGACGGGCTCCGTGTCGTATCTCCTTGTCGCGGAATACCTGTCGTATGCCTATAGGGAAGGGGATCAACAGGACGATATGATCCTTGTAATAATCGGTCAAGTCGTCTTTGTCCGGATCCCGCAGCCCTTTAGATTTCTACTTCACAGACACGTTCTATTACTTCGGTCCGACCAGTTAGTCAAAGACGTCATCTGAGCACCGACCATTCGTGACAAGATGTGTGACTCTGTATCGAAACCGTGTCAAGCGTGCTCCTCTGCATCTTTGATCTGATATGGCAAAAGTATCCAAAAAAAACAAAACCCCTTCTTGCACGCTGCTCTCCGCCAAATCGCGGCGAAAGCGATGCTTCCGTATAGAGTACTTCAAATTGGACTGGTCTGATTAAAAAAAGGCTGATGGCATTACTCTATGCTGTCTGTAGCTCGTTACAAGTGGGAAACTCTCCGATAAAATCTGGGAATCTTGTGGCACCATTGTCGTAGAAACAAGTCACAACCCTCTTTACCACCTCCTCGATTTGAATCTGCAAAGATGTTCCCGACAGTATGTCAGCGCAAACGCTATGCTTGATGATAAGGTCACTTGGCGACTCACGGAGCACAGGATATCCAGCCTTGTGAGCATCTTCAGTTCTAGGTAAGGCACCCATTGCTGGGAGCAACCGCAGTTCCTCTTTTCCTGGTGTTCCACTTTTTCCAGGTGATCGGTCAGCCAAAGATGACCGTGCCTGATCTTTTGCTGCTTGTCACGCTGAAGTCGATCACCTTTCAAGTCATCGATCTTCATTCGTGTAGGAACGACGAGCCAGCAGTGAGGCTCGGGGTGTTCCACCTCGCCTCGCTCGTAATCTCTTCGCCACAACCATTTCAACGCCGCGTCATCGTCGGTACACCATTCGGCTCGGTATAGCGGGGCTTGTATCGGCCACTCATACCGTTCTTGTTGCATCTCCTCCTCCGACTCTAGCATGGTCTGCAGAGAAGTTTCGCTCTGCTCCGGTGAGAGGCTCGCTGTACTGGAGCGGTCATCCGCTATCAAATCTGCTATTACCGCCCGCCGGACCCCCCTATTGTTAGGGTCTCTGATTATGCGAAGAACAGTTTGCTCCAAAGTCTCTTCGTCTATCGTTGTTGCGCCGTTCCCGACTGATTCATTCTCCAGGGATCGAGGAAGCGTGCCCGGGAAGATAGAGGTGAGAGGGCCCAACGTCCATACTATCTCATCCTCAATCGGAGTAGATGGCTGGCTTTCATCGGATTCAAGAGATGGGGGTTCAAGCTTCAGTGGTTCTCTTGTGTAGATTGGCATCATGCAAGTATACTGGTGTATGGCAATCGTCTGATCTTCTAGGTCAGATGAGATCACTCGAAGAACCTCAATTGTCTTCCCGAAGCGAAATCTCATTCACAACCCAATGTCTAGCGGGACTGATTTATATGATACAGGAGAGATGCATCGAAATGTACAGTCGTATACTCCTTTGTCTTAAATCGCGCCAGAGTCCAGCTGACCACCTTGTTTCATGCCGTCACACGGCTTTGATCAGCACGCGATCGAGGCGTCGTACTGTATCTCGATATCTCAATTGCAAGTTATGTCGCGGCGAGGTTTTCGCGATGTTTCGCCAGATATTACCTCATTCATCAGCAGCCGATACCCTCATGTGACTTGCAGAATCCTTTGTTATCCCATTCTGCCCAAATCACACCATTGGATGATCATGAAGTCTAGCTGAACGTTAGCTGAATGAGCTTTTCTACTCAACACATGCACACGAATCGAGGCGTCGTTGTGAATCTCCATGCACATGATGGGCTCGCTAAAGAGTATGACATAACGATCTAAAGCTCCGAAATTGCAGAAGCCGGCGCGCGAGATCAGGCTAAGTTTGAACCGCAGAAGGGCGAAGACACCAACAGCTCTTCAAGCATGAGCGGCATCACGCCGATAAGCAGGTGGTTGGCTAATCTGCTGATTGAAATAGTCTCCCGAACATGTTCAGCTGAGCCATAACGAGGTATCATGCACAGTGTGTTTAGCATGCTGTTCGAATATCAGATGACTCGCCTGCGGATTCTTGTCAAGATGAAGACTGAGTCAACCTCATTCCGATTATGTTGCCGGGTTGCAACTTCATTTTTATCTTCTAGTTGTGATGTATCCTGCTATGCACATTTTCTGATGCATATCTAGAGGTGTACAACGGTCCCATAGTAAAGCTGCTCTACAAGTATTTCGATGACTTTCGAGTGCGGCGAGCACACCCTGAACAACGTCCAAGGTCGATCCTCCAGACAGACACCTGCTTATCGAGCTTCGCTTGTTTCAGTTGTTCACGAAGATCGTCCACTTGAGCCTATAAATGATCCGCGTAAGCATATTGAGGTGGTAACAAAGACGAGCTTGCCGTACCTTGCATAAGACAGTCTCTCCAGTGATCGCGTGAAGCTTCCCGTCAACGTATCTTGAATCAGCATGATCACTCCGCCCTTCGGCCTGGTCTCCTAGCCTCCTATACACATCGGCATTGATTTCGCCGATAGATCTCAACAGAGAAATCGTTGGAGGGCATCCTTGTACCTGGCCGTGATGTCGTTTAGCTTTTCTGGAGAGTCCGGAGAAACGAGAAGGAAGTCGACTGATCTTTCTGCTGCTGTCTTGGTAGGTACAATTAATTTCTGGTCCATTTGGAGTGGGAATCAACCATATCGTCCGCGTAATGTTCAGTCGGATCACTCCTGCCGTTGTCTCTGATCAGCAAATCCGCATGTGGTCCATCATCCAAGATGAAAATGTTGAATCGCTCAGTTAGGAGAGAAGCTCCGGGTTTCTTAGATCTCTCTTCCATTGACTGAATTTCCTCAAGGTCAGCAGATGATACAGAGTTGCAAATAACATTTTAGGACCAACATCGAAACATCCCGTATCGAGGGTTCCGTGGCCGTCTCTGCTATAGCTGTAAGGGGCAGCAGGGGTGAAGGAGGCGGCAGTTTGTTCCGGCTTGATGGTATAGACCATAATATCCCGCCTTGTGCGTGTTCTACTTTCGATGTCTTGGTCTAGGCTTCGATAAGACTGTTCTGCAGCACTTTTTACACCTGTTCAATGTAGCTACTTATATTCTGGTCAATCCTAGTGGTGCGATCGCGCGAAAGGAAGACTCCGTGATGTCTCCCGGCACCTGATTTCGAAATCGAATGATGTTGTCTGGCACAGCTATGTCGGCATCTCACGTCATACATATAGTGACGACATCATATCGACTCTCGGAACTTCCTTTGATGTCGACGATGTGGCCCACTATTTGCCATCAGTCCTGGATGTCCTAACCTAGAGCTTATCGTTGAAATCGCCCGACTCGTGATGTCAGTCCAGGCGGGTGGCGCTCCACGCCAACAAGTCCGACTTGATGCTGAGAATGCGAAAGGGTCCACAGCCTTGCGTTATAACCAAGCAATGTTCAGAACGCGACGGCTATCCTTGATGTTGCCGTGATCTCGAGCTCTCATCACCCTGTCTCGATCCGTGATCTCAATAGCTGTACAACAGAAGTGGTAGTACGGAACTTTGTATGTGCAATAGTAGTGTATCACGAGGAGCTGATCATACAGTATAAGGCGTGAATAGATGTGAACAGTGCGGCACTTCCTGCAGATCATCACTGTTCGTTGCTCTCTTTGGCCTTCTGGCTCGGACGGCGTTCTCCGCTATACGGAAGAGCTGGATCTGTGATCAACGCAGAAAGGGGATGAGCTGATTTCCCCAGTCACAAATGCTACCGATAGCTCACAAGGCATGCTGAGCCGTCGTCTGTCGTCGTAGAATAGATATTCTGGCTGTAGTAGTAATACCGACATGGGCAACCGCAAGAAGGATCCCTCGGCGCCGGGACACAATAGTTTCGTATGTGAATCATAATCTCGATCATCTCTTGCAACTCGTCATCAGAGTAACAGATGAGCGACCAATCCATCCTGACGCCTTCGAATACCTTCTCCAGGTATTCCCGTCGACCGGGCTCAGGTTGTTCGGACTCGCCATTTGCGTATCCCTGGCCGTCTCCGGTTGGCGGGTCCCATGAATGATCTTCTGGGCTAGCACTTGGTGGCGGTGCTCCTCCCTGCGACTCATGCCATGGACGGTCCCTGCCAGTGTCGGGGAAGCTATGAGCGGCTCCATTAGCGGGATCCCATGACTGATCCTGCCCGTTGGACGTATCGGGAAATCCTAATTCCTCTGGTGATCTCACTTTGCCGTCCGGGTCTGTAAACCAGATATCATAGCCTGGAGGAAGGTTGTCCGCCATCAATTGAGAGCCTAGTTTCACTTGTTCGAGTGAAGGCAGTACAGAGCTTGCCGCCACTACCGATGCGTAATGGGATTGAGGTTCGCCATGGGTTCGGTATCTCGTAGACCGCTTGCTATACTCGTATCCCTCTTGAGGGCAGATATCACTACCTGTGCTTTTCGGTACGAACTCCATATCGCTGTACCCATGCTCGTCGTCATATGTCCTCCTCCGGCGTCGGTCGCTCCGTTGTGTATTGTTGTATGTAGAATAAGCGTGGTGTTTGGTGTATGTCGAGGACCGTCCGTATGATTTGTGCGTCGAAGGGTAGTCCTGTCTAGATGTCGAAGAGGGCTTACTTTGATAATACGCAGACGAGTCTGCATACCAGTCGCGTCCGGAGTCTCTGCGGCGGGATGAGTACGGCATCTTCTCGGAGTATCAAGCGAGGTGTTGACAGTCGTACAATAGGTGGGCGTATTGCTTAACAGGATTTGTCTTGTTCAACGGTGGAAAGGTTCAAGGTCCTCCAAGAAATTCCCTCAAGTGAGGTAGGTAGCCTTCTTTCATATGTCAATACGCCCCGCTTTGCGGGAGGACCGTTCGTCAAGCGTCGTCATCCACAAAGGAAAGCCTGGGGTAAACTTTATGGTTTGACAGGCCTTTGTGGCCAGACGATGTCCTTACCCCTTTGCGCTCGTCATGCGACCACACCGCGCCTGCGATGGTCCTCCTTTGCTCTTCGAATCATCACGAAACGCGATTCGCTCAAGAGGGCGCGAGAACACGAGTGACGCAGCTTGCAGAGTATCAATTGCCGAAGGTCCACCTCCGTTTCTGTACCGATGATCTTGAGGCCATACGACCTTGCAGACTGCCATACTCTCGCCCACAGCTTTGGATGCTGTACCTTTATCCTGTCAACCGCGATCAAGCGACCTACCCGTCCCGCTCTTGATATCGGCAACGGCGACGCGCCATATAACGCGATACGGACAACGGAGGGTTACCTGTTCGTACGACTTAAACTTGAGCGAGCCGATCACCTGTTCACAGGTCTGTTGGAAAGGAGAGAGCCTTATGTCGCCAGATCACCTGATCTACGGGTAGCCTCTGCGAGCCGCGAGCCTGCCCCATATCACGACCCATGGCGAGAGATGGCGACAATACCGTTGCTGATCATGTAACGAAACCCGATAGCCACCGTTTCCTTTCGATTCCCCAATCATACCTTGTGACCATCCGGATGTCGAGCTCAGTGCAAAAATCCTAGCAGCCTCCGAAAGCTATAAAAGTCGAGTACCACTCGAGGTCATATAAGGGACGGGGGTTCTGACGCACCTAGAGTTGGAAGTTCGATCAACATCCATGTGCTGATCGCATTCGAATCGTTTGTTCTAGCTCGCCGGTCATGCCGTCGTCTTTCTTTGTGCGGGCGACGGCAAAGTGAAACGTCAAGTCGCGTGTCTCATCGTCTCATCCCCCCTGTTCTCGCTAATCGTTCTTGTGCACCCTTCTTTTTTTGTGCCCAATCCGATCCACCTCGTTTCGTGACGTGACATGGTCCTATCGGACGTACCCGTGTGCGTGCGTGTGATCGCAGTCGATTGTCTTCCGGATGAAACGCGAGCTAAACCGCCTTGTTCTTCCCCCTTGCTCCCCTCCCCGCCCACGCGCGTCGCCAAGCTTTGGCCGAGGCGAGGGTTGCCACAGCGGAAGAGGGAGGGGAGCACAGGCGCACAGGACCGAGGGGAGCGGAAGCACATTCCATCGATCAAAACAAAGGAGCTGACGCGATGGCCGCAGCGGTCACACAGCCAGAGCGCTCACGCAGGGGTGAGGGTCTCACTCGCATCAATCCTCTCCTCTGATCATCAAACTTGCAACTTTCCATCAACTCCTTTGTCGTGGGAACTCTCTCTTCTCTTCTTCTTCTCATCAGCTCACCGACCCTCGACGACTCGACCTTATAGGACTCAAAAGGAGATTACAGGTTAATCCCTTCGACATCCCCCTCTCGACAATCGCCATCATCAACAACACATTCACTTTTACCAAGTTTCTCGGTCGACTGCCCACATACACTGTCTTTGATCTAGACAAGGTGAGTTTGAGGGTCTCAAAGGAGGGTCGTCATTAGCTGGCGAAAGGAGAACTCCTTTAGCCCGTTGATTGATTGATCAAGGGAGAGCAGGAGCGACGACGACGACAGCGACATACGACCGAAGTGCTAACCGACGTGTTTCGCTTTTTCTCCCTGCCCTTCCTCTCCTGCCTCTGTCTCTGCCTTCTCTCCCGCTTAGCCTTTATACAAATAGAAATCGACTTCTTCATCACATCGGACGAACTTGCCACCACAACAAACCCGGTGTCATCAACGAAATCAACCACTTTTCAACTTCCTACATCTATCTACTCTTTGGCTTGACGTCGAGAGAGATTTATCGACATAGCTTTTACGGATTACCAACACTCTTTACCCTCTTTGGACGACACACGATCGCTTTCTCCCTCTCGGCCTTCTTATCATCCTCTTTACGAAAAACAAAACCGACTAGATCTATCCTAGTCAGCTTTTCACCTCAAAGGAACCTCTTTACACGACCACCACCAAACAGCTTTTACCTCTGAACACGATGCCTTCCTCCATCCGAATGATCGCCGCTCTCTACCTCGTCCTCCCTACGCTCGCGTTGGGTGCTTCAATCCCTCCTCGACCTCGAGGCTGGTGGGGATCCGAGGCCACCGCGACCGAGTCCTCGACTGCGGCCGCTGCCTCTGGTACTCCCGTCCCTGCTTCCAACGTGACCCTCGACGGTGTCTCCAACGCCATCGTCAACTCGTCCGAGACCGAGTCGATGCTCGAGAACGCCAACACCACCGTCGTCGCCGATATCAACGCCGATTCCGTCAACATCACCGACCTCTTGCAAGGGTACGACTTGGCCTTGTTGGCTTACCCCAACGGGACCGCCTACATTGTCGATGAGAACGCCCAGGTCGCCTGTACTGGTGTCGACGAGTGCAAGGCTTACCTCGAGACCGTCGGCGTAGAGGAGATCTCGTGCGACGGAGACGACGACGATGAGGATGATGACGACGAGGACTGCGAGTACACTGACGGTCAAGAGATTCCTGAGACCCCCGAGACCCCGGAGAACCCCAACGGTGCCGACGGATCCGACTCGGCTGACACCCCGGACACCCCCGATTCGCCTGATACTCCTGATTCGCCCGACTACGGCAACGCCGACAACTCGGGATCCGGTTCCGCCTGGCAATCATCGTCTGCTTCATCCGGTTCGGCTCCTGCTGCTACTAGCAAGATTGGCCAGAACGCCGTTGCTACCGGAGGCAACCTCAACCTCGCCGTCTCAAAGACTGCCGATGTTGCCGGTTCGCCCACCGCTTCCGCCTCTGCCGATGCTGACGCTCAGTGCGATGTGAGTCTCAAGGATATTGCTCTACTCCCGCGTGCAGCTGTGTTGACTTTCCTTTTCTTACTCTAGGGTTCCGGTCCTGTCACTGTCACCCAATACGTAACTGTCACCGCCGGTGCTGGTTCCGGTTCGGGTTCTGCTCCCGCTGCCACCTCGGTCGCTGGACAAAACTTGGTCGCTACCGGCAAGCCTTCGTCGAGCGCTTCGCCTACCGTCTCTGCCGGTGCTGCCGTTTCGACTGGATCCGGTTCCGGATCTGGAGCTGTTGTTGAGTCTGGTGAGAACCAGGACGGTGGTGACGAGGTGAGCATGCTCTGGAACGTCCTTTGCGCCGACAGAAGCCTGATCCCTGATCCGGCCTGTTCTGTTTCGTTGTAGGATGAGGACTGTGAGGAATGGGAAGAGGAGGATGACGAGAACGTTGACGAGGACGACGAGGCTGCCTACAACGAGGACGGCAGTATCGAGGAGTGTGACGACGAGGACGAGGGTGACTACCAGCTCGAGGGCGAGAACACCGCTTCGGTCAACGGTACCATCGTCGCTCCCCAGTCCAACAACGCCACCGCTGCCTTGAACGAGACCGCCGCTGCCAACACCACCGCCACCGAGTCGGCTTCTTCCACCGAGGCTTGGGCCACCGCTACCGAGACCGCCTCGGAGACCGCCTCTGCCTCGGGTGAATCTGTCACTCCTACCGCTACTGCCTCTGCTACCGACTCTTACTGGGCCGAAGCTTCCGCCACCGACTCTGCTTCTGCCGTCGCGGGTGATGACGAGCCCATCACTTCCTACGTCGATGCCATTGCTACTTCCTACGTCGAGCCCAGCGCACCCGAGGCTACCGACTCCGCCGTCACCGTCGACTCTGCCGACGGTCTCGTCCGACGGGCGACCCGCGGGTTGAAGAAGGTCGTCAGGAGGGTCTAGGGAATGAAGATAGTAGGAAACGAAGAACAGTAGAGATTTTGGTATCACGTCCTCCATACCCCTCCCACCCCTCTTTTCACGACACGTTCGAGGCGATCCGGCCTTGCGCTCCCCCTTTTTACGATCAACGCATGTCCCCTTTCTTAGTAGTCGTGGTAAACCTGTACTGTCAAACGTCTTTTATGTGATACCCTTGATGGGATAGAGAAAATGTCACGATTCCGATCATATTCTGCCTGGCCTGAATCGCGGTCGAAGCCTGGCGCGCTTAGGATTCGTCACCTCTCACAAAGCGAGAGAAGAGCTGAACTCTCTGAAAGAATCGATCAAAACTCCTTTGGCATAACAATCATCCTCCTTACTCCGTGGTCGACCTTACTTGATTGCTATAGAACCGGATGGCAACCACAGGATCTTAATTCGCTAGTCACGCTCGTAGGAGGGATCATCCCATCACCGTCGACCCACATCGAGCAGAAGAAGCATGAGTGATAACGGCGAGGATTCACCATGGTCCTCGGAACAAGAGGAATCGCTATCAAGTAGCGAAGCCTCACCGTCAGAATCCTCTTCCTCGTCATCTTCTTCATCTTCCGGAAGCGAGGATGGGTTCTTTATTGATCCCCGCCATGCCGCCAGCGCAGATTCCGGCTGTCCGATCGAGATTGCGCCTGTGAACACTACCGTCTCGAGGAAGACCAAGACCCTGCATATCCAGCTTTTTGAGCTGTCAGAAGCCTTGTTCTATATCGATCGACCTTACATGTCGGGACGGTACTTTCCCGCATCTGAAAAGACGGTCTGGCAGACGGCTGTCAAAGCCTTGATCGCCTTGAATCTGCCGCGAAAGGGTCATGCGATCGAGGAAAATGGCATCAAGATGGCCGCTAAGAAAGCTATGGGTACGTACTTCGCTTGGATCCACGTGCTCGTACAGCTATTCTGCTGACTGAATCTTATGTACGACAGCTTGGAACTATCGTAGGCTGATTGATATCAAGTCGCGATTTCACAACGATGCCAAATATCGTGAAAGACTTTCCGGAGCCGAAGCCAGAGCTCATGTGCAGTTCTTTACGACGATGGATCGCTACACAAAGAGCGATGGCTGGCGGGATATATGCGCCTATGAAGCGAGGGTCAGTCGGTATACTCGCCGTGAAGTCAGCCCAGACCGCTAATCGATTAATATCAATAGTACCCCGTTCCCAAGAGCCTTTTAAGCCTTGGGTACGTTGATATCCAGCAAAGAGTCCTCAGGTTGCTACTGCACCAAGCTCTAGGTGGACCGCACTCCCAGGTCCTTGATCTCAGCGATTTGGTTCTTGCGAACGAGATCCCAGATCTTCTCAACGAGTTCCCATGGTCTCGTTGCATGCGCTGGTTCTCTGATGTATCCTCGAGGGGTGTCCTGAACACGATTACAGAGGGTTCAGAGAGCACGGCGATGTCCTTGTTTGACAAGCAACGTCTTGCCGTACATTTTCTGGATCTTACAGGGAATGAAATCGCTGGAGGTGAGAGACCGTACATTGATCCATACTCCGGGATGTCTCTACTGACCGTTAGATGATCATCACATCGCTTCATCAGCGCCGAACGTGCTGTTCGGCACGTTCACCAACTTGAGATGTATCGCTGGCGACTTCAATTTTGGTCCTGCACTTCAGGCCTGTGAATTGTTGGACCACAGGCATCTTGCTGCGGCACCTGAAGCTTGGTCGAGAGACCCGCCTGCT
The DNA here is from genome assembly GCF_021052385.1 of Filobasidium floriforme. Taxonomy (NCBI): domain Eukaryota; kingdom Fungi; phylum Basidiomycota; class Tremellomycetes; order Filobasidiales; family Filobasidiaceae; genus Filobasidium; species Filobasidium floriforme. The sequence goes on from NW_025763639.1 coordinate 135,023, forward strand.
CCGAAGACATACAAGGATGCCATTGCTCGCCAACGACTGCGGAGTTATCCGTGGTATCCGTTCGCGAGTCGCTATCGAGTAAAGCTGCTTTCCGCTGTACGTCACGACGCACTGCTCGATTCTGCAATGCTTATCAGGTTCCGGCGTCATAACGCGTCTGGACCGGCCAGTTTGATGGAAACTATCAAACTTTCGATCCTCACACAAATCGACCCCGACTTTTTCTGGAGGAATCAGGCCCTCCAGGTCGGTCAGATTGTCGATGCTCTCGGCGCCGAAATTGTCGCGGAACCCTTGCGGAGATCCGTGTTCACAAGCCTGAGCGACTTACAGAAGGCAACGGTCCTCGGAAGCGCTCCTGGACATATGCCTTCTCATCTTTGGGAGGCATTCTTAACTAGCTATATGTGTGGGTTATGCTTCCGCTTGGTCTCGTCCGGCGGTCGCAGGGTCTACTTTAGCGTCAAGAAGCCAGCCCACTCAAACCTACCACGGAACGCGAGCATCATAATCGTAGCCCAGGCTTGCTCGGATTGTGTCGTTCGGCCCCTTCCAGATCAGGCATAGCGCCGGTTAGGCTGCATATTTTCCACGGCTCCGGTCTCGACCAGGATCCATCACCTTCATCGTCAACTCTCTCCATTCCCCTTTACCCCTCTTGCCTGATCGTCGGCCCGGCTCTCGAAACACGCACGTCGCAACGCCCATTCACGATATTACGACTACGAATGATCTTGCTTTATCTGGTCGACCTTTACGATCACTTGTGTAATGAAGTGTAGTCTCGATTCCTTATGCCTTATACCCATGCCTTATGCCCACGATAGATTGTTAGTTATCAGCTGCCAGACCCTACGGACGCGGACATCAGTCATACTTCTATATGTCCGCGTGAACCGAGCTATCGAGATTTCTGAAAGTTGACCTCCACCTTGGGCATCGCGATGCAGCTCTATTCAAAGATTTGAACTCTAATCATACTTGATACTTGAGGCTTTATCGTTCTACTTAGCTACTTGTCGGACCGTATCTAGATAAACAATGAGGAAGCAACTAGATTCCCGAATCCCGGCTCTGATCTCCAACGGCGTCGCCAACAACCACCGGTCATTCTTCATCCTCATCGGAGATCATGCTCGTGACCAAGTCGTCAACCTGCATTTCTTGCTATCCCAAACCCGAGTATCAGCTCGACCGAACGTGCTTTGGTGTTACAAGAAGGACTTGGGGTTCACGAGTCACCGAAAGAAGAGGGAGAAGAAGATCAAGAACGAGGTTAAGCGAGGGATCCGGGAGGCAAACGAACAAAGCCCGTTCGAGTTGTTTGTAGCGGTCACCGACATCCGATACAAGTGAGTCAGGTCGGCGGAGGAAGTCCGATGGGATGTCTCTGACTTCGAAACTACGGTTCTGTAGCTACTATAAGGAGTCTCACAAGATCCTGGGTCAGACGTTCGGTTTCCTCGTGCTGCAAGACTATGAGGCGATCACTCCCAACTTGCTCGCAAGAACGATCGAGACGGTCGAGGGTGGCGGTGTCGTCTGCTTGTTGCTGAAGAACATGTCGAGTTTGAAGCAGCTTTACACTATGAGTATGGTAGGTATCGATCATGGTGTAGTCCCTGATCTCCACAAGCTAATCGATGGATTTATTCTGCTCTTCCGCAGGACGTCCACTCGCGGTATAGAACGGAGAACCACTCGTCGGTGCAACCCCGATTCAATGAGCGTTTCATCTTGTCATTAGGAGGCAACCCAGCATGTCTCGTCCTGGACGACGAACTCAACGTCCTGCCCATCTCTGCCGGAAAGGACATTGTCGCAAACCCGAACGCTGGACCCAGTTCGCGCATCACCGCCAGCCAAGCCGAGCTGACCTCGCTGAAAAACGAATTGAAGGAGACTCCCGTCATCGGACCTCTTACAAAACTTACTGCCACTACCGACCAGCTGAAGGCTTTGTTGAGCTTTGTCTCAAACGGGATCACGTCGAAGCAGATGAACTCGACCGTCTCCCTGACAGCAGGTCGAGGACGAGGGAAATCCGCAGCTTTGGGTCTCGCCATCGCCTCGGCCGTAGCTCACGACTATTCGAACATCTTCGTGACGTCCCCTACACCGGAAAACTTGAAAACCTTGTTCGAATTCGTGAAGAAGGGTCTCGATGCCCTTGGCTATGAGGAGACTTTGGATTATGACTTTGTCAGGACCGGGAATGAGGAGTGGGGTCGAGCTGTGGTCAGGGTGAACATCTTTAAGGGTCACCGACAGACCATCCAGGTGGGTTTACACGAAAACCAAGTTTGTTTGTGTTTCACAACTGATGTCAAGCCAACTCTGCAGTATATTCAACCTCAAGACTCGCATGTCTTGGGTCAGGCCGAGCTGGTCATCATCGACGAGGCCGCTGCAATCCCCTTGCCTCTCGTACGAAAGCTCCTTGGACCTTACCTGGTCTTCATGGCGTCCACCATCAACGGTTACGAAGGTACCGGTCGAAGTCTCTCTATCAAACTGATTCAGCAGCTGCGAGAGCAGACCCGACCTGTCATTGGAAAAGATGCCCCGGTAGCGGTCTCTACGAATACTTCTGGGCAGAAGATGGGCATGGCCCGTACGCTCGCCGAGATTAAGCTGGAGCAGCCCATTCGTTATGGTCAGGCGGATCCTGTCGAAAAGTGGCTCAACGCTCTGCTATGTCTGGACGCTACCACCTTGCCCCGTCACATTTCTGGATGCCCTCACCCATCTCAATGCGAACTCTACTACGTCAACCGAGATACCCTCTTCTCCTACCACCCAGCATCTGAGGTTTTCTTGCAACGAATGATGGCCCTTTACGTAGCTTCACACTACAAGAACACCCCTAACGACTTGCAACTCATGTCCGATGCTCCTGCGCACCACCTCTTTGTCCTTCTTCCTCCGCTCAAGGACGATGAGAGCACCCTCCCGGACCCTCTTGTCGTAGTGCAGGTCGCGCTCGAGGGAAACATCTCAAAAGACCACATCATGAACCAGCTGGCAAAGGGTACGAGGAGCGGTGGAGATCTCATCCCTTGGTTGGTCTCACAGCAGGTAAGTCGCTGACCGGAATAACCGATTTCATGAGCGTCGTTAAACTCACATATGAACTTCTGATTTGCAGTTCCAAGACGACGACTTTGCCATGCTTTCCGGTGCGAGGGTGGTACGAATCGCAACCCACCCTGATTACGCTAGAGTAAGTTCTCGGTATACACTTGCTTGAACGGTTTGAAGCTCATATTCTTTCCATCGGTAATGGCAGATGGGATACGGTGCTAGGGCTTTGGAATCGCTAAACTCGTTCTACTCTGGAGATCTGCTCAACCTGGATGAAGTGATGGAGGAGGACAGCGTCGAGACTTTTGCCGAGGCTGCTTCCAAGATTGACAAGGTGAGCTGGAAGCTTGTCTCCTTGCGTAGTTGACGCGGCATTGAGGTTGTCTTTGCGAATTAAGGGAACTACGTTGCAGAACGATAACGTCAGCGTGCGAGATGTCAACAAGATGCCACCTCTTCTGCAACGTCTATCGGAAAGGCGACCGGAACAGCTTGACTACCTCGGAGTCTCATACGGTCTGACGAAAGATCTGTTGCGATTCTGGAAACGGGCCGGATACGCACCACTATACGTGCGACAGACCGCCAACGATCTGACGGGAGAGCACACGTGTGTCATGCTGAAGACGCTCAATGGCGAGGTGGCGGGAAGCTCGAATTGGTTGGCCGCTTTCGCTCAAGGTGAGGCACAGCACTTGAATGGGTTTTAGTGCGTGTTTGCTGATCTTACGGGTGGCATAGACTTCCGACGACGTTTCCTCTCGCTTCTGTCATACAAGTTCAGGGAGTTTGATGCGGCTCTGGCACTGAGCGTAATTGAAGGTGCTAGCTCGGCCGATTCGGCTGAATCCGCAAGCGGTTAGTCGTTCTCCAAGATCACCGTGTATAGATCGACAAGCTGATTTTCCATTCTCTGCCGTAGTACTGGCTCCTTCCGAGCTTGGAAACCTGTTTACCCCCTTCGACCTCAAGCGAATCGACTCGTACTCGAACAACATGCTCGACTACCACGTCATCCTCGACCTTCTCCCTTCGCTGGCTTCAATATTCTTCACTCGACGATTCGGCCCTGATACCACCCTGGCCGCAGCCCAACAAGCCATTTTATTGGCCCTTGGACTTCAGCGAAAGACCATCGAAGACGTCGAGAAGGAGCTCAACATCCCGGTCAATCAAGGACTCGCGCTGTTTGTCAAGATCATGCGCAAGTTCAGCCGCCACTTGCACGACTTGCAGAAAAATGCCGTCGGTGCGGATGTACCGGAGCAGGAGCCTACTGTTCGAAGAAACGTCGCCGAGAGTGACAGCAGTGCCGTGGGAACTAGCGATTGGAAGCCGATGAAGACCACCGTCGAGGAGGATCTGGAAGAGGTGGTCGACGAGGAGACCAAGCGCGCACGAGCGATGCAACGGGAACTCATCGATTCGATGGACCTTTCTCAGTAAGTAAGGGCGCGCGATCAATATCATGCGAAGGATCCTGACTCTACCCGCACAGATATGCTATCGACGACGGAACCGATTTCACCGAGGCACAAGCTCACGTCGAGGCGTTGAGCAAGGCCGACCCAAGCCGGAGACAAGGCATGTCGACGGTTGTGAGCGTCAAGGGAGCCAAGCCGACGACGACGACGAACGACAAGTCCAACAAGACCTCGACGGCAGGGAAGCGCAAGGCAGTCGAGGCAAGCGGGAAGGATAGCAAGAACAAGAAGCCGAAGAAGAAGGCGTAATCACTACTGGTGGCGTCTGTTATCTGTTCTGCTCCATCTTTGTTTTTGGTTGTACCTCACTTGTGCCCTCAGATCTCTAGCCTGACTATGCTATATGCGCGTCATGATCCAGTGATAATCCCTAAGGCATTCAAGGCTGAACGCAATCGTCTGCGGTCTGTTAGATCGATAGAGAATACTACAAATGATTCAAAGAGGTGCCACTCGGTATGCCCATGATGACGATCCAGTCACATCGGTCTTCGATACTCTTTGGTCACATTGTATGATCGACTCAATTGTCTGGCCAACTAAAGTACTGTTGCTATACAATCGCTGTGTTTCTCGAAAGACGTTGCCATATTATCCAGAACGGCCGCTAAACCTCTCTAAACCACTGCCGATGACATCGTCGCCGCTTCCTGTCTCCTTGGTTGAATTCGACACGCTTTGGATCGTGCAACTCGTAAGAACACTTGCAGTTTTGAAGGACAAGGGACTGGGAGGTTCCTCAAATGATCCACCATTGGCGGAGGCATTGTTGTCTCGTTCCATACTGGTCAGATGCGATGAGCGACTCTGTCGTTTCGCATCCTTGATCTGCGCCTGGATACCATCTAATAGCGCGACATTTCGATCGTTTGGGAGGTATTCGTCTTCTCCTTGAAGCAAAAGGGCTTCCCTCGCTTCTCGTCTCTTGGATGATGAGCTGATCCATCGTGTTTTTTCAGGAATATGTCTCCTGGCTGCTACATCTACCGGATCTTTATCTCCGCGCCCACAAAACCAGCCCATGATCGTGTTGTCGTATTGCTTTGTTCCGGTTCGAGATTTGATTGGATGTCTGTGTGGGGTGTGACGCAAACTAGGAGGAAGAAAGAATAGCCTATGCCTTCCCTCTTGTAGGAAATTAGATCCTGGGATATATATACTCCCAGTTCCGTAGTACCTACACCGACCCCATGGCTTGCTTGCTTAAAGGCATCGCTCCTTTGAACTTGATCACACAACCACGATCTGGTGTTTCATCCCTGAACGGGACACGAAGCGGCGCCCGCGCGCGTCATATCTTCACCAGCTGCGGGGCTGCTCACGGTGAAGGCGGTGAAGAAAATCTGTTTCTCAATCAGCAAAGAACTTGATTTTCATAAAAGATTAACTAACCTGTTTCTCAATCAGCAAAGAACTTGATTGAGAAACAGAATATACAAATGATAAAGTAAGAGAAAGATATAGTAAATGTGATCTTTTGATGAAGAGCTACAGCCTCCACTCAGAGGTTTGACGCGTCTCGACACCTCCACCCAAACTCTGAGTCGATGTAGTCTTCTTCGTTGGCGATCGATCCCGTATCTTTCTCTCGCAGTCGGTTTCGTAAAGGTAAAAGCGAGCGTTGTTGTTCGTCGAGATTATTGTCGTTCGGTTTCGTATTGTATAAAGATTCTTGAAGTAAAGATCGTGTGCGGGGACATTGGTCGACCCGATGGTGCGTGTACTAGTACGTCTAGTCGTCGGCTTCCGCTTTGGCCTCCACCGATTCGATGTTCGGGAGGTCCATGCTGAGTCCCTCTAAATGGTAGAGGAGCTTCGACTGCGGCATTTCCTTCGTAAACATGTCGGCGTGATTCTCGTTCGTGTCGACTCGTAAGACTTCGATGATTCTGTCCGTGACTTGCTCGCGGACGTAGTGGTAGGCGGTGTCGATATGCTTGGATCGTTCCGAAACCAAGGGATTCTTAGCCAAAGCGACAGTGGACTTGTTGTCCTCGAAGATGGTGACGATGGGGGTTTCCTCGCCGAGGTCGCTCAAGATTCGCTTGGCCCAGACCGCTTCTTTGGTAACCTCGTAGAGAGCCATGTACTCGGCGTGAGTGGTCGAGGTGGCCACCTGACCCTGTTGCTTGGCTCTCCACGAGACGACGCTGTTTCCGAGCTTCATGCACCAGCCGGACACCGATCGTCTGGTGGTGGGATCGGTATTGTAGTCGGCGTCGGAGTATCCGTGCAAAGGGCCGTCTCCAGGACCGAAGAGGATCCCCCATCCACGAGTTCCGTTCATCCAGCGCAGAAGGTGTTTAGCCGCCTTCCAATGCGACTCTTGCGGGTTGCTCGAAAATCGAGACAGGATGTTCATCGGGAACGAGAGATCGGGTCGAGTAGCGATCATGGCGTACATCATGGACCCAATGGCCGACATGTACGGAAGAGCGTCCACCGGTTTGTCTCCTTCTCGGTAGTCCTTGATGAGTTCCGCACTGTTCGCGAAGGGCGTCTTGACCATGCGAGACGTGTCCATGCCGAAACGTTTGACAACCTCCGTAACATACTTCTCCTGATTGATGGTAATGGTTTTGGCAGGTCGGTCACGGAAGATCTCGATGCCTAGGAAGACTGCAGGTTCTCCGAGATCGGTCATCTCATACTTGGTCGAGAGCATATCTTTGACCGTATCGACCGAGGTCTTGGACGGAGAGAGGATGAGACAGTCGTCCACGAAGAGGAGAAGGTACGTGGCGGATCCTTTGACTTCCCCAATGAAGAGACAACTGTCGTTCAGAGATCGAGTGAGACCGAAGTTTTCCAGAGACGTGGAGATGTTGTCGTGCCAGCACTTTGGGGCTTCCTTGAGTCCGTATAGCGCCTTCTTCAACCTCCAGACGTGGGTTGGCTGTCGATCACTCTGGAAGAAGTCCGGTTGCTCCATGTATACGGTGCTGTCGAGATCACCGTAGAGGAAGGCAGTGGTGACGTCCATCTGGTTCATCTCCCAATCGTTCCGAGCAGCCAAGGCTAGAGCCATTCTCAGAGTCGACATCTTCAGGGTGGGAGCGTAAGTTTCTCCGTACTCGTTCTGTTCAAAGCCGCGAACAACGATCCTTGCCTTCTTCGTGCCGTTTGATTTGACTCGAAGAACCCACTTGCAGGAGATAACCTTCGTGTCAGTGGGCCTTGGTACTAGCTCGTATACCTCTCGTTTGCGCAAGGACGTCATTTCCTTCTCCATCGCTTTCCTCCATTCGGCCGAGTCAGGACCGTCCAGCACGCTGCCAGCTGTGAAGGTCTCGTTCGCCAAGCTGCAGTACTCGAGTTTCTCGGCAATGGATGCAGTGGCGCTCGGGACGTAGTCTTTGAGATGTGCTGGCAACCTTCTGTTCCGAGTTGGCCTTGCTTCAGAGGAAGCGGTCGAAGTCTTGGTCGTAAGACTGTCATTGCTGCTCGATTCGGACATTCCTTTGCTGGTCGACTCCTCCTTTTCGGTCTCTTTGCTGGGAGCGTCTACTGCTCCGGTGTCTTCTTCCGGTTTGTCCATCGGATTCTCGTTTGTAAGAGGGTCGGCGTTCTTACTTTTGTCCGTGAAAATGCATTCTTCTCGTCTAGCTCGGACTACTCGTCGCTCGTTGATGAGCCAGACGTCGTAGACTCTGTCATCTCCATCGCCGTATCCGATTAGTACTCCCTTTGAACCCTTGTCTTGTAGTTTGGTTCTCGTCTTGGTCGGATTGTGTTTGTACAGTTGGGCTCCGAAAGCTCGGAGATCCTTGTAGGTTGGTTTGACGCCGAACCATTTTTCGAACGGGGTCTGTTCTGGAACGGCAGAGTGAGGAACTCTGTTCCGGGTATAGACAGCACTCTTGGCTGCGTAACCCCACCACCCTTTGGTGAGGCCCGATTGATGAAGGATAGTTCGAGTATCATCCATGATCGTTTGATTGTATCGTTCCGCAACGCCGTTCATCTGGGAGGTGTGAGGCACGGTGGTCATGGTCTCGATACCCTTTTCTTCTCGCCATCTGACAAAGTCGTTCGACAAATATTCTCCGCCATTGTCACAGACCAGTTTCCGAATGCGTCGACCAGGAAACTTGGCCTCAAGGGCGGCAGAGTACGCTTTGATGCAGTTGAAGGTTTCGGACTTCTGTTTGAGAAGAAAGATGGTGGCATATCGAGATGCGTCGTCGATGATGGTAAGAATGTATCTGTGATGACCCGAGACCGAGGTCACTTCCATGGGGCCGCAGATGTCGGAGTGAATGAAGTCGCCGACTGCAGTAGCTCGCTCCATGTGACCGGAGAAGGGTTTTCGATTCAACTTCCCAGAGAGGCAATCCTCGCAGATATTGTGTTGATCGATGTTTTCAATTTCCATACCTTCCGCCATCTTCGAGGATATGGCCTTCTTGATCTTCCCGTATCCGACATGATTCAGCCGCTTGTGAGCTTCGTCCATCGTTATCAGGGACAGCTGCTTCGTTTGCATGACTGTTTGAACTACGCTTGGGTGTGTGTCGAGGATGAAGAGTCCTTTCTTCAAGTGAGCGATGCCGAGAGACTTTCTGTTCCGACTGATTTGACAGAGCTTCGCGTAGGCTGCCATCTGTACGTCGAGACCGCTGTTGTTCATCGCTCCGACCGAGAGCAGGTTGAGAGCCATGTCGGGAGTGTGCAGGCAGTTTTGGAACACGACAACGGTGATTGTACCGTCTCGTTGTCGGCAAAGGATGGGCACGTCTCCGTATCCTTTCGCGTAGATGAGAGCACCGTTCCCAACCGATACCGGTACGCTCAGTTCGTGGTACGTCCTGAACCAGCTCCGATGCTTGATGAAGTGAGAAGAAGCTCCCGAGTCTACGACGATTGATCCTTCCTGCTTCGCTGCAGTCAGAGCCAGCTGCGGGGATACGCTGGCCATGCTGGGAACGTCTTGCTCAACGGGATCCGCGAACGCGACGTGTGCATTTTGGTTTCCGAAGTGAGTAGGAGGTGGGGAAGAGACGATCTCCTCGGTGAACGTGGGGTAGCGAGTCCTTCTTTCCCTGTGACCTTGGGTCATGGCCACGCCGGCGAAGTGAGCGTCCAGGCTAACGCTCTCCTCGTCTTCGTCAAGGTAGGCGTGGTTCGCTTGCTGCGAGGAGCTAGCACGAGGGACGGGAGAGGGAGCTGTGCAGTCCTTCGAGTAGTGTCCCTTCGCTTGACACCTGTAGCATACAATCGTGCTGGGGTCTCTCGGTTTCTTCCCTCCGCCCCTTCGGAATCCTCCAGAGGCACCTCGATTCGGCTGACTGAATCGACGTCCTTGGTTCTGCCTGGCCATGAGTGCCTGGACTGTAGCCGTTTCCTGCTCTGCTTGTCTTCGTCGACCTGTTTCGACCGTGATCTCGCTGAAGACCCACTCGAGTCGATGGGAGGTGGGGTCACGATTCATGAGTGTCGTAAGAGTCATGACGAGTGGAGAGTAGGAAGGAGGAAGAGCTCGTAGGAAGGTGAGGCAAGCGTCGTACTCGCTACGGGTTCCGCCGGCTTCGAGTAGCTTTCGCCAGACGTCCACGATCTCGAGGTACAGGGCCTCGGGATCGCCGCCTTCATCCATCTTGATCGAGTCGAGTTTCTGACTCAGGACCAGTGCCATCCCGGCACCCGTAGGCTTGTAGGTGAGAGCCAGTCGCTCCAGCTTCTGTTTAGCGTCAGTCAGGTCGCTGATGAGGTGAATGATGTTCGGTTCGACCGAAGCATCGATGTACGCCGCTGCTCGAAGATTTTTGATCTTCCATTCCTTTTGAGCTTTCTCTTCGGTCTTCGTAAGAGGCTTAACTGAGAAGTCTCTGATCTCGCCTTTCTCGATGGCGTATGTGGGATAGGGTTCGTAGAGCTCTCCTTCGGCTCCCGAGTACCACCAAAGGTCCTTGACCATGAGGAGTGCTTTGATCGAGTGGTACCATCGCGTGTAGTTTGACGACCCGGAGAGCCGGTGCTTTCCGAGGGCTTCCGAATCTTCGCCCATGTCGAATGTCGTCTTGTGTCCTATACCGGAGGACTACTAGGTCTATGAAGTCGAAGTTTTACTGGTCGATCGTATGCCTGACGATCGAGTTGCTTTTTGAGAAACAGTCGCGATTTCGTACTCGGTGATGATCGAGTTAGAGAGCCGCTACCATGAAGAAAATCTGTTTCTCAATCAGCAAAGAACTTGATTTTCATAAAAGATTAACTAACCTGTTTCTCAATCAGCAAAGAACTTGATTGAGAAACAGAATATACAAATGATAAAGTAAGAGAAAGATATAGTAAATGTGATCTTTTGATGAAGAGCTACAGCCTCCACTCAGAGGTTTGACGCGTCTCGACAGGCGGCGGTGGGGGAGATGATGTTGATCTGAACATGGGCGTACATGATCAGCAGATCAGCGGTGAGTATGCTACTAGAGAGAAGACTCACGGCGGGAAGGGAGAGGGCGTGAGAACTCATGATGTTCCCCATCCGGGAAAGGGTGATGGCTGTGAACCCTATCCATTTGAGGAGGATAGGGAGGACAGGGAGGATGAAAGGGAAGAGTATGGTGGTGGCAAGCATGTCTGATCGGTCAATTGACCAGTCAGAGGTATGGATCAGTCCGAGTGGAGGTACGTGTGATCGGGCTCAGACCCAATACCTCGGTCAAGCCTTCACCTTGATCAGTGTCAGAGTCCCTGTTGGCAGACGACCGGGTCTTCCTCATATCAGTCTCAATATCTTGTCCACCGAGATGGTGTTTCATCTATTGCTTGATGGAACCAGAAAAACCCGCCCGTTGTACCTGTCTCAGGAGGGAGTAACAGTTAGTGAAAAACAAGCAGGCGAGTATAAGCGCGACATTCTCACTCGCTCCAACGTAAAGACGACGTCGTGCAGATAGTGATCAGTAAGCAACGTCCGATCGCTATGTAATCGGCTGATGGGCGCCGGATTTGATAGCGCATTCTTTCCAGAAGCAGAAAGAACCAACTCCAAGGCGACCGACGGGAACGCTCCGTTATCGGTGGACCCATCGATCCCTTGATCCATCGATCCGTTGATCCCCTCGGTGGATTGCAAGTCCCGGCTCAAGGTTCGGCAGGACATCGCGCACGCGGCAAGAGACCGCATGATGATCGGCGCAGTGGCTTGCCGTGATCGCGTTTCATCGTGTTCGTCGCATGGACCGATGGAGCGTTCTACCGCGCCACAGCTCTCCTTGCGACGCCAAGAGGCTGTGAACAAAAGAAGACTTCCTCCTGAGCTTCTCCGTGGATCGACGATGATGTCGTCAGATAAGGAGGCGAAATGGCGGCAACGAGCTCCCTTCGTCCGCATTCACCCCTGAAAACCTATCCATCGCTCCACTTCCTTTGTTAGCAACCGGCTACTGGAGCTTCTCAACCGGTCGACGAAAAAGCACGCGAAGGGGTAGGTGGCATACATAACCAGAGTGATGGGCCATTGTAAGCTCGAAATGCGTGAAAATTGCAGGATTTGCGTTATGATAACTCCATCTTCGTCTCCGAATCAGTACCAGCTCTCTCGCAATGAGCGATCTTCTGCCGTCACTACTATCACGCAATGGCTACACGATAGCTCAAGTGGTCCGTGAGTAAAGTTTCTTGTTGAGAAACAATTGACCGAGCGCTGACCAGTTTAACCTAGTTGTGTCTGCCACAATAGCGGGGATGGCCCATGAAAGGTAGGCGGGATATCAGGTTAGACTGGGCGATCGGTTGAACTGGGACTAAAGAATCAACTGGCCTCGTATCAGAACGCGGAAAGACGGTCGCCCAGCGAAGCAGAATCTAATACCGCTTTGTGAGCCGCTGGAAAGTACTCATACTCGTCGTCTTAACAGGGCTAATCGGCTGCGCAGACTCGGCAAAGGTGGTCGTCTCTACCTTGATACTGGTCATTCAGTCATTCGAGTACATTGCGCTACGGCATGACATCTCATCCTATCGACCTTGGCCAGAATTTACAGGCGATGTTCGACTGTTAGGAACAATGCTGTCAACCCTCTGTAAGCAGAGCCTTTCCGAGCACTGGTTCTAGCTTCTCTATGAAACCGCAGAGTACTCATTTTTATCGAGACGTGCTTTCTAGACGCGTTTGAGCTGTTATATCGTCCGACCATGAAACCACATGCGTAAGTGTCGGGATACAGTCTCAACACTATGCACTCAATCCTTATACTGACGAGCCCTGCCATCGGATATTGGGTTCAAACAGCCAGGCGCATCATGTCCTCGCCATGGGTCTGTGAGTTCCCAAAATTCGAAACCCCTTTGTCTTTGTCTTAACTTTGACTGAACCATACGTGCGATGCTGGAAAACAGGATCGCTTACTTGATTCGAAGGCTGGAGGAAGATCGACTGCCTATCTACAAAGAGGTCGGGCTGCTCTGGCTGTTCCAGGGAACGACTGAACAGATCACGTTGATAGGCGCGATCGGACGTGAGCTTTGTTCCCTTTGATTCCTCAAGGCTCTGTAATCTCTCGAATGACCTCTGACAGCATTCTTGCCTGAGTACAGTGAGGACCGGGTGGAACCCTCAAACCGTCTCCAAGATCCTGCACTTTGCCGCTTTCCAGACAGGTCTCATCAAGTCAATCACATTGGGAGCAATCGTATATCGCTGGCGTGCCCATCTCATGACCCTCGGCACAAATAGCTGGACAGAGAGAGGCAACTTGATGTGGGTGTTTGCATTAGGATTGATCTGGACGCAGTTGTGAGTCCCGCTTTCGTTTCGATGCCCGCCGCCCTAGTAGTTTAGCCCGATAGACGTTATTGATTGGCCTTTTCGTATCGATTCGTTGCAGCCGCTCAAGTCCCATTTCCTTGGCTCGCCGTCTGAAAAGGCAGTCTGTCAATTCGTCATCGTCACCGTCAACCTCAAGCGCTATCGCCGCCCCGATACTAGCCACCCTACAAGTCGCGTTGGAAGAGGTGGAGAAGTCCATTGATGCCAAGATGGACGTGGTGGGCACGACAGGCGGAAACGATACCGAGGTGGTACTATAGCGTCGAGGCAGATGTTTTGGCAGGTTACATCTAGCGTACAAACGTAGCTAAGGGGTCTCGATCGCGTAGATTTTGGTGTATCGCTTATAGAAGTCCTGGATCGTCTGACATTGCCGTCTTCACGGTCAACATGTATATAGAACCGTGATAACGCATAGAGCTAGGCGATAGAAGCAAGTTAAGTTGATTGGTGGGCAGCATCGTGAAATACAGAGGAAATCTGAGACTGCCGTTTCGTGAAGAGTCCGAAAGTGATGGCCTGCTCGTCAAGGACTCGTAAAGGAAGAGCTACTCGGATTGCTAGGGCGCGTGTTCCTTCCGAGGGCAAACTTGCCTGTAAGATCATGTCGATGGTGCTCTGCCAGAAGATCAAGCCATGTCCACGGCTGCAATAGAGACGGTTGGGAAGATAGCCAGGAGGGGATTGATGGGAAAAAGGCTCTCGTTAGAGCTACAGCCAAATTGAAGTGGATATCACGCCACTTCAGGCAAGTCTCTCAGATTGCGTTTTGAGCAACCGTGAGGAATGGGACATCTCATCAATCACCGTCATTTGGTCTTCTTATAGTATGGCCTCTTTCCGTATACTAATCGTTGTTCAACGCCTTCAAGTTGTGGCACAGAGTCTCCCAGATGGTATCGGCAATATTGTTCTGAGTTTAGATGGAGTGTCCTTGCTCGTTGCCGCGGTGTACTACCGCCACAAAGGCGTGCTGTGCCTATCGCAAGGACTACAACTCAGCCATCAGAACCGAGACTAAGCCGAAAATTGCATACCTCGATGATTGATTGCTTTTGCGCTGCAGAGCCGGTGGAATCTTGCACCCAAGCAGAGATGACAACCCCATTATCCGCGGCTACTCATAGACTCCTGAAAAGCTGAATTTAGAGTTACTAGCGTCATAGTTGGGCTGGGAGCATATGATGAAAACACGAAATTCGGTGGATCCGGTTTCCGCGATCAAGCAGTAATCAATGGTAGCCATAAACACTGTAGAGGGCCAGGGCACCCAACCTGTAAGGAATGAAAATGAGATTTAGATTGTAAAGACAAGCACAAACGTAAGACAGTAAACTGTAGTTATTCACCTCTGTTGAGGTCGGCCAAAGCTCTAGTAATCGCTTCTCCCCTGGCTACAAACAATGACCCATTGAGGTAGGTCCTCAAGGGAGACCCGGTGGTTTTCGTGCTCCATTCGTACAAAATCGCTCAAATATCTCAACGATTTCAAGTAGGCTTCAATGGGGGAGGTATACTGATCCTTGTTCTTTGTATTCAGGATGGCCATCATCAACTTTCCCATGTATGCACCGGGGGATATAGATCCGCTTACTCCTCGCGGATACGACTCCTGTCTGCAATGGTGAGCGATTGCGCAAATGCACCCCCAAAGTGACTTGAGGTCATAAGCAGCTAGGCGCTGTACAGTGAGTTCCGCGTGAGGACGGAACAGCGAAGGTTGAACAGGTTGTTAGTGGATATTGGGCTTGCCGTTCCGTCTGAGCGTGGATGTACCTGTAACTCGTCATCAAGATCCTTGCGAGGATGCAACTAAACGATTTACTGAAGCATGCGTTTCGTTTGAGCGTGACCTGTACCTGTGCAGCATGAGCCGCCTCCTGCTCTGTAAGCCTCGAGTGCCAGGGTACTTTCGCCGAGGTAGCAGCAGAAACTGTCGGGCTGACATGTCGCACAAGGCTGGCCAGCATATAGCGATTGAAGTTGTCAATAATGAGTGGGCAGGTTGAGTCATCCTGATTCATTTCGTAGATTTGTGGATTTGTGGATTCGTGGATTGACGACGGCTCAGTAACGATACCTATAACACCTCGTCAACGCCCCTACACTCAACATTGCAATCAACTCGTCACCTATGACGCCCACAACCTCTTCAAACGCTTGAGGGTTGATCCACTTCATTGGCAGCTGGATGGAGCAATTGTTGCCTGGACTCATCAAGGCTTTGTCAAGATGTACCCTTGTATGAGCGCGTTATTTGAGCTGGTAGGGGGGGATGGCGCACAGGGGGATGGCGCACGGGGGGATGGCAAGACAGGTAAGTGCCTGGCCATAAGGCTTCCAGCTTTACGAGATCATTCAGAACAGTGTATTGCTGCTACCTTATGGTTGGCGTCCTGACAACGTTGCCGAGCAGCATAGCGGATCGCTTCTTCACGGTGAAGGGTATATCTGCCAAGTTGGCATAGGACCTTGTGAGTTGTTGGATACGGGAGGCGTCATTTGTTGATATAGTCCAGTTGGACGAGAGCTACATGTAGAGGATAAAATCAGATAGAAAAAGAAGGACAAAGGAAAAGAACCATGGTATAGTCATCAAGAATATTTTACAAACCCTCGTCATAGTAGATCAAGTGAAGACCCCCACCTCTTTGTGTTCCTGTACAATTTCAAACCTTATCCCCAACATATAACACCGGAGAAAGAACCCTGCGCCACAAACCAGCCGTCTTACATTCCAATCCTCGAGCCTCCTCGATGTAGAACTGTCACGTTCCCGCTACATCCCTTCCATCCCCTGCATCCCGTTCATGAAGAAATCCTCGCCCAACGACGAATAATCGAATTGCGTCGGATCAAACCCTTCGATCCCCGTATCCCCCTCCCCCTCCCCGTTCTGGCCGTTGGCGTTGTTGTCGTTATTCCCATCGGCATTATTGCCACTACCATGGTTGTTGTATGTGTTACTGTTGTTGTTGTTGTCATCGAGGTCGTTGCCCCCGTACATAGGGAACAAGTCCGGGTACTGGCTGAACAGATCGAGTTCTGCCAATCCCGTGCCGGCTTCCAAGGATAACGCATCGCCTCCAATGGGTTGGACGTCGTTCTGAGCTTGAGGTTGGGCCTGAACCTGAGTTTGATCGTTGTTTGGCTGTGGTTGAGTTGGTTGACCCGATGATGGAGGTGCATCGGTAGATGGCGCAGCCCCCACATTCGGAGCGGCGGCCCCTTGATCCTGATTCCCGCCCACCTGCCCTCCATTCTGATCCTGATCCTGACCAGCCGGGCCTGAAGTCCGGGCGATCTCCTCCTGCAACCCGGCTTCCAACAAGCCGAAATCCAGTCCTCCTCCCGCTCCCGATCCGGCCTGCTCTCGCATACCCATACTGCCAACGTCGCCCAATCCCAACCCGAGCCCTATCCCCAAACCCAGACCCGATTGACCACCCGGCCCATTTTGACCGGGACCTGCCTCTCCTCCGTTGATTGTGCCCGTCGCAATCGCCGGTGCAGAATCATAAGCGGTAGGAGAATTCGCTACGCTATTGATAAAGTCGAACAGGGCCATCTCGCTAGCGTCTAAGGCCGGCACTTCAGAGGAATCGAGGTCCATGCCCATACCGAAGCCCATTTGTGAAGATGCAGCTTGCGATTGCGATTGCGTTGCCTGATTTGCAACCATATTCTGTCCGTTAGAGTAGGAATTCGGAGGAGCGTTCATACCGTTATTTTGAGCGAACGTCGAGTTGTTCTGGGAAGGGAGAATCTCGATAGATGGGAGGAGACCAGTCGGATTCGCAGATTCGGATCCGACGCCGGGATTGGGTGTGGGTTTGGAGGCTGATGTTATTAGAGCTGACGGCTCCGGGTTCGAATTCGAACTCTGCTTCGCTGCCGGCTGGGAGGCCGAGGTAGAGGCGACTTCCTTGTCCTTATCCACAGCTATGGGTCCCGACGTCCCCGGTCCCTGCGACTCGGGTTTCATCTCGACTGGGTTTGTCACCACGGTAGGCGGAGAAGCTTCTCTTGTCGGTTCCACATAGACTTCCGCTGCTCGATTCTGCTCCGCGCCAGACCAGAGCCGAAACGAAAAAGAAAAACATGCAAAGATCAGCTCGGCTGCAACGTATCAACGAGCGCGAAGTATAGTAGACATTGCAAAGGGTAGAGATGGATGCTCACGGCATAAGCAGCTACGTTCCTTCTCGACCGATCCCATTCCCGGCAAGCGCTCTGGTAGCCGAGGATCATATATGTAGGAGCACGCGGGCGGACTTGATGTAGGTTCCTGCGCAAGTCAACAAAGCCAAAGCAGGCAAAGAAGAAGTAAGTATCACGTCTCATGAGTCAAGCAGGCCTGAGAAGATGGTTGAGGCAATCGATAACCACCTTTCGAGAATATCAGCGTGGTACTGCATGATCTTGGCTCGCCGAACGCATGCTTTCTAAAGAAAACCATCATCGTTCAGCTTCCTGAGTAGACCCCCTATGCGATCATCTCTCGATTTGCGACCTAGGTAAGCAGCTCGACCAACCTTATAATGATCCTGCATCAACCTCATCTCGTTCAATAACCAAGCTTTCCGACCGGCCCCGTCCAGCCCGACCATCGGATCATTGCCATTATGATGGTTGTCGAGTTCGGCCTTGTCCGATTTCCGTTTGAGGTCCTGCATCTTTGCGTGGTCTGGCGACCCGGGAAACGAGCAGATACGATTTTCTTCCAAGAGGTTCAAGAAACAATCACGAGTAGGCTGTGATTGACAGTAAGACCTGAACAGGATTCGAGTTGACATGCCGATGAATGGTCAAGAACAAGCAAAGCAGGAGTTCGGTCGAACCCGGTTAGGGATGGAGTTGGGTGAGCGACGAGTCTCAGGACAAGGCATGTTGAGCATACAGTAGTATCTCGACTTTTAACTTCGAAACCAGTACAATACTAATGTACAACCTATAGTGTTCCAGTAGGTACCTCATGAACGTCCCCGCCAACCCCCGACAAGATGGCCAACAAACGTCCTCAGAACCTGCTCGATTCGATCGACCCCAACGACTCGTCCGATGACGCTTCCGACGCCGACTATGCCCTGCCCGAAGAGACCACCGGTGCTCGAGCTAGTAAACGCAGAAAAGCCGAGGTCCATGTCTCCTTCGACAACCCTGAGCGAGCAGAACTGACTGAAAAGGACAGAAAGATCGAAGAAGAGAAGCAGAAGGTGGAGAGGAGACGGAAAGCTGATGAAGAATGGGCGGCGCTGATGCGCGTGGAGGAAGAAGCCAAGAGGGAACGGATGGGCACTTCCTCTTCTTCTGCTTCGATGGTGGACGACAAGCAAGAGAAGGGAGAGACGGTTCGCATGGTAGAGGTGAGAAGACCGAGGAATTTCGCTGGAGAGATTATCTAGTAAGTTCTGTCTGCTTCGCGAATACATCTTGTCAGGTCGTCTGAGCTAAATTTTGGGAATTGCAGTGAGACGGTCCGTCTACCAGCCGACCATCCGGACGTCAAAAAGTACACCTCGTCCCCTCCCCCTTCCTCTAAACTACAAGATCAGCCTGGAACGAAAACAGAGCCGAACCCGGATATACTATCCAAAACTTCATCGACGTCTCCGCCCTCTTCGACAATACCATCACCACAAGCCGCGCCCATTGACCCGGCCACGACTACGACCACAACCACAACCACCCCTTCAAGCACGACCACAAGAACCGATACGTCCAGCCGTACGACACCCACACCCACCTCTGACCCCAATTCGAAACCTCTCCCCCGCAACCCCCCACCTCGTCGCCGCAAACCACGTCAATCGCTAGAGAGCATGAACGCCGAGCTCGTCCGTCAAGCTTCGGTAGCGAGGAAGATGACGACGTTTGAAAAGGTGCGTCGCGGGGTTGGGTTGCTTTGGCTTTCGTGTGCGCTTGCACCGACTCTTTGCGCACGAGCTGATCATAATCTTGTTTGCTTTGTGTTACCCGGTCACTCCACGCAGAGTCAACTAGACTGGAACTCCCTGACCACCTCCACCCCGACGCTCTCCACCGAATTAGAGGCCAATCGACGAACGGGCGGGTACCTCGAACGACAAGATTTCCTCGGTCGGGTCGGGGAACGGAAAGAGATGCGCGGGCAGGGTGGCGATGACAAGAGACGGCGTGTTTAGTAGAACTCGAGGTCGAATAGCACCGTCTGGGATATAACGCAGAGTCAAGACGCTTATGCAAGGAAAGACAGGAGAGGAGAGGTGCAAGACCATCTATATGTATTTCGTATAATTCAATCATACCCAGTCCAGCACCTTCTTCACCTTTTTTGCCGGCCTCTAGCCTTGGTCTTTTTCGCATACAACACCAGCCCTAAGATCGAGCTCAAGCCAACAAGCTCTTCCCGGTCATGGCCTCGGGTTGAGGCAAACCCTGCGATTTCCGGCGATGACAACGATGTACGTCAGTCTCTTGAAATTGAAAGTAAGAGATCAAGTTGACGCGAAAACCCACCATAACGGCCAAGACAGTCGGGGCGACATCGGCGAGACACCCTCCCTCTTGTTTCAGCGGGAACGAGGTGATGAAGGGGACCGGGTTGGTCGTGTGCGCCGTGTGCGGGTTGCCAGTCTCGGGGTCGAGCATCTGCGTCGGGGCGAACACATCATCACAACGAGATCAAATCGAACCAAATTCAAACGTTAGCAAGCGAAAAGATACTGCGCGAGAACGTTCGCGGGCTCACCTGCTCGGCGTTGCCGTGATCGGCGGTGATGGCAATCTCGTACCCAGCCTCCATGCACGCATCGTAGATCGTCCTGACCGCCTTGTCCGTAGCCGTGATCGCCTTGACGGCAGCCTCGAAATCCCCGGTATGTCCGACCATGTCGGGCGGCGCAAAGTTGCACATGACGAATTCGTACTTGCCCGACTTGACCGTCTCGGCGACCGAGTCGGCTACACCCTGGGCGTTCATCTCGGGTTGCTTGTCGTAGGTCGCCACCTTGGGGGACGGGATCATGACACGCTCTTCGCCCGGGAATTGCTTCTCCACACCTCCGTTGAAGAAAAAGGTGACGTGGGCGTACTTTTCGGTTTCTACCATGTCGTCGCGCACAAGGTTTTAGCAATGTGCTCTGTGTCAAGGACGACGACGAACACCCTCGAACTCACCGGCAATGTGACACTGCTTGACTCCCTGCTTGCCCAACCACTCGGCCAACACGTCGTCCATGCTCATCGGCGGGAAAGCGATCGCGAACGGAAACTCGGCGTTGTACCTGGTCATCGTGGTGATGTGCAGGTCCTCGGGAACCTCGACGTCCATGGGCTTGTCGGGCATACCGAGGACGGTAACGATCTCCCTGACTCGGTCGGAACGGTAGTTGAAGGTGAAGACCGTGTCGCCCTTTTGGACACGGGACTCCGGCGAACCGCAAATGATGGGCTTGAGGAACTCGTCCGTCTCGCCAGCCTCGTAGCGCTGGTTGACAGTCGCCAGCGGGTCGTCCGACTTTTCTCCCTCTCCCTTGACCAACCCGTCGACGGCGATCTTGACCCTCTCCCATCGCTTATCCCTGTCCATAGCATAGTACCTCCCGACGATGGTCGCGACCTCTCCAACCCCGTTCTCCTTGATAAAGTCGAGCAACTGCTTCAAGTACCCAGCGGCGGACTTGGGCGAAGTGTCCCGACCGTCACCGAAAAAGTGAACGTAGACGTGGGGGATCTCGTAAGACTTGGCGACCTTGAGGAGCTCGAACAGGTGGAGAATGTGTGCGTGGACACCGCCGTCAGAGACCTGCCGACCGAAATTGTGCCAATGATTCGGATCAGCTCGGATCGATGAGATTTGGCGATGCAGCAATGTATGTAGAACGCGAGGCACATACGAGACCCATCAAGTGCAACCTCCCGTTGTTCTCCTTGGCGTGCTTCATAGCGGCCACGATGTTGGGAGTGTCCTTGAACTCGTCCTTCTTGATCGCTGCGAAATCGTCCGGAAAGAGAAGCCACAAGGCATTAGCCCTCTGCATTTCATACGGTCAACATGACCCGCACGGACGACCCACTCTGATCGATCTTGACGATATCCTGCCAAACGATCCTCCCGGCGCCGATGTTCAAATGCCCGACCTCCGAGTTGCCCATCAACCCGTCCTTCAACCCGACGGCCAGACCGTGAGCTTCGAGCTCTACGTGGTTGTGGGTGTCCCGGATGTGGTCCATGTGGGTCGTCTCTCCGTGAAAGACGGCGTTGCCCTTTTCGTTGCTGGAGAGACCCCATCCGTCGTGGACGCTATAAGACGAAGATTGAATGAGTCGAATTCGAGTGCGGAATGCCAACTAGAAGAGCAAGATCCGGGTCGACTTACATCAGACAGACTTTCTCTAAACTCCCCGATCAACGATAATCCCCCATAGCAGAACAGAACAAGACAACAATAATCACAATCAGCTTGCCGTCCTCTCATCTTCATACCACCCGCTCGCTCTGCAGAAACTGCAAAAGACTCTGCAACTCACTGCCCGACTCGTGGGTGGTCTTGACCTTTTTAGCCTGGGGCTCGTCAGCGGAAGGAGCTCGAACGTCAGACATCGTTTTTTGGTATAAGTTTTGGATTCTTGTTTCCGTAAAAGAAGGGGGGGGTACGTGAAAGGTTATGACGAGCTTAGAGAGGTCATACCAACTGCTACTACGTAGTCGTTAGCATTCGGGTTGGGGGTGATAAGGCGATGAGGTGTGCTTATCAACTAATTTGAAGAGTCACCAATTATTACACGTCACATCAATCGCTGCAACCAATAAGCCCGCCGAAAACGGGCAAGGAGGCACGTCGACGACCTCGATACAACGGATCTCCGACGACTTGATTACATTGGTATTCACCTCGGATCGTCACCCTCTCATAGATATATATACCCCCAAAAGACAACATCTCTTCTCAGACTCGTCAATATGCGTCCCACCTCCGTCGCCCGAGCTCTCCAGGGATTGATCCCCCCCAAGATCGCTACCCCTTCGTCGGTCGTGAGTGTCGGGGTTGCAGCAGGGATATGC
Organism: Filobasidium floriforme; assembly: GCF_021052385.1. Lineage (NCBI taxonomy): Eukaryota > Fungi > Basidiomycota > Tremellomycetes > Filobasidiales > Filobasidiaceae > Filobasidium > Filobasidium floriforme. Next base: position 157,410 of record NW_025763639.1, read on the forward strand.
TACGGAAAGACGGATGGAGAACGAGAAAAGCTGATCATGCTACTTATTTCCCCCCTGTGTTCTCTTTCCACGGCCGTTATCCACACTCTCAACCGCTTGTCAACCACCTGCGCTTAACGAATCGACTCGCACCCCGACCCAGTCCTCCGGAGCTTCCTCCGCCCGAACCGAGAACGTCGTCGCTTTCTACAAGTCCCTCCCCAAGGGACCCTCGGAGCACAAGGCCGGCGGATTGAGGGGCAGATACTTTGAGGGCAAGAACGCTAGCGGGTGAGTCTCGAAGCGTTTAGAGTGCTTGTGGACTACATGGGTCGGAGAGGGGATAGGGGGTTTTAGGATGGAAGGAAAGTCTTTCTGGATGGACGAAGAGCGGGATGGAGGACTAGGAAGAACCAGACTGAAAATCAGGCTTGAAAAATCATACGCAGAGAACCACGGCGGATACCGAGGTGCCGGGTACTGGCGATCAGGATACCTCCCCCCATTCTACTGCGTGCATAATCGACCATGGGAGTCTGTCTCATCCGCAGCCTAGTAACACAATGGAAAACCTTCGGCGAGAAAGACATCCTCGAGACGATCCCTCTCCTTCCGAGGACCTCTCGCTACATCCAAACCGAGGAAGGCGGAGACTATTCAAAGATTCGAAAAGCTGACCCACTATGATTCTGCTCTTCCTATTCATCGTTCCCTCGCGACGACCTCGTTGCCCTATACCTCGCCATACAACCTGCCGCATCTGTCTGGGGCCGCAACCTCGGCATCTCACTTGAACCACGCATCGGTCGCCCAACCGAAAAACAGCGCTCCCGTCTTGGCCACCATCCTCGCCCTCTTCGGAATCGGCTACACCGTACGTCTAGCATCTTGTCACCATCTGCACCTCGTGCCCCCGCGATCGATGCATCTTGACCTGACGAGATCGCGCATGCTGACCGACCGTCTCTGTTCTATGCTCTACTTCCTCAGATCGACTACCAGAGTGAGTGCTCGTCCTTATTCTTTTTCGTTGCGACTATCGCCTTGGGCACGATTCCGTCGAGAATCTGCGTCGGGTCTGGCGAGCACTGGCCTGCCACCTGATGACGGAAAGCTGATTGTGACTTTTTCATGCTTTGCTTTTCCTCTCGCGCGATCACAACTTGAAATCTACAGTGCACTTGAGTGAGTTTCTCATTTACCACAAAATGCCAAACCATCTCAAGGACGATCGAACGCTGATGAACACGTTACTTTCCGCGTAACAGAGCACCACAAGAACGGCCACCACTAGATCGTCCCATCTTTCTCGCAAACGTAGCGTGGAGTTACCCTTTCCCTTTACTTCCGGCCTCGCTGGTGGTACTGTCGTTACTGCTGGCAAAGGATTGGAAGACGAGTTGAGGGTATCGCATCGAGACGGAGACGAGTGGATGTGGCAGCAAAAGTGGAAGGAGAGAAAGGAAATATATCATATATAAATTGGACAGAACAAGTGACGAGGCCGCTTTCGTGCGTGACTCCACGTTGTGCAACCCGGCACTCTATATAGGAGGAGAACGTTAGGTAAAACAACAAGATCAATCTGTCCGGTCTGTCGGTCTTGTACCGAGGTCGACAGATCCCAGCCAAGATTGAACGCGGCGGGCATTGACGCTCTCTTTCTCGTCTTGATCTGTCGCGCCGTGGTCTGCATAATAAGCAACCTGCTCCTCCAATGCTCGCCAAGTGACTTCATTTCCTGGCGGCCCCGAATGTAATTCTTCCCGAGTCATTTCGCGTTTGCCGGCACTAACACCTCCGCTCAAGCGATCTCGCTCGGAACCCGTGTCAACCGGCCGTCCTCGTACCGCCGATCGAGGGGTGACCGCTTCGATGGTAACCCCGGATATCTTGATAGGGTGAACTTTGTCCAGGCTCAGGTCGACTGAATATGAGCCTCCTAAACCTAGGGGCCGAGAGTTCCTGTTTGACAAACCGACAGTAATGCTGATCAAGAGGCGAATGAGGTTGGAGAGTCCAACATTGCTGTCCTCGGGACTGCGGGACCGGACGTTATTGAAAAATCTGCTGAACAAGCGTTTCGGACTCGAGGTTAGACCCACTATCGAATGTCTTCAGCAATCGTGAACATGTATTCATCCGAGTGGAACGTTTCAAAGCTGTCTCTGTACAGGAGCTCGCTCGCTTTCTTGCAATCCGGCACCCACGCTGTGAGCTCATCGCGTCCCGTGTACTGATAAATCCGGAATTTGAGACCATGAACGGCTAAACCAAAGAGACATCCGTCTGCCGCTTGGCCAATACGGCAGTATGTGCAAGCCTGCATGTGCCTCTAAGATGAAATGGGAATGGAGGATTGAGACGACCTGCCCGATTTCGAATTTGCGTCAAAACTCACGTTGTTACTACTGTCTTTGTAGGGCGAACCACACCACCTCTTCGCTTCAAACGTAACTGCACATCGCGGGCACCCGTAATAATGTGGGGTACTCATGTCCTCCCAAAGCAGACCAAAGTCTGGCTCAACATGGTTTGTAGTTTTCTTTCCACCTGAATCATCGCGGTCGGTTAGGGTTGAGGACCCCTCGGTGAGTTCGCCGCGTGTGGTTGCGCTTTCCGTTTGGTCTGGGCTTCCAGCCTGGGAAGAAGTCTCGTGCGGGCCAAGCTCTTCTGCTTCATCTACTTCGTCTGAGGTGAACGTCGAGTCTCCAGCTTTCTTGCCTTTGTGCTTTCTGAGATCAGCGGCGCGAACCCTTTCGATGTACCTGTTGCAATCCGCCTGATTGCATAGGTGCTGCCTCCCGCTTGCAGATGGCGATACCATCGCTCCGAGATTGTCGCCTGGACCCACGAATAGGGGACACCTCGTCAAACGTTGCAAGCTCTGTATAGCGAGTTCGAGATGTGAGCGAAAATATGATGTCCGTCAGATACTTGTGTTCTGCTAGTCGCCCCTTTCCTGTTAGCTTACCAGTAAGACCATCGGTGTTGGTTTCACTTCCTTCCAAAATCCCGTAGCATCGAGCTTGTCGTAAGCTAAAAGGCATTGGGCGTCGGATATAGCCCGGATGATGTTCGTCAATAACCTGGTCCAGATGCGCTTGGTCTCGCTTTTGTGGTAATGTCTGTCCGGGTCGATGGCCCTCAACTGGTATGTGCTCAAAACAGTCTCCGTTAACGCGTCTACGTCTAGTTCACGGTAGCAGACTTGCGACCTTGGTAATTGTTCTTTCGCGCCGGCCCTCCGCAGGCCCATGTCTTCGCGAATGAGAGTCATACATTTGAGGGTTACCCCATCGATTTCGTCCGGGGACATCGCTTCAGGTGTCTCGCGAGATTGCTGACTGTTGTCCGTCATGGGGTTTCCTAGATGCTGATCGAAATGGAACTAAAAGTTGAGCAGCTGCCAGTAAATGACAGTGTAGAACATCTTCGAACTGGGTCGATCGAAACGTTTTGTAGACAGACGTCTACTGCTGATATCGGTCTGATCCGACAAGGCGGACATCCACTTGTTCGCGGACATCAGAAATAGATCGTCTCGTACCATTGCCAAAGCGTTTCATCTGCGCAAGTCGGGAGTAAGCTTACTGAAACCTAAAGCTCATAGCAGGAACAATATGCCTCGGTGACCTATGACGGCAGTTCCATTCCACTCGCGTCACGCAACATGATCATGGGTTTGGGATCGGGGTATGGGGAAATACAATCCTGATTCTTGTTAGAGATGCGACAATCAGACGAGCTCCCGAATCAGTTCTTGGTAGATCTCGCCATGGCCAACAGTTGCTGGTACTCGATAGGTCCATCGGCCATGCAGAGTCTCTTGAACTCGGAACCATCTCTGGTGATCAACGTAGAAGGCGAATCGTTCTCGACGATCATACCCTTCTTCAGAACCAGCACTCGATCATAATCGATGACTGTATTCGAGAGATGAAGTCAGCTGATGAACCCCAACGATGCTGTACTGATGACTCACTCGTTCTCAACCTTTAAGTTTATCGAATATGGGATAAGGCTTAGCAAAAACGGCAGCTCCCCACGTGCTACAAAGTTTGCTCACCTATGAGCGATAGTGATCACGGTGACCCCCTTCATCTCCTTGATCGCGGTAGTGACCTTGGAATCCGTTTCGTAGTCCACAGAAGACGTGGCTTCGTCCATAATGATCACCTTGGCAGATTTCAAAAGTGCCCTCGCTAGAACAAGAAGCTGACGCTCTCCCAAGCTAAAATTCATTCCCCTGTGCGTATGATGGGCGCAAATCATTAGCAAGGTCCGGTTTCAAGCCGTTCAATACAGTACACGTACCCTGTCGATGGAGACGGACAGAATTAGGATGTCAGCTTTTCGCCCTCGAGATAGTTAGGCAGCAGCGAGGACTCACCTGCAGAAACCAAGGCGTCCAGACTAGAGAAAGGCGACGTCGGTCCGATATCCAGGTGAACCTGTTTCATGGCCGCGTAGAGCTCGTGGTCGTCCTTTTCGCCCGTGATGTCCAGCGCGTCACGGAGAGTACCCGAGGTGAGAAGACTTTCCTGTGGAATGTAGGATAGCTTGGAACGCAGAACGTGAAGCGGTACTTGAGCGATGTCTACGCTTCGAGCGGTATCAGTCACGACCTGTTGTAAATCCAGCTGTAAGACTGACCGATGCCATCAATGGTGATGCGGCCTGAAGACGCGCTGAGGTCGCGCAGGAGCGACAGGGCCATCGTCGACTTGCCTGGGAAGAGATGCCTGATCAGTGCGCGAAGCCCCGTGAGCTAGATCAGACTTACCACCACCTGTCCGCCCAACAATGCAGACTCGTTCTCCGGGCTGCAAGCGTATCGGTCAATTCGTCTGGTAATGAACGTGCACAAGCGGAGGGACTCACTTTGGCGGCAAACGAAACGCCCTGGAGCACCAGCGGCAGATCACTGGCGTATCGCACGGCCAGCTGCTCGCAGACGATTTCACCTGCATGCGGCCAGTCTTCAGGTACGGAGAAATCTTCTTCGCCTTGCGCTTCAGGTGGAATGTTGGTGACTGCCGCCAAACAACGATGTCAGCGGTACCGTTCTCGTGCGGTATGATAGAAAATAGCTTACTCTCGGCAATACGCTCGACGGATACCATCTGCTCCTCGAAATTGACAATGCGATCCAACAGCCAGAAAATCTGCCCACTGAGATCCAGCGCGAACGTGAGGACGAATCCAGCTGCGGGTGCTGAGAGATTGGAGCCAAGTAGGAAGAATCCAGATGCGCCGAGGATCAAGGACGTGAACGTCAACATGGCGCTAGAGAACGCTAGCCAAATCTGTAACATGCGACAACGACGTCAGATCAAGTTTCTTGCTTTCCGTATCGTGACGGTACTTGCCGCCCAGGAAGCCATGGACATCCTATTACTGATATCCTCGAATGTAGCGAACAGCTGACACAAGAAACGCGACGATCCAAAGGCTCTCACGGTGACGATCGATCCTGGATGCAGGCGGGGGTAAACAAACGGGCTCGTCCGCTTCGACATGTGATTGCTTACCGATGGCCTCGTAAGTCAGCCCGCTGATGGGACTCGCCAGAACAGCGTCGAGTCGAGCCAAGCTTGCCCTCATGCGCCCAAAGCTGGATGAAGCTGCATCAGCTCGAGTAACCAGAAGAATATCGCTACGACTTACAATTTCCTAAGTAGATCGAAGGGGTACGCGGCCAGAACGCAAGCCAGGGCTACCGGCTGAAGACATAGTCTGAGCTAAGAAATCGCTGCGAGTCACGAGCGACCACTTACTGGTAAGCTGATTCCTAGAATCGCAATATTGACAGCCACGGTAAGGCTCTCCATGATCGTTCTACCAAACCCATCAGGGAGATTTCCGTCTGCCTTATTGATGTCGTTACTGCGGTGACGGCAACCGACAGCGAATAAGCGCGAGACAACGAGCTACAACCGAGTCGAGGGCTCTCACCTAAACCTGTTCAAGAGACGGCCTGATGGTTCGCAGCATCAGATCTGAGCGCTTAGTTCCCGCGCGAGTCATCCTACATACCTTCCGGCGTCCGGTCAAAGTACCGCAGCGGTGCATTCAGAATGCTGTCCACCATGGCGTTGTGCATCTTCGCAGCCCCTCTTTGGGTAAAGCCTCCCCGCTTGTTGCCGTAAAGCCAAAACCACATGGCAGACGATGTGAGGACCTGCAGCCCCGCTATACCCGCCCAAACTCGTATCCAATAATCGTTCCGGTTCGGCTCCGATGTCCAGTGCCTCATCACGAATCGCATAACGACCCGCAGACATTCGGGTATGGAGATCAAGAGAAGCAAGCCGAGCCAGTAGCCTATGCCTCCGACATTCTTGATGACAAAACGGTAGTGCGATAGTCGTACGTTTCCTTTCTCCTGGTGTTCTTCCTCGTAGATACGCCTTGACAAGGTGGTTGTGACGAGCGATCTGGGCTTGTCTTCTTGCGAAGGGAGTAATAACGAGTTGAATTCCTCCGTGATAGTATGATCCTCTTCTTGCAATAAGACTTCGCGTAGCTCCTTCGGCGTCCCAGACCTTGCGATTCTCCCATCTTTCAATTGAATGACCAGATCACTCGCCGGCAGGAGTAGCGAAACGTTGTGTGAAACCATGATGATCCGACGGTTCCGGACCAAATCACCTCGTAAACAGTTGGCGTACACGTATTGCGAGGTTGTGGCGTCCAGGGAAGACAACACATCATCGATCAATATGGTACCTGCCCGACTATAGACGGCGCGCTACTTGAGGACCAGTCAATAAACGCTCCGACCTAACGAGAGACGCAGCTTACCGCTAGACTCAGTCGAGCTCGCTGCCCTCCGCTGAGGGTGACACCGCTGGCTCCTATTTCCTCTTGGTCGCCGTTTAGGAACATTGCAAAGTCCGAGGCGAGCCCGCACTGATGGACGACCGATTCGTAACGTGAGGGTACATATGGCAGTCCGAACAGGATCATATCTGTGAGCGTGCCATGCGTTATGTATGGGATTTGGGCTGTGGCGGGCGGGTAACGTCGCATGAGTAAAGTAGATTCATTGTTCGATAGGTCACAAAGCGGCGGTACTCACCGGCGTAGGCAATAGTATCCTCCTCGATCCATTCCTCTTGGTCGGACATTTCGTACTGGCTGATTTCGTCGGACAGCGGGATCGACCCATACCTCGACTTGGGCGCCGTAATCGTTCCCCCAAGAAGCTTAGCTTCGCCCAAAAGACTCAGAAGGAACAGGGTCTGGCGGGGAAAGGGTCAGTTGGAGTCCGAGAGGATTGCGATGGGATGGACACGAACCTTGCCGGCACCAGTTTGGCCACATACGAGCACGAACTTGGCTTCAGGCGGGATGCGTAGGGACATGTTGGTCAATGTGAACGGCTGACGATGTTGCACCTCTCCAACTTGCAGATCCCGCGCGGGCCAGGTCACTGTTGCGTTGTCCAATGCGATATGATTGCCAGCTTGAATGTTGTTGTTCTCGACCTCATCGGAGTTGAGGAATTTGCAGAGTCGACGCAGGGACACTAATGCCATCAGTAGCTTTTGTATGACCTCGGGTATCTTGCTCAAGCTCTCTGCATTGACAGGCGCGAGGGTTCAGCTATGTTGCAAACCGGGCGTACTTTAGCAAAGGAGCTCACCTTGAACAGACGAGAAGACGGTCGAAGCGACGAAAGCGGATGAAGGGGTAAGTACCCGACCTTGTAGCTTGGTATACGACGTAAACATGGCGAACCTGCGGACCAAGTCAGGAAAGAATGGACATAGTCAGGAGAGATTTCAATCGACTGAAAGGCCAACCCGAGACTCACAAGGCCAGCAAGGGCGTGAAGAGAGCAATCACATTGAAGCTGGTGCCAATGGTATATCGCCACCTTTGCAAGCGCACCTCCTTTGCTCTGAGCTCCGAAATGCGACGCAGGTGGTGTTCTAATCGATCGTCTGATCAGCATCCAGGCCGACGCTGATTCGGGTCTTGGGCGAATGTTCAGCTCACCTTCCCAAGCATTGAGCTATCGCCATCGCGAATCATCAGCGCCTTGATTCCAGCAAGACCGCCCGGTACTCACCTTGATCACCTTGACACTAATCAACATCTCCCTCATCGCGCCGATTCGCGCATCTCTGGCTTTCGCCAGATCTTGATCGCACTCTATGATAGGTCAAAGCACAACATGCTTGAGCAAAAAGACGCATCCTTCGCGATCCCAAGCCGCTTACTGAACGTAAGTCTTGCGACAAGTCCGCTCAGAGGAGCCATGAGAGGAATAGTAGCCATCGCGACGAATGCGGACCAACTGAACAATGAGTACAGGAATCCTCCAGAGAGCGCGACTGACAGGCGCAGGATGTGAGTTCAGGTCGTCGAAACGCAGATGGATACTGGTAATACTCACGCTTCACGGCAGCTTCGCTAAGGCCTAGAATTCGAGTGGCTAGGGATGCGATTACGCCCACGTCGACGTTCATCAGGTTCAAGATCTGGTGGCCCATTCTGATTATCAGCATCTCAGTTATGAGCCAGACGAATAGATGGAACGGACCTGGGCTCTTCCCGTTCCCGTAGCGTCAGGAGACTGGTCGTCCGTGATACAAAGGATTTTTGCGAAGAGCTAAGGGGAAAAGAGGGTAAGCATAGCTGCCTAAACTAGACTGCTGCTATCATCGACCCACCATCGTTCGCAAGTTCACCCTGATCGCTTTGTGGTTTACGAAGTTTTCTCGAATGCTGAAACCGAAACATGAGCTAGAGGTCGCACGTGGTCTCTAGGCAAGTTCTCACTCACCGTGTGAAGCTGCTTAGCAAGTCTGTGGTGGCCGAAGCGGATTAGATCGCAAACGCTGTTGCTATCACAACCTGTACTCACTGCTCATGAAAGTCCCGAAGAACAACCCAAAGGCCATAAGATAGGCGTACGTCATGTCGGCCTGACGATTAGGCTTCTCGAACGATTGCGTAATCTCATGCATACAATATTGCGGTATGAAGGTGGTCGCATTGGAGATCCATTCGAATATAATGGCTGATGAGACGAGTAGCGACACCAAATCAGAGACCTGTCGCACACGTCGTTAGAAACGTCCCGACCTACAGCTGATGATCAACCATCCCTGGCCTCGGCAGACCTCGACGAGCAAGGTCCAAGGCGTCCACTTCTGTGCCAGGCCTGAAATGAGCTCAGAGGAGCCCTGCTTGTCATTCCACTCCTTCTCTTTCAACTCCTCTGGCGTAAGAACGAAGCGCTCCCTCGACCCGGGCAACTCGACGTTCTCCGAGCGAAGGGCTTCGGGAAGATGAGGCAAATCTTCGGGACGTAGTTCAGGTCGCCTGGCTGCGAGTGAAGCGATGGGCCAGATGTACCCGATGAAGAGCAGCCCAAAGATACTACATTGGTAGTAGTCGAGAACGTTGGGTGGCCGTTCAATGGCACTATCGGCTTCGTCGACAGAGCGCGGGGATGCAGGTGAATAAGCAGTAGGGGAGGTAGCTGACGATCCGAGAAGCGGAGCATCTTCCTGGATATCCCCGTCGGCGTCTTCGTCGACCTCTCTATCAGAATCCGCTGGAGCTTCCGAGTCAAGCTGCTGGTACTTCTTTCCTCGCCGAGTCTTCGCCGCGACCAGCTTGGAGAAACGCCCCGGAATCTTCTTCACAGGCTTGTCCTCTGGCCTGGCCGCCTCCATCGACCACCCGTAGCCGATCGTAAGCTCTTGAGCCTCGTAGAAGAGCTCAGGTCCTCTCCTGGTACTTCCGATCGTCACAAAGGCGAGCAGGACCGAGAGAACTTCCATGAGACGAAGTCCATTGAAGACGGGATCGGATTCCCAGGTATCGGGTCGAACCGGAAGTCTGTGACGGTATGTAAGGATATAGAGCAAGCTGGGCAAGACGTAGGTGATGACTGAAAGAGTGACAGTGTAAAAGAGAGAGACCGTGATATATGAATGTCGCTGATAAGTGGGGTGATCGTACGACCATGGAAAAAGATGAAGGACATAGATCAGGGTGGTGACAGACTGCGAGATCAAGCTTATGATATTTAGTATCTTGCACTTGGGACGGACAGCCCGGCCGCAAACGACTCGCCATGAGACCCAAGTTGACCCATCCCCAAATCGTAGTATCCAAGGCTCCTTCATCAGGCCACCCCCTGTTGTCCTTGTTCAGGGCGAGTAACAAGATCCGGATGGCGAGTCCGAAGGGAATGAGGATGCCCAGCAAGATCTTCCTGTTCTCCACACTTCTTTCAAATTGTGCCATCTTGACTGGCTGGTCGTGCCTATTTCTGGGACGTATAGACCCATCTTTGATAGTGGTCGTCATGTCTTCTGCTATCGCTGCTGGGAATGACCCGGTTGCCGATCCTGAAGATATCTGGTCGCTTTACGGATCGATGCAGATCGACGGTCTCGTAATGTGTAACGACTTGTCCATATATGACCAGCCTACCGCCGGTACTGATTCTACCACTTGGAGTTCGCCTTTGTCCTACTTATAACAAGATTCCTGGGCAAGTAAGCAGCGGCAATTGTCGTCAGGAGCAGAGAAACAAAGGATCGAAACAGTCGAAAGGCAGGGGTCGAAGATCGTTCGTGTCGCCGTCGATCAGGGTCCAGATCCGGAACGTCCTATCATGAATTTGTGTGATCCTGGATGACTATCAGTAACCTGAAAGTACAGCCATTATCCTTTGGTGTGACAGGAAGTCGAGATCGAAAGATTGCAACATGTTGTCAATTGTCAAGTCCTCTCTCGAAAAAGCAACGGTCTTCTCGGACCGAAAGACACGAAGACCGACCGAGACTTCCCCGGATCGCTAGTCTCTCGATCTGCTTGCGTCACTTTACGAGAGATCGCGGAAGCAAAAAGTCGGACCCTGAGCGTCCAACATCGACGTTTGTACAGAATTAGATTTCACAGAACCGTCCTTGATCCTTTGATCAGAATCGATGCTACATCAATTCCGACTAGAGAGATAGCTTAGAGAATAGAGAATTAGGGATCACATTGAATCAAGCAACAATGGATATCGCGTACAACCTGGTCGCTTCGAGTAGGTTCTCTCGAACCGGATTGCACGGGATCATGCCGACGGATTGTCAACTTGAACCTATCCACAGAATGCGCACAACAGATGCAAGCTTATCAAGAAGTAAGCTCGACAAGAACAACCTACAACTGTATCTAAAGCTGGTCTCTATTTGTTTGGCAGTGCGTGATGAAGAATCAGGATGGGAACTGGGCGGACATCTGTAGAGATCAATCTCAAGCTGTCACGCAGTGTGCGAACGAGACGTAAGCCCTCGACTCGCCGATTTCCCAAGTTGCCAGCCAGCTACTGAGGCTCAAGTCTACTGAACTTCTGTTCTCGACATAGTATCCCGAACCTGTCATCCCTGAAGACGACCTGTCAATCCCAGATCGAGACATACACGCGGTGCGTGGACTCGGCATCCCGGACAGGCTTGTCAGACAAGGAGATGGAGGAGAGTTGTCGGGATAGCATGAAGGCTCTTTGGAAGTGCTGCGAAGGGGTGTTAGGTGGAGTTGCCGGGGGATCGTCGTAATGCTGGACTTACGGCAAGGGTTTGCCCATTCAGCACGATAGACGGTTCATGGTCTCGTCACCAAAGGAGATACGGCCTATCGATCGAGGCAGGTCTTCATCAAGATTGAATTGAGATGAGGGAATATATGTAAGGGATCCAGCCTGCGGAGGTACATGAGCAGGAGTAGGGGTTTGAAACTCCGAGACGCAGAGGAAGGTTGAGCGAAGAGATGGCCACGAACTTGACCGCCCGCCCGCCCGAGTCAGGGATCTTCTTGCGTGGGGCAGTGTATGCATAGGATCGCTCCGTCCTATAGTCATGTCGCCCATTTGTACTATGCCCAGTAGAGGAGGAAGTCAAGACGAACAGATGAATACACACAGTTCGACCCGATCGCCGAGTATCTCCTCTGCGATATGATCAGACGATGTCCGCTTCAACAGCTTTCGTCATGTTACGTAAGCGATTTTGTCGCCTCGCCCCGAGAGCCTGATCGACCCGCGCCCCGCGCCCCGAGACGATAATTCGCATCGATCTCGGATTTCTAGGAGTGACGGCGGGTTGACCTTGATGACTGCGATGACTTCTCGACTGCTCATCCGGACGTTCGAACACTCTAAACTCTACTTTTCTGCACTTGACACTCTCCTCTACAATACTCTGACATAAATACGTCAAATCGCCCACATCAAACCATCACATTTCGAGCGATCCGCTCAACGCTTACCTAGATGACGAACGCAACCGCCTCTGCCGCCTCGGGGTCTACCGCTTCGACCGGTCATCGCCATATCGACTGGCAATACGAACCTAGTGACGAGGAACTCATCGAGGCGCAGTTTCCGGCTTCGGGTCAGGTAGACGATGCTCTCGTCGGACCTCTGGGGGCCAAGGCGATCGCCAGTGTCTCGGGGGCGATATCGACCAGTCTGCTGAGTGAGTCGTGGCCGTGATCGATGTCTTCCTAAAACAGCTGTGGCTAACCTTAGACGTACACTATGATCAGTGACGCCATTCGATGTCCTCAAGACTCGATTGCAAACGGTACGACCGAATCAGACGATCGTGCCCAGCGCCACACCCGCTTCTGTCGAGACGATCTGTTGCCAAACCGCCGTCTTGCCAACTAGCGACGGATCGGCCCAAGCTGGTCCAGGACCCAATTCTTTACGTCAACGAATCGCCCCCACCTCATCAGCACCATTGAATACCGCCAACGCTACCTGTCTGGGAGCGACCATCCCGTCCTCGTCCGCCCGACCCTCCTTTATGCCCTCGTTCCCTGCGACAATAGGTCGACCAGGGATCCAAGCTGGTACGATCCAAGCATCAGGAGCCACCTTGGTACCACCTGCACCGGAAGGCTGTCTCCACCCATCCAAATGGGCAGGGATCTGGGGAGAGATCGTCACTCAGGAAGAAGCCGAGCGTATCCGTCGCTCCCCTCTGCTCGGCGGCAAGGGTATCACCGCCCTGCAGGAACAAGCACGAGAAGGAGCTAAAGAGCTTAGCCGGAAACTGGCTGGAGCTGGGGCGGAAGGAGGCTTCTTCAACGAGATCAAGGTAATCATGGCCGAGCCCGCTGGATGGAGAGGGCTGTGGAAGGGAGTTGGGACGGGTCTGGTTATGTCGATCCCCAGTGCGAGCATCTACATGTTGGGCTACGAATACCTCTTGGTCGCTCTGAACGGCCGAATACCCGGATCGACGACGACAGGCGGGAATCAAGTGGTGATCACCCCGCAACACACGACGCTCGAACTGTCAAACGGTTCCACGCCTCAGTCCGCCCAGTCGACTTCGACGACAGCAGGTCAGAATCAGGCTTACCTGTCACCTGTGCCCTTTGTGGCTGGGAGTATGGCGAGGACGATCAGTGCGACGGTGATTAGCCCCATCGAGCTGTTTAGGACCCGATTACAGGCGCTGCCAGCTCGTGAGTGGTTGCTTCTGTGTTTTCTGGCCGCGATACACGGCTGACCTAGCCTCTGGCATGACAGCGGGACAGCCTGCACCCAGCTACGCTTCGACGTTCTCGAGCATCACCACTATGGTCAAGGAGCAGGGTACTCGAGCCCTTTGGCGTGGCCTGGGACCCACGTTGTGGCGGGATGTGCCGTTCTCAGGTAAGTTTAGTTGTCGCTCGCCCGATGATACTGGAACGTGACATCTGATTGTTCGTATTATCAACTCGATCAGGGCTCTACTGGGCAGGCTTCGAATCGCTCAAGAGATACTTTACCGAATCCCAGCTCATCCAACCTGGAATCACTATGACCTTCATCTCGGGTGCCTTATCCGGTACCGCCGCATCACTGGTCACTTCCCCCTTCGACGTCCTCAAAACTAGACGACAGGTCTTCACTCCCTCCAAAGCTTGTTCCCCAGAAGCCTTGGCTCATCCTGCAAGCACTATGCCCCTATTAAGGCATATCGTGCAGACCGAGGGATGGAAGGCTTTATTCGCGGGCGTGGTGCCGCGAACGGCCAAGGTCGCACCGGCCTGCGGGATGATGATCGCGGCTTATGAAGGTGTGGGGCATCTACTTGGAGGAAAGGCCGCGGATAGGAACGCATAGACGTCAGGTGTATGATGTATTTGACAGACGGAATGCTCGCCTCACCCTAATCTTAGATGCGTTATTACTTGTATCAACCTAATTTTATGCATTATCGAGTCAAGTCGTCATCACCGAGGTTACGATCGAAAGGTTGATCGCAGGAGGAAGCACCTGCCAACATTCTTACCTTGAACCTTACAGTTTTCATCAAGCTCGTTCAGATCCAGTCCGGAGTCCACCAGAATCATCCAATCTCACCATATATCTTTACAAGATGCAGAACAATATGGAACAAGTATCAGGAACCGCCTCTTCGCTCAGTGCGATCTTGCAGAAGATTAGCACTGATCTCGAGCACGAGTCGACACTCAAGGAGGTCAGTGTCCAGGATGGATTGAAAGTAGACCCCCCTCCGATACACACTGGCTGATCCGATCTGGCGTGATCCATTTGTGACCACAAGAGCATCAAGGAAAGCTTGCAGCCGCTCGATACTGTCTCGAGGAATGTCACCGCTCTGCTGAACCGTAGTCACTCTACTCCCGGCGATCAACGTGAGTCTGCAACTGCGATTGCAACTTCTCTCTGCGATCTACCAACATGCTAAATGGCTGAATTTTATCGCAAACATCGTTCAGTCGAGAACTTGGCTCAGCAGGCGCTCGAGCAGATCAAGGCTTCTGCGTCGCAATGGGAATTGGTCGCAGCGCGTATACCGAACGGCGAATACCACAAGTGAGGATATCATTTAGCATATGTGTAAACGTTTGAAGCATTTTCTAACGATACCATGCGTTTTGGCAATCACGATCGAACAGGTACCAATATCAACCTTCGTTTATCCTCAAGTCCTTTACCACCTCGATCACCCTTTGTTACTTCCTTCTCCATGACGACCTTGTGCCAATCGAGACGGTGACATCTACCATCGGCAGTCAGTATCGTCGTGAGCAGGTTGGGTTTCCGAGAGCGATGGCTGACGTCTTGTCTTGCGGACCTTACGTATATAGTCAAGCCGGAGTGGAACGATAGGATCCAGCTCTCGCCGGACGACTATCTTCAGGGAGTCATCGGTGCCTCAAATGAGTTGGTAAGTCGATTTCTGAAATCAGATTGATGGTGCTCGTAGCGCTGATGGTTCGCGACCATGTTGATAGGCTCGCTTGGCTATGAACTCGGTCACCCTTCAGAACTTTGCTCTACCCCTACGTATAGCTTCCTTCGAAAAGGACCTCTTCGCCGGATACTCCCTCGTAAGTACATTTAGCAGATCGTCCGTTTCGAAACCGCGCTGAACGTAAAAAACGCGCAAACAGCTCAACCTGCGAAACGATACCTTGAGGCGACGATTTGATAGCCTAAAGTACGACGTCAAGCGTTGCGAAGATGTGGTGTATGATATCACCCTTCGAGGATTGACTCCCAAGCAGTAAAGCTGTCACGACAGCTCGCGGCTGTTTCAAAATCGCAACGAGCGAGATCGTGACATGCGCGATATCGCGATATCGAAATCTCGGCTTTTCGCCATCACTCGTCTCCTGTCCTTGTCTTTCTCAACTGTAACTCCTACCTATGCATATATCCAGTATGATACTTATCAAGACGGATCGACTGATCGACCGAGTACAAGAGGTCAGGGGTCGACGCGCTTCTAGCTCTTTCAAAGCAGGTGATGACGCGAGCGAGCGAGGGACTCATCAGCGTCGAAGGATGGGTTGTCCATATTCGAAAGGGATCGTTCGACAATCCTGCGATAACCGCTGTCACAATCGTTTGCTCGCTATCGACAAGTGCTTGGCTTCACTCTTAGTCCCTCTTCTCCTACCTCCCACTATCTATTCCGAATAACCAAGGATGTCTGCACCAGGAGGCGGCGGCGCTTACTCGTTCGTATCAACTCGATCAGACCATCCGGTCGAACCGAATTGACCGATTGCATACCCTTCAACCCGTTTACACTGCCAAATTCCTCCAGTTTCTCCCTTACCACCTTCTCGCCATCAGGAAAGCTCGTTCAGATCGAACATGCTTTGGCGGCCGTGTCCGGAGGACAGACTAGTTTGGGGATCAAAGGTTAGCATCAAAGGCAAGCGGATTACAATACGGAACGTTATTGACCACAACGACTCGGGCCATGATCGACGACCTCGCAGCCAAGAACGGAGTCGTGCTCGCAACGGAAAAGAAGACCCCTTCCCCCTTGGTCGACGACTCGTCCTTAGAAAAGGTCGCCATGATCTGCCCCAACATCGGCTTCGTTTACGCCGGAATGGGTCCCGACTACCGAGTCTTGGTCGCCAAAGCCAGGAAGATCGCTCAGAGTTACTGGAAAGTCTACGGAGAATACCCTCCTGTCAAGGTTCTGGTAGCGGATGTTGCTGCTGTCATGCAAAAGGCCACTCAGAGCGGGTGAGTCGGGCTGTTTCTGCGTGGACCTTCCCAATCTTCGCAAGTCCACTCGCTGATCGATATGATCGTCCTTTTTCTTATCGGATTCAGAGGTGTTCGACCATACGGTATCTCGCTACTGGTATGCGGATGGGACAACCACCGGGGACAGTCTCTTTACCAGATCGACCCTTCGGGTAGTTTCTGGGCGTGGAAGGCGAGCGCCATCGGGAAGAACATGAGCAACGCAAAGACCTTTTTGGAAAAGAGGTACGTCGGTGGTCCACGTTGTACCGTCAGCTTGCAGTTGATTGACACGACATGCCTTGATTTGCTGTTGCCTCCAACAGGTACAGCGACGACATCTCGCTCGAAGACGCCATTCACACCGCCCTCCTGACCCTGAAGGAAGGTTTCGAGGGAGAGATGACCGAGAAGACGATCGAGATCGGGATCGCCAGCGTACCGACAGCCGAGCAGATGGATATCAAGAGCGGAGAGAGGTTACCCGCCACGTTCCGAAAACTTAGCGAGGCCGAGGTTCGAGACTACCTCGCCTTGTAGAAGGGCGAGTCAGAGATAAGGGACGCAAGAGATGGGCGGAGCACGATTTCACGAATCTTCTTTTGTAACATGCACTTATGACACGTGGTCGACAACGACAAGAGACTTCGTTCGACTTTTGATCGGGGACCACTGATACACCTATTCTGATGTTGATCGTGGACATCGTTGCCTTTCCGGAATAGTAGGATGGATAAATCCGCATCAAAGGTCAATGCGAAATCCCTTTTCTCAAGGCCTCAAGGCCGGGATCACCAATGGCATCCAAAATCTGCTTCCCATTCCTGTCTTGCTTGATCCTCTCGTCCGGCATGCCGAGTACCTATAAGGTGGGCCTCTCGAGTCAGCTCTCATTGCAAAGGACGTCGAGGCAGACGGACTCGTAGCTCACGATGCATGACTCGAAGGCCAATCATCATCTACATCATGAAAGAGGTTGATCGATTTACAAACCCTTGTGAATACCATGATCCTTCTTCTTCGACGAGATCCACCTCAGGGTCTTCGCCATCTCTTTGTCGCTCTCAAATGGATTATTTCCATAGTTGGTTGTCGAAGACGTTGCTGGGCCCCCTGTCAAGGGCATACATGCGCGTGACTCGTTGAAAATTGGTATGCTCACTTGGCACTTGGATGGTCAGTTCGGTTGGATGTCTGCTCGCCTCCCCATTCCACATGACATCATGTATATATACATTGGTATACGAGCTCATTATCCGAAGCTTGATGACTCAGCTGCGCTCAGATGAATGCCATGGATTGTTTCGTAAAATGCAACTCATACATGCGACACCCCGAATATGAACGCTGCAGCCCAATACAGCTGGTTTCACACCTGTACCCTGCCTCTTCTCCCGTGAGTCAATCGCGACACCCCGCCACCACGCCTAGAACCCAAACCAATGCTTGATCGCACCCAGAGCCCCTCTGGCCGTCTCCTCCTGTTTCTTCCTGTCCGAGGCTTCCTTCATCCGCAGACTCTTCTGCTTCGACTTTTCAGCCTTTTGCTCGAGGAACGATTGATAGACGTCCTCTTTACCCCTGATCAACGCTCGGGCGGAACGCGAGTTGAGATTGAGCGGAGGGAGGTCGGAGTTGTTGGGGTTGGATTGCCGTTCGCGGATGAGACGAGCGAGACGGTCTTGTTTGCTCTCAGTGGGTTGTTTGGGTGCGGGCGGTTCGCGAGGGGAAGGTCGGGAAGTCTGTGTCGATGACGATGTCGAGGTGGATGGCGTGGCGGTTCGGGTGGGAGAAGGTGTCGTCGAAGATGTCGGAGTAGAAGACGATGGGGCAGTAGCAGCGCTGGAAGCGGCCGATGCAGACCCCTCTGGTATCCGTACCTTGCCCAGAAGCGCCTTGTCCAGCAACAAATCACCCTCCGAAACGCCCTCGTCGACCGAGTCCACCTCTTCAACCTCTTCGGCCTGAACTTCCTCCTGCTTTTCTTCCATATCCAAGCCTGCTTCCCGTCTCCTCTGCTGCTCCAGCTCAACTGACCGGCTCAGCTCTTCGAACCCTCCATAAAATCCCTTGAAACCCCCTCCGAGGACGTTCCTGATCGCCTCATCTTCCCGTGCCCACCGACCGGCTTGATCCTTGTCGTGTTTGGCTGGTGCCCTCTCCCGATGCTTCATTCGAGGTCGAAGACGTTGCTTCAACGGTGTTCCCAGGGCTACGGTCGCGGTGAAGGTGGACGAAACCACGTCTTCGGCCGTGGCGCTGGCGTCTTTTCTCTTTCTGATCCCAAACGAGGAGGCCGAGGACGAAGATGCAGAGAGTGCCGATTGGACAGATCGGAGTGAAGGTCCGTAGTGGGTCATTCGAGGAGAGGTGGAGAGATCCGGTTGGGGGATCTCGAGGATGAGCGGTTTGTCGAAGAGGACGGGGTTGAGGACGGTCACTTGGAAGATGGGCCGGGCACGTTGGTTGTCCGCAAACTGTAATAAATCACAACACAGAAAAGCGTTAGTAACATTGCTTCTTATTCGCTATATTTGAATTCCACGAGCTACTCACCCTGGATTGCGAAATGTTTACCACCCGCCCACATTTCGCTTCCACAGCTCGAACGATAGCCATCGTATGCGCGAGGGTATGGTATGACAGATTGCTCTTGATTTCGAGCACATTACTGCCAGTCTTTGGGTAGACCCCTGGGGAAGGGATTTGCAGTTCGGGAAGACCTGCTTCATCCTCAAAGTCGGGGAGAGCGGGTCGGGCTGCCGTTGCTAGCGATCGCAAGGTGGTTTGGCGGAGCGCCGAGACGATCGGGCGAATGGTTTTGAGTGACATTATCAAGGTCCCCTTTTGTGCTTGCTCGTAGTCGTCGTAGTTGTCGTGAGATGTAGTCAGCTCAGAGTCGTCGACCTTTCTCCGACTTTTGTTCACGATCCCAAAGGTCGAGATCGCTTGAACTATGGGATTTTCTGAGAATCGATTACGTAATTCACTTGTCGACGGAACCGAACGAGGCGACCTGACCTTCTCTTTCCTCGATTGATATGATCATCCCTCGTTCAATCGTCAAAGTTGGATGGTGTCCTTCACGTCGGGCAGCACATCCCATAGAATAGGTCGATAGACTCATATCAAAAGCTTTGTACCGTCAGAAATCAAGATCGCGAGTCGCCACGAACCAAATCTACAGAGGAGGAGCTTGAACTCGGATTAATCAGCTCGACCTGCCTAGAAGCTGCAAGTAAGGGGAAGAGTTCAGAGCCATGGCGGATCTTCAAGAGCCCACCAAGGGTCCTCCTACGTGAGTAACGCATTCGTTTGATAAGTTTAGATATGCGTTTGGAAGGATCAGCTGATCATATGCTGCATTCGCGCTCTTCTCGTTCTTTCTCTGAATGGCAACCTTTCTTACCTCTTGCCTTGCTTGACATAATACCACAGCAATGCGAGCTTGGAGGTGAGCCAGATTGGCCTCTGATCTTTCCTCTGTATCGATGATGCTGATGGCATGTGTCCCTGTGATGACAGACCTCATGGAACTTCCTGAAGACCGGTGTCGATCGGATCATGGTCAAGTGAGTCCTCCTTCCTATCTTCTCTTGACCCTTTCATGTTCCGCACTCCTCATCTCCGTCGCCGCTTCAACTCGCTGACCGCCTCGACCTCTTTCCCTTAGGCTGGAACATGGAATGTCATACTCCTATTACATGCTCCTCTATACCGCTTGCTACAACTACTGTATCAGTAGCAACAAGCAGCACGAGATCTCGGGGTATGGGAGCGTACCTGTGGGGAGTAGCGGGACGGTGAAAGGTGAGTCAAATGTCGTCTTTCAATCGATGTTCAGCAACCAGCATCAGTCAGAGGAGAGCGCTGACGTCAAAGTCTGTTCTGTGGGTATGTATAGCCGGAGCGCATTTGATGGGAAGCGATCTTTACAACAAATTGAGCGATTATCTGAAGACCCACTTGGCCAGGCTACGGACCGTGAGTCGATCGGTTCCCCATCAGCTCTCTTTTTGATGCATGAATACTTATTGTACATCGTACTTCAATTCGACCTCCTTTGCGCAGGAATCCGAAAACCTATCCGACCTCGCCTTGTTGCAATTCTACACGAAAGAGTGGAAACGGTACACGACGGGAGCCAACTATGTCAACCGTTTGTTTGCGTACCTGAACCGACATTGGGTCAAGAGGGAGAAGGATGAGGGGAGAAAGGGGATTTATACGGTCTACACGGTCAGTCCAAAGAGCTCGAAGTGTTTGTGAAGATGGTGTGGAAGGCTTATTTCGACATGAAAACAACAAAACGCAACAGCTATCGCTCGTCCAGTGGAAGGAACATTTCTTCCTGGGGATGGTCAAGGACAACAACAACCGACTCATCACGGCCCTCTTGAAGCAGATTGAGAGCCATCGGAACGGAGAGCAGGTCGATGGTGGAATGATCAAGTCGATCGTCGACAGCATGGGTGCGTGTCTCGAGACGGCTGATTGTGAAGAAGGGAGGAATCGAGGAGACTCACGGTGCAACATGCTTTGTTGGCGTGATTTACAGTCAGCCTGGGTCTAGAGGACGAACAGCATCACGGCGGCAAGGATAACAAGACGCACATCGAAGTCTACCGGGAACACTTCCAAAAGCCGTTCTTGACGGCCACCGAGAATTACTACAAGGCCGAGTCTGAAGGGTTCTTGGCCGAGAACAATATCAGCGATTACTTGAGGTTGGCAGAGAAGCGATTGGACGAGGAGGAGAACAGGGTCAATCTGTATATGCATTCGCAGACCAAACAGCCGGTGAGTCGTTGTCTTTGCGAGGGCTTGTCAATGAGAATTTCAGAGCTGAACTTGTAACATGTGTATCTGAACTAGTTGTTGCAACGGGCGGAGAATGCGTTAGTCACGAGTCATTTGGCACGGATGCAGGAAGAGTTCGGACCGTTGTTAGATGCCGATCGTCAGGAGGGTAAGGGGCGAACAAATAGGCAGTGCTTGTAAACCCGAACTGACTTTGGCTCGCACGCAATCAGATCTGGCGAGGATGTGGAAGCTCTTGAACCGAGTAGACGGATTGGGCCCTCTTCGAGAGACCTTCCAGGAACACGTCACCAAGAACGGTCTGGACGCCGTCTCTCGGGCCAGCCAGGGCACAGTGGGAGCGGATGGCAAGCAGGAGAACATGGTAAGCCGAGGCCTTGTGGTCCCGTCCGACTCGCAGGACTACCGCTGACAACTTCGATAATTGGCGCTTGACAGGATCCCAAGACTTATGTTACGGCGCTCTTGGAGGTGTACAAGAAGAACTTGGCGGTAGTCGAGAAGCCCTTCGAGGGAGATACCGGGTTCCAAGCCGCTTTGGACAAGGTATGTCAAGCGCGGCCGATCATTGAGGCTGTCGACGCAGCTATTGACGTGCTTATAACGACATCTCCAGGCCTGTCGAACGTTCATCAACAAGAACCCTGCAGCGGCCGAGGCCAACAAGGCGCCCGAGTTGATCGCCCTATATGTCGATCAGCAGTTGAAGAAGAGCAACAAGGAGACCGCGGACGAGTCCATGGAGGAGGCCCTCAACGATTCCGTAAGGCACAGGCATGTTCAGTCTAGTTACCGCAAATTCTTTTACTGATCGCGCACCCCTTGCCGCAGATGACCTTGTTCAAATACCTGGATCACCGAGACATCTTTATGAGGTTCTATTCCCGACGACTGGCGGATCGTCTCCTGAGAGGCACGTCGATGTCCGAAGAGGCTGAGGGAAGCATGATCTCGAAGCTCAAGGATCAATGCGGATACGATTATGTGACCAAGCTGCAAAAGATGCTCACTGGTGAGTGGTGTAAACGCTCGATTGTAATGGAGTGACTGAGGGTGTGCGTTGTCGTCGCAGACGTAAGCTTGAGCAAGGAGTTGACCGAAAGCTTTAACGAAAAGATGGCGAACAATGGCCACGACGACAAAGGTGGGTTTCGAATCGATTCTGGAACCTCTCCTTGTGGTGTGCAAGCTGACAAGATGGCGGTCTCATAGTGGACTTTTCGGTCATTGTCGGTGGTTCTGTCAACTGGCCGTTGGCGAGCAAAGCCGTCGACTTCCAGGTGCCTCGAGAGCTGCAGCCAATGCTTGATCGATTCAAGGGTTATTACAACAACAGTCATAGGCAAGTCCACTCTGATGGAAGCATAAAGGACGGAAAATTGATTGTTGTCCTTGCCACAGCGGTCGTGCCCTGACCTGGATGTGGCTATACTCGAAGAACGAGGTCCAGCTGTCTTACCTCAAGCCCAAGATCACGCTCATGTGCAGCACTTACCAGCTGGCCGTCCTCATGCTCTTCAACGAGGAAGAGAGTCTACACTTTGCCGACATCGAGGCTCGGACCAAGCTGTCGCCCGAAATCCTTAAACCGGTCATGACTATCTTGGTCAAGTCGAAGGTCTTGCTAGTCGATGGAGACACCTATGACATCAACTATAACATGAAGTCAAAGAAGGCGAGTACTGACGCATCCGAGTGATTGGCCGAACTGGAACTCATCCTGCTGTGCTTTCTCTAGGTCCGATTGAATATCAACGTACCGATGAAGGCGGAGCAGAAGAAGGAGTCGGATGAGGTTACGAAGGCGGCCGAGGAAGACCGAAAATACATCTACCAGGCTACCATCGTCCGGTACGTTCATTGCGTCAATTGATCTGTATGTGCATTCGCTAATAATACCGACCCATATCACGCTCTCAGGATCATGAAGTCGCGAAAGGTACGCTTGCGCGAATGGGTCGATTTGCAAGGGTTATTGCTGACGCGCATCTCGTCTGTGCGCTGTCTTTAGACTATGAAGCATCAGCACTTGATCAATGAAGTCTCCCAGCACGTGTCCAAGAACTTCCCGCCAGTAGTTTCGATGATCAAAAAGACGATTGAGCACTTGGTAGACCAGGACTACCTCGAGCGAGCTGATGGACAAAACGACACCTAGTAAGTCACGAAGGCCGTTCTCGTAGTCGACACAGATTGCTAATTGCATTACTCGTGGTACAGCAACTACTTGGCATGATTGCTGTTTCATTACCACGACCTTCCTTTGGACGAAATCTTCTGTTACCACGATGTATCCCCGATGGCGAATCATGCCGTCATGACGACCAATGTCTTATTGTCATACTCTACGATGTTTCCAGCCGAGCCGAGGCCGTCCCTTAGATTCGCTTGCGGTGACAACATGGAAAGAATCGGGGTTGCAAAATTTTGTTGTTGTAGTGTTTCGCCGCGATGAACGCTGTCGCGAAGCACGACTACAACAGAGGGATTCTACCGTCACCGATGGGTTCGGAATTAGAGTTTGGAGCAACAGCGCGAATCCCTCGGACGGTCGCTTGTCGTTATTTACACTCAGTCGTTCAGCTCTAGTCCGAACTCCCGAGAAGTTTCTTGCCAATTCGCCCTCCTTTGAGCCTTCATGGTTTTAGGTTTCGAACGATGGAACACGATCCACCGCGCCACCGCTGATCGTTCGCGCTAAGCGTTGTCGTCAAAGGAGGATCAAGGATCGAGACGCAGATCTCTGTCTTGATCGTCGTCTGTCGTCCGTCGCCGTTGCTTTTTCTCGGCCTTTGTAATCTTGTAGTAACTCCTTCCTGTTATTCGGAAGGCCGGGACATTCTTCGCTCTTTTGATAATAGATTCACTGGAAGCAAGAACGTCAGTGCACGTCAGGGCTTCGGTCGTTGCTTCTCAGCGGGCTGTGATATAAGAAAGAGTTGCATTGCGCGAATTATGAGCCCTCAATTGCAACGCCATGTAGTAGTATATGTCTCTGCGGTATCATTTCGATAGGCTAGTGATCCGCACAACATGTTTTTCAGAGCCCTTCGCCAGGAACTCAAATACTTCAAAGCTCAGAGGGAGTTGAAGCGTAATCCAGGTAAGAAAACCACTGAGTCATCTCTCGAAGCAGAGGCATCGTCTAACGCTCAACGACACCCGCAGTGCCTCCCAAGCCCGATCCTTTGAAAATATCTAGTCAAAACCTACGCGCGCATGGATTACAGCCATTCAAATGCTTCCACATGCACGAGTGAGTAGTCGGCGGCACCTCGAGGGAACGGCAGTCATCGTGCTCAACTGTCTCTTTCTCTTCCGATTGCGCCGCATTTCAGGGATGACTCGTATACCTTCATTTGGAAGAATTGGCTCTTGTATAACAACAACAAGTACGGAGGTAAGCATTGAGAGGGTCAAGTCGTATTCGTCGTGTCTAACCATCATGCGGATATCAGAACAAGCGTATTTGCAACTGATCGATATCCGGGATGGGACTAGGAGAGACTTCCCGCCGTCAGAGTGCCCGCAGAACCAGCTTGAGACCGGGGGATGCCACGTTTGGGAACACAATCTGGCTGGGCTTATCCGATTCCTGCTTAAGGGTGGACCTACCTTTCTTCGCGAAACTGAGGAGGATATCAAGGCCAGAGTCAAGTCTGCTGGTCTCGGATCTAAGACGGGCAAGGAAGATTGAATGATCTCCCATGGGAGCTTCCGCTTCTCTCGATGTAGATAGAAACCCCAGTCTTATGTCCTCTCGTCGGCTTCACGGCCCTGAAACATGTTCTCATGTTACGATCTCATATGATCCGGCGCCTCTCGCATTGGTTGTACCCGTCATCAGGAGACGTTCGCGAAACCGTCTGATGTAGCGTAATACATCGCATGAGGCATCGATGCAGGGAAGCCGGCAGTAATAATCTGAGGCGGCGGATAAGCACGGACGCTTTATCGGACTTGTTCAGATCTTGTTCGCTGACACCACGAAGATCTGGAGGATTGTCAGAGCTTCACTTCGAGACGCAAGAAGTCCGAAATTCTCGCTTCTCCTTGCGATCAGAAGACAAACTCTCGCGACCGGACCTCGAAAGTTTAAAGCGGAAAGAAACGATCATCCTCCGTTCTTGTGATTTGCCACTCAATCAACGCAGCCCACTCAGTCGGAATCTCTCGCCGGCGTGAAAGCTTTCCATCGGGGTCGCCCAGCTGTCGCAAGATTCTTCTTCGCTCGATTGATTGTAATGCCCTGAGGGCGCGAGACCGACCAAACAGCTGGAGCGGACCGAGATTAGACGGAGTGCTGCTGATCGCAAACTGAATCCTCGAGTCCAGCTAACGCGAGCTTTTATCAAGTCGAGCTCACGACGGGTCGACCGGAACTCTGCCGAATGCTAGCCAGTATTGATTCGCGTATGGTATATTGTGTGTGGTGCATAATGACTCCGGCTGAGCTGAGTACAACGTTTGGAGAGAAGCGACATGCTGTTGTTTGGCTACAAGTGAAGGGATACATAATTGATGGAGATGTTGATGGAGATGTCGACTACGTTACGGGACGTAGATACCGGTGTTGTGAAAGACGGTCTCCTTGTACGAATCGTCCTTCTGGCCCTCTTGCGTCAGGAGGATGTCCCGGACCTGTTACACACAGATGTCAGATGTGATTCGGGCATAAGTTACAACTCATGTACTCACCTCTACGGGAGGTTCGAGTCCCCACTCCTCGGCACGGTTCCACCGATCTAATCTGCTGATTCCTACGCAGGGGCCCCACTGCGAACTGAGATCAAAGACCCGAAGAATATGATGTACGCGGTTGTGGGACTTCGAATCACAATGGACTGACGATGCGACAAGCAATCCCAGTCAACACAGTACTCGCGGCCGGAGAGGGTTTGGGCAAGAGCAGCGGGAAAAGCTTACTGGGCTCTGCGTTTCCCATCTTCTCCTTGGTCTCCTTAAAGAGCTCATTCCACCTCTTGTCCTTCACGTTGAGCTTGCCTCCTTCCTCGATCCTGGCGCTCTTCACATCCCCACGACGTTTTTCAATGAGAAAGAACGCCCGGTCCCCGCCCTCGTCACTTTCATCAACCTCGCCCTTCTCTTCCTTCCGTTCCTCGTCCTCCTTCGCTTTCTCTCCGACAAGGTTCGCGATCATCGCCTGCGTTGGCTTGCCTTTCCCAAGCGGCGAGTAATCGAGAGGAACGGTCCTTACGAATCCGAATTCGTCCCTCTCGACCGCAGGCTGCGGCTTCTCATCCTTTTCGGCACCATCGTCTTCTAAAAACGGGTTGGTGTCAGAGAACGCTGTCGCCGAACGGTTCGGTCGGGTGAAGAGGGGTGCGTGTTTGGGGTTTTGAGGCGGAGAGGATCGGGTAAGGTCGATAGCTTGAGCTTGTGCAATCCTGACAGGAGCCTTCTTCTTGGTTGGCGATTTATGAATGGACTTTTTAGCCGAGAAGCCTAACGCAGACTGTGTCGTTCGAGGTCTCGTCTTCGAGGACATTTCGAGATGATTGCTGTTTCGTTCGACGGTGGGTTGGGATGTAGGGCTAGACAGTATGGGAGCTACAGCGTTGTGAGTAGATTGGATCCTGACGACGCTGGAAATGATTATAGTTATGAGATTCTAGAGACCAGTCGAGATGTCAAGGTCGTTCGAGATTGATCGATTGATCGATATCGGTCGCTCCCTTCCAGATTCGGACAAGACAATAATGACGTCTTGCTAAATGACGCGTTCACACGCGTTCGACCTAACGCGACGCGACCTGCCTCACCAGCTATCAGAATAGGTCTTGATCACTGTTGCATATCGTTCGTCGTAAATGGGAAATCGTAATACAGAATCGTAAAAGCGCCTTGCTCAACCGTTCGAAGAGACTAGGATTCATCCGGCTTGGGTGCCTATAGCGCGACAGCAGGCCTCTAGACCAGACTGATTCGCTGTCGTTCCACCACGCTGTTCATGTTCTGGTCTCGAGAGACTCGCCTGTGTTGTTCAAGGACGATTGGTCAGTGTGTTCGGACGGGAGGCTGACATGGGTTTTAAACTGACCAGAAGAAGTCACACGCGTCTTCCGCCGCCAACTGACGCAAGAAGTTCTCGTCGTGGGTGATGATGACGAGTTGGGAAGACGCATTGTCCCTTCTCAGGTTGATGAGCCTATATCCACGTGTATCGATGACCATGAGTTACAGATCCTCCGCAGTCTATGCGAACCTCCTCGAAGACCCTGAACTTACGCTGCCAGACTTCGCGCGAGACTCTCGATGTGATCGACGTCCAAGTTGGTCGTCGGTTCGTCCAACGCCAAGACTCCACAATTCAAGGACAAGCTCTCCGCCAGAGCGATCCTGATCAGGATACTCGCCAGGACCTTCTGGCCGGCACTGCATCGTCCTCGCATGTCAAGCTCAGTTTGGTCTGCCAAAGAGTGGACCGTCAGCGCAGATCAGCCGGATGATAGGCCCGCTTGTACACACTCTTAACCATAACTGTCGGTAAAGGAGCCCCGGGTAAGCTCGATATCTCGTTAGCGGACTGCCAGATCTGCCCAGGACTGTTCACTCACCGACACGGTAATTGTAAGTCCTCCTGGTCGCAGTCTCCGGTCCCGCCTCGGCTCTGATCGCGATAAAGTCGATATCTAGAATAATCGCAAGAATCTACATCAGCCTATTATAATACGCTATTCGCAAGAACCGCTCTCACCTGTTCCGGTGTACACGTCGTGCCATAGCGATTGAAGGGTATCGTTGACTTCCTGCATCTTCAAAGCGTGGTATCTGCAGCACGGCGGTTAGATGACGTTCGATTCGCGATGACGGCATAGTACGTACTGCATGATGGCGCTGAACGAGGAAAGGTAAACCCGGTCAGCCACGTGTGGGCATAGTCGAAAACGTGGCTTGCAAAGCGACTTACTTATCAAGAGCTTTTCCGTACTTTTCGAGATCGGCACTGGCCATCTGCCCAGTCTATGTCCGCAAGTTCTTACCAAAGCACAACCGGCTCTGCTCATTTCAGATCGACCTACCTTGAACTTGACGAGACACTCCGTGTAATCGTCTTGAATTCCCTTGTATTCGGTGGCCAACTGCTTCTGAATGCGAGACAAGTTCTCCCTCATCTGTGAGATTTCTCCTACGAGTTGTTGATGCTATTGGCGAATGTGTGAGCGCTTCAGACCATGGAGAAGTGCCAACCCAAATCCGACTGACCTTGCCGTGCTTGGCGGTCCTCTCCCGGTCTACCTGTCCGTACTTTGTCTCAAAATCTCGTTTGGCTTTGGCAGCACCGTCCACATCGATCTCTTCAATTTCCTTTCGCAAATCGACGATCTTGCGCTCGGCTTCGCGGTATCGCAAATTCGAGTTGATGGTGGAACGACGGTTGTCGCTCTCCGAGATCTGTTGAGCTAGCGCCGCAATTTCTTCTTGAAGTGTCTCCAATTCGTCTTCAGCCCGAACTATTTCCCGCTCGACCTCCTTGACAGACTCCTCAGCTTCAGTCAGCTTGCCATCACCGTCCTCGTCGTCGTATCTGATGAAATTGGGCGAGTCAAAATTCGCGCGCGGCCAAGCCGTTCACTATCGCTTACTTCTTGATCGAACGAGTGATGGAATCGACCTCCATCTTTGCATTCTTGTATGTTTCATATTTTTGTGATAGTTCCTGATGTTCCTGGGTATACTTGGTTGCGTGTGTTTGTACCTTTTCGGCTGCGACCTTGGTTGGCCCGTCCAATTCGGCAGACTCCTTTTCGCTGGACTGTAAGGGTCACACAAGCTATCAACGAGGCAGCCCTACGTGTATAGACAAAATGTGATCATACCTTGATATCAGCCGTGCACTTGGCGGCAGCTTCGTTCAGATCAGCAAGTTTCCTCTCCAACTCTTGTCGACGAGCCTGCTTGACTTTGGCTTCCGCCAATTGTACGCGCCGTCGCTCCAGTTCGGACTCTCGCTGCCTCAGTCTTTCGTTTGTCTGATCTCGGTCCGACTTGATCCGGTTTTCGTCTTCTCGCTTCGATTTGCTATCCAGGCGCGACTTGTCAGCTTGTTATACGTCAGGCAGAGTGCTTCTGGTAGTCTTACATTTGCTTGTCGTGCTCCTGCATCTTGGCCTGAACGTCCCCTGGCGTCTTTGTCGAACCGGTGTTCGCAAGGGCTCGTTCCAAGCTCTCTACCTCGCTCTCTGCTTTCTCTGTCTCCGTGAGGCATCGAAGCACGTCGATAGCAGACCTTTCCAGAGCTTCCAGATCCCTTGCCCTCTGCTTGTACTTAACCTTCTTTTGCTCGCTCTAATCGAAAAAGTCGGTTAGAACACGCGACGCTGCGATCTTTCTCCTCCGCAACAGCCAGTATCGCACCTCGTTGATGTCCTTGTTGGCAGTTTCGATCTTGCCCTGCAACCTCTTGATCTTCTCCTTGATCTCTGGAATCGACTCGCCAGCCTTCTTGCTCGACTCGGCAAATTCATGAATCAATTTCTGGTAGGTCGACTCTTGCTGTTGCCAGCTCTTCAGTTCGACGGTCATCTCCTGAACTTGTTTCTGGCTGCCGCTTCGGAACTTGGCAATTTGTCTTTCGATCTGTAGACGGGGAACAGTCAGCTTGACGCAAGTACAGCGAGGTTACGAACGATCTCTTACGTATTTCTTGAACGCCGGGACCTCGTCGTCCTCGAATCCTCGATTGCAACCTCGGCACACCTGTTTCTTCTCTTGGTGAGTCAAGAGTGACCGATAGAAGTCTTCTTGATGCTCGGCTGTTCTCAAAAAGCTACTCGGATCGGGTCAGAGTCATGCCTTTCTCCTTGAGTCGGCTCAGACTGTCCTTACTTTTCTCGGATCTCAATTTCGCTTTTAGCGTCTTTAACTGCTTCCTCTAACGAGCTATAATGAGCGTCAGACAGGGTAGTCTGTATCTCTCGCTCAACAGCTACAAGCATGCCAGCATTAGTGTCTAGCTCGAGCGAAAACCTTGATCCCACTCACCAATACACTCCTGTTCCATGGTGCCGATGCTCGCCTGAAGGGATTGCAGTTCTGTCTCCAACCTGACTTGCTCATTCTTGTGGCTTTGGCGGGCTTGATCGGTAGCGGATAGGGTAGCTTCGTTGGTCCTGCCGGAAACAAAGGAGGACACCTTAGCACGCAGCTAGACGTTTGTACGACTCGAACTTACCTTTTGGCGGCATCGACCTTTTCCTTCATCTGAACAGGCACGAGATCTTCCCCAACGATATCGTGGAACTTGGCACCGTGAGTATTGACGCTGTACAGTCAAATGTCTAAGTTTCGATACATTTTTCTGACGGGGATCAAACTTACTGGTCGTTGATCTGCTTTGCCAAATCCTGCACCTTCTCTCTAGCTAGGTCCAACTTGAGTCGACTCTCTCCCTGTCGCATAAGCTGACTGTACTCCTGATTAAGCGATTCCTTCTCGCTTTCTAGGAAACGCAGTTGCGATCCGAGTTCCCGCAGCTTGTCGTCATATCCAGCTTGGGCAAACTCCTCTCGGATGTTCGCAATCATCTGCTGAAGCCCGGAAATCTCTCGGTCGATGCTCTTCACCTCGATCTCGATTGTACTGATGGATTCCATATCTGCCTCGAGGTCTCTCGTACTCTTTTGTAAGTTATTCTGAGAATCGAGATGTCAGCAGGTTGTATGAATCGACTGCGTGGTATGTATACTTACCAGCTGGCTATTCCTGTCCCGAATAATTTGCAGACAGGTAGACTTCTTGGCTCGGAGATTGTTGAGTTCATCGTTGAGCGCATTCTCGGTCTTTCGCCCATCGGCCTGAACGAAGACATCTTCGTAAGTGCAGTCCCGTATGCAGTCGCCAACGATACTGGCTGCGTACCTTGACCCTCTCTGCTTGAGCACTGAGCTGCGCCATGGCCTCCTTGACCTGTTCGATGTATGAGCGGATCTCCTCACGTCCCAATTCGCCTGCAAAGCCCTCGATACCCAAGTCTTGACACTGTCGATGTACCAGTTCTTGACGAGCTTTGGCATTGTCATCGTATGCCTAACGATCAAGAGAGCTGCTGAGCCATAGTCGCAAGATCGTGTATGATTGTTCTCACCTTCCGATTAGCCTTCCTCGAACCCAAAAGACTGGTCTCCGTCCTCTGTCGAGCTCGGAACCCCTGCAACTTCTGGTTCCGCTGCTCTTTCGTACGCTGCTTCGACTTTTGCTTTTCCTGGAGGTCGGAAGTGTCTCGCTCGAAGTTTCGCAGCTGTTCTTCCAGGACTTCATCAGATTCTGATGAGGGGCGGAGAAACTATTAGCATGAGGAGTCTTACGGAACACCAACAGCGGTCATCCTCTACCTTTCAGGAGTTTGATAGTCCGCTTCAGACTTTGTTGGTTGTTCTCATACATCTGCTTCTGATTGGTCAAACTCTGCGCTTTTTCAAAGATGGCAGTGAAAGTGGTTGCCTTTTCGTAAAACTGCTGGTTCGCCCTCGTCAACTCTTTGACTTCCTCTTGCAGCTTCTCGGCTTCCGCTTCCTTCTGTGACAACTTGGTTCGATCTGCCGCGATTTGTTCTCGAAGCTGTAGTCCGACGCGTAAGGAGAGGTCAGAAGCGAGCCAAGAAGCAGAGTCGGGCGGTCAACTCACCCTTCCCGACTTGTCTCGATCCACCTTGAGGTGAGTCAACCTCTCTTGATCGACTTTCAAGTTAACATTCTGCTCCTTCCTGATAGATTTGATGTGATCCAACGCTTTCGTGAATCTAGAGATTACGATGCCTTGATGAGCTAAGGACATGTCTTAGACTCGACGAATGACCGGAAGCGAATATAACTCACTTGCTCGCTTCGAAGATATCGTCGAACTTTTTCTTGAGCGCTGAAGGCTCGGCGAGAGGCCAATTTGATTCCTCTTGATGACAGAAGATGACATTCTCGAGGATAGCCTTTGACACGCCCATAAGTCGAGGCACTTCGGCATCCATCTCGGCGCATTTAGTAGAGATCGCATTCCGCTGTTGAAGGGCTTGATCAGCTGTCCGGTAGTAAGAAGCAGGAATGCCCTCAAACGTACCCTCTCTCCGCCGTCACCCGTATCGCACTTCGAAAGCATCCCTTCTAGCGTCTTCATCGTCATCCCGCCACCCTTCTTGACTGTTACCTGCAGGTTCCTATTGACGACCATTCTCTCCCGCTTGACGTTCCAGAATCGAAGGCGGACTTGAGCCTTGACCTCCTTCTCCCCCGCCATCTTCGGGTCATGCACGAAAGCACCTCCTTTTGTGTTCGGAGGAAGCTCTCCCGTGGTAGCATATTTCAGGCATTCGATGATGGTCTGAGCAATCACAGCGGACCAGGGGTCAGATGAGCGGGAAGACGGAAGACGGAATGTATAGCCAGAGGACTGGTACTCACGGTTTTTCCCGTCCCGTTCGTCCCGACAATAACGGTAACCGGGCTCTGGAATTGAATGACATTCGTATGCTTGTCGTCGAAAGCCCTGATCCCTCGAATGGCGAGCTTGTCGAGGGACGCCCTACATGATCCAGCAAACCCGCTTAGCTGAGGTGTAACGCGAATGTAAGGACCGGTCTTACATCTTTCAATGACTTTGTCTCGTAACTTTTGGTAAGTTTGCCGGCAGCTTGGATGAGCAGCGAGCAATTCGAGCAACCAGTCGAAGGCGTCAATCTGGAAACCGACCCGTTTGCTGACAATTTCTAAGTGCTGAAGCTAGGTCTAGTGGGAGCAGAAAGCTTGGAACAGGGTGCATCCACCCAAATCCAAAACAAACGATCATGATCGCCCGGGCATCGAGGTTGAATCACCCTCCGATGACCTCCACTTTCGGTTACGGCATATTGATATCGGATGCAAATAGTGACATCCCGTACCGGGTCGGTTCATCTCTAGATCTCTAGCAGTACAACAGGCAACGCAAAAGCCAGATGCGTATGGGGTGTATGATATTGAGAGTGGGAGCCAGGTGAAGGGGAAAGCATCGTATCTACTTGACGAACTTGGACATGAACTTGCCTGGAGGTTCCCGGGGACAAGCAGAATCAGTCGGTCGCGAACTCTTTGGTGCAACACGCAACAATCAGACTACCGACTCACGGTGGAACTCGCTTCGCAAGATATCGTTGACAAACTCCTTTTTCGGCTTGTCGTCCACTCCAGCAGCCTGGTTCTTGAAGATGAGGTCGTCATCCCATCGACGCTTGACGGCAAAGCTTCCGGTGGTCGATGTCCCAGCGTCGGATCGCGGCGTAGAGGGCATTTGACCAAGAGCGGCTTGAAGGTTCAGAAGCGGGTTTCCGGTGGCGATCTCGGTCTCTCTGTCTATGCGGTTGGACTCCGAAGCCTCTTGCTCCTGAGAAGAGAAACGCAGCAAGGCGGATGTTGAGTCAACCGGAACTACGATTCAATCCCATGGTCGGTCGACTCACTTGTCGTGCCTTTTCCTCTGCTCGCTCCTGCTTGATCTTGTTCAACTCGGCCATCAACGCTGCTGTCTCATCCTCGTCATCATCCGAATCGTCATCGCTGATTCAGACAAACGATCCCGGTCAGTCCACAAATCCGTTGATTAGGCAAAGTGGTTCAGGCTCACCTGTCGTCATCGTCGTCGTCATCCTCGTCATCATCGTTCCCTGCTGCAGCCGCGCCGTTGCCCTCCATATCCTCATCCTGTCCATCCGTAGCCCTCTGTTTGCCCTTCTTCTTCTCCGATTGATCCGCATCCTCGTCATCGCTCTCATCATCCGCATCGAGCTGAGCAGCTTCCTCCAATATCTTCCTCCTCTTGCTCGCCTGCTCCTCTCCATTGTCGTCCCCGTTCGAAGCACCTCCGTCCGTCAAGAGCAGATCCGAAGCGACAGGAGGCAAAGGAGCCAATCCAGCTGCTTTCCGCTTCTTGTCCGTAGCCTCCCTTTCGGCCTTTAACAGCTCGGCCCGGAGGTCCCGCTTCTGAACGTCCGTCTGTGAGATCTGACCCGGTTGACGGAACTTGAGCTTGGTTCTAGCAGAGTAGTCTTGCTGGAAGTAGGACCGGGAACCAGCTTTGGTCTCCTTGCCCATAGCGGGCGTCCATCTGGGTTATACGATTGAGGTGAGTATCGGCAACTAGCTGGACAGAGAGCTGCTGAACTTACGTCGGTCGATGCGCGTTGGACATTGTTGAGCTCTAGATTCTACGTAGGCAGATGAACAGGTGTAGACACGTTACGGAGGTTGTATATCCTGCAGCTTGCAGCTCGATCTCGACAACTAATCAACTAAGCACGGTCTGAACTGGTCGATCAAGGCTCGGTTCATCAAGGCCGGTCTGAAATGGGTGAAGCTTCGAATAATATGCTGAGCATTACTTTCCGATTGAAAAGTACCACTCTCACGCGACGCGTTTGAACGCGATCAGATCAAAGATTACGGGCAGGAGCGATCAGCTCGCTGCTTGAATATGATGAACGAGTTAGAACGTTGGAACAATTGTCAACCACCATCAAACACCTGCTCGACCAGGAAGTAGATCATATCGATCTGACCTGCAAGATAGCTTCGGCCGGGGCTCTGGAAACCGGTTCGCTGGCTGCAGGATGGCTCGGTCAAATGCTATAACCTACGCTTCTCGTCGATCGAATCATGCCGAATCTTCCACTGCTGGAGCTCGTCGAGCTGTTCGAGCAGAATCGGATCGAGATAGGACAGATTCCGAGGGAGGATCAGCGAGTGAAGATGACGAAGCCGACTTTCAGAGCAGGCCGACGCAAGGGACAGCACAGACTGGAACGCAGGCTGGTGCAGCTGAGAGTCATCAAAGCAGGGCGGCAGCCAACATGAAGGCCGGAATGGGTCATGCCGTCAGTAGCAGTTCTTTACTTTCCTGTTACGGAAGCCTGGAGAGCTTAGATGATTTAAACTGTCCCCAGGCATACGAAAAACTGGTAACAGAAACGATCACGATGGCATTATATGCAACACAACGACGACAAGCGATCAAGAAGGACGATATCAACAAGAAGAGTGCGTTGAAAGATTTCCATACTCGATCCAGACAGAGTTGAGGTGCTGACATACAATATCTCCCCTCTTGTATACACACCAAAGTTCTGTCAAAGAAGACAGCAATCTGGCCAGCGGTATTAGCGGACGCACAACTCAAGTTACGGGATGTATTCGGGATGGAACTAGTAGAGCTTCGATCGGCAGGACAAGGTGATCCCACCCTGAGGGTACGTGCTTTGCGAGGGAGTGATATGCAAAGAAGCAGAGGGTTCTTATACGAGATTCGCTTTCTTTGTCGTAGGAAACAGTAGACACAAACGAGTCCCAGGTGCAGGGAAAGGGCAAGAAACGAGCCAACGATGCGGATGATGCAGCAGATGCGCCAGCTAAAAAGAAAGGTGAGATCGACATGATACGCCGCTGTTGTTCTGACAGAGAGCTTACCTTAGATTGTACACAACTCGCAGCGGCTTCCGGATCAAAGTCATGGATCTTACGATCGACGCTACCGCCAGAGCTGATCGCCGCGATGAATTTGCCGAATGAGATCGTCTCTCGTGGCGAGGACGAAGAAAATCACCCGGCAATCAAAGACTGCGGAGCTCTTTTACATTGGGACAAGGGGGACGGGATAGCAGGTGGAGGTGTCGCACTGAAAGGAATTCTTTTTACGTTATTGGCGCTCATTCTGGTCAGGGATCGCTCAATATCGGACTGTAAGTTGGGCCATATCCCAGACTCTGAACTATCTATGACCGTAATGCTTATAGTCTGTTGTCTCTTCAGCGCGATTCATGAAAGAGTTGGAAGAGAAGCTCAACCTGCATTCGGAAACGATCTTACCTTTTGCGGCCAAGGATTCGCCCATCCGATCAATCAAGTTTAGCGAATTTCTGGCTCTTCTGGTACGGCAGAACTATCTTCAGAAGGTAAGTTACCGTGATATCGATTTCTACCGTACTACAACCCTGACACCAGGCACGACGTATAGGTGAAAATACAGGGAGTCGTTGGAGACGTCGGCGCTGGGCACGAAACGCAATACGAATGGAGGTGGGGATCGAGAGCCGATGCTGAGATTGGCGAAAAAGCCGTCAGCGAGTTTATGCTCGATATGTAAGCCTTGTCTCTCAAACCTCTCGCTGGACCGAGCTGACCAACAACTCGATACGAACTCGTAGCGCGGAAGACGATGATGCCGCAACTCACGAACAGCTTGATGCAGCTCAAAGGAAGAAGGAAAAGCAAGAGAAGGCATTGGAGAGGAAGCGATTAAAATCTGCAATAGAATCGGCAGCCGGGAGTGCATTACAAGACGTGACTCCGTCATAATACCCATTTGTACCCGAGTTTATCGACAACCGAGGCTACACTCGATATATGTCCATCCTACATGTCAGCCGGAGCATGCGCAAAGCTGTCGGACCTTCTCTTCAGCGTTTGCCAGGCTGGGACAGAATGAGATAAGAGGTCCTTTGGTGGTGGAGACCAGGAAGACGGGTGGTGGTTGTAGGGGAACGAAGCAAAGGGATGATACCGATGGGGTAGACTCTGCCCTCTTGTGGGACAGATTCTGACTGGCCTTCTGGTTCATCTTGGCGCTTTCTCTGATGTGCTTTGCACACTCTCAGCGTAGGTTGTCTCCAGGCTCTACAACATCGAGACAGCGGTTGCTTCCGCTACACTTGTGCTTGCACTGATGATTGCTACACAGATGATTTTGCATATTGCCTTGAATCAACGGGTAAAGATCTGCTCTTTGATTATTGCACGGTCTCATACATTTGCCTGAGACAGATGTGGAAGATGCAGAGCGAGCAAACAAGATCCAGCTTCGGCGCAGCTGTCGATCTACTCAAAGTCTTTGGAAGAGCTTCGAAATGCCAAAGGCAAGATCTGAATCCGACCTATCATGGGTATTGGATACAGTTCATAAAATACAGTCTGCTCATGTTCGGTGCATCGCAAGCGTCCGTGAATATGTATCCTTGCAGTTGTAGTGCGTAACCTCGCCTCTAATATAAGGTTGAATCATCACATCAGTCGACGAGATCGGAGATCGTATCTGATAACCAGCTCGTACTCACCTTGGGGCGTGTACAGCTATGGCGGATTGTCCGATGCGCTTCTGACATTGTGGGCAACTATCAAAGAGTCGTCGAAATTCAGGAAGAATAACCCTATTGACCTCGCGCAGGACTCACATTCGCATGTCAGAGATCCTGACCCTCTTCTGCTGACATAGGGCCAGATTCCGATCGACCTGATCTCGACGAGCCGTCAAGAGACCTTTAGTGATCTTGGCTTGACTCGCTTTCGAGTGGCTGTTCCGTAGTGTTCTGAGGAAGAACTGATGCACGTCCTGCATCGAGACCAAAGGTGTGAGCAAGTCTATCGTTTTCGTGGCGTCGATCCGGGTGCCGTGATTGGCTATGAGTGCTAGTGCCGGATTGATCAGAGGAGGCCTTGTGCCGCTGGGTCGCAAGTAGATGCGAAGTAGTGACAGGAAGATGCCGTTGGGGTCAGGCTGATCTTGATAGACGCGTGAGCAGTATCTTGAGAGGCATGGTGTAAGTTTCAATGCTGGCATCGAGGATAACGCTCGAACTCACTCCTCTGCCTCTTTGAGGCTGTCCAGCCGATAGACGTATATCTGTAAGGCTGCATCGTGATTGCCG
The DNA here is from genome assembly GCF_021052385.1 of Filobasidium floriforme. Classification (NCBI taxonomy): domain Eukaryota; kingdom Fungi; phylum Basidiomycota; class Tremellomycetes; order Filobasidiales; family Filobasidiaceae; genus Filobasidium; species Filobasidium floriforme. The sequence goes on from NW_025763639.1 coordinate 195,425, forward strand.
AGCTTGCCAAGCAGGATAGCGCGAACACGAGGAAGTTCTGTGTCGGAGCATGAAAGGTGAGTAGGCGTCATCGATGTCAAGGCGAACGACAGGCATACCTTCTGACTGCATTTTGCCTAGCAGACGGTCTGGCCTGTATTGTTCCGAAGTCCTGAGGAACTGTAACAACCGTGCTTCGCCATCTGTGCATTTTTTTCGCGTCAGACTCTACGCCTTGATATCGTTTTCAGTGAGGTGAAACTTACGCTTCTCATGTTCTGGATCACGTCGCGCCGATTTGAGATACAGCTCGGCGAGTTTATCGTGAAAGTCGGGGCCAGCCTCTCCCAACTCTCCCGTGATATGTTCCAGGTAGCCAATGCACGACGCTTCATCCGTCCCTTCGAGGTATCCGAGAACCCGGTGCCGTGGTAGCGCCTCCACTTCGGCCTCGTCGGCGGTAAAAATCTGGATAGCAGGTTTGTTAGGGAGCAACCAGGAACGTAGGTCTCGGGATTACGCTTACCCGCAAGCCAAAGACGGGGTCTTCCTTGAAAATCCAATCTGATTCCCGCAAGATCAAGTCCAAATGATCCGGTCCTAGCTTTTGCAGATATCGCACGGTCGGGTCGAGCTTGTCCAGCTTGTCTTCCTCGTCTTTCGCAAGTCTGGCGCAGAAGCAGTATTTGTAAACCGATACGAAGTGCGATGAAGAGGGAACGTGTCTTACTGTCTGAGCAGATCCAAGGCCTTCTCGTGCATCCGTTTACCTTGATACAGATCGATGAGATCTGAATACCTCTGTGATGTCACAATCAGTCTGCCGTACATATTGACCGCGAAGAGATGACTCACCTTCTTCTCCAATAGCAACTCTTCCACTTCCTCGACCTCGCACCAATTCTGGATTCGACAAAGACTACCAACCAGAACAGGCCTGATCGCCAGGTAGACTTTGAGGAGTGCCGTATAAACGATCTGAGCTGTCCGGACGAGTTGTTCTGGCGAGAGTTCGCTGAAGGGGACGTCCGGATAGTCACGAAGATCAGATCGAGGTATACCTTTGAATGGCGGCAGGCTGTCGATCGTCGGCGGACCGCCTGGTACAGCCGCCATGGCGCCGACGAGCTTTTGTCTCCGATCGGACAGGTAGTGTATCAACGATTCCAGTGCTGCTGGCGGGTATACTATCGTGAGAGCGAGAGATATGAGAAGATGAAGAAGAAGAAACGTGAAATGGAGCACTCTACATCACCCACCTTCATACTCGACCACCGAATCTTTGCTGGACTCGTGTAAAGTCGCCTCGTCGCCCATCACAGAACCCGCATCCCCGTCCCTGCCTTTTACACTCGCGCTGTCCTTTCCCCTGATGCTAGCACTATCTTTGCCTTTGATACTGGCACTGTCCTTCTTGATGCCTCCGATATGAGCTATTCCCTTGAGCATATCGACTGTACTCTGGGCCGTCGTATGTCGTTTCCCCTCTTCCAGGCTCTTTTGGATCGGCGTAAGCCTGCCATCTTCAGGCCCGCCGAACACTTGAACCCAATTCTCTTGTGGCACATGTAGAGGCCCACTGACGGTATCCGCCGGATATAGCGAGACTACTTTCGCCGGTGCGATATCGAGCTGGATGAATTCCTCGATGGCGGTCTCCCATTTCTCTTTGGAGAAAGCAGCGAGGGCGTTGAGTTTCCGAAATTTCAAGCCGTATTCTTCCTGTGGACGATTCAGTTCGCCGCGATCAACAGATGTCTCTCAGAACAACGCTGCCCGAGCCGGACTCACGCTATCCACTTCCTCGACCTTTCTACCCCTTATCGCAGTCAACATCCCCCGCCCATCTTCGAACCTTCCTTCCCTCAACGAATCTTCCAGGATCGCCTTCCAGGGTTCTCCACGTAGACACCAGAGCGCGCTGCCTTCCGTCTGCAGTTGTAGTTTGTCCAGAGGAACGGTCACCCAGAAAGCTGAACTCGGTCGAACATCTTCCGTGCCATCACTCTCAAGATCCCAAGATGTCGGTCTGGCCGAGACGGACAGACACCGGATTGCCGTATTCTCGATATGTCCCGCCCCAGTTGTCGCCGCAGCAGGACTATCCAGATCCACCTGTCCCCCGCCTACGGCAACTTCTTGCTGCACAGCCAAGGTCTGTTTAAGCCTGACTTCGATCTTGCTCCCACCCGACGAGTTTTGACTCTGGGTTGTTGACGAGGTTGAGGATGAGGCAGGGATGGCGCTGATGATGAACGGGTCGGCGAAGACCATATCATCTGGGATATGCGAATCCCCGGTTGAAGAAAAGTCGATCGGTGGGGTATTCGTCATCCGTCCCATAGAGTCGTAAAACACTCCTTGGTCACCTCGGAGTACCAAAGTCTCCCCATCCGTGACAGCATCCCCAGGTGCCGCTCCGGCTTCTCCTTCCTCGCCGAGATAGTCACTCCCGACTCCTAGACCGACGATCGAGTTGATCGCCGTGCTAGCCCCCGAAACAGCTCGGAACCCTTTCCCCACATAACCCCCTAATCCTCCAAAAGCGGCTCCCACGCCTAGACCTCCCGTCTTATCCTGAGCACTGGTACTAGGTGTCATCCCCAAGTTCGGTCCCGCAGCGCCTGATCCTGAAGGATTCGACGTCGTCGTGGATCCGGTTGGAGCTGGCGATTCGGTCACTTTCAAACCCGCCGAGGATCCCCGTTCGGTGGAGAACAAGTCCAACTCAAGGATCCCCCAGTCATTGGCATTGTAATGCAGATGGACCGTCGGTACCCGCTTTTTATCGTCCTTCTGCTTATTGTAAGACCCCCAAGCCTTGACCCCAGCGGGAAAGAGCATCAACCTCGGCGTATGAGGTAATGCGATCTCTTTGACAGTATGTGGTTTGCCGGAGAGATAAGTGAGTAGATGGACTTTCTTCCGAGCGCCTATGATGAGGATGGATATCCGGATCTTTTCGTCCTCGACCCTGGAGCTAGCTTCGAGGTCCGGCGTTCTCTTGGATTTACCACTTGCGGATTTGGGAGAGAGGTTTGATGCGGCGACCCAGACGGTACGGGTACAGATGGATTGAACGTATCGAGCCTGAGAGATCACAGTAGGTGTTTTCAGGTTCGGGAGGTCATAAAGCGTGACGGTTTGGTCTACAGGAACGAGATAACCAGATGGGTATTCAGTTCATGTCTATCAGAGCTAATGATCCGCTTGAACACTGATGTCACGTCGTGCCAGACTCACCGCTCAGAACGGCCAAAGCGTCCAGATCCTCCAAATATTCCAACTGATCGATCGGTTTTCTCGTTAGGCCTTTTCTCGTGCTAATCAGCTTTGCTTTTGGTACGCTCGAACCAACTACAGTAGGCAAAGGTGACAGCGTTATTTGTTAGCAAAAGTTGAGTAGGTAGAAAGACTGAAGCTTACCATCCTGTAGGCCTTCGAGCTGATACGTCTGTATGATTCCACCCGCAAGCGCTACATAGATCTTGCTTCCTGGGACAATCAACAGTTATAGCTTGTAAGCCAGCTAGGTCGAGCTGGGAGTATGGTGTATGACGAAGCAACGACTCACCTATGGGCAGGACGGCTTCGACCTTTTCCTTGATCCCGGAGATCAGACGAAAGCTCTGAAAAGGCGGCATGACAAGGGCTTGATGTAGTGACCACTTGATGCGTGGCTGTATGGGCTGTGACCTGCTTCACACTGCGAGGATTCAGGATCAAGACCGACGAGCGACGAGACTATCTCGAGCACAAGATCATGCATCATGCATCACCTGCGAGGAGCGGAATCAAATCCCTTCGAGTGTGAATGACGGCATCAGGCAGGCCGCTTGCTTTCGTCGGTGTCTTTCGCATTCCCGGGGGGTCGGATTCTTCAAACGATGATGATGGTTGATCTGTTCAACGTCAACCTTTGCAACTAAAGTACCGTCCATCGGCAACTACTAGACGTTTCTGGAAGAACTTACTGTCATCATGGTCGCAGAACCGTTCGTCGCCGCTCACTCGGCTCACGCTAGCGATTCCGTCGGACATCACATCATCCACATCTTCGGGAAACCTATCGGTAAGGGTTCACAAGAATGCCATTCAATGCTTGAAAATTCTGGCTCACTCGTTAAACTTTTCGCTTGCAGTTATGGACGTTCCTGTCTCTGCGGTCATCCTTTCTCTGATCGGAGCGATCGCTCTAGGAAAGCTGGTCGTCTCCATCCTCGTCTTCCTCGCCGAGACTTTCCTCTTCACCGGAGAAAGCGTACGTCCGGTACAGCTTCACGCTCATGATCACGGATCGCTTATCGACATACCATACTACACGTCCCTTTCCAACTGGTACTATAATTCTCGCTTGGTATAGTTGAAGACATTCGGAGCCAAACAAAACAGATGGGCAGTAATCACCGGTTGTACGTCCGGGATCGGGGAAGCTTTCGCCAAGCAACTCGCCAGGGCTGGATTCAACGTGTGTTTGATCGGGAGGAACGTGGAGAGTCTGAGGAAGCTGGAGCAAGAAATCTGTACGTCTTCGCGTGATCGATCTCGATTTTCCTCTCTATCCCGATTCCGGGAATGCAATGCTGATCGTTAAATACGGTATATCGCGCAGCGGCCAAGTCGCCCTTGGTGCAGACCACCGTCATCCCCATCGACCTCTCTCATCCGACTCCGGAAACATTCTCCGCCTACTCTAAATGGATCGCCCAGCCTGAAGTCCAAGTCGGCGTGTTGGTCAACAACGCTGGGGTTTCTCACTCGATGCCGGTGTCTTTCGCCGAGACAACTTTGGAGGAGATGGACAACATCTTGCAGGTCGTAAGTCGTCGAGAGCTTGACGATGCCTTTGTTTCTAGACTACGAATTGAATCAGTTTTATCTGATGATTCTTGTCCTCTCCTTGCCGACAGAACATCCACGCCACCCTCCTCCTGACCCGTCTTACCCTCCCGCACCTGCTCACCAAGAAATCCACCCCTGGTCCCAAAGTCAAATCCCTCATCCTCAACATCGGTTCTTTCGGCGGGACCGTGCCCTCCCCTTTACTGGCTACTTATTCCGCCTCAAAAGCTTTCCTCGCGACCTGGAACAAGGCTCTGGGTGAAGAGGTCAAGAAGGATGGCGTTGTCGTTAGGCTCGTCTTGCCCGGTTTCGTCGTAAGTTACGCTACCCCATGATCGAACGACCCGTTTCATTTCATTCTGGTATGAGACGGAACTTGAATCGAAACTAATCCGATGTGCGAATTCGATTACCAGGTCTCGAAGATGTCCAAGATCAGGCGTCCGTCGATGATGGTCCCCACCCCGCAGACGTTCGTCTCATCCACCCTAAAGTCTATCGGACTGAACCGAGGCGCACAGTCGAGGGTATACGAGTCCACTCCGTATTGGACTCACGCGGCGATGGATTACATCGTCGGATTCGTGCCTGAGAGTATTACCGTTTGGTACAACTTGAGTGAGTTGGCGTTTGGTAATTCCGATGAGCTAGGGCGCAATGAGATATTGACACGGAGAACTGGATCAGGGCTGCACAAGGATATCAGGGCGAGGGCTTTGAAGAAACAACAGCGAGACAAGCTCAAGAGCCAGTAGATGGTGGTCCACAAAATCGATCGGTACGAGTCTGAATCTCGCATCTCACATCAGGATTGAGGCGAAAGCATGGCGCACTGGGAGTTCGTGTAGGGAGATGTAGCGGGTCGAGCAGGAATGATGCTATATCGCCGATGCATGTGACGAAATTATATAGCATGCTGATTTCCCTAGATACTAGTACAGTACAATTTTGGTGAACCCCCTGCGCCTATATTACCGAACATGCGCGACTAGGCGTGATGTCTTGTCCTGTCCGAAACTTTCTGGGTTCTCCAACCCGCCGTACTTGTCGTCCATGGTGAGAGAGTGTGCAACCTCGGGATCGCTCTTGATGGCGACTATCTTCTTCTCGACGGTTCCCATCCCGCCCAAGAAGATTGCTGACAACAGGAAGGCTGCGAGTTGGCCAAGTACATCATATAAGCTTTCGCCCTGGTCCCGCGACTATATGAAGGGAGACTCCAACTCCAACTCACCGCCCAATGCAACCCCACAGCTCGTCCAGAACCCAGACTTGAGACCTGGCAAGAGCGCATCGGGAGGATATTCTCCATGACTGACGACGTTCTCGACCACACTCGAACTCTGTTCGACCTTCTTTTGCGCGATCGACGTGTAGACCAGCGTGGCGATCGCCGTGCCGAAAGCGTTCCCGACCTGCAAAGCCGTCTGAAACAGCCCTCCCGCCGAGCTGTGTTCCGAGGAGAGGGACAGCTTGGAGACGAAGATGAGTCCGACGGCGACTCCGAAATCCGCCCCGGCCACGCAGAGGATCATCGCCCAGAACTCGTTCGTCCAGAAGATGGCGCCCGGTTTGATCACCGCGTAGAGCAGGGGCGCGATCGCTGTCATGACGGCACCGACGCACAACAAGATCTGGCCAGTGACATGCGGTACCAGAAAGGCGATGAGGATGTTGCATGCCAGTCCACTGACTGAAGTAGGCAGGAAGCGAAGCTATAGAGCAACGAGATTGATTAGCGCGTGTCTTGCTTGAGAGGGAGATGAACCACTTGCCATTGTTTGAGAAGGCTTGAGGTGGAGGACTTGTTGGTAGTACAAGTCGGTGAGCAGGAAGTACCCGCTAAAGGAGGCGAAATTGAAAAACTGTTCGGGGGTCATCAGTTTGGCTGTTTGATTGCCATCTCTCAAGCTAAAATACTCACGATGAAACCGTAGACCACGGACAGCTTCCCCTTGCCTCGCGTGAAAAGGGCCAGCTTGAGGAGAGGCGGCCTGTTGAGGCGGTTTTCGATATACCATTCCCAGCAGATGAAGATTGCCAGGAGGCATACGGAAACGACGAGCATGGCAATGATCTCTACACAAAGACAGACTCGATTTCAGTCATGCGAGTTCGAATACGATCAGAATATGCTCATGCTGCTCACCTGGTGTACGGAAACCTTGAGACGCCGTCGGACCTGACGTAAACACATAGAGCAACATGACGAGCCCCGCTGTGGACAACAAGGCCCCGATGAGATCGATCCTCCTATCCGCCCCGGGTTCTGGTCGATGCGAAGGGACGGCCCAGAAGGCGCCGATCACCGGGATGATGGCGATCCCGCAGGTGATGTAGAAAGCGGTGCGCCATCCGTGACTACTACGGTAACAAGGTCAGACAGCGCAGGACTAGGACAGTCAAAGCAAATGAAACTTGCCTTCCACTATCCGCCAACGACCCCCCAAGCAGTACACCCACCGCTGCACCAATCGGGTTTCCCGCCCCATATGCCGCATACATGATACTCCTCCTCCGCCCCTCGGGGTGATTCTCGGCGATGATCCCGATGGCTGACGGGGCGCCTAACGAGGCCCCCAACCCAGCCAGAGCTCTCAGGATGAAGAACGGTACAGCTTGCGAATCACGGACCAGGCCGCAGCCTAGGCTGAATACGCAGAAGAGGAACATGCCTAGGATGAAGGTGTATTTCCTGGAGATGATGTCGGCGATCCGACCGGAGAGGAGCAGTAGACAGCCCTGGCATGATATATCCGAACGGAATCAGTCAAGTCGCACAGTATCGACTGGAAGCCGCAAATGCTCTGCAGAAATGCTTACGTATGACAGTACATAGCTGTTCAGGATCCAAGTGAGGTTCTCTTGGGAAATCTCCAGATCACGCCCGATGGCCGGGAGCATCAACAACACCGATTGACCCGCCATGGCCCACAAAAAGCTCGTCGAGGTCGTACATGATGCGATAGCCAGAGTGGTCTTCAGCGAAGGATTTTGCTGGACGATAGACTCTTTCGAAGGGTCTTTCCAGGAGAACCGGTGTTGGCGGTGTATCTTCTAGACCCTGGCTAATCGCGCTCTTCGCAGGGAGAAACGTCTGATCTTGTTGTGGGCTGCCTGTCATTCTGCCCATGTTCGACGTCCAGAGCGAATTGCATAGATCCGAGTTGGTAACGTATACTCTAGCGTGAACTAGATTGAACAAATATCTTTGTATACCCTGGCCTGTGATCTCTTTTCCCGCACATCATCTCGATGTCGCCATCGGGTCGGGGCGTTGGTGGAATTATCTACCGAAGTCGAACCCTTGACCGCCGGATCCTTTTTATAGACCAACCCTCGGCGTTCCTCGACGGGAGGATTCCAGTTACGGCATCGCATCGCAACCACGATCGCCGCAGCAAGTCTACTAAGTGCTTTCAGGATGATCCTAGAGTTTGCAAGCGGCCAAACCTCATCCCGATCCTCCCGCCACTACGCAACGAGCCCCAACACCTGTCTTAGCTGCACCCGTTCGACAAGTTGAACGTCTCAGCGCGCATGAATTGAAGTTGAAGGTAGCTGGAGAGTTCCGTTGCCCATGGAGGGTTCTCAAGGCGTTACCAGAAGTCCTTTGGCATCTGCAGTTGGTTTTCGGCACTAGGCGGCGTCTCTAGAGCTGTCATGAAGATCCTGCGCGCACTTCTGAAACACGACGTTCACGGGCTCCTTTATGCGCACAAGTCCTGGTCGCTCGTACGCTCCTTGGGACGTTTCGTTCGTTTCGTACCAACATGCCCGAACTACATAGACGAATACGGGTTTCACCCGACACTCGTTTGAAGAGAGACTTCGTGTCCTCGTCTGGAATCTTTACGTTCACTTTCGGATTCGATTGCGGGTAGCAGGGCTCTCCCGTGCAGTCGTGAGTAGAAACAACATTCGCTCTGTACCTTGATCTGCAACAAACCATCACTGTGGCATCAGCACACCACATCACGACGAGACGATGTCGACCACAACCACCAGCCAACAAAACACACCTTCCTTGAAGCAATCCCTTACACTGATCACCTCCTTGATCGACACTTCACCTCCAGTATACTACGAATCACGTCGACCGGCACTACGTTCGGTGTTTAGCTCCCCTGGCGGTCTGAGCGCTTTTTGTTCCCCCGCCTCATCCCCTGTCACAACGTCGACCGGGACGACCACCACAGCCAGTACTAGCGTTCGAAACAGATCCGGTCACAGTCGCAAGCCGACTTCTTATGATTCCCCATTGACGATACACGCCCCGCTCGATTTCCCTAATGTCAGCCCGAACAGTCGGACCCGGGCCGTCTCGCTCGTCCTTCCCCCGCCTCAGACTATCGCTGAGCATGAAGAGCTTATGCCGATCGGCAAGCTCGATGCCAGGGACAAAGCTGATAACGGGCTGAAGGGGAAGAAGAAGCTCCTAAGGCCCGTCCCGAAACGATCCTCCACCATCTCGCCAGAGATAGGTCATCATACATGGGGAAGCCTCCCTCCACCCCGAGCCCCCGCCGAGATCCTTCACCCTCTGTCTCCCCCGATAGAATGTCTAGCCAAATTCACATTGTCCCCACCGACGGGCACGATGCCCCCACACGAGTACGTCTGCGAATCACCTGCGAGCGCGACCGACTCGCCCTGTTCTTCTTCACGAGGAGGTGGGTTTCGTTCGGCTTTGGCTGAACCTCGCGTGAGTCAGATCGAGGTGACCAGTACGTGGGCCATGCCATCACACAACAAGCACGTGAATGTACCGATGACCACCGTCGATCGGGTCGGGCCTCGGTTGTCCTTGGCGAAATGGGAAGACCGGCTCTCGCTTCCTCGAGAACCTAGTCTGAGACGCTCGGTCTCGTTGAGGAACGGGATAAGGGATCCGGATGGGATGGGGCATAAACGAAACGCCTCGGATTCGTTGTTACAAGGTCTGCCTGCGATCCAGTCCGGTGTTTCACAAGAGCCCGGTCGCATGGCTTATCTGGCACATCGGCCTGCTCCTGCCGTGCCTGGCCATGGGCAAGGGAATAGTAGACGAGAGCTTCGGCCGACGACGAGAAGATCCAGGACTCCAGTCCAGTATCACATCGGCAACAACAACATCAACAAATCGTCCGACCTCGATCGACTGTCGACCTTGTCCCGGCAGACCTCGACCGACAGCCTGAAAACAATCGGATCATTGAGACGAGGTCGTTCGGGGAGCGTACGCGAGATCGTGCCCAAAGCCGTCTCTGAGGTGGAGAGCAAACCGATGGGTACTTGGGAACGGGTCCGAGAAGGAGCTTCAGCTGTCAGGTCTCGTCGAGGATCGTTCGCTTCGATCTGGTCCACCTCGCGCTTAGCATCCGAGGTAGAGACGATAAAGGCTGATGGGGCTGCAGCGACAATGACCAATATGGCAGGTCTGGATTGCGAGGTCGAAGATGGGATGGTAGATGATCTGCAGACCCATATAGCTGAAGAGGGCGATCTTGAGGAGGACGAGATGTTTATCGGATTCGATGACTTGTAAATTAACAGCTCAATTATGTAGATCGATCAGATTTGATGACCTGCTCGCTTCCAGTCACGGAGCATAATGGTCTCCTCAATTGAACCTCACTTGAGCAGCATGGACAGGCTGCCCATACACTTTCTCGTGATACTCCTCGATCTCCTCCTTTGTCCCGCAAATCACACCTACGAACATCCTTCCTGACCCGTCTATTGGCTCGGAATGTACGTCCCCCGTGAAATCAGCTCGCCACTTCAAAGCTACCCCATGATGCGCCGCCCAGACCATAGGCTGACTCCCTACAAGGTGATGCAGCTCGGAATTCCTGTTGACGATGCGGGACCAAGAGATGGGATCGTACGACCCGTCGATTTTGACTTCGGCCCGGTTGGATAGTTGACATGCAGCTACTTGCCGTAATACCTCCACAGGACAAGTTCGCAGAAAGACGGTTGGCTGGCCTACGAGCACACAGCCTTACTTGTATCTCGGCTTGAGAGGTCCCGTGGCTGCTGTAAAGTACGGTCCGTCCATATGCCACCTATAACCCTGTACAGATTCTTCCTGTCCCGCAAGCTTGATCTGAATAGCACAATACCCTTCTGAAAGGTTTCGATCCTGATCAATAACCTTCAAAAAATGCAAGATCGGGTTTGCTACCTCTCCGACCAGCCGGATAGTCTCGTTCGGGTCCTGAACGAATTGTGCGAGTTGCCGTGCGATGATGTTCAGATTCAAGGCGCTCGCACTGGATAAGCGATGGAACGAGATGATCTCCCGTTCGCCCTGCCCGGTGACTCGGACATAGGCGGTATCCCCGCTTGGGTAGAATTGTTCGGCAGTCACCTCAGATTCTACTTGCATGATCGTACGATGCCTCAACGACGATGTCCTGAAGAGAGAAAGAGTGATTGGTAAGTCTCCAGGGTAGGGATGGCTTTTTGGCTTGTTGGCCCCTCGGTGTTTGAAGGTCGAGCAGCTGATGATCGGCGGCCGGGTAGTCGGTGGCCGCTAATCACGTGATCGGTCGTGTGGACCTTACTACGTCATTCCAACCGCCCTGGCTATATAAACCAGGCCCAAGTTACCGTTTGCAAAAAGTAGGATGCAGTTTAAAGTTTCGACCTTCTATGATAATCAAGATAAACAGCGGCCTGAAAGGAAACCCAGTACTTCATTCTGCAACCTTCAATCAGTAGCATTCAACCAGAACCACTCTGCAACCATGTCCGAAACCGTCATCCGCGCCATCAACTCGTCCATCACCATCTTCTCGGTACCCTTCTCTCGATTCGGGATCTTGCCCATCGGAGGTCGTTCGACCGCCATCAAGCTCAAGAACGACGAGGTTTTCGTGCTCGCCTCTAGTCCGGCTGACAAGGAGACCATCGATACTATTAACGCTATGGGTACCGTCAAGTAGGTCTCGGCTCACGCGATGTCTACGTCTCGCTTTTCTGCCGGGATGAGGCTGATCTCGCAGTGCCTTGTTTCTTTGTCATGACAGGTACCTGTTGACGCCAGATTTCGTACATGCCATGTACATCTCCGACTTCTTCAAGCTTTACCCGGATGCCAAATGTATCGGACCCGAAGGTATCGCTCAGAAGAAACCGGACGTCAAGTGGGCGGGCGTATATGGAGAGGGAGGCGAGTCAAAGACGTATGGGTTCGAGGACGAGGTAAGACGAGAACCCCTCCCCTTGAAATCTCGCCACTACTCCCGTTGATCCGTGTCACTAACCTCCTCCGAAACCCACCCTGGCTGCCCTCCTTAGCTCAAACTGCAATACTTCCCCGGCCACGTGAACAAGGAGATCGCCGTCCTCCACATGCCCACAAAGACGCTCGTCGAGGCCGACCTCTACTTTAACCTCCCGCCGACGGAACAATACTCGAAGACGAGCCAGAGCTCGAAACCGATCTGGCCGTTGAGCCTGTTACAATCGGGTATGAAGAATGCCATCCCGAGGTTGACGGGGAAGGACAAGGCGTGAGTTCATGGCGAAAATCTAGATGTTCAGCATCGCGGATGAGAAGATTTCGAGGCTCATTAGTGGGATCGTATCTACCGTGCTGTACGCAGTGCCATGTCCAGGGATACCAAGATCGTCGCCGCTTGGGACTTCGACAGGCTGATCCCCTGTCACGGAGACGTCATCGAGACGGGTGCCAAACAGGTCTGGCTGGACGCTTTCAAGGTCTATCTCGACAACTGATCGAGATCGCGGCACAAAGCAAAGACTCGAGTGAGATTGGAGTTCACGGGTTGAGGGGAGATATGTGCGGGATGGGACGAGGTGTGGTGCTCGATAAGGCGAATTGGGAGGATGTCCCGAGGTTCAGGTTGTAAGTTACAAATAGATGCAGGAAGGGATTGATTATAATCGATTGCGGCCGACATTCCTACCTCCTCGAGGTCTTCTTAATATCGACAGTTTGCCACAATCACCAGGTTCTTGCTCTACCTTCAATCCTGCATTTCCTCCTCCCAAGCTCTCTCGTCCGCTTCAGAGATACCTAACAGATCGACCAACTTGGTCTCCCCCGAATCTTCCCGCTCGTAGGAAAGGACGTAGAAATACTTCTCCTTGTATATCCTCTCGGCTCGAGGGGATAGACGCGGAGAAGGGGTGACCCGCCAAGAAGACGAGGCAGAGCTCTCGGCACTTCCTCCTCGATTTTGGTTCTGATCGAGGGCTAGATCGACATCGATGACCTTGCAAGGTTTCCTCTTCTTCTTCTTTTGCGCGCCGGTCGTCCTAGACCCTTTCCCCCGGACCCGTCGACGAGGCGGACCCTCACTACCTCCCTCGCTCTCGCTGTTATAGCTGACACTTCGACTCTTCCCAGCGACGATCTCGAATTGTCGGCGTTGATACCTCTCGTACCTTTGACTACGGGACGAAGGGCCTGATATAGGTGGTCCTGCGTTATGTTTCGGTCGAAGTCCGAGATCAGAGTCGGGTGAGACGGGACGTTTTCGTTTGTGGCTCCGGGGTGCTATATGATTCCGACGAAGATATTCCCGGGCACTTAGCTTTACAATGCACGGTTACAGGTCTCATGGCAGGCGTACTTACCAGGTTTGGCGGCAGGAACAGGAACGACGCTGGGAGGCTTGGTAGGACTCCGCTTGATCGGACTACGAATGACTAGGATCGTATCCTCCGGTACCTCCTCCGTCAGATCTACCACTTGGACCCCCGCCCCCTCTCTGTCTTTTTCTTTCCTTTCCTTCTCGTTGTCTGCCTCGACCGAAGGTTCTTTCGTGGGGAAGAGCTTGATTACAAGCGGATCCGGTGTCGAGGTTGGTCCTGGGATCGTTACCGATACGTTTGTCTGTAACGGTACCGGTGCAGGTGCAGCTTCAGATACGGATACGGCCGCCAATCCAGGTGCAGTTGCAGCAGCTGATAACTGGGCTGGCAAGATTGGTGCTGGACTTGAAGCTGGTGCCACCTGTACCGTCGCTGTGACTGTGGCTGACGCATCGATAACATCGATCGCCGTCGGGCAAGCGGGAATCTTTATAGGTACTTGGTTCGTAGGTGCAACCTTATCGGCAGTAGGAGAACGAATCGAGGCTTGAGTCTGAGTTCTTTCAGGAATGACGGCGGGAGGACGGCCGGAAGCGGGATGAGGTGGAGGTCGAAGAGCCGGTGGAAGGTGAAACCCGTCCGAAACACCCGGTCGATCTGGCTTGGAGGCCGGGATATCCGGTCGTCTTGGCGGATCTCGAGCTCGAGACGAGGTGCCTGTCGGACCTGTAGAGAAGGACGGTCGGCCTGGCAAAATCAGAGTGGAAGGCTGTCGATGCTGTTGAGAATTCTCTGGGCGAAGCATGAAGTCGAAATCAACCTCATCAGGCAAGCCGAGCACCCGCTCATTGAAAGATGAAGCTGAAGCAGGTGGAATCCATGGTGCTAGACCGGGAGGTGGCGGTGGAATAAAGTTGAATCCTGAGCTAGCAGCACCAGTACGTTTTTCCTCAACAGGAATATCAACCCGGGCAGCTATCCTAGACGCCAACGATTGTTCGCGTGCGCGCTGTAATCGCAGGTAGTCCTGCTCTTGCTGGTGTCGCTCCAGATCTTGCTGATACCGCTGGTACCGCTCTTTGAGCATGACTTGGTCACGATTCGGCTCAGACGGACGATGTACAGACCTAGCCGGCTGAGATGGTCCCGCTTGGCTTTGAGCATGTCGGTGCTGATGTTGATGCTGTTGGGATTGCCTCGATATGTTTCGCGGTGGGTATTGGTATGCGTGCCCGTTGCTAGTATATTTGCTAGCATTGTCGGACGTGACGATAGGCGGAAGGAACGGTACGCCGGACCTAGAGCCGAGATCTGTCATGTGATCGGCCTGTCAGCTGGACGAGCCAGGCGACTCGAGCGATTTGATTTCACGTACCGGGGGCTCTGTAGAACGTTCCCATGACGGGCCCAGGGCGTGGCTGCGTTAAGGTTTGCGGACCTTTACTCGTCAAAGGAGGGTCGCCTGGATGAGATATATGTATACGTGGACCCCCAGGAGGGAGTTTGCTGAATGTGGTGTATCCATGGGGGTCACGGTGGGCGGCTGAGCTGGACTTCATCCTGCGAGCAAGATGCACGATGATCGAACGAGTCAGGCGATATCGCTTACGTGGATCGAACGGTTTGTGTTGGCATACCTATATATGATCTGAATATGGGCGGGGAGGCCCTTTCTACCAAAGACGAGAAGGATTGAACTTTCTATGGCGTTTGCGGCTCTTCCGATGACGTGTGGTCGTTTCCGTGTGATCTTGCGAGTAGTACGGATGCGCAAATCGGTCAATGCGGTGATGTAGTGGCAGACTATATATACGAAAGCAAATTGAAGGGATCAGATGTTTAGAGATGGATCCCATCTTCATGTGCCTGGAAGATCGGGAAACGGGGTCGAGGGCGGAGTCGCTGCTTTATCGAGGTTTCGACGACACGTTAGAACTGTTGTTTTGATCATCATCATCATCATCATCATCCCTTCTCCGCATCAAAGACATTTTGATCATCAAAGGGAGAAGGGCACAGGCTGGAAGCGGGAGGAACCCGTTGAAACCTTATCAAAGGGGTCAAAGGATGCGATGATCAGTCCGACTCGCCTATACGCCCGGGTAGAAACAATCGCGTGTGATCAGCGATTTGCTCGTGCCGAAGTCCCCCGCCGCCACACGCCACGCCGCCGCGCGGATCAACTTGAAACGCGGCATCGCGTGGCAAAGAAGCCCGATGATCATGATGATCGCGAGGGAGACTGATGGCATCACTCGATTTCGGTGATATCTGGGGAATCAAGACATGGCTTGAAGAGGAAGGGACTGTTGGACGAGTATCAGTGTTGATGTAATAAGGTACTTCCCGAAGTTGATTTCTGCCGTACGATTTCTCAATACTGAATTGCATGAGGGAATAGCATCTTCGCGCCATGAAACCGGCAAATCTAACTGTCCCATACGACAAGAGCTGACGAGGACTCCGTGACTATGGGGATATGACAGGCGTATCCAGGCGTTGCAAGACCAGCTGTACGGCTACCGTCTCGCAAACCCGTATTCTATAATCGTAATAAGACACACAAGATCGACTCGACCTTGGGGGACGCAGACGCTAATCGCTACATGTGAGAAACCATCTAGGTGAATTTGAAACGATATACAGACTGTGGTGAGGGATCGAACGTCTACTCGACCAGTCTCAGCTCTCTCGTCCGATTTCGCGCGTAGACGTCTTTGTACCTGTTCCAGATGCTGCGATGACAAAGTGCATGTTCAGTCTCGATGACTTGGGGTTCGACTCCGAGATCTACTCACCGCATGAGTTCGTCGATGTATTGTTTCTGGTAATCATGTAATTCTTCGTTCGAAGGGTTCTGGTTCTGCTTGACGATGATCGGCCGACCAACTGTGATGAACGGTACCTTTAGCTCTAGCAGCACTATCCGCCTCCCGCGATGTGAATTTTGACTTACCGACAGATACGATCGGATGCCGGAAAGGCTGTGGCGGCAGGCAGAAAGGTAGATAAATCAGCTTCTGAGCGCAACAACCGATAGCGGATGGTAAATAGTCCACTCACCATTAGACCGAGGTTATCTACTCGCAAGTAATGGTGAATCCCAGTCAGCCTAGCCCACCTTGAAATTACCTTGAAGCTCAAACTCACAGTTGAAAACGCTATCGATGGCCAGACCCAGGTTCGCAAACCATCCCAACGTTAGTACTTCATGCAAACGGCATTCGCATCAAGTAGCAGCTCACCCTCGACCGTGAAACAAGGGCAACGTGAATCCGAACACCTTTTGAAACTTCTTCTGAAGCTTGTAGACGGTCGTACCTCGATTGTTTGCCCTACGGTTACCGCAACGATCAGCTTCAGAGGGCATTGAATTGCCTATATAAGGCGAAAGGACAACCCACAATTGTTCGTAGACCTGATCGCAGCAGCGAGAGTTTCAGTAAACAGACACAGCGCGGATTGGGGAAGTCTCCCCACTCACGTCATTCTCTCCAAACGAAAACACGGGGACCAACCCAGCTCTACCCAGATTTCCTCGAAATCAGCCTGCTCTATCCAATCCTTTCAGATCCCGCCTCTTCGATCATCGACTCACCCTTCCCTGACAGCCAGCTTGATGAACCCCAACCGCTTCTTCAAGGTCAAATCGTTCGTTCCCGGGTGAGCCGCCAAGCTTTCCGCAGCTCCGCCGACGACGATGGTGATGCTGTTCCCGGGACCTTTGCGCAGGATGTTTGAGCATGATTTCTTGGAGACGGAACAGACGCCCAGGGCGAGGAGTATGTCCCGGTACAGAGGGATCTTGAAGTTGGAGGCTGCGAAGTTCAAGACCGGGTTGTAACAGTTAGCTCATCTTGTCAGCGAGATACAGAGGGCGTTCTCCGACTTGCTCAAGGTAAGGAGATGAGGCTTGATCCCAGGAAACTTTTCCGAAAACCCGGTTGCTGCGAGTTACAAGTAACGTGTGATGGTAAGCGGCCGCACTGATAAAGGGACATTGCTTGATGTAGCTTACCATCCGTCGCAAAGTTGACGAACGCTCCCGTCCCGATGATACCTATGGTGAAACAAAGGATATCAGCTTGATACAGCTTTGTTCTGCGGTAGTCGAGCCTTCGACGGAAGGGCTATGTACCATGCGGGTGATATCCGAACACATACGGCTTGTCCGCAGGTAGCTCGGCTTCCTACAATACCGAATATTGAGTACTTCAGCGTTCTGATCGTCGAATGAAGTGAGGTCCTCCGAGAAGTCGCTCACCTTGATCATGCTGAACAATGACCATGACAATAGGGGTCATCAAACTGATCAGCGATCTCGCTCGACTATCATACCCTTCCCCACGCTCGAAGCTCACCTGACGGGGTAATAACCTAAACCCTCGACCCAAGAATGCAAAGCAAGCAGAGGAGGTTTAGCTACCTCGAACCTCCCATATGAACCTGGTGACTCGCCGGCAAAATGTTGAAAGAAGATCGACCGCCTCAACTTCCGACTGACCCGTCCTCCATAAGCCGGCGCCTTGTCCATGTACATGAAGATCAGGTAAGGGAATACGATTGGCCAGAAGAGGGGGATCGAGCTGTGGATTATGGATCATACGTGCGTGATTTGAGTCGATATGAGAGAGCAGAGTGCGCAAGAATCGAGGGTCAGCCGATTGACTTGGTTTGTATTCGATTACTTGCGCAGAGAAGAAAGGAGATAGGAAGGCTTACCAGAGGAAGAGAAAGAGGACTACGCTTGCGAATAAGAGGAACGACCAGATTGCGACAACGGCCGTCTGTGTTCGACGTTGGAGAGGAATTGAGAGCGGGGCGAAGCTATTTACAACGAAGAAATGGCAGATCAATCAGTGATAGTGTTAGGAAATACGATATGACACAGTCTATATGATGAGCCCGCACTCACTGTACGTCGACGTCCAGATTGGGAGTCGGCATCTTGATCTCTGGCATCTCCATCATCTTCGGCAACTTGCTCATCCTCTCCCTCAAGCTATCCAACTGCAGACCTTCGATCACATTTCGCCCGAGGTTAGTCGTTCCTTTTAGTAAGGAGTTGGTGGAGTCTGTTGAGGCTTCGCGGGTTAGGCCGTCGGGACGCTTCGAATCAGATCCAGATGCTGGTTTAGGTTCAGGTATGTTTGAGGAGGAGGCATGGTTTGGGTCAAGCTGGCGAGGTAGATCTCCGTCATCGAAAGAGAGTTCAAACCCTGATCTATGTCGGAGACGAGGAGAAGAGACGGTCGAGGATGTGGCAGAGGGGAATGCCGAAGACTGGGTAGAACCGAGGAGGTCGGATGACATGATGCGATCGTCAACCGGAATGAGCTCGGAATCGCCGGTAGCTCGTCCGCTTGAGCGGGATTTGGCTGCTAATGAGCTAGTAAATGGCGAGATTTGTGGATGAATGCGATGGCAGAGTTCCCTATGCTCCAGTTTGCATGTTTGAACAGTTGAGACGTTTGCGGGATGTAAGTTATATATCGCGATATCGTCATACACACCTCTCGTTCTCATGACGACGACGAGTGCCCGAGGTTGTCGATTACGTAACCACGTCGATCACAAGAGATCCGGACTGTCGACGTCCTCGACCTATGCAGCACAAGCACCCACAAGTTCGCAAATACACAAGACAATCCTCTATCATCGATCATCTATCAATACTAGCTCCTGCCACCTGATACCCGTACCGCAACACCTGAGCCTCTGACCATGGGTCAAGCCTTCAGCGGCGGTTCGAACCCTGCTGTAAGTGTACCAGTAGCTCTCAAAAGCAAGCAGCAACTCTCTCGCCAAGATTGAGGCTAATGTACTCTTCCCGCTCTATATAACTTGCAATCGACTGACAACGTCTCCTCAGGACGGTCAAGTTAATCCTCCACCGGGATATGTGACGCCAGACTTCCCATCACTCTATCGGCCGGACATCATCGGGTACTTCAGTCGACCTAGCGATGGTTATTTCTTGTACTACGCTGAAGGCAAGTCCGGGCCATTACGTTCCGACTCCCCTGAAGACTCGTTATGTTTATGGCCTTGACTCTCTGTACATGATACGCATATCACCTACTTGAACCGCAGACATCTTCCACTTTACCCTCTACTGGCACATGATCTTCCACGCCGCTATATTCGGACTAACCGGAGCATGGTTCACCTTTGTCGCCCTCCTCTCCCCTACATCTAGCGTCGGAGTCCGTTCTTTTGGCACTTTCAACGGCGGCCCTGACGGAGGTGACAGGAATAAGATCAGACGGGCGAGGACGGATTTCAGGACGAACACCGAGGTGGCTGAGGAAGGCGCTTTAGGGATCGGACTGGGATCTGGGATGACTATGGGCATCGATGGAGAAGTCGATCTTGACGATCACAATAGTATCGGGAAGGGCAGGAAAGGGTCGGCTAGCGATAACGACGCTGCCAAAGGTGGACTTCGGAAGAGATCGAGGTCGAGGTCCAGATCTAGGAGGGGGTCTGGCGGTCGACCTATCCGAGGACCGGGGCAGCATAGGGATCCTCTCTGGACATTGGAAGATGAAGTAGAGGCAGCGGAAGAGGAGAGAATGGAGGGAAGGTCTAGACGGGCGTCTAGAGCGGACGGGTTGAAGATCATGGATTTCGCAGAGGGGGCGGACGATATCCCGCTCAGACCGACCAAGAGCGGATTGAGCCGCAGCGGAAGTCAGGGCGGGCCATCGGCCAGGGGATCTTCCTCCTCGATCTTGCACCACCCGAAACCTCGGCATCACGAACAATACCCACGTCATCAAACGAATTCGCTGTTGAGTTCGCATTCGGACCAATCTAGCGAGCTGGAGACACATCCTTCAGAAGCGTTCGCGGATCCGAAGAAAGGTCCGCTCCTGAGGTTACCGCCTCGGACACCTTCTCCGCCTTCGATGAGCCCCGACCCGGAGCCCGACCAAGACTACTCCGCGACAGATGATGGTGATGATCCGGACTTGACCCTTAACAGGCCGATCTCGCATACGGACGTACCGATTCCTAATCAGTCGCAGTATTCTCTACACCGGGAGGAAGATCTAAGTCGGGAGGCTTCTACGGGGAAGTCACAACGAGCCCTTGGAGAGCATGGACATGATGGACAGGAGCATGATCGGTTCGGGCCGATCAAGTCCTTCTTTTCTTCGCACCGCGAACACGACCCAAACCACCCCCGTTCCAACCACATCCATTTACATCGTTCCGACACCGATACAACCACAGGTGCTAAAATACCCCGACACCCCACTCCACGAAGACCTAAACCAAAGCACAGCCGCCGACCCGCTCCAATCTGGCTGGCCGCTCTGCCTTTCCCATTCTTTGCGGTCTGGGGTTTGACGAGCGCGGTGATCATGTCGACCATCATCGGGTTCGTTTTGAGTGCGGTTTATAACACCGCCGGGTTTGAGATGTCTACGTGAGTCGGCTACCCGGCCATCGAAGGATCAGATGCTGAATTTTGAGCGCATCCGACTTTAGCTGGGTTCCTTTCTTGTGGGCCGTCATTGAAGCGTCTTTGGTGATCATCTCGTAAGTGGCCTAAGTTGCACAAGCTTTGCGCAAGTGCTGATAGTGGCCCTATACGATGCTTACTATGGTCGTTTCAGATCTTATTCGACCTTGACGTCGGTATTATAATTCACATTCTCACAAGGCTGGTGGTATGGTGGTCTTCAACGTTGTAGTACAAACTCAAGAGGCCATTTCTTTTGTCAAGCCGGTTGTATCGATTTCGCCTATAATAAACTTGCGATGGTGCTTCTGCTGCGGGAAAAGACGAGAGTTTCGCTCATTGCTTGAATTGCTTGCCAATTGTGATCGAGGAGATCTGAGCGTTTTGTGAAACGTGCCGATGTCCGCGTCAAATCCGGCGTTCCCGAACTTTGGTTGATATCCCTCATCACCATCATCCTTCCTCTACCTTAGCCACAAGTTCATTGCCTTATCTCTTGCCATACACCATACCAACCGCCTTTAACAATCAGATATCCGCTGGGAGCATCGCGCATTCCTGCTTGTTGTTTATTACCTCAGCGATCTACGACCTAAACCTGCGGATCTGGACACATCACATCGATACAATGGCACTCGTCGTAATCTCAGGATACCCTTCTTCCGGGAAATCAACCCGGGCGGAGCAAATGAAGACGGACTACGAACGACGAATACGAGAGAACGACGGAGTTGTAGATGGGATCCGGGAGGTCGTTATCATCAACGATATCGACTATGACGGCCGCAAGCCTTATGATAGTGAGTCGGTCGTCTTATCATTACGGAACGGTTCGACGTCAAGCTGACCTTGTCCACCCAGCTTAGACTCCCTCACGGAGAAACCCGCTCGAGCACACGTCTTTACGCAGGTCACTCGTATGCTCTCCCCATCACGCCTGGTCATCCTGGACGGTCTCAACTACATCAAAGGGTTCCGGTATCAGCTTTGGTGTGCGGCTAGGGAAGCGAGGGTGCGGCAGGCTACGTGTTATGTCGCTGCGCCTGAAGAGGTGTGTAGGAGGTTTGAAGCAACGAAGAATGAGGAGGATCGGTACAAGCCAGAAACGTGAGCTCCTCTGGCTAAAGTGTCTGATTGGGAGCATCCAGAGGCTCATTGATATCATCATCGAATTGATCAGGCTGGACAACCTCTTCATGCGGTTCGAAGAACCTTCCTCAATGGTCAGATGGGATTCTCCGTTATTCAGTATAGCGTGGGACGACGATATCTTGAACGAAAGCGCGTCAGGCGAGGTGCAGGGGGAGTCGGTGGCTGAATTCCGACGGAATACGACTCTGGATGATATTTGGGCTGCTGTGACGACGGGAGCGAAGAAAGGGCCGACGGCGGCGGTTGCTCAGGTGAGTCTGCGAGCAGATCTGCGCGGTATCGGGATGTCAAGTTCGTCGCCGATGCATTGGCGTTTGTTATGTTACAGGCGACAAAACCTCCACCGGACGCCCTGCAGGTCTTAACCAAGACGACGTCTTCCCTCCTCTCAGCTCTTCAAACACACCTCGCTATGAACCCATCCCCTTCTCCCGCTTTTCCCCTTCTGACGACCGGCTCCTCAACCTCGAAATCGAAATCGAAGTCACCCGGGGAAAAGTTCCTGATCCACCTCCCACCGCGAGCGGTCTCGCCGAGCGAACTTCAACGCCTGAAACGGCAGTTCGAAGGGATTCAGAAACGTGCTCTCGTCAGCGGAGGTACAGGGGCGAGGGAGGGAACATGGACGGAAGAGGCGATCTCGGAGAGGTTCGCTAGGTATTTGATGGAGTGTTGGGGGAGTAGCATACATTGAGCCTTGGGAACATCGCGGGGACTGTTGGTCCTCCCAGTATGGGACGGATTTTGAGTATATCTTGGTACGGGTATCTACATGACTACTATATCGTCCTGGCCATACTCCTGTATCTTTGCGCATAAACTCGTTCAGGGTTCATAGGTCTTTGCGACGATGCTGGGATTAAAAGGAAGGCAGCAGGGCGACGCGCATCGTCACCCTTCCCCTCTCCGGCGATGACCGGGTTCGCGAGTTTGTTGATGATGATCGTTGTTTGATGATTCAAACTGATCTGGGACTTGGACCTACCTTTCGGTCAAGACAGACCCTTCATCTTCACAGCTACCATACTTCACTGAATCGTTACATCAACAGCGAGCGAGCTCAAGATACTCTGTAAAGCGACACCTCACACTCTACTCGAAAGCCTCGACCACATATCCAAAACACGGCCAACACACTTGCGAGAATTGATCGGAAGGTCTCGTCATCTTCTTCAGAATGGTGCGTTCCCACCTGACGAAAACCCATAGGGAGAAGCTAACTTATCGTTGCCAAATCTTTGCAGAGTCAAGAAGTGGGCAAGATGAAAGACGACAGAGCGGAAACCGAGCTGTTGGACGCTCTGTTGTCAGAACCGACGATCAAGTTTGGGAATCTGATGAACGGCAAGTCGCAACAAAAATTCTTGGATTGACCTTGACACGGAGCTGACGACAAGACGCGTCTTATCGAATGACAGTTATTGAATCTTTCGAGAGAGCTCGAGGTTCCGAACTCTTCTTCAATTTGAACGAGAGGGAGCGGACCCAGGCCTTTTTCAACAAGTGCGCGAATGACGAGACGCCCAAAGACAATGCTATCCAGATCATCAAGATGTTGCAGATGGAAGCCGACCGGATGACATCAGAAAGTGAGGGAAATCATGACAAGTCGGACGATAGCATCAAGGAGGTCTTCGGTGACAAGCTCAAACATGGCAAGGAGGATGACGATACGAAGAACGCGCCGCCTTCCTCCTTCAAGGATTTGCAAGGGAGGAGAAGGACTAGCAACGAATACCGCATTCGAGGGATGAACGACAACTCGAGCTCGGATGGAAGCGAGATGGACGTCGAAGAGAGCTTGTTGGTCAACGAAAAAGAACCTCTCGGTGGCGATCTCAGCATCATCTCGCAGGTTGATGAAGCTGAACCATCCAGACCCACCTCGAGGTTGGAGAAACGTTCCGCATCTCGCCTGTCGATCAATACCAACATTCCGACAACCCCGGAACATCTAGCACGACACCGTGCAAAGACCGCTCAGGGCGTCTCTTTCCCCACCGAACGCATCCTCTCCCCACCCAGCGCGACATTTACATCAGGGATCCCTCGAGCCAGTCGAAGGTCTGACCCTTCCAGGCCCGCCGTCGCTCAACCCGTGGCTTCCGGCTCCAGGGGCACGGCTCCACCTTCATCGTTCGCCTTTGGGAGTCCGGGTAAAGCCAAAAGCGGAAGGGCTAGATCAGGATCGGCAGATGGGTCGACCAGGATCGGGCAGCCCGCGCCGGGTGCTTCGTTCGGAATGGGAGTTGGGTATAGCACTGGGATCGGAGGGATATCGCGGCCTCCTTCGGTGGCTAGGTCGAGGAGGGAGAGTCAGGAGACGATCGTCGATGGAGATATGGTGTTTGACAAGCACGAGGTGAGTTGCAGACACAGAATTTACAGCCGTAACATCGAGCTAATATCAAAACTCACTTGATGCTCGTCAGAGACACTCTACTTCGAACCGCTCGCAACCGGGACTGAACCGTCCCCGACCTCCCCGCCAGACCTCGGCTCAACGTAAACAACCTTTAGCTTTTCCCCGCTCGAGCTCGGGTAGCAGCCCCGCTACTCCCGGCTCACCCGATTTGAAGGAGATGAAACTTCCCGACGTCTCCTTGCTGGATGATCAATCGTTTGTCGGCGAGTTGACCCAGACGGCGGAGGAGTATGAGCCCGGGATCGTTCAGGCCGAGGCCGACATCTCTAGGATGGGCAGGGGTAGTATCGCGGATACCACTATGGATCTGAACGCGGGGATGGCCAGCTTAGACGATGGGTACAACATGTATGGGATGGATTACGGAGAGGGCGTAGGAGGCAGGAGGAGGAAAATTAGTGGCGAGAGGATGAAGAGGATTTCGGTCAGTTTCCGTCTGCATTCCAACTTGCACAACTTCGACCGTCGCTGATTCGCTTTGAGATATCCAACAGACGGATTCGACGAGTTCGATGGTCATCAGGGCCAAGGTGGACCAGCTCGAAGGCGAGAACCAAGAATTGAACAACAAGAACCGGGTCTTGGAGGACAAGTTGACTGCGCAAGGGTGAGTCTGGAACGAGATCAGATTTCGTAGAATCGTCGGCTGTAACGTATCGCGTTGTAGTAATGACAACGAAACGATGCAAGGGAGGATGCTCGATCTGGAGAACAACCTCAGGGACGAGACGACCGAAAAGAAGAGGTTGGAGAGGGAGATCAAAGCGAAGGATAGGGAAAACCAGACGGCGCTGACCGAGGTGAGAGATAACGGTACTGAGTCGCTCGTCTCGCAAAGGATGTTTGCTGATACGAGACCTCGAGTTCAGCTGGAGCACAAACTATCGACAACGCAGGAACAGCTGAGAGATCTAAAGTCTGCTTTGGCCAGCTCGACATCGACGAATAATAAGCTGAAAGGTGCGTTCACAGAAGCACCATCGGCAAACTTGATGAATATGTAGCTAACCCGACGATACAATCAACGCACTGGCCTCGATAGACGAGGTACAAGACTTGACGCGGGCGATCAGGGATAAGGAGGATGAAATTTCGAATCTGATGAGCGATCTAAGCGAACTCAAGGAGGATAAGGATTCGGTAAGATGACCTACTCGAAATCCATGCCGTCCGAGCTGACCAGGCGCACACCTGTGGACAGCTTGCGAGGGACCTGCAAGACTTGTCCCAACGATACGACCAAAACACAACCCAGCTGGACAGCGTGCGTCAGCACAATCGCGAGCTGAAGCAGCAGTTGCAGCAACAAGACGAGCTACAAGAGACGATCAATAATCTGAACCAAGAGGTCGGGGATCTGAGGTTGAGACTGAGCCATTCGCATGCCAGGGGAGGCACCGAGACGAGCGCGTTCGGGAATGGAGATGCGGTATTAGGGGGTGGTGTGGGTGGAATGACCGCGAGGGCGAAGAGAAGTTTGGCTACCGAGTTGGGTGATGGACTCGATGAAGAGGATGACGAAGAGGAGCAAGAGGCAGCGGCCGGCGGCCGGGAGGAATATGTCCAAGGTGAAGACGGTGTGACGACGATCTACCATACTACCACGGTCAGGCGGGTCGTAGTAAGCCTCCGTATTAGCGCTTCCCGTTATAACTCAGAACGGCCTTGCTGATTTGATATCCTCATGCTCCATAGCGACCCCGCACGACGAGCCAACAACAAACAAGCAAGGCCGATCAACCCGCCATAGCAGAAGAGATCCACCATACCGACCGCACCATCAGTTACACGGACCGTTCGACCTCTCCACCTCCGTCCCGAGCCATGGCGGATGCGTTCAGCCAGACGGACGAGTCTCACAACTTGGGCGCGATGTTGCCCCCCTATACGCCTAGGCCGGAGAGCGAGATCGTCTCCAGTGCTATCGAGAAGGTTCATCCGAAGTTGGTCCCCCTGACCGACTCTGGCTCTGGGCCCAATTCGGCCTCTTCCGATGACGGTCATGGACATGGTCGTGCTGATGATACGGCGGACGGGACGTTGGAAGGTATGGCCAAGATCGCACAGATGTACGCGGGGTTGTGTGCCGAGGTGGGCGTTCGGTGCGAGGTCTTGGAAGAGGCTCTGAAGGTCAGGCAAGAACAGGTCATCGGACGATTAAGCGAGGGTAAGTTGGGATACTTGATCTTGTCGTTTTTGCTCCTCTATTTCCGGGGTAGAAGATGTCGGTCGAATTGAGATGCTGACGAGACATTTTGATGTGGTTCAGAGAGGGAAAAGAATCCTTCCGACCCCGCGGTGTCGATCACCGATGCTGAAGCTAAAGTCGAGGTCGAGGACATTGTCAGGCCAGATTTGACCTCTGAGATCGCTGCTCGAGTTCCGACACACAACGACGTCGAGGTGAAGAGGAAGAGCGGGACGTTGAGCTGGATCAAGACGATCTGCTTGGTATTGCCTGCGGTCATCTTGGGGTGGATGCGTGAGTCTTGAGCTTGCGTCCTGGGGTTTTGATATTTCGTTTGCCCCTCGACGCTGACCTTCGAAATCGAAATCTTTCACCCGAAAGTGGCCCAAGAATACGCACCCCCTTCTCAAGATTCCTTTGCCCGGTACCTCTTGCTGC
Organism: Filobasidium floriforme; assembly: GCF_021052385.1. NCBI lineage: Eukaryota > Fungi > Basidiomycota > Tremellomycetes > Filobasidiales > Filobasidiaceae > Filobasidium > Filobasidium floriforme. Next base: position 222,470 of record NW_025763639.1, read on the forward strand.
ATATCATGGCTCGAGGATCGATGCCGGATGGGTTTCTGCAAGGGTCGGTGGTTGATAGGGATATGGGTGGGGAGAGGGTCGTCTGGGGCAGAGTGCCGATTTGATCCAGGGTCGGGGGGAAGACGAAGAAGGAGTGAATTGTGGCTTACGAGGATTGGGGAAATATTTACGAGATACAGGTATAACATGTGCGATTGGCGAATACTTATACGAGCAATAGATTACGAGGACCTATGAATTTTATGAATGTCAATGAAATTGCATGATGTGTCGGAACACATCGCTTCGATCTTTGATCTTCGAACAGATCTGAAACGTGTTTCGCGTCGCCACCCTGCCGATCAACTTGCCGAGGACAGTGACGTGAGGGGCTTTTGCACCGGAAGATTGTCAGGGGCGACGCGCGGCGAGTGGGTTGTTGCCGAGGTAGGGGTGATTTTGTTTCCGCAGTTCCTTGGCTGGCCTGGTTCTCGATCGATCGCCGCGAGTGTGTGTGTGAGAGACGGGCATCAGAGCGATTACACGAGCGGCCATTGCCAGGACCGTGCCATGCATGGACATGAGCGGGCTCATCCTTCATATCCTCGACGATTAGATAGGTGATCCGGCTCTCACTTTCTGCTTCGCTGCTTCTCGACCTTCAACCTTCTTCTCCTGGACTTTATAATATCAAACGGATCTCGTATCAAAGGAAAGGAAAAGGGGAGAAACGAGGCCTCTCTACACGTCATATAACGTTAGCATCCAGGTCATTCCGCTCGGAACGCAGTACATTCCGCCGAGAGCATTGTGCTAAGAATATAGTTTGAAGTCAAGACAGACAGTGAGTATAACCTCCTTCATACTGTTGTCAACAGTCTTTTGCTGTACTGACGAGTACCTGTCTGCCTGTATGTCAGCAAACCCGGGAGCTCAACCTCGCCAAACAAAACCGCAAACCAGAACGAAATCTCAGCACAAACGTTTTCGAAGATGACCGTCCTCAGCACTCTCACCTCGCCGCTCACCTCGGGCTTGCACCTCGCCCAGGGTGTAGGAAACGGAGCCGTCAACCTCGCCAAGGACACCATCGTGCTCGTCGGGGGTACCGTAGCGGGGAATCCTGTCGTAGGAAAGGTCTTGGAGAAGGGGTTGATCAGGTGAGTTTCGGCATGTCCTCAAAGCTGGTCTTTCCATATTCAGCGGCGGTAGAGACGGGTTAGCTGATATGACAATCCGCTGCTTCTTGCGGTTTCGTTTACGATGATTCACAATAGGGTCATGCAGAAACAAGTCCAATACGGGCAACTCACCCTCGTCCTCCCTTCAAACAAGACGTATACCTTCGGCCCATCCCCTCGACCTAGCAAGAATACTGCGTCGACTATCGCTATCAACGAGAACCAGACCAGCAGGCGGACGGGTAAATATGAATACCCAATCTCTTCCGGCTCTTCTTCCCGCGGAGGTGAAGACTCTCAATTCGGAACTCAGACGAATGGGACACAATCGGGCGTCTCTACGCCTCCTACTTCGGTCGACGAGGGATTCCGGGGAAAAGGATCCCGGTTGGATCTCGTCGGGTCTTTCTCCGTCGGTGATGAAGGTGTGAGGGAAGAAGACCAGCCGGTCCCCGTGACCATCCGGGTGAAGAGCTCGACGTTCTTCTTGAGGCTCTTGCTCTCCGGGGACCTTGGGTTCGCAGAGGCTTATATGGCTGGAGAGTGTGATATCTATTACACCGGATCTGAAGCCGAGGTCGAGGTCACGATGGCAGGAATCACGATCGATGATGGGGATGTGAAGGGACAGAGGTTGGACGAGGGGTATTACGGGAACGCGGTCGTCGATGGGTTGAAGGGAGTCAGGGAGGGGGAGGAGTTGTTGGAGCTCTTCAAGGTACGTCTGTAGACTAGAGTATCACGAATTGAGCCTCGTTGACCCGAGCTCTTTCTCGCAGATCGCCATCAGGTCCGACCACCCGGCCTCGACCTCTTCGTACGCCTACCACCTCGCCCATCCCAACGCCTCTTCCTCATCAAGGGGGATCACCGGTGGACTCAATTCTCTGCCCGCTACGATCTTTTCCACGATCGGAAATTACACGACAAATTCGAGCGTGGTGAATAGCGTGAGGAACAGTGTGGGGAATATCAGGGCGCATTACGATATCAGTAATCGGATGTTTGCGAGCTTCTTGAGCGCCGACGTGAGTGGCGAAGCTCTTTGGATATACATCAGGTCGTCGCATCTCGAAGCGGATTCGAGGAGACTGACTACAACGTTCGTCTTCAGATGACCTACTCTTGTGCCATCTTCCCGACGCTCGATGGCGACCTCTCCTCTTCGCTCGAGAACAACGAATTCAACCCGATTTACCAGCCCGACTCTTACCCCTCTGAAGCATCCCACGCCACTACCGACGCGCTCGAGACGGCTCAGTATGCCAAATTGCACCATATCATCAGGAAAGCCAAGATCAGGCGTGGTCATCGGGTACTGGAGATTGGCAGCGGATGGGGGAGCATGGCCATCGAGGCTGTGAGGTTGACGGGGTGTACGGTGGACACGTTGACTCTGAGTACGCAGCAAAAGGTTTTGGCTGAGGAGAGGATCCGGAAGGCGGGACTGCAAGATAGTATCAAGGTGCACTTGATGGATTTCAGGAGGTACGTCCGAGCATTCCATCATCAATTTCGATAGCCAGGTCGGTCTTGCTGATCTCTCTGACCTGACAATTCTACGTGCAGCATTCCGGAATCGTGGAAACACTCGTTCGACCGGCTCGTCTCTGTCGAGATGCTCGAAGCCGTCGGCAAGGAATACATCGAGCCGTACTTCAAGATGATCGACGAGGTGTTGAACGAGAGTGGGGTGGCCGTGTTCCAGGTCATCACCATCCCAGAGTCCAGGTTTGAGAACTGTGAGTCGAGTCCGGGTCACTTCCCCTTGTGGGTGGAGGTCCGCGGAGTGCTGATGATGACAATCTTGCGGGACAGATTCGAATAATGCGGATTTCATCCAAAAGTGGAGGTGAGCATTCCGAGATCGCGATGTAATGTTGCCTGAGCTAATCTCGTCGATTCTGACCTCTTTTGCAGTGCGTTTGTCTGCTATACGACTTGAACAAAGGTATTGATCTGGATCTGACTGACCTTCTCCGTCTTCACTCTCATAGTCTTCCCAGGTGGATTCTTGCCTAGCGTCGCTTATACCTCAGAGATGATCAGCAAGGGTAGTCAGAACAGACTCACCATCGACTCGATAGTCAACATCGGCGTATGTACTCGCCCTCAAATCATTCTCTTCCCGTATTTCCACTGACATATCTTGGTTGCTTCTGCACGCAGCCACACTACGCGAGGACCTTGCGAGAATGGAGGTTGAGGTTCTTGAAAAACTTTGATCGTGATATCAGGCCGGCGTTGCGGGACGAGCACCCGGAAATGTCACCAGCCGATGTCGAGGTGTTCAAGCGGAAATGGATCTGTAAGCCGGTAGTTCTTTTAGTAATTTCGCCCATATGTCTCGTCATGCTAATCATCGTGGTTGTTCGTTCTTGTGCGCTCTCAGACTACTTGTGAGTTGCAATGCCTGAACAGATAACCATTCCGCCGCTCGTACTGACCAATCACTATCGTACTCCACTTTCAGCGTCTACTGCGAGATCGGATTCGCCGAACGTCTTATTGGGGATCACATCTTCAGCCTGTCCCGGGAAGGAAACCGGGCTTTCGGGAGCGACGTTTACGCTTGAGATAGATGAGCGTGTCGGTGTATGGATAGGATTTTTGGGCTAGACGGGTACAAGGGGTGGATAGATGAGGGATCGGAAAGAATACCTGGGGAAACTGATGGAACGATTTTGGTCGGACGATCTGTTGACTATTCCGGATGGTTTTGGGTGCAAGGGGATTATATCGGTTATGTGTAGTGTACAAGCTCGAAAAAGATTACGGCGTGGTCTCAATATACCTAGATACAATTGTCCTGTCGTGCAAGAGCGCTCTAGCGGGTCTACTGCCGATCGACGAGACCCCACGTATGTTCCCACAGCTTGTCCATCTGCTCCTTGGTCGCAGGCATCTTTTGCACCTCTCTGCCCTTATCGTCAATGTTGAAGTTGCCCCGACCCTTTGCGTGCACGTCTGCTGATCCTTGCAACAAGCGCTCGGCACAGGTTTCCGGGGGGACCGACATGACCGCGCCGATGAGCTTCATGGGAAGCTTAGCGTAGAGCGGCATGTTCTTGGTCAACAGCGGTGTGGAGACGAAACCGGGGTAGGCGTGAACGAACGTCCTGCCCTCGGATCCGTGACGCTGGGCGAATGCCTGGAGCATACCGTCGTTCATCGCCTGACAATGTCTAGCGGCAGCCGGGACTCCGTAACTGCCAGGTTGAGCCAGGTCGAGGTCTGACCACTTGATACCACCATCGTGAATGTTCGAACCCCGACCATCCAGGACGGAGAGGACTAGCGCTTTGGGTGAAAGAATGGGTTCGAGTTCTCGGACGATGAGCATTCTCGAGTAATAATGCAGGGCCATCTTCTGATCGATATTCTCGGGTGCGGTCGGGGTCCTGCCTTGTAACGTCAGGATCCCCTGAGTGAGAACGAGTATATCGACCTCTTTCAAGTCGGAAGAAGATGACCGGACGTGGGAAGCGTATTCGGCGCAGAACCGCTTGACATCTTTCATCAAGAACGCGTTGATCGGTTGGAAGTCCGTGCCCGGGTATTGTGATATGAGTTCATCGACAGAGGACTTATTTCGTCCGGCGATGGTGAGCTTGGAGGTAGAGGGTAAGGATCGAGCGAGGTTGCTGGCGATGGCGGCACCTGGTGGACAGTGGAGCAAGGCGCATCATGGTTAGCGATTATCTTAGAGTGTGATTCTCGTTCATCGATACCTACCGATACCCGACGTTCCGCCTACGACCAACGCTCGAGCAGGACCAGAGAAGATGGAGGACATGATTGCTCGTTTTTTGAATGCAGCAAGTGGCAGGTGGTTGAGTAGTGAGGTGAAAGTTGTTCGTCAAAGCAGCTGATCTTATACGTAGCACAGGACATACGCAGCGCGCAGCAAGTAGTATAGGTCGGCCGCCGCTCGATGATGAATCAGGTCGGCAGAGGGATCAACAACGATCACGTGATCAAATGGGTCGGTCGACTCCGGACAGGCATCAAGGACGAGTTCGTCAAAGACATTCTCAACGTTCTCCCACTGCCTCTGACCGGTAACAGGCTTCTTCCATCAGGTTATCCGCTAATTACCAATCAAGCTCGGCGTTAGATTGTTTGCGAATACCCGCAATTCGGCCGTGGTCATCAGCTCAGGAGCGAGTCAAGCGGGCCATCAGCTTGACCAAACAACATTAATTGTAAGTAACAGATCGATAGACATTCTCGTCAGTACACTAATGATAGAGCTTAGATACTTGATTACATTGAAAGTTTTTGGGCCGACTACTTGCGGAACGGAATTCTGTCTCATCAGCCTGGTCGCGAACGATCTGAACCATCAGCATCTATATACGGCTCCGCTAGCGACTGGAGAAGGCTCTCAGTCGAGTCTTTCGACCATGGATGACGAGCAAAAATGGACGCTACGATGCCCGAGGGGTGGTTCAGTGGAGGTCACTCGGAAGATCCTGATGCTCAGGTGAGCTTCCGACGGGTCGTTAGCTCCGAGCGCTAAAAATTGACGTCTTGCAAATGCTCAGTCCCGTATTCAGAGACATGATGGATATCGGAGAGAGTTCAACGGTGGGAAGGAATGACGACAATGAACGCCCCAAGAAGAGACCGCGAATCGAAAAGGCACAGGAAGAAATCCCCGTTGATGATGACGCTGCCACTTTAGAATGCATGTTCTCACTTCTCGCCAATCCGAAGAGCTCGAATATCAGAGTTTGGAACGTCTCTACGTGGCTAAAGACGCTGGAAATTGCGGACAAGTACGACTACTCCCTTTACGAATCAATATTTCTCGGATCCCTTTGGGAACGGGCCGCAGAAGGCGGTGGGAGCGCATTACGGGTGTTTTCAGCCGCCATCGAGCTCAAGCACGGGGCTCTCGCTCGATACGCCGCGCGCACATATGGAGACTATGCGTGTGGGAGGAGAAAAACTCTACCGGTAACCTGGTCGCTAGGAGTTGTGGAGTTCGTGGGGTTCAGGGCATGGTATTATCTGATTCAGGCGTGCGAGAAGTGCAAACCATTCGCCTGGGACAAGGTTGCGGACCATCTCGAGCTACCTGCCGAGTGAGTTTTAGCGCATCTACCTCTCAGCCGACTTGTCCTGACTGATACCTGAGCCGACTATCGTTCATAGATGGGACGAACAGCCGGTAGACTCGCCTTCTGAGTAGTTTGACCGAGAGAGAGTTTACAGAGCTGGAGAGAGAATCAGACGACCGATAATTCCTGGGGGAAATAACAGATATCGCTACAACCTTACGCATCGATCGCAGAGTGATCGTTTTACGAAAGCCTGATTTACGACGTGTCTTATCATCCTTATGAACATTCATGTATTTCGACGACCTTGCTTCTTGCCCATATTAAAGGAGATCAACCATTACGAACGCTATCACGTGACTTTACTCATGACAAGCCCGACCTTCGCTCAAGTCCGAGTCTGAATCACCTCAAACCCCAAAATACTTCAAACTGAACTAAAGAAATACACTACTGCTATTTCTCGCCTCCATCCACCCTGAGTTCTTGTCACACTGCCGAAGCTATCGGATTTCTGCTAGTACGACGCTGACGTGGAGCTCGATCGAACGCAGTAAGTCTGGGCAAGAACGCGGTGTTTATGGACGATGAGAGTCTTCTGCTCGAATCATACACATCTTGCCATTCTTCCGTGTTCATTGCTCAATCCCAATCATTACAGAAATGGAAGAAACATATGAGCAGACTTTCACCTTGAGGTGCCAGCAGGACAAAGAGGTGGTCGTTACGAGGGGGATCCTTCTCTTAAGGTAAGTACTTCTTGCGACAGTCAGCTAGTGGCCGTTCGCTCACATCTACAACTAGTCCTGTGTTTCGCGACATGCTAGAGGTTGGCAATGCCTCGGCGATCGAGTCACAGATACCATCCGGTTCATCTCAACCAGTGGGGAAGAAGCGGAAAACCACATCTGATCAAGATGAAGATAGGATCCCGGAAGACACGATCCCGGTCGATGACGATGCTGAATCGATGCGCTTGATGTTCAATCTCTTGGAAAATCACAAAGAACCTGTGAAGCTGGATGACCATCCTGTCGCCCGTTTGAAGAACCTCGTTACTCTGGCCGACAAGTACGACCTGGCCCTAGTACCTCGACTATTGATGCAAGTCCTTTGGGACGGCGTCGAAAAGAGCGAGAAATCTGCCTTCAAGGTCTATCAAGTGGCGGTTGCCCTCAAACTCGGAGCTTTGGCACGTTACGCCGTATATCGTTTCGGCAAGACGGAAAGGCCTGAAAAGTTCTCTTGGGCGGTTATCCAAGAGCTCGGTCTAGAGGCGTACAGTTCACTGACAAAGGCCGTCGCAAGACGCTATCCTCCCGGCAACCAGGAAAAGTTCGATTGGAGGATGGTAGAACCTGAATTCATGTTTCCTACCTAGTGCGTCATCAGAGGTTCCGTTTACAAACCGGTTTTATATCCCAATCGTCCACTCTTCAACAGCAGCAAAGCATTCAACTAGCGCCAACAGGCTTAGGCTGCGAAACGAGTTTTGTCGACAGAAACGATAACAGCCTGGGCTCGGCACTCGTTATCCTGTTCTTCCCAATGTGATGGATATGCAAGAGGCCGGAGGCTAGATACAAGGTGGGACTGTCGAGTACTCAACGTGGAGGTGGGTAGATTCGCACACAGGTGGGGGGGGGGGAAGATAAGGGAAGCGGGATATACGAGTATGTGTATAGCAAGTTGATTCGTAATAATGATGTAGAAAATATTGTCCATGATAGGGCTGTACCCTTCGTCTTGTGTTCGTCAACGTCGTTGGACCGATAAGCGCGATCGCTTGTGAGGTCCATATCGTCCATCCGCTACGTCGCCGTATTGAAGGCAAGGCAGGGTTCCGGGGGTTACGGGAGGAGAGGTGGGAAAGGGGAATGGCTCGCGTATGAGCTCCTGATTGATGCTTTCCTCACTTTACGGCCTGACGCCCTGAGGTTCGTCGCTGCCAATGTCTCCCATACCGAGCCCGTACATCTCAGGGCCCTTCTCGACGTCCTCGAACCCTGGCTTGCCCCGCCCGCCATTGAGGCCACCGAGTCGGTATCGGTTGATCTTGGCAGACATCCGCGATGGAGTCTCCTGCTCGGCCGACTTGTAGTAAAGCGCATCCATATGCGGGGTGACAAGCATAGGGGTCTGGTTGGACGCGACGCTGTCGGGTGTGGGCGGGCAGACGGTAGCATCAAAGCTCTGACGCGGCGTCACGTCGTACATCATGCCAGGGGTATCCATCTTCGGCGAGAATCGCTCGAAAGTCGCTTGGGATGACTCTTGGGAGGTGGTCATGGGCGTCGGAGGGGCGACAAAGGTCGCGGAAGAGGGGAGGATCGAGGTCGATAGGATAGTAAAAGGTCCGATAGAGAACGATGATCCGTTGGTACGCACGTACGTCTGGTACGATTGATTCAGAGCGATCCCATAGAAGCCCGCGCAACAGATCATAGCGAGCAAAACTGTGTGATTGAGGTAAATACAGGTCAGGTCAGTCGGCGCGAACAAGAATGGCATGTTGAGACGGCGCTCGGACTCACGTAACTCGTCCGTCAGGCTGCTCGCTAATCCGGCCAAGATGTGCGAGATGAAAGTGCACGTATAGACCACCAGCACGAGTCCGGTAATGGTGAACATGACCAGGTTGAACAAGAGGTTTCTTCGCTCAGAGCCAGGGGTGGATTCCGAGTTGGACATTGCGGGAGGATGCGTTATAAGACAAAGACAGGGGTAATGTCGATGTACTGGATGGAACCGGTCGAAAGCTGAAATGCTTTCGGGTTGTTCGGTTTGTTATGAACGAGGTAGATCGAGGGTAGGTTACGTCCTGAATCCTATCCTACGGAATGGGCAAAGGTATGGTCGATAATCGAGAATAGGTTTATGAATGAGGCTATGTTTATGAAGCGAACGCTAGGCCAAGCAAGGTCGAACCTGGTGCTGTGCTGCGAGTCGAAGAGCGTGTGATTGTCGATTATGTCAAGAGGGTGCCGATAATGTGACGAGGTTGGCAAGGTGAAAATGCCTGGGTTGTCGGGTTTGTATTTACGCGGCGCGGGGTAAGAAAATGGGGTTGAGGTGACGTTGTTCCGTCGAGTAGCGATTGGGATTGATGTAGACTGTCGAAGTCACAGCGGGGCGAGGGGCCCGTTTAGACGTTACGCGCGGTCCGTTTGATGCCCGTTTAGAAATGACTTTTTTCCAGCCCTCTCCGCAAATTTCCGCAATTTTCATGTCGCGAACTAAACCCCGTTTGGGGTCCGTTTAGGGCTTATCAAAAGTCAAGCTTACGTCAGCCTTGTTTGGGGCCTAACCGGGCATGTATTTGACCTGTTCTACATTCATGTAAGACCAACTATGTTCATACGTTCATACCTCTCACTTTACCACTTGTACCAAATCCTAGTAATCGACCTACAAAGGTACTCTAAACCCACCTCAAACTGACAACAATGAGCGGCTTTAGACACAACGCTCCAAGGTGGGATCAACAGTACCCGTTGTCACTTGGGTTGGACGAGATATTGAAACGAGTGGTACGCTAGATGGTCGTCAAACGGGCCTCTCTGAACCCCCACTGATTACCAGCATCAGCCAAAGCGAAAATTTGGCAAGTGCTACTGTACCAAATGTGGACCGGGCGGCGTCGCTATCTTAGGACGGACTTATTACGCCCATTCAGTGGCCGAATGGACCCTGATTGACAACCGGGAATTTGCCAGGCAGAGAGATCTGGATCGACTCGCCGCAGCGACTCACCCCCCTCCAGCTCCCCCTGAGCCAGAAGAGCCAGAAATGCGGCCTATTACACCCCAATCAGAGGGTGTTGATACACCGTTTGAAGCACCAGCAGAAATGTCCCTGGGTGATCATCTTCGGGCCTTCAATGACTTCCCCGAGAACATCAATCCTGATGTGGAACGGTCCTCAAATGACCATCAAACGGACCAAACCGGCCCAGCACTGCACACAGCTCCTGGTCTACACGACGTGATCGACATCTGGCCGAACGATATTCCTCAGTGCTTGCAAGACAGCCCCCTTAGTCAGCCTTTATCAGGTCTGATTAGCGACCAACAAACGGCCGATTTGCCTTTTGTCGAAAGGTTCATCTACACGGTATCGCTTACGCTGGAGGCTGTCGGCGTACCTAGGGATAAAGCAGAATACGCCCTCAAAGCCATGATTTGTGTGGCCAATATGACACTGTTAAAGGCCCGAAGAGACTTCACCGACGAGCAGATCATCGACGACTCGCCCGCACAAACTCTCAAAACAGTCCGCAAGCGAATGGGCATCGATCTGTCTACAATCGCCCATCCTGTTTGCCCAAACAAGGACTGTCAAGCAGTGCTGTATGAAATTACCACGATGTCGACTGCCGCTGGGGCTTTGCAGGGGGTAGAGAAGTGCCCGAAGTGCGGCCTAGACTGGGCCCAACCGGGCTCAACTAGAGGACCATCTACCCCTGCAGTATTTCCGACACTTCCCCTCACCAGCGAGATTGAGAGACTGCTAGCATACCCAGGGGTAGAAGAACTGGCCTTTAACTGGCGTGAAAGGCACGAGGTCGACACCCAACTGGCTAAACATGATTACCCCGACCTGAAAATCTACCGGGACCAGACGGATGGCTCATATTTACATTCACTGCTCGATCCTGACGGGAACAGGGTGGATCAGGGCCCGTTTGAAGGGGTAAAAGAGATATTTGTGAATCTGTCTCTCGACTGGCTCAACATCAACTCGTCATCGCATGGACCTGGATATTCTGTCGGCCCAATCCTACTCCAAATGGGCAATCTTCCGCAGTCAATGAGGGGGCTTCAGGCCATGGTTATGTGTTGCGGTTTGACTCCAGGTAAGCTTTGTTGATCGCTAGCCATTCGTGTACATTGGGTTTAAACGTACTCTTAACAGGCCCGAAAGAACCCAGTAAAATGACCCTTTGGCAATTCATGCTTCCGATCATCATGCAACTTCGTCGGACTTGGGAAAAGCCAGTTTTGATCAGGACGCCAAAGCACCCAGACGGGGTCTTATGTCGCATTTATCTGGCCACAATCAGTTGTGATAGGCCAGCCTTCACGTCGCTCGCTGGGTTTACCGGACAGATGTCGAAGGATCACATTTGTACGCGATGCACCCTTACTGAGGATGGTTTTGCGGCCAATCAAGGTGCGTTTGATCCTCGTTCCAGTTTCACATGTATCGCTGACGGCTGTTCCAGTTGGGGAGCCTAGAGATTCGGTCAAACAGGCTCGTGATTTTCTAGAGAGTGAAACCCGAGTGGCAGCGGCGGTCGAAGAGGCCCGTTTAGAGCACGAAGAACGCCAAAGAAATCTTCAAATCTTGTTTGACGCAGGTCGGGAAACACACAGGTCTCAACCGCGCGAGTTAGGGGCCCGAATACCCCCCGCTCATCGCCCCATGCCTTTCAGCAGGCTAGCTGCACAACGTGTAGCCAATCTACCTCAAAACAGGCCTTCACCGGGCCACTTGAGCGCCCTGTATCTGCTCCCCTACGTGGCGACTGCAGTTGCTGGCGTTTTCGATGCCATGCACAACATCCTCTTGGGCGTGAACAAGACTCTTTGGCGATCATGCGTTGTTCAGGGCGAATACAAGACCGACAAAGGCCCGGTTGAGTCTGGAAATCGATCGGCATCGGAAACTGAGACTGATGATGTGGAGTCAAATGGAGAGGGCTCTACACGTGGTTCGCAAGGCCTGTTTGGGCCCCGTCCCCCCCGCGTTGCTACCCTACGACTGGATGATCGAGTCGGTGATAAACCATTGACTCTGACAGCCCATCAGTTGTCTTTGATCAAAGATACAATCGGCACTGTGAGTGGAACTTTAAAGGACCGTTTAATGTGCGTTTATGCTGAGTTTCAATACATCTGCACAGGTGATTACGCCTAGCAATCGATCTGTCTTCCCACGTCTGCCATCGACATTTTCGGACCTCAAAGGGGGGTCAATGTCGGCCGTTCAGTGGCGGTGCTTCATGGAGTTTTATGTCCCATTGATTCTCCCCGAAATTGCCCTCTTATCCCGCTCGAACGAGGCCCGAAACACCACCAATAGGGGAAAGTCAAATACTCGGATCACCCCAGAAGAGGTCGAGATGCTGCTTCTACTATCGGGCATCAATCTGGTCTTAATCAGGCCCGAAATCAGTGAGATACAGCTGCAAGAAGCGGAGAAGTTGATCAAGCGCTTGGTACCTCTGGCCCTTAAGATCCGACCGGGCCTTAGAGCCACCCGTAACCTACACCAGTTAATACACATTATAGACGACATCAGGGCGCATGGGCCTATCTACTCGCACTGGTGTATGTGTGGCGAGCGATGCGGCAAGTGCATCAAGAATGGCAACACCAACAAAAAGACCCTCGAAATTACTGCAATCAATGCCCGTTTAAAGGCCAGTACAGCCGGTCTCATACAATCAGTCCTGTCACGCTACACAGAACATCCAGAAGATCAAGAAGCGGTACTCAAACTGGCCTCGTTCCAGTCAGGTTTCCTAAAGAACGACCAGGCTCGTGGGTCATCTGCTTCAGAGCTCTATGCCGAGATGCAAGCCGACGCAGCCCAAGTAGAAGCTGGCGTTTATCGGTCCCTGAACGGCCGACTTCTTGGTCCACTGAAGGTTACTCCAGCACCGCTGTCCTATCTTGAACCCAACCTGCGTCCTATCGTACTCCAAACTCTCATGAACAGTGAACAAAATGACGGGAATGTTACTTACGCCTTCCGTGAACGAGGGGCTGAAGTACCTCAAGGGGAAGACTTGGACAACACCTATTTCATCCAACGAATGGTCAAGAAACATGCCCGATTGGACACCCATTACAAAGGCTTCAATACGTGGAATTTGAAGGCTGATCCTACAACTGCCAACTTGGAGTCGTTCAGGGATCGAATGGCCATTTATCAGCCCTCTCGCAACGTACTTTACTGTACCTATGACTCGCCATCCTTGATATTGCTGGATAACATCCTTACGGTGAAGGCTGCCACAAACGGGGGTCAATCGCGGGAGTTTGTACTGCTTCTAGGCCGTAGAAGCATTGCTTACAGGGGAGAGACCGAGCACGTCTACTCAGATCAGTCAGTATCAATCGACCAATCACTCTCACAGCTTCGTGTTAACCACCCTCTTATGTAGCCCCAATCTGGGTGTACAAATGTGGGAACCCAACCAGTTCGAAGAGGAGCCTTGTTGTTGGGAACTGAATACACACACTCTCACTGCCTTGAGACCCGTCACCTTGCGATCAATGCGGGCCAATCCAACCCTGAATGACCCCCGTTTAGTATGGGCTAGTATTCCTTGCACTAGGGTCTGACTTGATCCGACTTGATCGAGCCAGTGAAAAGACTTTCTCATCAAACAGGCCGTCTTGTTGTTCGTTTGGGTACCGTTTGAGGCCTTCTAGTTAATCATGATAAATCGATTCGGAATCGCTTACGAGCTTAGTATCTTATAGCAGATAAGTGATCGCTTCTCAGGTGAGCGCTCAAAACGTCTGAACGGACATCGAACGCTCATTAATCGGACCCCAAAGACTTCTATATATGCTACAAACAGATATTGATACATGTCGTAAAGAACTCGTAAAAAGACACAGCACCTCGTAAGTTAACATTATAAAACGGGCTCTAAACCCGCCTCTATTGCCTGCGTTGGCCCCCATATCGTCGTGAGAAAAGACGTCGTATACTTACTTGGTCGTGAAAAAAGGCCGTAACGTAAGTCGAACACAAGAAAAAACACGTCGTCGTATCGCCGCTGACTCGGCCCGTTTAGTGTCAGTTCAGACCCCACTGCTCGCACGAACCTCAAGTGCAGGTGACGCCGGTATCCTCCTTGTAGAATTGGATGGCGGCGGCCTTGAGCTCGAACGAGTTTAAAGTGGCCCCAACCGGGCTCTGATAGACCCCGATCGTGTCCCGAATGGCGACGTTCGCGCCCTCCTCGAGCCACTCGTCGAGACTCTTCATCGCGGCGTCGTTCGCAGACGGTATCGGATCGGGGTATATACGGGCCCAAAGTTCGGGCTTCTGGGTCTGGATCTTCGTCCGAACGTCCTGGCGAATCATCGACCGGTAAATCACCCACAGCCTCGGGTCGCTCTCGTTGGGGACGTTCGAGTCGTTGGCCGAAGGGGGCGCCAAGTCGTCCCGTTTGAGGTCCGTTATGGGCCAGAAGCGTCGGGGACCACACCAACGGTTGCGCCAGGTCGCTTGCTTCCCCTCTTGAGTGACCGCGAACTCCCGATCGATGACACTGGCCGCTTTGATAGCCTGATGTAGGTGGTTGATGGTGTGTTTGATGGGGGTTGACGAGGCAGAGTATCGAACGAGAGGAAGAGGAAGAGATAATGTTATCGAGTAAGTACTCAAACACAATCGGTATCTTAACGGGGTCTGAACAGGCTGGAACATACCTCGTCGGACATCCAACTCGGCCAAACGACCTCCCAAGCCTTCTCGGCCTTCTCCTTACCGAGTACGATCCGCCGGTACGTTTGCCACGCGTCGACCCCGATATCCTCGGCCTCTTGATCCCCGTTCGCGGGCCGTTCCATGTCGGGAACCCCGGGGTACCTCGCGTCAAGTCCTGGCTCGTCGGCCTTGTAGAACGACGGTGCGAAGCACCTCTGCCTTAAGTACCTATAAACGGCCCTTTTTTGACAGTCATGGAGGATCGATTTCCCCCACATCTTCTCTCGGTCGGCGCAGGTCTATACGGAGATGAAGAAGGATCTTAGAAAACAGAAACGGGCATCAAACAGGGGTTAAACGGGACTGACTTTCAACGATTGACGGTCCGACCACGTCACCCTCGACTCTCCACCAGCCTCAGAGTTCTGGGGGGCTCGACCGGCCTTGGTCCGAATCGTCTCCGCGTACTTATAGATAGCGGTGACTATCGTATCCCGTCCAGGGACCGGTTGATCCCCGTTGAACTCCTCCCAATCGTTCTTGACGTTGGCCACGCAGGCGTCGATGAAGGGTGCCCATTCCCTGTTTTGATACACGTTAGTTGGGTCCGTTTGGAGTGCGTTTAGGGACTCACGGCTTCTTCACGTTCTTCCAGTCAGGGCGCCAAAACGTCACCTTCCCTTCCGGTCGAGTGATCTTGACGGTCTGTCGACCGTCGCCGCGAGGAACGGGGAAGACAGCGGGGTCTAAACCGTCGTTTTTCCACTCCGGGTGGGTGCCGGTTAACTTCGTCTTCATCCCGACGAGAAGCTTCACCGTGTGGTGAGCGTGTGCCTGCAAAACGAGGGTTAAACGGGGTCTAAACGTATGCATCACAAGCAAGAATAGGCTTACTTCCAGAACCTTGTTCCTCCCGGCCTTCTCCTTCTTCTTCGGCGACGACGACGACGAAGCACCAACGGGCCCCGATTGGGCGTTGGTCGGGGTCGAGGCGCGGGCGCTGCCGGTGATGTCCCGAACGAGTTTGGCGAACTCAGGGTTGCCGTAAAGAAGCTGGAGGACACCAGCAGCGTTCATCTCCCCAACGAGTGGCTTCGAGGCCTGTTCGACGGCCGATTCCGCCTTGTCCTCGCAGTCGTCGACTCGCTTGCGGAGCCTCTCGATCTCCTCGTAGCGCTCGTCGAGCTCACCAAACAGGGCCTGAACGCCCACCAAAGTCCCCTGAATCTCCCCCAACCCAGCCGCAACGACTCCGAGAACAGGAAGCGTCTGCTTCAACGTCGACACCAACTCCTTCGTCTGCAACTTCTCAACCTCCCTCCCTTCGGCCATCAAACCGACCGCATCAGACACCTTCTCGACCAACTTGTTGACGGACCTTAGGCTCTTGTCGAACCGGGTCTTGGCGGCGGCGAGGTCGGCAGGCTTCTCGTAGGGGGTGGAACGGGTGTTAAACTGTCAAGATGGGTGTGACCGTGGATCACGATCAGTAAGCAGTCAAACAGAACGATCTCATAGGCTCACGAGGTCCTTGATGGTAGTCTTAGGCTATAGACAGAAACAAACATCAAACGGGGATTGTTCAGGCTCGATAACACCTTCCGAGAAGCCCAAAACAACAACATCGAGAACTTACGGCGGCAGGCATCTTGAGAGGTCGTAAAAAAAGATAGTAACGTTAAGGGGGTCGTAAGGGGGTTCGTATGGGCTAGTAAGAGGTTCGTAAAGACTTTGTTTGATGTTTTATAGACAAATAACGATTTCGAGTAGTATGTAGTAAGTTGTAAGTCGATTCGAGCTTCTCGGTCGAGTATGAGGGGGGGGGGGGCGACGCGTACGGGGGTGCGGATACAAATAATCGAGAACAATAAGACCGTGTTCGAAGCCCGTTTAGAGTGCGGTTGAGACCGGTCTACAAAGCGACATAAACTGGCATGGAACGGGGGTTAAAGTGACCGCGTGTACCCCCCCGTTTAGAGATTTGTCCCCTAACAAATGGCGCGTCTAAACTAGCCCGTTTAGAACTCCTCTCAACGGGGGTAAAACGGTCCACGCGTGAACTCCTGTGAGTGTAGCGAGGCTGTATAAAGCTAAAAACGAGTGTGAATTGCCGGGAATATGTGAGAAGTGATGGGACCGAGAGAGACAAAGACGATGGACGCTGCGAGGGGGTCGAACACCTTTTTCACCTTCTTGAGTCGAAACCAGGCAAGGCAGAGGGGTCGTCCATTGTTTGGGAAACCGACCCTAGATCTCGTCACGACTGCTCCCGCCTTCTGCTTCTGGCTCCTTTCCCCCGACCGGTCCGCGCCCCTGCTCGTCCTGCCTCGTTGCCCCGAAACAGGACCAGGCGATCGCGTGTACGTAAAACGGCGACCATCGCTCCGTGCCGCCCTGACGCCGTGTGTGTGCCCGAACTCACCGAAAGCGGTGCAGTTCCCTCCGCACCCCGTCCGCCGTCTTCTTCCAGAAGGGATCGTCATGTTTCAGATGACAGAAAAAAGGTTGTGTCGGTGTGTGAATCTTCTTCGAGCAGAAACTCACAGGCGGACGGACGATCCGCGACCACACATCACACGACGCGTCGAAGCTTCACGAAGCGATCATGACTTGCCAACTGTCTTGCAAGTGTCCAAGCTATCTCCTTGGCCCGTACACGCCGTTAGGTAGGTCTGATCCAAACGACATATTCCCGGTCATGGCGGTATACGCGGGATCAAGAACACGCAACGTCGGTCATGGTCTCATATGGTGCACGCGACCGCCGAATCACAACAAACAACAACCCATGGCGAACAGCAGCACGAGAGACGACGGGTAGATCCGGATGATGGAAGAATGGAAGGCATGCGTTGCAAGGCCCCCGTTCGGCAAAACGTCCAACGTTCGAATGCGCGGCGCGGCTCCGAAGATGGTGGAGGTGAAAGAGAATGGCGTGCAAATTGGACGGTCGATCTCAACCGAAAAAAATCGATTTTGCTATGTTTGATCGGGTGTACACAGGCGAAAATGTAGGATCAAGATTGGGAATGCTCGTCGATTGCTTCACTGACACTCCGCGCGGGGAGCAAATTTAGGTCTTCGAGATATCGACCAAACTCACTGTTTCGTAGCTGTTTCAGGATATCAAAACAGTTTCCACTGATGTTGAACGCCAAACAGTTACCAGACTGATCGAGACTCCCCATATTAGTCCGAAACTGTATCCAAACGATGTCCAGCCAATCACGACCTAATCTACACCCTGTTTGGGTTAAATCACGTGACTGATCGAGTTTCGAGCCTGTTTACGATGTCAAGGTTCGAACTATTCCGACTTAGCGACTTGGGCAGCAAAGGTCTGCCACGAAAGGCGATATTCGCCACATCCTTCTGCTTCTTGGTCATGTCATTGAGATCTTGTGTACATGACCAGCTTCGTAGATTCGTCAGACCTAGTGTACCATCGATCTAGGCCACTCCTCAATGTAGAATCGAACCTCGGACAACTCCGCCAACGAGGACAATTGGGGGTTGCGGTTGAAGATGGCGCCTTCTCGAGACGTAAGCAGTGATCTTCTCCTCTCTCAACTGCAGACTTGCCTCTCATCCTCAATTCCATATCGTTGGTACAGAGGTTTTGTGCCTGTGCCACTTGCTCGCAGTGGCCAGGCGGTCGCAAATCGGTATCTTACGCTACCTGGCACCGTCACCAACGCAATGCACCAGAACCGGGAACGAGAGCCCTTGCTACAGCTGCAGCTCGTCAGCAGCAATCAGGTAGCAGTGGTTCTCTCCAACACCCCAGAACTCGATCTAGTAGCCCAGACGAACCTGTAAACCACGATCCCCCCGACGGCCCGGACGGACCTGCGAATTTCGATCTCTTCGACGGCCCGGACAACTCCTCAGACATAGATTCTCCCTTCGAACCTAATTCGCCTGTACGATATCCAGCTCCACAAGTGGACGAGCCAGAACAAGCCGACAACAACTTCCGAAATCTGGCAGATCCTGTCGAAGAACGCTATCGAATCGAATCCCCCGGTCTCGGTGGAGCCACCCCCCGAGTCCATGTCAACAATCTTCTCCGTCACCACGATCTCGATCCATCTACTCGCCATATCTTCACCGTAGCAGCTCACGCTAAAGCTATGGGTGTGACCAACGAGGTTGCGGATCTGATGTTGGATCAGATGTCAGGGCACCATCGGCTCTTGACCGGAGACGACTTGCCGGATGCTACATCGAACATTCGTACTGCAGAAAGCCGTCTAGGTGTACATCCCGACGATTACATCACACGGTACATCGTCTGCCCCGGACACGAGTGCTGGAATCTCACGCTTCTCAGCGAGCTCTACTCTCTCGACAGTCCTACCTGTAATCGGGTCTTACCCGACGGATCAGCGTGTCAAGAGGACATCTTCACTTCGATCAACACTCAGCGATTCCCTATCAAAGTCCTCCCGTATACTAAGATATCACTCGGCCTTTCCATGTTGCTCCAAGACAAGGAGGTGGTCTCGCACCTTCAGGATTGGCGGCAAGACGATGAGAGGGATACCCTGGAGCCCGACAATGCCGAACCTTACCCCCGTGATCAACCCTTCTGGACGGACGAAACGCTGCTTCATGGCCTGTCAGACGGTTCTGCGTGGCGTAGCAGTCGGTGTGACCGCGTACGCACAGTAAGGGAGGATGGAACTGTTGGATCGCAGCATGTAGACGGACTGGACGTGCAACGGCACAGCTCCCTGCCATTCGGATTGAAGCTTATTGTCAACCTCGATCGGTACGTAGGCTGTCTCCTGGATCTTCTGAAATCGTTTTGCTTACTGCGAATACTCCTCCGTAGGTTCGCTATCAAAGAGATGACGAGGTTCTCGGTCGGAGCGATCTACGTCAGCTTAGCAAATCTGCCTCGTCACTTGATCTTTCGGAAACAATATACGCTCCTGGTCGCCGTCATTCCCGGGCCTAAGGAACCGCCTACCACGGCGCTCAATCGTGTCCTTGACCCTATCGTCGACGACTTGCGCCTGTGTGAAGAGGGATTCATGACGCACGTTCGGGGCTTGGCGGAGGAGCAATTCGTCCAGTGTCGTGTTCTTCTGAACGCTTCAGATATTCCTGCGACGAAGAAGCTCATCGGTTCGGTCGGATTGAGCCACAACAAGCACCCCTGCCACTACTGTGGTATTTCGAAGGATGACATAAATAGCGCCGAGGGCTACAACTGGAGAGGTATGCCCCGTCCGTCATCCCAACATACATACCCCTTACACGACTGACGCGCTGTGCGTTTGACAGACCTCCCTCCGAAGGATGCAGGACGTATGCTCGACGCCTGTTTCGAATCTTACCACGCGAATCCAGGACGACAAGCCGCTATAGAACGTGAATTCGGCATTAGGCATTCGTCCATCATGAACGCAACGGAGTTCGAGCATGCTCGCTCAAACCCAGTCGACCCTATGCATAATTCCTTCCTGGGCCTGGTCAAGTCCTTTATAAACTTCCTCTTCCGGTTCAACCTATTCGAGGGAAGAGTAGATGGAACAGCCAGGGCAGTCCTTTTCACCGATTTTTTCGAATCTGCCGAGTACCCCGGGCACTTAGGACGTATACCGGAGAGAGTGGCGAAGCAATTCTCCTCTACACGCAAGAACGCGGGGTCCGGTCTCAAAGCTGATCAGTGGAAGCGTGTCATACAAATGCTTCCCGGGGCTTTATTTGCGGCTTTTCGAAGAGAAGGGACGACCGAAATCGACAGTCGGCCCCTCGACCCATATCAAGGACAAGAGGCCGTCGACCCAGGCTCCCTAGAAACATTCGAAGAGGACTCAGGCGAAGACACCGAGGAAGGGGACGCAGCCCCAGCCCGAGGCCGCGGTCGTGGAGGACGCCGTTCAAGGAGTCGATCTCTTTCTCAGGCTGGCTCGCGGGCCGGATCGCGGGGACGACGGAACGCACGTCCCGCTCTTGTTGTCTCCAGAGACCGCAACGAATGGTATCTCGCCGGGATACAATTAGCGGCTGGACTGCGTATTCTACACGCACACTCTTTGAGTGTAAGAGACGCCCGCAACGCTGTAGAGGATCTCTCTCAAGCCTCTCGCCGGCTTCTTAATTTGGGGGTCCGCCTTACGATCAACTGGCACATCGCTATGCACTACCATACATTCGTCGAATTATACGGTCCATTGAGTGGTTACGGAACATGGGCCTTCGAGAGGAACAACGGCTTGTTAGCGAACGTAAATCACAACGGCAAAGAACGTGACCTCGCCACTACTCTCGTTCGAAGCTGGATGAGAGAGCTTCGAATCGCTGCGGTCATCAACAATCCGGCGCCCGACGCCACAGAGTGGGAGAAGGAGCTCATCCGAAGATTAATCGAAGTCAAGAAGCGGGTCATGGGCAGCCTTATGCTCGAGGAGGCACGAGGAAATGCAGCGACGCATTATATTCGTCTTCCTGAACCGTTTCAGAAAGGCTACCCAGTCGACTTAGTACATCAGGGTGGGTACCGGGCACTTCTGGAATACGTGACCATATGCCATCCAGAGTATCGCTTCGTCGACCGGGCTTTCATGTTCTCCGAAGATCCGATTCTTCCCGATCGTGGCCACTGCTATCGGCTCTATACTCACGCCATCTTCAACGGATTCAAGTGAGTGTTGCGCCTTCGGTTCTTTCCGATTACAACCCTCGTGAGCCTGATCGGCCTTCACTCGTCAGATTCTGCTCTGCTTTGTACGGTCGTACGAAGCGAGGTCAGTATGCACTTGCCAAAGTCAACAACAACGGCAGACGAGAATTGGTCCGCCTCCGGAGTCTACTGCAGTGTGAGCTCTCCGTCGACCATATCGAGGCGCCTCTCAAGTTGGACCTTGCATTGGTGGACTACTACCGGCCCCATGATGGCTCGAAGTACCCCTGGCACCAGCGATCATTGGACTTAGGACTGCGGTGTTACGATCCGGTACCTCAGGCTACAGGTTATATCCACATCGAGAACCTCCAGGCTTCTACAATCGTGGCTCAGATCGAAATGGACGAGACGGTCCTGGTATCAATGTCGTGCGATAAGGTCAGTCACCCAGCCCATCGACTCGACACCGGGCTGAGCTGATTCCCCAACCCTTCGAGACAGGACGGACACGAGCCCGAGTATTGGCTCGAGAATGACTTGGGACCTGCAGAGCCAGTTCCCGAAGTGGACGGCATATGAGGGGATACACCCCAGATAGATAGCGACATGCTGAGTGACAGTTTACGGGCGGTCCCCGGGATACAATGACGTTGATGTCGATAGATTCTACATTTTATGCGATGAAATGACATAGTAGGTCGACAGAGACCGACCTGGGCGTTGCCTTGGCGAATGCATGCTGACCTCCTTCCTTTGAATTAATGCAGCGTGCCGTCGTAGTTGATGAATTCTTCGTTGATCGTGGGCTCGTCGTGAGTCGTAGAGGCCGGATCGTTCCTGGCCTCCTGTCTTTGACCAGGATGACGAGCCTGTTGGACGTTTTCGTGAGATTGGTAAGCGTAGCGGGGGTCGTAATGGTGGGGACGTCCTTGAGGAAGGTAGCTCGAGTCGCCCGGCACGGGGTCATAAAGAGGGTGATGGGTAGGCTGGGGGATTCCAAATCGCTGGCCGACGGAATCCATGTGATAATCGGCGGGAGGGTATTGACTGATAGGGTAAGTCGACTGTTGATGGTATTGCGGTGGTTGATATTGCTGGCCTTGCTGGGAAGTATAACCAGGGCCCGAGGGTAGAGCACCGTAAGGAGATTGAGCCGGCTGACCTTGAGTTCCACGGAAGAGCAGACGGGGTTCATCGCGGACCGGAGAAGAAGGTACGTGTTGCCCATAACGACCGGCCTCCGGACGATCGCTCACCACAACCCCACTTCCAGGAGTGTGAGCAGACTCCGAAGGGGTGCGGGTAATGGACTGAGTCGATCCGTTTCCATTGGCGAGTGGGAGTGGCGTTACACGGGCGAGAGGACTATCGCTAGGCCCGCGATCGCTGATGTCGGTGTCTTCTAGCTTCCTCTTCTTCGCGGTGTGGGACGCAGGAGCAGGTGCGGCTGGGGTTTTCGCAAACGCCATCGAGTGGTCTTTCCACCACGTCAGTTTGCATACGTCTGCAGGATCGGTGGGGAAGTCGACGGGGACCACGTAGGCGCTGACGAAGTCTTCCCACTCTGGCTCGGACAGGATCTCTGGATGAATCATCCAACGCTGTAAGGAGAGGGAGAGACCTGCCAGGTCCGACGGCAGATATGGCTGCACGGGAAGCCGAACAGCACCATCGGTGGGTTGCGTGAAATCTGCACCCCGCGCCCTAATCCCTTTCGGTTTGGAATTGTTGATTTCTTTCCAAATATTCAGGTACTCCTCGCTATAAAACGCGTCCCAGTCGGCCTCGTACCACACGAATTTGCCTTCATCCTTCTCGACAGATAAGCCCGGTTGCACGTATACGCTGTCAAGGCAATTCCATTTCGAGTCTCGATACTTGGGTGTAGCTTTCCGTTTCTGCGTGATTGCGTTGGCCATCTGAACACCGGGAATCACTAGATGTCAGTTGGTACTGGGGTCGTCAAACACTGTTGCGATACTTACACTCCGAAGCTTTGACCGCAGGTTCGTAGACGTTTTCGCCTCGGTTTCCGCAGCGAAGTTGTCTTTTTCCAGCAATTCTGCTTTCAGTCGGTCCAACTTGTCCTCGTCATCCTCATCCCGTTCGGCCAACTCCAATTGGCCGATCTCATCCATCAATGCGCTTCTATCGTCACTCGACATCCATTCTTTCGACAGCTTGGTCTGCAGGGTACTGGCGTATTTGGCGAACTGCCGTTTGATGACGCGCTCATAGACGTCGCAATTCCCGTTGTACGGCGGGATGCTGTCGAGGTGAGTACCGTATGGAAGAGGAGGAAGGTTTCGTTGGTGCTCGAGGACCCTGATGAGGTTGGCCGTCTGTTCTTTGTTGACTCCCTCCCAAGCACCTAACGAGTAGTCCCATCGCATGACCGGATCACCCTCTTCCCCGGAGGCGGCCGTCAGCCTTGGCCAGTCGTCTAGGCTCTTCGGAAAGGGAGACGGGGTAAAGGCCTTGCCTCCATGCAGGACCTCGATCGCGCTCCGGACGAACGTAGTGATCAGGGAACGGTCTGGATCAGACACGGACACCTTCTTTCCCCTTCCTTTCGTAAGCTGTCCGTCCTCCTCGAGAACCTGAGTTCGCAGGAACGTTAACTCCTCCTCCATCGCGTTCTCTCGAGCTTGTGCGGCCTCAAGGGCCTGGGCGAGCGTTGTGACCGTCTCGTTGAGCTTGGAGAATTGGGTACGTAGATCTTGAACTTCGAGCCGCAAGTTTTGTTGGTCCTGATATGCTTCACGCTGAGCCTGGCCGGGTGCTGGCAACTGATAGGCAGGTAGGCCGGCAGGTCTGGTCACCGTTCGATTCGTCGCAGGCCGGCTACTAGTAGTGCTGGAGGGGCTGTTGAAGGGATAAGGGGCGGAAGGTATGGCGTTTCTCGATGGCGTCTTCGGAACTGCAACCCGAGCTAACGGGGCTGGTGTACTGCTTGCGTTCGGAGCCGAGGTAGAGTTGGTATGGGGAAACGGGTCGACAGATCGTAACGGAGGTTGGCTGGCCGATCCAGGGGAAGGGGAAGGAGCGACAGAGCTACGCCGGAGATCATGACGGGTGTAAGTGCTTGACCGACTGCTAGCTGTTCCACTTGTCGTGCTGAGCTGAGATGTTTGTGTTGATTGCGACCCTGAGTCCTGCGCAGGTGCGTCTGGTTGCGATGTCGAGTTCGAGGAGGGTTGTTTGCTTTGACTGGTGGAGGAAGAGGAGGTCCGAAGAGGTGGGTTAAAAGACGATCGCGACCCTCGGCCACCGAATGGCGATGATAGTGGGGGCATGTTGCTTGAATCGTTCTGGACAGCGTGAGAGCCGGTGGATTCCGATGTGCCTACAACCTACGGTCAGTTCAGAAGCCAGAGTCAGATGGATCCTGCTTCATGAAGCTGACCTGAACGACGTGCTTACCAGGACGACGAGATCATCAACACTCCCAAGGAGCTACTACGTCCACTCCGGCCGCCTTTCGTTCGTCAAGCCCTCAATCTCAATCCGTCGAGTCCGGTGAGCTGTAAGTTTTATCGAAGGATCATGCAGACGGTCTAGTGCGATTTTTATTGTATAATTCTAAGTCCCCGTTGTAGTATGGTATATCGAAATTATAGCCAAACGAAATAGTAAACAGTGTCCAGATTAGGTCTAGACGGAGGTAATCTCGGTACAATCTGGGAACGCGTCTCGCGCCTGTTTGGGCGACGCAGATTACTTGTATCAATCTGGGCTGGCCAAACTGATTCATCTGATGCTTGTATGACGTGTCAAAACGCGTTGCGAAACTCGACCGAAACTCGACCGAAACACCCTGTTTCGGTCGAGTTTCTTAAGCTCAGATTCGGTCTCGCCGCGGAGTGTCACTGATGTGCAAGGCATCGGGGGGAAATAGTCGTTGAACCGGACGCTATGAAGATTTATCGTGCCAAAACGGATTAAACAGGGCAAATCGGGCAAAAAGCTTCTTCCTCGGCAGGGCTCGAACCTGCGACCCCCGAGTACCATTCAGACACACAAAGTGAATAACAGCTCGGTGCAACTACCACTGTGCTACGAAGAAATAGTTGATGACCAAAATTTGGAAACAAACTTGATAGATAGACAATGCTAGCCATACTTTCTATAATCCTTGATCGTTTGTCCAGCTCCTCCTTTGAGTAGCAATGACCAGGGGCGTTCTGATATATTGGAGATCGCGGCGGTATATGGAAGGCTCTGATAACTCCAGACAGTATTTGAACAATGATGTTCTGCCCTTTCCTGCGGGTTGAAATGCGATTCTGATTTCATTGCGCTTCGGCCTTGGCAGGCCCTTGCAATCAGGACCTGAGTGCACCGCTAGGTTATTCTCAACCAGACCTTAATCGAGCGGTCTACATCATATATCATCGTGCCCTGACAAAGACTCATCATCGAGTATGTCGGATGGTCTCAAATGTACCCGCTGCAAGAAGAAGTCCCCTTCAACCTGTTCCATATGATAGTCCGAACGTGCTACATCCGTAAATCGGCGGAAGTCGGGCCCAGGTAGCATCGCTTGCCGTGTCAATGAGTAAGCGCAGTCTATAATGCGACGACCGCATATAAGCTGGTATTGCACGAGCGTGCTATACTCTTCGACGTCATCGATGGCGATTGTGACCAAGGAAGACACGGCGCGCTGGAAACAAAAAGGTGCAAATGAATGCGCCTAGACGATTTGACTTGAACACGATGCGGATACCAATCGAATTGGGTCCATTTGAGCAGGCATACAGCCTGTAGGTTGCACAGGATTGCACAGCCGGGTGACCCAGCGGCGTAGCTGGAGAGCTGTTGGTCGATGAGTCTGACGGGGCCCCATCGTGAGGTAGCGCAACTGCAATTGCATGACGAATTTCAGTTCCAGCATGTTGACTCCAAAGAAACGACTCATGGAGACCCTCTGAACTATCGGGAGGGAAGACAGACGAGCAGTTCACACCTCGAAATAAAGGTGCACGAAGTATGCAGGTCAATTGGGGATTTCATCATATGTTAGCTGCGACTTCACAGTACCGGGATTCGGGTAACAGAGACAAGTAAGAAGAGAAGAGCAGCAAGGTAGATCTACAAATTCCGGTTTGAGGTGGGCTTTGATAGCAAAGCGGTGCCGATCCGTTTGTGTAATATCGTCAGGACGCGGGTGTCAACTACGCTGACCTTCGCAGGGTAGGGATGTTTCATGAACGACTATGTCCAAGCGGTTATGACAGCGATGCATGATCATGTGGATAGAGTTTGAACAGGATATGTCAAGCTGATAGGCGTTGTGTCGTTAGACGATACAAAACACGTAGACATCTAAACATTGCCGTTACCAGCCATCCTGGCGGCTTTGAAGCGCGAAACCTTTTTGGGCTTATCGACTACCGGCTCCTCCTCCGCTTTCGCCTCTATGATGCTACCCTTCTCCTTGATCGAACCGACCAAGGGAGTTTTGCTCTTCCGCTCGGTAACCACCTCTTCAACGGGGTTCTGCTGCGGCGCGACTTCCTCCCTGACTTTCGGCGCAACGTTATCATGGTTCTTGACCACCCTCATAGCCTTGGCCTGAGTTTCCCTCGCTTCGTCTTCCCTAATCATCTCTTCCACCTCCCCCTTGCCAAGCCGAGCGACAATCTCCTTCTTCTTGTTCTTGGCAGCCATCTTGTCGCGGAAATCAGCTCGCCATGCCTTTTGCTCCTCCGTCTCTCGCTTGAGACCTTCGGGAGCGTCAGCGAATTCGTCTTCAGATTCATCCTCGGCCTGGAGGATCAGGTTGCCATTTTCAAGCTTGCCGACCCTGATCATCGATGGCAGGTTATCCACGCCTGGTATGATGGTGGGCAGGCTGACAGACGGAATATCATCATCATCCTCGTCCTCTTTGCTTACGTCGAAACTGCGCAGATTCGCACGTGGCAAGAGCTTCTCGCCAAACGAGACCGCTTCGCTCTTGATCTGCGCCTCGTCCACCTCGTCGCTGTAAAACCCGGTCTTGCCGTCCTCGTCCACCACGCCGGTCCATCCTCCAAGGGCCTTTCGTCCGAGAGCACTACGCTTCTGATGGTACGCCATCGCGGCTTCCCTTGCCAGCAATCCTCGGTCCATGTCGAAGTTGACCGACTCGGTATCCGAGTATTCGTACGATTTGTTCGAATCGACGTCGTCATCCTCTTCGGCACTATCGTCGTCGGCCGGTGCTTCTGGCGCGTCCTCGCGCCCATTGCCATTAGCCTGATCGAGTTGCTCCTGCAGCTGAGTCGCCTGTACCTTTTGACCAGTGATGGACTCAGGGCTAGGCAAAGGGATCGCTTCTCCCGCATCGACATTACGCGGTTTAGACGGAGCGCTTCGCTCAACGATCCCTCCAATCGCCTCTTTTCGCTTCGGTGCGACTTTCAACGGCTTCATCTCGGCGATTTCGGGCACAGCGCGTTTCTCAACTACCGGCCGAGGCGGCTTCTCGACCACCTTGAACTTGATCGGATCGCCCGCTCGATCGAACCGGCTCGCACCCGTTCCAACAGTCCCGTTTCCGTTCGTCGAATCTCCCTCTGGTGGCGGTGCGCTCGTGTTGGAAGCATTTCGTCCTGGTATCAACCCGTTCGCCAACGCCTTGTTCCTCATCGCAAACAGACTCTTTCCCTTGCCACTCTGCGTACCACTAGCGTCATCGTGAGACGGAGCGAGGGGTTGCAAAGTATCCGGCAGGGGTAAAGGTGGCTCTCCGGTCATCTGATCCAGCTGGGCCTGGAGATCCGCAGGCAACGCGAAATCAGGGTCCATCACGATCTCCGAACGAAAAGGCGCAGACGAGGAAGCAGAAGGGGCGCTAGCCATCTTGCGCTGTGAAGCCACTTGAGCCGTCTTTATCGAAACGGTGGGAGCGGAGACGTCCTCAACCATCTCGATCTTAGTACTGCTCTTGCTCAACGAGACCTTAGGCGATGCGACCACCCTGGTAGGCAAGGCTGACGACGTCTTTTGGCTTCCATTGAGGAACCCCTTCTTGAACCCACTAAACAGCTTGTCGTTACCGGGTTTCGCTGTCGTCGTAGTTTTCGGTGCGATATGGGCGGGCTCTTTCGTCAATCCGTCCTCGTCGACGGGTTTGTTCATGATCGGAATAGCTTCCCCTTTCTCGTAGGTCCGTACTTTGGCCTGAGCTGCAAACGTCACGCTCTTTCTCCGTTGAGGAACGGGAGCGGACTCATTCTCCTCATCACCTGGCGACGGGGACGAATCCGACACCGCTTTGCCTTTCCCCTTGTCCAGCCTCGAAGCCCGTTCCTTGATATCAGGAATCTTCTCGACCAGGTCGATGGTAGCCCGATCTTCTGGTGTCGAATGCTTCAGTTCCCTCGCGGCGAGCATGAAGCCCGGCTTGGCTGGTGCTGTCATAGGCTCGTCCTCAACAACCGGCTGTGTCGCTGCAGCTTTCGGCGATTTCTTAGAGCGTGATCGATTTTCATCCTCGTCCTCATCCTCATCAGGGTCGTCCGAGTCAAACAAGCGTTCCCGCAACTTCTTCCTCCTGGCCACAGCAGCCGCTGACCAATAGTCATCTTCCTCCTTCTTCGCACCTCCCGCTTCCTCCGCTTTCCCTGACGTATCACCCTCGCTTATATCCGCACCGCCATCCACCTTTCCGCCCTGACCTTGACCCGCTTTCACCTCCTCCCTGATATCGATGACCGGTAATCCTTCCTCATTGATCACCTCGTTCCCATCTTTCGCCCCCAAGATCTCTTTCAAGGGACCTCGAAGGGTTTCGGGCAGGGTTTCTATGGCTTTGGAGATGTCCCGTACCCCGCGAGCAGGCTCTTCTTTGTCTCCTTCTCCCTGAGACCGGGGTTGAGGTTGATCTGCAGCGGGAATGAGCTTCGTAGGCCTGGGAAGTTGGTCATCCTCATCGTCAGAGTCGTCAGCGTCCTCGTCAGAAGAGCTTTCTGAATGTTTGTCCGTGATTAGATCCGTTGATGACATGGATATTGTCGTAGGGACAGGTTCGTCCTCGGATTCAAGCCCATTCGTCTGGATACTGGCTGCTTCTGCTAGTCCCAGCTTCGGTTGAACGTCCATGTCGACCTTCTGCAATTCTACTCTGGGATAAGAAGCATTCCGTATCCGTTCTTGCAGATCTTTGAGAGCTGTAAGACGGCAGTCGTACCCCAAGGATCAGCTCATTGAGAAGACTACTCGACTTTAGACTGTTTGTAGCCGAAAGCTGACACTCACCCTTCTCCTTGCGTTCGAGATACCCCAACATCTCTTGTTCGGTCATGTCCACCCACCATTCGTCCCCCAAATGAACCCTTCTGAGCGCCACTTCCATCTCGGCGATCTGTTCTTTCTTCTCCGTCCTTCCCGCCTCTGTGTTTTCTGTAGAAGCCGCTTTGACCTGGCTCGGGCCTGCTGAAGCTGCACCTCTAGTCGAGACCGACCGGGTCAAATAGATCGCGAGCTCGCCGAGTCCCTCGAGTTGGGCGTGAATATGCTGGGATAGGTCGGACGGGTCGTATGGGAGCCCAACACCTGGTGGCATGATTTGCAGAGTACTAAGAGTGCCGCAGATTCCACAGAAGATGGTCCAAGTTGGTTGTTTATCGTTGTTCGAGCTACTTGGTTATGGGAATGCATAGGTTGTCGAAGTCTAGCCTGGAATCGATCTTCGTCACTTTCTGAAGCAACTCTCGCGATCCATAAGTCACGTGAAAAGGTTAAAAGTCGGCGTTCCGGTTTGACACTGATTCGAAACGTAACGTCGTCATGACCATCGTTATATAGCTACAAGTTCGTCGCAGCGTCCCACACGGGTTGCTCAGTCCTCCGGCTCCGAGGCCATGGTCACATCATCACCCTCTTCCGTCGCCCCTCTACTCGATGCCACATTCACCGCTTCTGCCGCCTCTGCGTGATCGATTCCTGCATCGGCATTCCCTTGATCGGCTTCTACCGGTCTTGATCTGGCAGCACCGTCCCTCTCCTTGTCAAGATCCATCCCCTCTTCCTCTTCCTGCTCCTCCTGTTGTTCCTCCTCCTCCTCTTCCTCCTCGTCTTGATCTCCATCGCCGTTCTCATCGCCATCCCCATTCCCATTCCCGTTGCTTGCGTCCCCTAGACCTGAACCTGAAGCGGACTTTGATTTGAAGTTGTTCCTACCTCGGCTGCTCTCTCCGGGCGGTTTGTTCTTGGCTTGTTTCTGGATCGCATCCCAGGCTGAGTAGTTTGCAGGGGAAGTGATATTGTTACGCGCATGTTTCATTCATTTCGAGGTCGATGTCAAGGTTTTGGATGCAGAGTGAATCGAGATAAAGTCAACACAGGCAATCCAATCGCTTCAGCATCCTATCATATACTCAAGCAGATATCTAAGATGTCGAGTCAGGAAAATCTACTGACCGTTGATCTCATCAGTCAACACTTCCTCCATCAAAGCCACCCCTTCCTCGCTCCCGCCATACTGGATCATAGAGAGGGCCTGGAAGACGTCCTGATAGGCTACTGTCTTTCGGCCGGACGAGTCTGCGTGGTCGTGAGCGCTGTGTAGCGGTTCGAGGTAAGACAGGCGAGGGAGATGAGTATTGGTTTCTGGGTCACAGATAGTCGAGACGGGTAGGTACTTACGCAGCAGCTGCAGAAGAGAGAGAGAAAAACGAGATGAAGAAGAATCGATCAGCACCTTTCTCCCTTCTGGTTATATGTAGAGAATAGCGACTGACCGAGATAATTGATGAACACGGTCGACGATTTAATGAGTGCCGAGATGACATCCTGTGACAACTTTGCCGAATCTCCGACCTGTCGTCCACGCAGAGCCGAATTGACGAACCAAACGTCCATGATCATACTTGCGTGAGCTGCCTTATCTCTTCGATAAACATAAATGACGATCTGTCCACTCACCTGCGATCTCGCCAACCTCGTCACCGTCGTCCGCGGGAGGTCGAAATCGCCCAACCCGGCCATGGCTAGGTCTTGCTGGGCTTGAGCAGCTTTCCGTGGATCGACAGCGGCGGGCGGGGCAGCTGGTCGAGGCATTGTAGCTACTGGATAGGACCGAGGTGAGAAGCTGTGGACGGAAGACGAGAAAGCCGAGAAGGTCGATAGAGTCAGTCGGAAGGTTGACGATCTTGACGATTTGATAACCCCGGAACACGAACTTTGACACTTTAGCTGATTGACGCGACGCGTTTGAACGCGAAAACGACCAAACTTCGATGGATTCTCGGCCTCAGCTAGCAGCTAGCAGCTAGTATTCTCTGCTTTTGACAGAATACCTATCCGCACATGCTGAGCTTTTCGCTATCATTGGTCGGCGTAAGGTGGATACAGAATGTGACACAGCAGAAAGATCGTAAAGCGGTGGCAGACAGCCGGAAAGTCCGCATAATGCTTATATTATCGGCGTTCCGAGGTGTTCAAACATGAGGTCGTACAAACGGGCACATGAAAGCTCGTCATATGGAATCCCGAGTTGCGAACTCAAGCAGCCTGGATACCTATCACCGTCTCAAAACAGCCTTGCCTCGCCGCACAAGCTCGACATTCTCCACACATCGTCCTTGCCACTCGACCGTTTCATCTCTCTCTATGCCGGCGATCCCGATATCGACGATAGCAGCCGCTAGTACAGCGTTCTGTATAGCAGGGCCGACAAGGCCGATGATGTTGGAAGTCAAAGACGAAGTAAGGACCACACCCGGCCGAACGACCACGGACGGGATGAGTGGGTGGGAAAAGGTATCGGTGAGAACCCGGAGCTCGTTCTGACCCTACGAAGCGTTACCATCACCAGTCGGCTCAGTCGAGGATAACGTTTCGTTACTTTGTCGCTGCGATCGGATGGGCTCACCCGGACTTTCCGCTCTTGATCCAAGAACCAGAGCGACCGGGACTGATCCTTCTCCACAAGCGCTCCGCTAAGAGAGACAAACTTGAACCCGAGGAGATCCTTCTCAGTAGATATGCGTGCAAAGGTGTCCAAGAACGCTTGTGGGTAGGTAAAGGCGAGCAGGTGGGCGATTTCGGGGGTTGGAGGCATGGCTAGTCCTAGGCACCTGCCGTGACCTTGAGCGTTAAGCAATGTGCGAAGTGACCAGTTTGCGAGCTTGGCAAGCTCACCAGAGACACGCTCCGGCAGACTTCCAGGTCTGGATCATATCATCGTCGAAGTGGGCAAAATCGGGGACGATCTGAACGGTCACTCTGGGTTCGTGGTCGTATTGCGGCAAGGGTCGACGACTGAGAGCGATGATCGAGGTGATCCTAGGGTCCACGACGCAGCGAGCGAGGACTTGTTGGCCGATATAGCCAGTCGTACCGGTGACGATTACTTTCATCGTTAGGCTGAATGTACAGTTGGTTTCAGTGGATTAACATGCAGATATTGCCGTCTTTTTTGACTGAGGGCTTCGAAGATGTATTATATGAGGTCGACACCTCGCCAGATGACGCGGCCTCTCGGATCGTTGCGTGGTGAGCCGGCACCAACTCTGATGATTCTCCTGGAATATGGGCGAGGCTGGTATCCTCAGCGAAACGTCTTCACCCAGTGTTCAAAGCAAGCTTCGGGCCTAGAATTGATCCGGCTTCATTTTCCCACCTCTACGTCGTCGGGAGTCGTTAATGATGAGGGTAGCGAGGGTAGCGATGTCGAAGGATTGCTTTACCGAGCTCGGGGATTGAGGTCGACGGAAGGGGGGCGACGCGCATCTTTCGGCGATGATCGCCATATCGACATCTCCATCTTGCTGCCTTGAGTGGTAATAGTCACTGCTCCAGCTCTTCATAAAAGCCAGCTCATCGTTCTATCAAGACAACGTAGGTAGGCATGAGAAGAATAGCACAAGGTGAGTCTTCTTCCTCGATCCCGGATGAATACGCACTGATATCGACCCAAACCACGCTCAGGCACGCACTCGACCGTCTACCACCTCTCCTGGTCAGAGCTCGACCCTGAGATCCGTCGTCGACTCGAGGATTGTCACGATCAGGATGTTGGAACTCTTGAACAAAGAGGCAGAGGATACTGCATCAAGTCTGTACCGGTAGAGATGGCCGTCTTGTCTCCTCACGACGTACATCAAGAGATCCACCTCCTGTGTAACCTGAATCACCCAAACGTGAGTCTTCTTATCATACCGTCATCATATACCACCTTCTGCTATAACCCAGTGTCAGTATCGTGGACTGATATGTCGGTGCGAATTTACCGTAGCAACCCCTCAGATCATCCGCCTGCTGCATCACACCCTAATCCCGCACCCGCAGAGAAAGGCATGGGAGCTCGTCTTCCCGTACTACAAATGGACACTACAGGACCTATTGGATGATCCTCGGTTTGCGCCGGGGGATTATCCTGGATATGAAGATATTGCCGAACCGAGGGACGGAGACGAGCCTGGGGATACACACTTCGGGTCAAGCGCGGAGCAGACGGGCGGGGAGGTGAATTTTCTAGACGGCTTGTTGCAAGAAAGACAGCAGGAACAAGGTCACGGTGGGTTGCCAGCGAGATTACCACCGCCCTCCATCCTCAGCCGGGAATTTGGACTGGACATTCCACCGACGCCGATACCATCATCTCTGCCGGACTCATCTTCACAACGATATCGGCCTCCCTCGATCCGCCGTCGAACGTTCGAGCACATAACAACCATCATAACCGCCCAGCTCGTCGCTGCGTTGGCTTACTTACATGCGAGAGGGATCGCTCATCGGGATATCAAACCCTCGAATGTCTTGCTAGATGTAGACGACGGCAACTTCGATGTACAGGAACCACAAGACACCCCCGATCCTACCGACCGCGGAAACTCCGACCCATCGGACTCGGAAACGAGACTTACAACCAAGATTCGACTGCCGAGGATAACGGTCAAGCTGATCGATTTTGGGATCTCCTTACAACCGAGCTTGGGGGAGTCGAGCATCCGAGCCCGTTCCGCTGCGGGTCCTCGCGTGACTCAACGAGGAGGAGTGGAGCTTGATAGGGCTGACGATACAGAACAGGACGGTTCCGATAGAGGTGAAGGTGACGATCTAGGTGGAGATCTAGGCGGAGGTCCAAGAGGAAAAGGAGATGGACAGGGATTCATCTTACAGGTCGGAAGCGGGTAAGTCTAGCCCCCTTACACACACCCTTCCTCGTTCCTCTATCGCAAACGGGACCTAACGAAAGTCTCACCTACTGTCTATACCACTTCCCTGTTCTTCGCCCCCCGATTGAATTGGGAACTTACAGCGCCTACCGACCGCCCGAACTCCTCTTCTCCCATACGCAGTACGATCCGTACGCGCTCGACTCCTGGGCGTTGGGGTGTACCCTAGCGGGGTTCTTCACTGGGTTCGTCTGGTTGCCTGAAGGAAATGGGAATGGGATCCGCGATGGGTCTGATCAGGTGGGGTGTGCGGCGGATGAGGCAGATAGGGAACGGTCGGATGGAAGAGGGAGAGAGGGGTACAAGCTGCAACGACCGAGAGAGGAAGAGGAAGATAGCGAGGACGCAAGCGAGGACACCGAGAGTGACGCGTTGGACGACCCGATCGTGCCCCTCTTTCACCGGTCCGGACGGAGCGCGAACATCAAGCAGAAAACATCCTCTCGACCTCCGACCAATCACGTGGCTCCGAGCGACGACACCCGTGGCAGGTGGAAACGCCAGAAGCTCTTTGACGGCGAGTCGGGTGAGATCGGGCTGGCCTGGAGTATATTCCGGGTGATGGGCACTCCGGGGTCGGAAGGGGGTGGGGAGTGGAAGGTCAGTCTACGGCCAAGAATTGGAGGAGAGAGGTCGAGCTAATGTTCGGTCTGTCGCACTCGCCAGTCTTTCGGTTCGTTGCCGGACGCGGGCAAAGTATCGTTCGAACCCCGACGCAAGGTCCCTTTGGTCGACGTCCTGCCCTTCCTCCCGCAGGATGATGATTGCGGTAATACCATCCAGAAGGACGATGACGACGGATGTGCTGGGGTGGACTGGTCGGACGTGTTGAACTCGTTGATCCGGTTAGAGCCGAGCGAACGAGCGACGATGTCGAGGTTGAGGGAGAGTCTACTGTCACGTGATGCATACGAGTTTTAGTTTGCCTTAGCGTGAGAAAGTGAATCGGGCCGTGATGACGCGCGTGACGATGTGTGATCTACGTCATTTCTCCGTCGTTCTCTCTCTTTGTTTTCGCTTCCGCCCCCGTTCGTTCGTCCGCCGTCATTGCTCGTCATGGTTGGTAATTGGTCGCCTATATGCCCTTGGGTTTCATCAGAGAGATCAGACGACATCCTGCATCCTGCACTACCTTGCACCTTGACGTTCTATTACACATCTCTCTCCCTCTCTCTGTCTCCTAATTTCGCTCAACCCGCAAATCAACAACACACTACAATGTCCTGGGCCGACGTCGCAAAGAAGAACGGTAAGTCACGCGATACCCCGCCATATCGGTTTACGGTTATCAAGGGTAGACTGAGCATCCTGAACTGACGTCGATTCGCTCTCTTTTCGATCTATGTAGCTCCTCCCGAGTCGGAGCAACCTCACCCTGACCAGGCTCTGCTTGAGGGTCAGCACTTTGAGGGCGAGACCCCTGCTCAGCACGGAATTGGCGATCACGGAGTATGTGTTTCTGTGCTGGTGACTTCAGCTGCGCTGGTCGTGCTGACGAGTGAAACCACGATATTTCCGCTCCGCAGGTCCAGGTGATCGACCGAGAGACCTTCGAGCACCCCGCCCCGGCCGAGCCCGTCAAGGCCGAGACCCTCCAACCTCTCGACCTCAACTCGAGCCCCGCTCCCAACGACCCTGCCAACACCAACCCCTCCACCTCTTCCTCTGCTCCCAAGGCTACCGACGCCCCCAAGGGTTCCGAGATCAAGGTCCCCTCTGCCCAAGAGGTCGGCAAGAAGGTCGACGAGTCTGTCGAAAAGGGCAAGCAGACCGCCAAGGATGCCGAAGAGAAGGGTAAACAGGTAGCCAAGGACGCCGAAGCCAAGGGTAAGGCTGCCGCCAGGGACGTCGAGAAGAAGGCCGAACGTGCCGCCGACAAGGTCGAGGAGACCGCCAAGGAGGTCAAGGGGGCCAGCAAGCAGTTGGCGAGGGACGCCGAGGTCAAGGGCAAGGAGCTCGTGGATGACGCTGCCGAGAAGACCAAGGAGGTCGCCAACGACGTCGAGAAGAAGGCCAAGCAGTTGAAGCGAGAGGCCAAGGTGAGAGCGGGTCGGTCGACGAATTGCGCGTTTCCTCCTTTACTGATGATAATCACCGTTCTGTTTTCGTTACACTTTCAGGCCGAGATCCAGCACGCCGAGAACGTCGCCGCTCAGTACATTGAACGTGCCAAGGAGCTCGTCCTCCGACCGGGCGCCCTCGGCGGTCTGATGGGAGTAGCCAACGTCGGTCTCCTTGGAACGATCGGTTACTACGCCTACACCCGACGAAACGTCCCTTGGGACCGAAACTATGTCGGCGCCACCGCCGCTTCCGTCCTCGCCCTCTTCGGAATCGAGGGTGTTGTCGCTGAACAGTTTGCCCAGACGCCAGAGGGCAAGGAGGAGATCGCCCGAGCCAAGCAGGAGGGAAGCAAGTTTTACGTCAATGCGAGAGAGGTCATCTTGAGGCCTGGTGTTGCCGGTGGATTGTTGGGTGCCGTCAACGTTGCCGTCCTCGGAGCTGGTGAGTCCGGGGTGTTCTCCCGCGGCATCATCACTTGTCGTCTACGCATACTCACCCTATTGCCTCTCGTGTTATGCTCGTGCAGTCGGCTACCTCGGATACCAGAACTGGGACCGAAGGGTGTGGGACCGAAAGATCGTAGCAGGGATCGTCTCGGGTCTGATCAGTCTGAGCGCCGTCGAAGGTCTGGCCGGGAACGTATGGAAGCAGAAGAGGGAGGGCAAGGCTTAGGAGGACGTGAATCATGATTTGGTCTATAGTTGTTTTTTAATGCGCGATCTGATGATTCGATAAGAATTGAATGTGTATGATCGAGTGGCTCGTGAGGATTCGTGTTGCGTACCTGATCGAGTTGTGAGGGGAAGAGCAGGCAGAGGTCACGAATCGCGACCATGCGGATAGGCAGGGAAAATATCTTGATCGTTTATGACATCCCGACATTGGAGACTGGCTCGTCATTCAACCTGAAACCGCAAAATGTTAGCGCAGGATGGTGCGGTAAGATCGTGATTTCAAGTTGCCAGCGCGCTATCCCGAGTCCGCTTCACAATGTAACGAGAGAGGAGCAAAGACGGATCGATGGTTGTTCACCGTTCGTAAACCCAATAAATGGATGGACCGGTGGATTGATCCGAACATCGACTCACTCGATTACGTGACTAGCTAGACAACTAGCTAGATGAGCACTTGCGGAGAGTCCCTGTCAAATATTTTCCCATGCGCATGGTCTCTTGTGAGGGGTCTGTAGTAATCAGGCAGTATAGCCATAGAAGTGTCATTGCTCTTTTCTTTGAATAAAGAAACAATGTTCCTGATAAGATAGATACACTGGAAGTAGGAGCTGACAAGGTGGTTGATCTTGACTTGGACATTATAGGAGAGGTTGTTGTAATGTCTGAGCATTAATAACCCGAATTTGGAAAGGGATACACCGTGAAGGTCTTGGTAGAAAAGGTGGACTAAGTCATGACTCCCACAAGTAGAACGGGGCCCACCAAAAGCCTTTAGCACACCAAACTGTCATTCATCAAACAGGCGCAACAGTCGAGAGAACGGCGCGCGCCTGGTCTTCATTTCTTCTGCAATCTCTGCTTGGCACGAGAGGCCAGTGTGTTAAACACGGATGCCAATGTACTGGCTGAGAGTCTCTAGCTGAATTTCTCGTTTGGCTCTAGCTGACAGTTGCGGGCCGTCAGCGGACTCGGCGGGCAACTCGAGATCGGTGAAGCCGAAACGCTGACACCATGCATCGAGAACTGCAGCTCTAAAGTTCTCATCAGCGACAGCGTCCGAGAACAAGTGCTCAAGAACGTGCTTACGGCCAGCGCAAGACAGACTTTGCCTATGAATGTCAAGGGGATATCCGTCCTTCCAGATCATTGCGCATGGCTGTTCTAGTCTTGCGGAAATCATCATCCGTCTTCACTCGAGCCCACGGCTCCCCTCTTTCGGCTATTTTGCTCTCGACAGCAAAGATCCGTCGCATTGAGTATCGACCATCTGTCGTATGGGTTGTCCTATGCTGCGAACAAGGCCGAACAGACATGGATTGGCTGAGGAGTTTAGGAATGCAGGAACTCCTTGCGTCGAGGCAAGTATCTCTCTTGCTTTCTCCCCTGACTGGCTTTTCGCTCTTCGTGTTCCGGCCGAACGAGTCGCAAGGACATTCGTAAATGGTTCATCATAAAGGAAGGGGAAGGGAGCACAAAACAAGTGCCGTGCACATCGATCATAGATACAACGCCTCCCGTCCGATTCGGATCCCTGCCTCCGCGCCGGGTAGATGGTGATCGGACAGACCGGTCCGGGTCGGATTGGGTCTACTTGGTCATCCCCTTTCGCTTCTCCATGGCGCTGTGGATATCGACCGTCTCCTTCGGCAGCGCACCTAGAAGTATCACACACGTCAGATCGAAAAATCATCAGCCACCGTGCAAGAATATCATCACAACGCGGAAAGCGATCGACTCGAAGTCCAGATAGAAGAGCAAGACCCGAAAGTGAGACTTACCGCCCGACATGAAATCGCCGACGTCGATGCTCTCGTCCGTCCCAGCCAAGATCTCTGCGTGGATGTCCATGCTACCTCCGAGGGGGAGTTCGGAAGCTGTCAGGGCGGGGAAGTGGTTGTCCTGCGTCTGTCGTCCCGGAACAACGCAGCAAGGGGAACAGTCGCAGCAAAAGCAGATAGAGATGATTTCGTTGGTCAGCTCGGAGATCAAAGGTAGGAGGGAAAAGGAGAAAAAGTGCGAGGGGACTCACCTCGGCGACCAGGTTCTTCTCCATCATAGTTCGGAGAGGGAGGGCGATCCCGTAGACGTTACGCTGCAGAGTCATCTTCATCTGAGTTTGGGTGGCTTGCCACTATTGATGACGAGCGGTAGTGAAGATCGATGAGGCGATATGATGTGAGATATATTCCGCAGAGGAGCAAGGCCAAAGGAAGATCATGAATCGGAACGAAGCAGATGACAAAGTGTCGTGTCAGGCATCCTCCACAAAGGACGCAGTCAGATAGAAACAGAGAGAGAAGACTGACCTGCTCCAACCTCGACTGCAAGGCATGTACGGTCCCAGCATCCCCGTTCCCTGACTTCAAACCGTGCCTCAAGGTATCTCTCGTCCCGGTCTGCGGGTTGGCCACATCCTGCAGATTCATAGGCGTAACATTAACGTCAGCTAACTGTACAGATTGAGACTCTCCAAGGAATAACGGGGCTGACTCACCTTGTGCGAGACGACGTGGGCAGAGTCTGATGCTGCTAGCGAGGGGGGTACGATACGGTATGACTGGTAAAGAAAGGGAGCTATGCTTAGCTACTGATCGTCCGCTTGAGTGTTATAGAGAAACAGCTGCCCAGCTTACCATGTTGAAGTTCGCTGTAGATTGATTTGGAATGATTGACTATCAAAAGGTTTGTCGTCCTAGATGTTACACGCAACGTTATCGAGGTCGACATTCTAAGCTCGGTGATGGCTGCTGCTTACTGCTTGCTGCTTGATCGCTGACGATGAGCAAGCTCCCCGCGGGTGACTACACACGGACATCATGTCGTTTATTGTGACGACGCTTTCAGCCGGATGTCCGCTGATCTTCGGAACTATATCTGCCTCCGAAACCGCAACCACTCATCATATGGTGCATCATGATCATCCTATTGCGATCGCCGACCTGCAATGTCTGCTTGAACACGGGGACAGCTAGGATTCACTCTCCGGGTTCAAGTAGAGTTCCAAAAATGGAGACACAACAGCAAATCAAGCAGTCTCTCTTCTCCCACCGGGGACCCGATGGACAACTTGACGAGACGTACATCGCCCACCTCAAGATATGGGAGGACGTGCCGGTGGGTTCGGGGCAGCCAGACGAGGGGAATAAGAAGGCGAGGTACTTGATGCTGTCGGTCAGCAAGTATGGAAAGGTCTTCCTTCACAAGGCCAAGAGGAACAATAATGGGTCGTTTTCCAAGGGAAAGACATGGAATCTAGAGGATATGCGGCAGATCGAGGTGGTCACCGTAAGTATAGAGAGTGCAAGGAGAGCTTGTAAGGCTTTCCCCGGCTCACGTTGTTTCACGCTCGGTAGCCTCAAACGTTTGCGTTGACTATGACGTCCCGGACCTATATATGGCAATCCGAACGGCCCCGTGATCAACAAGTGTTTCTAGCGACCGTCTGCAAGATCTACCGGAAATACACCCAAGGACGACTACCCTCGCTTCTGAACCTCAACTTTCAGATCGACGAGGTACCTACCGAGTCCGTTTCGCCTCCCCCGGTCCATGCTCAGCCGATGCTCTACAATGGAGGAGCACCGTCCGCATCTCAATCTTCGCTCGCAGCTCCGCCAGCTCTACGCTCCAGGCAAGGTTCACACTCCTCCGTCGCTTCATCCCAGATGACCGGCCAAGAATCCCATTACACCGCCCCCAGTACCCGCCAGAGACCGAGTGTGGATAGCAGACGTGCCGAAGGTTCTTTTTCGAGCCAAAACCGACCGATGGACATCGGACATCGTGAAGGACCTTATGCCGCCAGTGCTAGCCCCATCTATGGTCCTGGCGGACAACCGGTGCAGCAGTACACACCCGTACCGGGGATGGGCAGGCAGATGAGCGAGCCGTATGAGCCTTCGCCTCTACAAGGCAGCGCGAGGCGGGATTACGATTATGACGACGCCCATAATCGATCACAACCGAGGAACGTCCACGTGCCGTACAACGAGCATCAAGGGTTGTCGATGTCAATCTCACCGACACGGGTTATGCCTCACTTCCCTCCGTCCGGGTCGAATCAGGGTTCGTATCCCAACGCTTCGTCCCCGCTCGCGGAGCGCCCATCCGGGTTGGCTTCTCGGAATGTCTCTGAGGCTAGGACGCCGACCCAGGCTACGTATGGGTTCAGGGAACAAGCTATCCCACCTCCAGCGACATTGCAGATCCCACCCGTACAGCAATCACAACCTCCACCACCACCAGCTCAGGCGGGGCAGTCATCTGAAGTCCCCGTAGAAGATGGTTACGCTTCAGACGCTATGCTCACCCCGGTGCCAGCTACCAGCGGTGGGTTCGACCAAGCCTTGACCCCGCCTGCTCTCCCTAGACGTAACATCGACGCTCCAGTTGGGTCAGAGGAGAAGAAGCGGGCGATGTTGCCCCCTATCATCACCAACGCGTCGGGTAGCACCGCAGCTCCTAGATCGGCGGTCGCCGTGGAACGGAAGCAAGCAAAACGAGAGGTCGAGACAAGTCGAGAGCAGGAGAAGACACCTGTCGTCAAGGAGGTCAGACATGTTCA
The DNA here is from genome assembly GCF_021052385.1 of Filobasidium floriforme. NCBI lineage: Eukaryota > Fungi > Basidiomycota > Tremellomycetes > Filobasidiales > Filobasidiaceae > Filobasidium > Filobasidium floriforme. The sequence goes on from NW_025763639.1 coordinate 264,258, forward strand.
ATTACCACCGCCACCACCTCCTCCCGAGACCGACGAGGAAGCCGACCGGGAACCTCAACCTCGAGCCCGGCGTGCCTCTTTTGTAGCTCCCCCGACGACCACCCCTTATTCCCGTGACATGCTCCTGCGCGCCGGTGCAGGTTCTTTCGCTCAAGCCGAAGCCTTGTTGGAGCAGGACAATGCCGATGGGGAAGAGATGGAAGATGCCACGATGGCCAACGTCGAAGAGATCTTGGAAGGGTTCGATTGGGGGAACCATGCGGTCGAGTCGAGCGGGTCTTACCGGGCGGGAGCAGAGGCGATCGAGGCGAGGTTGTTGGACGAGTTGAACGCTTTGGAGGCTGTGAGTAGCAAGGAAAGGTTGTCGACTTGCTAGTTTAGGTCAGGCGTCTGAGCTGAAAGAGTCCTTCGCTCGTTCAGGCCAACATCCATGCGTTCCTCGAGTCGGACGATCGGATTCAGAGCGTTCTGAAGGGGATCAACGATGCTATCGCCGAGATGGACGAGATGGATACCCGGATCACCGGGTACAAGATGCAACTCGGAGTGGGTCGTGCTTTTTTCTAAAAGATTGATCACTAATATAGAGAGACTAATCACCACAATATCGGGTTATCGACAGGGCGTGACAGAGGATATTGCATTTATCGAATCCCAGAACCGAGGTCTGCAGGTCCAAACGGCCAATCAACAAGCTCTGCTTAAAGAACTGGAGCAACTCCTCGTAAGTCCAGATTATTGCCCGAGCCCGCCAGCTGGTGTGTTAAGTGGTCTACAAATACTTGCAGGAAAACGTCTCAGTCGACCCCGGTGCCCTCCGGTCGTTGACTCAAGAATCGCTCGAGACAGAACGGGGCATTCAGAACCTCGAGTCCGCCCTGTCCACGCTGTACAAGGCACTTCTTGCTATCCGAGATCGAGGTGAGGCGGTGCTACGCAAGTGTTCAGTCCCCCGTTCTCCTCGATATTGAACGTCTTCATCTTGTTTCCGTAGACACAAACGACATGGCAGCAGCTGCAGGGCGAAAGGACGAATACGAGACGTACAACCGGCAGTTCTGTCTGCGTCTCGTCGAGTACTTGATGATTATGATCAAGTTTCAGGTTCGTTGTACACGATGGCTTGTTCAATACCGGTTCTGATCCGCCTTACGTTCCGACGGATTTAGGCGGAAACATCGGCCGGGGCTGCGGCTAGCAAGGCTTCGTCGGGAGAAATCCCACCGCATGCCCAGATGGAGCAGAAGCTGGGCATGTATTGCGGATTGATCCTTTACATGATCGAGATGGACGAAGAGCGGTACCAGAAGCTGTGTACCGTGAGTTTCCACAGACTACCCCTCGAGTAATAATGCAACTAACCTAAAGATACTCCTGACAGAACTACTTCAGTACGGCGTCCGAGCTGCACACAAAGGAGATGAAGGGGTTGTTTATGGCGTTGATTGGCAAGCTCAAGAAGCCGACCGAGGAAAAGGAGGATGAGAGCTGTATGTTCCGCTCGCTGATCGATGATCCGGGCTGCAAACTGAATTCTACATTGGCCATTTTTGCAGCCTTCATTTCCGCTGCGGCAATCAGTACCAAGTCTGGCGCTATGCAGCGTTCACGGACCGTGATGGGCAACTTGCGAGGAGGAGACAAGAAGGACAAACGAGCAGATGGTAGTGAAATGAAGGGTTCCGTGGTGAGTTTCGACGATGGTATTCGTGCTAGTTCGTTAGCTGATCTGCCCATCGAAACCCAGGCCCTTGACAAGGCTTTGCAATCCATCGCCGTTCAACTCGGTCGCGAAGAGGCTTTCATCGCGGACTTTCTACACATCACCGACTCGATGCTCACGTACGCCGACTATATGGACCTGGATAGCTATTTCCGGCGACAAGCGGTACGGTACACTACCAAGGGGATGCAGCCGGCGACGGTTAAGCTTCGGCGGTCCGCTCTGGACCTGATCTTTGGGTTTGTTTCGGGCGAGCTCAAGGATTGGGTCGATGCGGCGCTGCAACGGGACCGAGTGTAAGTCTACGTTCGCTAAATATATGCACATATATATCGAGACTGACTATGCTGCTCTCAAAACACAGCCAAGTATTTGGAATGATGGCAGTGTGCGAAAAAGCGATTCAAGACGCCGAGGATCGAAGCGCCATTTTCTACCTCAACATCTTGCAGCGTCAAATGCAGCGCTTGCAGAGCCTGGTCGAGCGATACATAGCCGATCAGGTCAAGGCAATCGAGAACGCTCAGCTGAGTAATCGAAAACGACGTGGTGTCGTCTTCTTCATCAAGCATTTCCCGGTAGGCCAGTCCAAGCAATTCCACCGCGCGCCTTATGCTCATGTCTCGTCGTCGCAGGTGTTTGTTTCGAAAGTCGAAGCTCAATTGGTGGATTATGACGATTTCGCTGCGCGAAATGTGGCCAATGCGGGCTACGAAAAGATCGTCAACACCATGCTGGATACTCTGCAGCATATGGCTAAGATGGACAGGTCGGACGTCGCAGGAGAGGACAAGGGTCAACTCAACCACTCGATCATCATGATAGGTGTGTTTCCGTAACCGGCATGAGGCCGTACTTCTGTCGCTGAAACATCCTCTTGGGCTGCCTTTTTCAGAAAACCTGCAATTTTTCGTGCAGGACGCTGCAAAGCACGACATACCCGCTCTGCATGGCTTCATGGAACGAGCCAAGAGCATGTACGACGAGAACATGACGGCGTACATTCGAGCAGTCCTGCGGCGTTCGTTTGGGCGACCATGGGTAGGTGCTCTTTTGCAACTACCGGACTAAGCACCTCGCTGACGGAGTACCTTGCTCCTGACAGGACTTCTTCGAAGCCGTTCAAAAGCAGCTCCGAGCGTCTTCTGCACAAGAGATCTCTTCCAGCCCTTCATACAACAAAGCCGCCTTGAAACGGGCCGTCAAGGATATCAGCTCTGGCAAAGAGATGCGCAAGGCGGTCGAAGCGCTGGTGAAGCGGATCGAAAAGCATTACTCATTGGACGAATCCGACCTGGCTGGAACCGACGATGCGGTGGCCATGTCCAACGAGGCGGCGGCCCTGATCGGCGTTGTGATACAGTCGTGCGAAAAGCTTTTGGTTGCCGAGGTCGGCAAGTGGTCCAGTCTGATGGGTCAATGTTACGCCGAAGCGGCGGCGAGTGGGGTGGGTCTCGAATATGGGCCTAACGATGTGGAGGGCGCCTTCAGGAAGGCTAGGGGATGAGTCCTGAGGATATGCTACTGATCAACGTGTATATGAGCGCCTGAGGTGAAGTGTCGATGAAAGCAGTTGTATAGAGAGACGAATGCCCGCTCACTTAAAAATGCGACCCGGGTCGAGGACGACATTGGCTGACGTCACTCTGAATGGACCACTTTGTCAACAACCGGCGCCCTGCGACCTGCTTCCATAAGCCGACCACATAGCAGCTACCGAGTACAGCTAGCCAGCGTATATAAGCCTATGGTCTTTCGTCTATCGTTCAAATTCTCATTCTGACTGGTTGTCGAACCTGCTTAAAGACAATATCCAAGATGCCTATCACTCTCAAAGGGTGAGCCTGAGCCGGAAACCAGATTCGAGCAGCATCTTACTCAATTGAGCGCTTGACAGGTCCTGTCACTGCAAGGCCATCGAGTTTGAGCTCGAGTCGAACACTCCTGCGCCTTACCAGCTCTGCCAATGCAGTATCTGCCGCAAGACTGGCGGGTACATGGGAAGCGTCAACATCAGTGAGTACCGACTCTCTCCCGGATCGTTGTTCTCTTCGCTAAAAACCGGAGAACTCAGTGGGAAACACCGACACGCTCAAGATCTTGAAAGGCGAAGAGAAGATGAAGTAAGACTTACGACCATTAGAGAGGTGTTTTAGTCGTGCTCAACATCGGACATGTCAGGACATACAAGGCTTTCAAATACGAGAACGGTCAACAATCTGGACAATGCGGCTCGACCCGTAAATTCTGCGGCGAATGTTCCACCATGCTATGGGTCTTTGACGAGCAGTGGGCTCACGTAAGCCGCAAATTCCGATGATAGCGATTGTTCCTACATTGATGAGCTTCTCTGGCAGTGGATCTACCCTTACGCGGCTTGCATCGATACCGAGCTGCCCAAGATTGCTCACGGAGACGTGACCAAGAAGGGAACGGATCAGGAAGAGGATTCCGCCGTCATGCTCACCATCATGAGAAGCTCTGCGCCAGGATACGTCCCCGTTCCCGAAGGTAGTGTTGTCTATGATAGCTACCCCCCGGGCGAAGGTATCGAGGCATACCACAAAAAACATAAGCTATGGGTCGACTGAAAGGTTCGATAGATTGATCTCGCGTATGCGTGTGATTCAGGGTTGAGGAAATGGAATGACGGCAAAGGGGGAAAGTTCGCGTGAGATCTCGTAGTCTTGTATATACTACGCTTGAGAGCAATACGTTTGGCAAATCGGCTTAGGCCTTGGGACGAGGTATTTGAAACACCACAGCGTCTATCCAGACGTGAGATATCGTACGCATTGTCTCCTGGATATGGTGTATCATTTGCACTGCGAAGGATATATTTCGCAGCGAAACGAGAGGTGTAAAGCCAGCCACATTGGTCATCCGCTCTTGATGGCATAGTTTCTGGCATCTTTCATTGGTGCTAGTTGGATACAACATGAATTCGCGGTTTCACGACCGATTGCGGCTCGCATTGCTACAAAGTATGAGCGGTTCACTTTTTTACCCCCATCTGATTGTTGAGACATTATACTGGTTGAGAAATCGAAGTAGAGTCGAAGCCGTGTTGAAGGGTAATAGTCGATCCGGTCGACAATGTGCGCCGCCTGGTCGGCAATCCCGTCTCGTGCAAGAGGGACTGTATAAGGTAAAATATCGCTCTGTCGTTTTGTCATTTCGTTTGTCGTCAAGACCGCTGCAATATGCCGAGTCCGGTTGGTTTTGGGGTATGCTGTGTGATTGTATCTGTATATGCTTGTGTTCCTGCGATCTCGACTGTGGTCTGGGAGAGAGGTGTGTGTACGCTTGCGTATGCCGTGGTGATAGGAACCGAATCGATGGCGTCGTCGACCTTGGAGCTCAATGCCCAGGTCCGCCGACCGACATGGTCGTGGGTGCTGCAGTCATCTGAGGACTGTTGTTCGTGTTGATCGGGCTGCCACCGGAGCGCATCTGGCCCTGAACGTTGTTGCTACTGTTGGTGCGCTGTGCGGCCATCATCTGATTCATCCGATGAGTAGGCAACTGCAGGTTCATCTGACCGTTGCTGACAGCGGGTGAGCTCGGCTGCTGACCATTTGCACCCATATTGTTCTGCTGTGCCTGCTGCTGGCGCAAGAACTGTTGCTGCTTCATCTGGATCGCCCGTTGCTGATACTCGGCTGAGACATTCGGAGGGAGATTGCCTCCGCCATTGGGCAAGGGGACCGTCGCGCCACCTGGTTGAGACATCGGCTGGCGTGGCGATTGATGCAGTTGGCTGGCGTTAGAGACGGGCGAGGCAGACTGAGTATGATGGCCGTTGGGAATCTGGACCGAACCGTTGACAGGCGTCCTCAGTTGATCGAGCTGCGGCTGACCGTTCTGCTGGATGGGCTGAGCGATCTGGCCGTGCCCATTCTGCTGAGCGCGAGCGGCAATCATGGCGTTCAAGATGGCAGGCGATCCTGGCACTTGGCGACCGTTGGGAAACTGTCCTTGAGGCAAGTTCTGTACGCCATTCACAGGCGATCCCGGACCCTGAGGAGGTCCCATTTGACCAACGTTGCCGGAAGCAATCCGTCGAACCTGAGGCATCTGAATCGCTTGTCGACCAGCGAGGGCGGCCGCGAGTTGCGGGTTCGTCTGAGCTGCCGCTTGGATCTGTCGAGCTGTGGCGGCTGCCTGGATCTGCTGGGCCGTGTATTGCTGAACGCCGTTACCCAACTGTCCAGCCTGACCCATAGCTTGCGCTTGAGCCTGTGCTTGCGCCTGGGCCTGAGCGTGTTGCTGCAAGAGCTGTTGCGCCTCGCGCTGATGCTGGTAGAGCTGCGCTTGGAGATCAGCCTGTTGCTGCTGGAACGGAACCTGCATGCCTTGAGCATTTGGCATGCCCTGGACGGGTTGTGGAAGTTGAGGCGGGACGGTTCGGGTAAAGTTGATCGGGGCGGGCTTCTCCTCCGGCATAGCCATAAGCGCCCGGACCTTCTCGATGACCGAGAGCGAAGGCATCATAAGGTCGAGGTCTTCCTGTTTCACCAGAGAAGCTCGCGCTTTGATGTACCTGAAGAAGCATTAATGGGCAGTCAGTCTCGGTGCAGGCTTGAACATCTAGAACCGCTCGGTAATTTACCTCGTCTCGTAGTCATCGATAACGACCTGATCTTCGTCCTTCACGCCCATTCCGACTCCGACCAGACCACCGTCGTAATCATACCTCCACCGTTCGGACAACATCCTCGCCCTCTCCTCTTCCTCTGCTTCCCATCGAGGTCCAGAACGACTGGGTTCGTTCTCACCATCATCATCATCGTCCTCGTCGTCGCTCGAATCGCTCTCGAAAACGCTCCGTCTCGCGAGCGGATTGTTCGGAAAGAGCTTCCTGAACGGGTCTTCCGGTACGATAGTCCCAGGGGGTCCGGAGCTGGAGATGGGTTTCGACTGAGAAAGCGCGATGTGACGCACGGTTGGCATCTTGCGATCCAAGCGCATAACGCCTCCACGACCGCGACGTAATCGGAAACAGATCTGGTGGTTGGGCGGTCGAGCTGGATGAGCGACCTCTCGCAGCATGTTCGTCTCCTTTTCCCTCTCCACGTCGACGATCGCCGGCAGGTGCGATTCGGCCTGAGCTCCAGACTCGGACCGTTCTGGCGTCGACTTTTTGCCGTTGCTCAGGACGACCTCGTCGCTTTCGCCCTGGCCGTCGTGAGCCAGCCCACGACGAGCCCCAGCAGAAAGAGTCGAACCGACCCGATCCGTCGCAGGCAGGCATCGAAAATACCGCAAAGGCGCCGTCTGCGGTAGAGGTTGATAAGTCACGCCGGTGATCTCTTCGGCGAACCGGTCGATCTCGCGTTTCCGCCTCATCTCCTTTTCCACCTTTTCCGCTATCAACCCTGCGAGCTGTTCTGGAGGGACCTTTTCCGCCGCAGGCGAGACGGCTCGGGACCTCAGGCCCTTTTGCTGCAGACCGTGCTGGTTCATCGAGGTCGACAATCCCGCGGTCCCACCTTGCATCTGATGATGATGCATAGCCGACCTGGCCGCTTCCTCCCTCTCCCTCCCTTCCCGATCCCCGCCCACGCGTTGTCGTTTGGCCGGAGCCTGCCCATTCACTGACGACAAATTTCGATGAGGGAACAAGAACGTCTCTTCCTCTTGCGTCATCGGTGGCAACGTCGGGTTCTTCCGCTTGACGTCGAGCAGGTTCCATCGCGCGTCCCAGACCTCTCGCTCGGCCCGGATGGCGCGCTGCTTCTCCTTTTCCCGCAACAAGACCATGTTGACCAAGAACGTCGCCTGAGTCAACTCGGTCTGAACCTGTTCGAGCCGATTGACAGGGGTGGTGTCCTTGATCCTCGTCTTTCTCTGTACCTTCAAGTCTCGTCTTCGGAAACACAAGTACGGGTCCGACTCGTTGGCCTCGTCAAAGTTGAGTTGCGGGATGATGCTCCTCCCCTTGCGCTGTTCTTTCCTCGACTTCCAGTGGGGGTAGATCCGACTGGCCATCTTGACCAACAAGCTCGGCGCTGGCAAACCCAGAGGTCGTTCGAACGATGGGAAATAGGAAGCGGGCGGGGTGGTCTTGAACACCGGCTCGATGCTGACCAAGGGCGGCAAGAGGGACAGGTCGGTATGCAGCATGGGCACGTTCTTTTCCGTCCACAACTCCAGCATTCCCATAACGTATTCAAACACGTCTTCAGCGATCCTCATGGGCCCTGAAGACGAACCCGAGCCGGACTGGGCGTCCTTTTCCTTGCCCTTTGCATTCGAACCTGCCGAACTGGACGCCTGACGTGCAGACCTTCCAGCGCTCGCCGAACCTGCCGCGCCATCCGCACTGCTGCCCTCTTCCTTGCCATTGAACGTTCTCAACCACTCGACATCGGCATCGTCCATCTCATAGTTGAGTCCTCCCCAGCCATAACAACATTCCTCGACCTTTTCCGAAAACTTGATCAATTCTTTCGGGTCCGACCAATCCACCCTACCGGCGGGCAAGAGCGAGTCGTAGTCGTCCGCCTGACCGTTGGCATCGGGTGTGGGAATAAAGTATGCTGGGAGGGGTTGGGTAGCGGGTTTGGCGGCGGCTCGGGCAAAGGAAGGGGAAGGGGCTCGGTTCTCCCGGTTGTGGATGACATTGGTATGCGAGAGAGCGGCTTGCAAGTGGTGCTCCTAAGTAAAGGCAGGCAGGCAGGCAAAGGTCAAGGTCAGTGAACTGTTACTTGCATAAGCGGGTTTCGAGCGAGGAGGGGTCGGTCAGTCCAGATCGTCGAGGTCGAAAGTCGGGTCCGAGTAGATCGTCATCGAATGCATATCGCGCGCGACCAGCCAGCCGTGTCCCCTTTCATGCCCACATCAACCAGCATCTCGTCCACACTCGTCTCATCTCATCCTTATCCTGAACTCTATGCCTAGCCCAGATCGATTCCCATGGTTGTTCGACGTTCTATTCCCCCATCGTCGGTCGGATTCATCCTGCCGTTCTCGATTATTTCCCCTTTCGGACGTATCACGCGCGCGGGGCCAGTTTTCACCTTCCCAAAGAGGAAAGTCACAACAAAGGGTCGACCTCGTCCTTGGACATCCGTTGATGGCGATACGAACCCCGTTGCCTCAAACCAAACGATCACTCAAGAAGACTGCTCGTACGACTCACATTACTCTCCTCCCTCTCTACTCCGAGTGCCGAGAGTTGTTTATGCCCCTCGTCGGTCGATTCAAAGATATAGTCGACAGCGTCCGGGACGTTCCCCAACAAGATCGAGAGGGGTGCGCGCGCGCCGAGCTTCGGCCTGCGTCTGATGGACATCGCATTCGAACGGGTGTCGACCTGGAGATACTGGACGGATCACCAGGTAGAGGAGAAGCGAGGGAAGAGAAGAGGAGGGGAGAGAGAGAGGTGTGAAGATGTCTATATGGGGTCGTATGTCTGCTAGTGTACTACAGGTCGTCGTCGTCGTCGAGGTCGTCTTTTGGCACGGGGACCTTCCTTTCGGTGTTGTTGACGTGGAGAGGGGCGTGGCGAATAGGAAAAGGTCATCCCCCCTCCCAGCCTTCGCGCGTCCTTTTTTTTCGCTGGCACGGTGCAAATTTTAAGGAGGGCGAGCGTTCGCTGGCAGTGCAGCCAAACAGAACCCAGTCTCCCTCTCTCGCGCGGGTCAGTCAAGGTCGAAACTTTGGAGATACGCGTCGCTTTCTCACGCGTTCAGAATTATAAGGGTCAGTCATGCAGTGCGAGAGCCGGTCGCCAGATTCACGTCAGTAATCAGTAAAGAAAACCTGTATATCAGCTGTTTTGCACGATGTGCACCGTCGCCTGTATGTAATCAGCATGGCTTCATAATGCCCGATTATTACCTGTTTCAGACCCCGTTGTAGTGAAGAAGGAAAAGAGCGTGAAACACGGTCAGCGTTCCGTCTGACGTTTCCCTCTACTCGAGCCGAAGCAGACTTCAGAGTCGAGGGACCACCCATCCACAACGCAATCGACGAACAAATTGCAAACCCCCCTCTCGCTGCCCAGCACGTCCGAGCCTGCCTACTTCCAATCCACCCCCTTCCTCTTCTTCCACCCCTTCCCTCGTCCGTGTTCCATCCGCTTCCCAGCGAAATCGTCGAATTTCCTCTTGGCGTACCCTCCGAGCTCTTGGTCCGCGACGATGCTCTGGACGATGTCGCCCGGGTTGTAACGTCGTTCTCGGGTGAGGGTGGTGGATTGCAAGTGTCGAGGTGGGGCGACGAGCGTTCCGATCTGAGAGACGTGATGGATAAATTCGAACAAGCGTCTCGGTCAACTTCCTATCAAGTGGAGTATAGATATCAGAAGAAACGCTAGCAACCCGGTACTCACGGCAAACTGTTCGGGCACGGTCGACTTGGTCTTGCCCTTCATGAATCTCTTGGGGTCCAACGAGTCCCTCAGATGCATGGCCTGGTAATCCCGTTTCATCTGGGGTAACAGCGCCGAGGGAATCGTAGGCATCGCCGACCAGGCTTGAGAGGCGGTCTTGCGAGGAGGAAGCTGTGGTGAGAGTGACAAAAGCAAACATGGCCGACGTTCAGCAGATGTCACGATACTTGCCATTGGGGAGATGCAGTGACTCACCGCGAGCTTTTCTTTCCTGCTCAACTGCTTCTCGTACTCGGCATCGTCCACCTCGACTCCACGCTTGACAGCCTCTTCGACCGTCATCTTCCCCTTGCCCTTGCCCTTGCTGTCTTTCCCCTTCGCAGCAACACCTTCAGCCTCAACCCCTTCCTGCTCGGCTCGACGCAGCCGTTCACGTTCGAGCCGTTTCTTGCCGAGTCGATCGTGCGGGCCCAGAGATAGGTTATGTAGGGGGATATCCGTCTTGGGCAGTTCGAGCCCCGGGATCGGTCTGATCACAGGAAGCCATCAAGTTGCATCAATATCCCGTAACGAGCAATATGCATTTGAGCAAAAAGCTTTTATTCGAGACTGACCTTTCGCGTTTCCTCTTCTCCTCCCGCTCCTTGGCCTCGGGATCCAAAACCCAAACATCCTCTTCCTCGCCATCCAACTGACCCTTCTCCTCCGTCACGGGTGTCGTCTCGGACCCAGAGGAGGGTACGGCCGACTTCTTGGCCTGAGCGGATTGAAGAGCGCGAGCGAGGAGAAGTTCCGGGTCGATTTCCTCTTCATCTTCATCCTCTTCCTCTTCTTCCTCACTCTCGTCATCACTCTCGTCATCACTATCATCATCGCTTGAGCTGTTCTCCTCTTTCTCATCATCATCTTCACCGGAAGACGAGCCTTCATCCGCCTCCCCTTCCTCCTCTTCCTCTTCCTCGGCCTCCTCGACAACAACTGGCAAACTCCTCGATCCAGCTCGAGGTGTAGCTTCCTCCTGCTCATCTTCCTGTTCGTCCTGATCTTCCTGTTCATCCTGATCTTCCTGGTCATCCTGATCTTCCTGCTCGTCGTGATCGTGGTCATGGCTTCTAGTATGCGCCGCAACGACCTCTTCCCCCAACCCGGCTGCCGTCAAATGTGCGGCATTCCCAACCTGTCGGACTTCCCTACCTCTACCCCTACCCCCGCTCCGAGAGCTTTCCTGACTAGCTCCAGCGTGTTCCTCATCATCTTCCTCGTTCTCGTTCTCGTCGTCGTCGTCAGAAGAGACCTCGATAGCCTGTCCCACCTCGGGATCGGGGCCGAGCATGTCGTCCGTGATCATCGAATCCGACTTGCCCACCCTGGATATCGAATCCGACCTGCTCGACTTGGGTCCAGACCCGGGGATGGATTTGTTGGGTGTCGATGTCGGTGTGGAGGAATTTAACCTCGATCGAGGCGTCGGTGTCGATTTCGACTTGCGGGTCGGAGTAGGAGTTAGGATCTCTACTTCGACTTCCATGCCGGTCTTCTTCTTGGGCGTTTGAATCGAGCCATGTTGCGATAATTGTAGTTGTGATCCTGAACCTGAAGCCGCAATCGATCCTACAGCCGGCGACCCCACACCAACACCCACACCCAAGCCGGAGATGGGCGTAGCGCTCGCACTCCGACTCCTAGCTGATCTCCTCAAAGGCGTCCCGTTGACATTCAAATTATCCACGGGCGCGGGGACGGGATGATGTCGGGTGCTCATCGGATGAACGTGCAAGTCCAGGTTTACCGAGGGAGAACCTTCTGCCGAGTTAGGATGAGGATGAGAGTTGGGGTGTGTTTGTGATTCCCGGAGTTTCGAGGTGGATCTCGTCGATCGGGAAGGGGTCGGGGTGGACGGGTTGGAACCCTGTTGCAAATGAGACTGGGGGTGGGGTGGGGTGAACATGTTCTGCATATGAACCGGAGTCGGGGTGGATAGTCGGATAGGAGTGGAAGTAGACGCCGATGCTGATGCTGTTACCGATGCTGACGTCGATTGCGAGGGGGAAGAGACGATCGAGTTTGATGGCGAGATGGTGCTACGTGAGCGGGAAGCTGATCTTGTCGTCGGCATGGCTGGCGTGGGAAAGATTGTCGGTTGATCCTCTTCTTGTCGTTTCCAATTTCTTGGTTGTTCGTCTGGTTGTTGTCGATTCTTGCGACGATCGTTGCGGTGATGATCGTGATGATGATGATGATCGATGAGCTCACACTCTCCCATCTCCCTCTCTTGCGCCAAAAGTTTGAACGAGGCAATTAAAGGGGAAGGAGGGTTTGTTTACAAAGTGACATAAGCTTGAATTCTGGACGATTAATAGAATAACACGTCATACTCATAAAGTTGCCCATAAATTGATAACGAGCCTGCCTCGCCGATGCCCGAGGTTGTCCTCCTTGATTACGTTTCGACATTAGAGCAGCTGGGACGATCTGGTCTGGTCTGGACAACTAACCAACTCTCTCTCTCTCGCTTTCTCTCTTTCTGAATCTCTTTGGACATCTTGAACATCACATCCGAAGAGATCACACGTATGCCCCTCAACATATACCTATAAACCCGATACCCACCATGACATCCCAGCCGGAAGACAAGATCGCGGCCATCCTCCAACAAGCCTACAACCAGACCTATCAAGAATCGTTCGGGACTCAACCTCCTCGAGGGGGCCAGAATTCTCCCTCGAGTCATCCGGAAGAGAGGGGTACGAGACGATTGGAAGAGGGACGGGTTGATAGTAACGATATCGAGGGGGAAGAGGATACGCATAGGGAACATGGGAATAGGACCGGGGCCGCAGCGCGAGATGAGAATATGAAAAGGGAGGGAGGTCAATGGAAGAGTCAACCTATCGAAGCACTACATAAGCAAGAGCAGAAACTTGATGATGATCGAATTGACGGCCCCCCTCCTACCGCTAAACCTGCAGCCGGATCGGGAAGCGTAACTTCGACGATATCTCGAACCACAACCACAACCATGGTCACATCTGAACCCACACCTAGTAAGGCCGACGAGGATCATGATGCCCGACCAGCGCAACACCCTACAAACGAGGACCAAGACCGGGGAACGAACGAGGATACAGAAGAAGGATTCACCATGCCCGGATCTTACCCCGAACCCGAACCTCGGCCTGAATCGAGCCCAGAGCCGTATTCAGATGAAGATCAAGATGAAGATTCAGCGGAAGACGAAGACGCAGAAGGCGAAGCGAACTCCGAGGGTGCATCCGAGGGCGAATATGAGTACGGATCGGATAGTGGACGTACGACCGTCTCCTCGTTGGAAGATATCGCCGCATTGATCAACCAGGATTCCGGTAAGCCCGCTATCTCCCCCTAATTGGATTTTCTTCACTCGTTGATCTGATCCGCAATGGGAATGAGGAGATCAGTCAAAAATATCATCGTACTCGCCGGAGCTGGGATCTCTACGTCGGCGGGGATACCTGATTTTAGGAGGTAAGTCCGGGCCGTTTCATTTCCTCTTTTGGGCTTTGTCAGTGCTCGTGTCGCTCTACCACAAGCGCTGATCCTCGAGCTTCATTCCACGTTTATATGACGACCTGGTCAATTGTACATATGACCCCGTCATCTGCACCGACCTGGACTCTTCCCTACGATATGGTCCGGACCGATCGTAAATCTCAATTCCGGATTCGGCCCGGGTCGCTCTGACGCGATAGTCCGGAGACGGGTCTATACGCAAACCTGAAACGGTTCGATTTGCCCGTTCCTGAGGCCATCTTCGATATCGGATTTTTCGTGAGTCGCAGGATTCCACCGGCTTAGCTTGGCAAGGGTTTCTTGTATTATGGATAGCTGAGCCCTTTGGTTTTGCCGAATGATAGCGGGAGAAACCAGAGGTAAGTCCACTTGATCTGCTTATATCCACCCTTTCGATTTGTCGTGAAATTGGTTCATTGGAAAGCGAAACTTGACCCGGTCTTGCTCTATCTAGCCATTCTACGTCCTTTGTAAAGACCTGTACCCAGGGAAACATCTTGTGAGTCCCCTATGTAGTCCGGCAAGCGGTTTTGTGGGACGAAGGCTGACCAGTCCTTTGACGGAACGTGTAGCCTACTCCGACGCATTACTTTTTCAGGTGCGTGTTTCTCTGGCTAAAATCCCTGCTGGGCTACGCAAGGGCGAAGGGGGTCAAACAGGACAGTGCGATAGCTGACACGATGTGTTGGGAACGGTATGATATTCGAGTTCAGGTTGTTACAGGAGAAGGGAAAACTGTTAAGGATATTCACGCAGAATAGTGAGTGCGATATCCCTCCGAAGACCATCATCTGTCCCTCTGCTCACCGCCTGCCCATCTGACGATCGCTCCGACCGGAAAAGTCGACACGCTCGAACGAATCGCCGGCATCCCGTCGGACAAGATTGTCGAAGCGCACGGATCATTCGCGACCTCACATTGTATCTCGTGCCACGCCGAAATGGGCGAAGAGGAGATGCGGCATGCGGTAGAGACAGGCGGAGGCAAGCCGGTCAGGTGCGAACGGTGTGGGGGATTGGTCAAGGTGAGCTACAAAAGCGGCTCAAGTCTAGAGGTATCGTAGAAGAAGAAGGCTGATATAGGGGACTTTAGCCGGATATCGTTTTCTTTGGCGAAGGTACGCATATGAGACAAGAGGATCGACCGACGCACGGATTGACCAAATTTGTCGTTCTCAGGTCTACCTGAGCGGTTCTTTGACTTGGCGGTCCAGGTCAGTCGGGATCGTCAGGCTGACTAAACGAGAATTAGCTCAATAGTCCGGCTTCGATAGGATCTACCGAAATGTGACCTGCTCATTGTCGTTGGGACATCGCTAAAAGTTCGTATATGAGCCGCCTGAAACACCGTCTCTAAGGCTCGAGACTGATCGCCCGACCTGATGTTCGAACAGGTGCATCCATTCGCATCGCTCGTCGAGAGGGTCCCACGGACTTGTCCGCGGTTGTTGATCAACCGGGAAGCTGTTGGTGAAGCAACAGGCTGGGGAGACAGGGGGTTCAGTTTCAAAGAGGGATCTCGGGATCAGTTCTTCCAAGGCGATGCGGACGCGGGTGCCAAAGAGCTGGCTAGAGGGTTGGGGTGGCAAGTGAGCTCGACTGAAAGTCGATATATTGGCTGGACCGTACTGATACGAGATTGGGGGACATGGCAGGATGAGCTGAACAATATGGTCGAGACGCAGCAGCGCGAACTTCGAATAAAATGGGGTCTTGAGGAAAGTTCGCTCGAGCCGTCTGCGCAGACAGCTGTCAAGCCAGAGGACAAGATTGACAAGCTTGCGAAAGAGCTCGAACAGGCTGGCCTTTGAAAGAGACGTATATCTCTATGGTATGGTATTTGTATCTCATGAGCATCGTGTGCGGTCGTACGTATTGTGCAGTCGTATCATTAGTCTAGGTCGTGAAGGGAAACGTATCACTGTAGCTATATTCCATCATTTCAGTCAAGGTTGGCAGTTGCGAGATCTTCAGCGATCTGCAAGATCTCGGCGGCAGCTCGCTGTCTTCCTCCTCGAGCCACAGCGAGCTTGGCGTAACCGACACAGCGCGCCTTCATCGCCTTTGCCGTGTCATCATCGGTGGTCCGTCCGATCACATCTAACACCGTGTTGGCGAATTCTTGGCCAATAATTCCGGTATCGGTGTAGCTGCAGGTCGAAGGTACTCTCAATCAGCATGTGCCGTCGGGGACTATCATTTACGACCTGCCACTCACCTTCCCTTTGCATTGCCCCATGCACCGTTCTGTAGCCTGTATACGCAAGTAAAACGTGTTAACAGTCACGAAGGGGAATCGAAGTAGCTGTCAAATACACCTACCACTCCGTCCTGGCGGCAAATTCATAACAGTCGAACCAAGCAGGCAAGAGGACCTGAGGGGTGCCAGTCCTACGTGGTGCAAATCCCCATTAATGCTTCCCGTTGGATCGACTGAAAATCGATGAAGCGGGACTTACGCCATGGCTTCATGATACGAGTTGGATCCTCCGTGATTAACGAAACAACAGACGTGGCCCGTCTGGAGCACTGCCAATGGATCGGCTTCGAGCCAGTCTACGACACGAAGACGATCTTCGGAGACCAGGTCTTGCAGAGGTTCCAACGCAGAAGCAGACTTGACCTCGCTGGACTGATACTTCCACAGGATCTGGACGTCGTTCCTGGTATCCATGATCTGCCTGAGAGCTTTTACGAGCTCCTGAGCGTACGCCGGTCGGATGTCAAACATCGAACCGAGGACGATCAAGACGGTCGGTCCGCGAGCCAGCCAATCGGCCAAGTCCCTGTCTTTGTCTCCGACCGTTTCGACGGCTTGCAAGATCGGCCCCACACATGCAACTTTGGGCGGGATGATAGCGGCAAGATCGAGTTCCGGGGTCGAGACGATGTATTCCCTGAGCTCGTTTGGAGCATCTCTGTCGAACACGGCAAGAGGCCAGTCCATGCCGAGCTCCTTTCGGGCACTGGCTATAGCGTTGCTCTTGAAGGCGACAACCATGAGGATAGCTCCTCGGAGGGAGATGATGATAGCAAGGGGGATGAGGTACCAAGGTAGAGGGTAAGGGTATCCGGTTGCGATCCTGCATAGCTGAAGCTTTCAGCATGTAGCAGTCGACGTGCACAGATGGGTAGCTCCGACTTACCCGCCCCACATCCAGAGCGCTCTGACGCCTTGTAGATGCAACACATGTTCTTTCACCGTATTGGGCGAAAGGATGACCGTTTTCGCGTTTTTCCACCGACACGCATCACGGCCGATGAGGTAAAGGGGGTCACAGACGACGAGGTCCGGCTTGATCTCGTCGATGAGTCCTCCGATACGTCCGACCTGTTCGACGAATTCGTCGGCGGACCATGGCATGAGGATGTCGGGTGCCATGCTTAGAGCTTTCCACGCTCCGAAGAAGCCTGTGAAGCCAGTGTCACCGCGTATTCTGTTTAGCTCGAGAGCAGGGTGACTTTAACGAAATGACGTTTATACCTGGTTTCCTGATCTCCCTCTCGAATGGTTTACCGGTCTTCTTCTCCAATCTCTTGATCATGCATGTGCCTCCAATATCGTGAAAAGTCAAGGGGGACCGGTCTTGACCATCCGCAGACCATTCTGCTCGTCGTTCGACATCCTTTACTCGAGGCTCGAGGTTCTTGAACGAAGTGAAATGGATGTCCAGCCCGCCTTTCACGATCAGCTCGTACAGTACGGCAAGATGAACGTTCGCTTGTCCATATTCTGAGCTGTGAAGGATACAGCTCGGTCAGACTCAGTAGGCCATGTCCCCGACTTGGGATTCAGTAGCAGACTCACTTGGTGAGCATCATGATGCGCAACGGCCGACCGGTTGGCTTCTTCGCTTCCTCCATTTTTCAGCGGTGCTTGATTCTTAAGGATATGGTTTCTTCGCCTTTGCTAGCTTTCGGACGCTGAATGTCTATCGAGCCGGTCGGCTATGTAGATTGTTGTAACGTAGTAGCTGAATAGATCTTTTGATCATTCCGATCCGTGCACTCGATTGATGAAAGGTCCCTTTGGATTCCTCGGGGATCGATGCCGTAAGACCCAAGAGAGACACAGATCACGTGACCGATATCGTGGCCTGTCTTTCCAACGTCTTGTTTTCAAAACATCGCCTGTGGCCTGTCCTCGAACCTCGAACAGGGTCCGGTACAGAAGCATTGAGTTTCATCACGTTACAGTGTTCTCGAGCCCGACAAAATTCTATCATGACCCGTACGCCCAGAGGTAACACGCCCTTGAACATCCCGGTGAATCATGTCATCTGCGGGACCAAAAGGCTCGGTGACTGTTGCATCTCGCCTCACTTACGAGGTATATATACGAGTACAGTAGGGAAAGAGCTCGATGACCGATGGTCGCGGTCGCGAGGGCCGCTTCTATTCCTCCAGTCTGAATTTCCGCCCAATTTCACTCTTCAGTCCACCGCACCAACTGCCAGTAAAAAATCGCGCCATATTATCCTCCTTCTTCCACATCCTTCGCAGGACATCACTGAGCATGGGCCCGTCTCTCCGGCGCTCGGGTCGGGCGACACAGACCGCTGCTAAATCGCAAGCTAGCGGCTCGGCTAGTCGATCGATCAAATCGCAAAAGTCGACCAAACCAAGACGAACCGAAGTGAGCGAGGTCAAGGAGAACAGTGAGGTTTCGTCAGGCGACAATCAGGGCGACAACGGGAAGCCTCCGAAGAGCGAGGAGGTCGATAGGAAGGGAGACGACGACAAGCTCGCTGCGAGAAAACTCCAGGCCTGGTCCGCCAGCGCCACCTCATCCCCTTACCCAAATTTCAAGCACCCCACACCCCGCGAATGTCAGGTCGCCCATGACGTCCTCACCCCCATGCACCAAGCCGAGGTGGACAAAGAGTTCGCGGACCCCGATACACCCGAGACGATCCCTCACGTCTTGGACGCCATGATCGTCGGTCTGCTCTCTCAGGCGACCGGATGGAGCAACGCCAAACGGGCCATGGCTAGCATGCGGAAAGTCTACGGGTCGGTGTTCGCCTATGACGATATCATCGCGGGCGGGATGGACAAGCTGAGGGACGCTTTACAGCCCGGTGGACTTCATGTGAGGAAATCCGGGTTGATCATGGGCATCCTCGAGCAGGTCCGGAAGGAACACCCAGACTGGAACCTCGATCACTTGTTCGAGATGGACGACCAAGAAGCCATGCAGGAGCTCATCAAGTACAAGGGAATCGGCCCTAAATCCGCTTCAGTCGTCATGACCTGGTGTCTCAAGCGGAAATCTTTCACCGTCGACACCCACGTCTATCGAGTGGCGGGACTTTGGGGATGGAGACCAAAGGATGCGACCCGGGAAAAGACCCAGGCGTATCTAGACGCCGTCATCCCGAACGAATTGAAATTCGACCTCCATTTCCTGTTCATCGCACACGGGCGGACGTGCCCTGCTTGCAAAGGTGGAGCCAAGGCGGGACAGAAGTGCACGGCACGGGAAGAGATGGAACAGAAATTACAGCAGTGACGACGTCAAGTCGTTACCGTTTCCCCGTCCAGGCCGTCATTCTGCTCCCCTACGATTGTAACCGAGATCGACCTGAACCTAGATCACCATTCAATTCGCCTGCAAGCGAGGTCCTTGGCAAGTCGGCCCGTGCATCGATTGCCTCCCTGTATGCTCTTAATTCCGCCGCGGCGGAGATGTCAACCGAGTGTCAAACGTCGAGATCGAGATCGATCGACCGTTTTCGCGTCCAAAAGGGCGAAATCCCCCTTTTTTGGTGTTTCGGACGAGTTGAGAAGATAAGGGAATCTCGTCTCGACTCGTTTGTTAGCGATGGTTACTTTGCGAAGATTTGCTTCCGCCCACATCAGCCGAGGTTGCGGCGCGCGCGCTAGAAGGGCGGGGCGTTGATACACAAACGTCATGCACGAGTCTCTGGGCTGGCCGACGTCGATGAGAAACGGGTTCGAAGAGGGTATATAGGAGGTAAAGGGGAATGAACTGCTCGTTCTCATAACTTCCACTTCCATTCGGTCGATCATCACTTCTTGAGAACAAATTTCTACCATGCCCGAAATCAACGTCGCCCGTCTCGTCAAGCTAGACGAACCCCTCGAACTCGGCAAGGTCGCCAAGCCTACTCCGGGCCCGACCGACGTCCTGGTCAAGGTCGAGGCCTGTTGTCTCGTCCCAAACTCTTACAATCTCGTCACTGGCAAGGCCAAACTGCCTATCCCTGATCTACCTTGCATCTTCGGACTGGATGTAGCCGGCACGATCGAGAGCGTCAGGGAGCACGTCCTCAACCTCAAAGAGGGCGATCGCGTCTATGTCGACCCGTTCATGTGGTGTCGGACTTGTCACTTTTGTAAGAAAGGTAAGTCGAGGCAGCATTTTCCTTTAGGACGACATTACCTGATGTTGTGATTACTTCCAGGTCGAAAGGATATCTGCCAATACTGGGGCCTCCGTGGCTACTTTAGCAACGACGCCAACCCGACCAGTCGCAAGCTGCTCGCCCAGTACCCGATCGGCGGATTGTCCGAGTACGTCTTGGCTCCAGACACGAACCTGGTCGTGCTCCCCCAGTCGATTGATTTCAACCTGGCCTCGCGATTCGGGTACATCGGTACCTCGTTCGCCGCGCTCAAGCGAGTCGACACGGGCCCAGGCAAGACCTTGTTGATCAATGGGGTCACCGGGACGTTGGGCTACGCCGCTGTGGCTATCGCTCTTGGCCTAGGTTGCACCAGGATCCTCGGGATCGGACGTAACAAGGAACGTCTCGCCGGAGTCGCCGGGTTGGGCAAGAACAACCGGGTCGTGACTCGATCGTCCGAAGACGACGGCGATATCGCCGAATGGATCAAGGAGCAAACTTGCGGGCTGGGGCCGGACGTGCTTTACGATTGCCTAGGTGTGGGCGGGGATGCCGGCGGTACGATGAAACTCATCAATACCGTCAAGACCGGCGGATCCGCCATTCTCGCTGCAGGCGGTGCCGAGGGCGACTTGACCCAGACCTACGCCGAGGCGATGGACCACCAGGTATCCATCATCGGATCGAACTGGTTCTCCGGGGATCACATCGAAGAGCTCGTCGATCTTGTCGACGCCGGAGTCATCGACTTTGGGTACCTCTCTCATAAGGTATTCCCGCTCAAGGAGGTCAACGAGGCTTTCAAGTTTGTCGGAGATCGCCCCGGGGGCGCTGTGAACGTGGTCGTCCAGCCGCAAACCTGAGATGGGAAAATGTCCGGCGGCTGATCGCTGTGTACAGTAGTGTTTGTGAAGATACGAATCAGTCATTATCTTCAATCCGTGTTAACGTCTCTCAAATCAAGAACGCCCGATACATTGTGAACGAAATCCGACCTACAAGGTTAGAAAGTCAGCTAGACTGTGTTGGCATTGACCCGAATGATCGTGTCTGAGCGAAGTACCGATGAGATTCAAGACGCGCGGCAAGTATCGCTCTCGCCTCTGGTTCTCTGACTTCATCTGGCTTCGGCAAGGATCATCAACAAGCATATCGAGTCGTGGATGCCAGGTAGCCTTGTTATCGATACCCGGTGTAAAAGTGGACCAGGTGATGGCTCGTCCGTTTGGTTCGCAAGAGCATGCTTGTAGAACGATCTTCGAGCGGTGGATCTTGGCCTTGGAATTCTGTGCAGAGAGGTTGGAGAGAAACATCTTTTGGTATGCCTGGGGATGTAGCGGCATATTTACCCGCTTCTTCTTCCTGCTTTCCAACCAAGATCTAATGACAGCAACCATGAAAGGGATCTCGCATGCAATCAGAATACTGGCTAGTGGTAGCAGGTACATGCTCCGATCCTCACTTAGGCAGAAGCATCTGAGTTCAGAGATGATGCAAAAATGTTGGATGAGAGGGCAAAGGTGTTCACCGAGAGGGCTAAGGTGTTGGACAAAAGGACAAAGGTGGCTCGTGATCACAATCCTCACTGGCATGCTCTTCGGCGGCCTCTACAATACAGTCTTCAAGCTTTTCTACCTTCCAAGCTAGCCGCTGTTAAGAGGCCTTTGGCCGGGCATGAGACGGCAAGAGAGACGGCAAGAATGATTACGAGGGTGGAGGCGAGGATGGAGAGACCAATGTTGGATCCCCTAGCAGGAAGAGGCCTTTGCCTTTGCGCAGTCATTTGGAAAGCGATGACAAAGATGACGTACCCATCACTCGCAAGAAGGCCAAGGCCAAGGGGAGGGGAAAAGCGGTTTACTCGTCCGGATCTAGCTCTCATCCATGGTGCTGTCTGCACAAAGCTCAGACAACTTGCGAATGTTCCACAATTGCTACAAGCATCCCGTCCTCATGATGGTCCTCATGATAAGACAGCCCTCCAATTCTCGGCCCCACCGTCTGCTACCTCGGCGGATTATGAGCAAGCGGGCTTCACCGCAAGCTAAATCGCCCACCAGGAGTTACAAACCAAAGGAGAGATGGACCAGAAGCTTGAGAAGGGAAAAGGGAAGGAGAAGGCGAAAGATTGAATGGAACGGCATCAGACGAAAGAACCGCTGGGCAAAAGAATTGCTGGGCACAAGGACGGATGGATGAAGAACGAATGGACGAACTGAGGATGTCAAGGATGATGATGATTGGAGTCTCCCTTCTAGCTTCTAGCGTTTGCTCCGTCTCGTGGAGGATTAACAAACGTATCGGCCTCAGTCTCGACTCCTTCCGAACCGATGAAAACTGGATGCGGTCCGCAGCGAAACATCGCGTTCGACCGCCTCGTTTGACAAAGGTGGACAGGCGTAACCATTGAAACATACCTGCGACGCGACTCAGTACGGATGAAGGTTTCCGCAGTAACGATGTGCGACCTTGGCGTTTACCATGGAGAATGGATGAGCTTCCCCATAACCTTTTAGCTCGACTGCTACCTTTTCAGGCTTCGGACCGATCGACCGCATCCCGTCATGGAACCTTGCGCCCTCCCAATTCGTAACAGACGAAAAGAACTGTAGATGTATATATGATATCGCAAGAACCGTCTATCGAATGAGAGTAAAACAGCCCTACAATAATTACTTGGCGACCTTCTGGATCTCGGCACCTCCCTTGGCTCCCAAAGCTCGCTTGATGTCGTCGTAGATCATGAACTGACCGGCGGTCAAGGTACCGATCATGAACAACCTGGCACCGATACCCTGTTGTACGCAAACGAAATCAAGGGTCAGTGTTACAGATCGCGGGCGACGATGGGTCGCGATGACGAAGAAGGACGTACGGTGAAGAGACCGGCGGGTCCGAGCTGCTTGGCCATGGTGATCAATCGGGAAGTGGTTCCCTGACCCGGCTCTCCCTTGCTCTTGTTAATCTTGGAGAGCTGCACGCATGGAGGATACAGGACGATCAGCAAATGCAGGTTGATACGATCTGAGCGAAATCGAGGCTCACCAAAGTGTCGGCGGGTTGCGAGATCTAAAACACGCGGAAGCAAAATCGCATCAGCGCTCATGCGTCGGAAGCAAAAACAGAAGAGACGACGCTGCTACTCACGACGGCAGCGGCCATACCAGCGATGAGACCTCCGGCCAAGTTGACCATGGTCAACTGCGAACCGACGAGCTGGTCCTTGGTCTTTCCGGTAGCGGCGATAATCTTCTCCTGGGCGACCTCGAAGACGGCGAACTTGGCCATGGTGTAAGGGACCTGCTTGAAGAGGATGGGTCCGAATCTACGAGTCGAGGGTTAGAATCATCAAGTGAAAAGTTAGCATGAAGATTATGGCAATATTGAGACGAGCCAGTCGGCGACCCACCCGGCGTAGAAACCGGCGACACCCTCCTCCCTGGCGATCCTGGCGAAACCGGGGAACAACCCACTGGCAAAGCTGGGCTGGGAGACCAATCGAATCCTGGTAGCCTCGAGAGGGCAGAGGGCGATATCGGCGAAGAACTCGGCGATGGCAGAAGCTCCGAGGTAGATGGCCGTCCTGTTCTCACGGGCCGAGTCGATACCGACGGTGTCGATGGCGACCTTTTTCCAGAACTCGTATCCTCCGAACTTGAGGGCTCCCTGGACCGAGTATCCGGCGACGGTAGGTCCGAGACCGGTCAAGAGGGCGCCGGCACCCTCCTTGGCGATGACCTGTCGGAATCCGCTGACCATACCCTGTAGGTCGGGGATGTCGTGAGGAATGTCAGTAGTCTGATCTGGTAGAGCGCAGACAAAGGGAGGACGGCAGGACTGACCCTGTTGTAAACCTCGGGCTCCAACTGGATTCGAGTCTTGACGACATCGACGGGGGTCAAGGCACCTATAATAGCGAAACATCAACAGGTAGGCGGTAGATACAACGACAAGGTCAGCCTCGCGTGATAGGGGTAAACAAAGACTGGAGATCGTCAATATGCTTACCGTGGGTGATGGCACAACCAAGGGCACCGGCAAGGGCGAACCTGACGATCACAAGCGGGACAACAAAACGTATTAGCATCTGCCTTCGGCGACATTCCACTTGCCCAACCACCACGCGCTCTCTCGACGAACCTGGCGTAAAGGTCGACACCGGTAGGGTTGACCGAGGCGGTGTCCTTGACGATCTCCTTGGCATCCTGCAACTTGTTGTAGGCCTTGTCACCGTAGACACCGGCCATCTTCTCTCCCTTGACCTTGAGCTCCTCGGCCTTGGCCTGGGCCTGGGCGGTAGCGTTGTCGATCTTCTCGCCGAT
Organism: Filobasidium floriforme; assembly: GCF_021052385.1. NCBI lineage: Eukaryota > Fungi > Basidiomycota > Tremellomycetes > Filobasidiales > Filobasidiaceae > Filobasidium > Filobasidium floriforme. The sequence goes on from NW_025763639.1 coordinate 288,561, forward strand.
GGAGGGAGCGAAGAAGGCGGACGAGAAGAAGGGGTTGGCGTTGTAAGTTCGGGAAGCCATTTTGAGGAAGAAACGGAAAGAGTGAGTGGTGTTTTTGGGGGTGTAAAGGTTACCTGAAAGAAATCGAGGTTGCTTTGGAATGAGGTTGTTGATGTCGAATTACAACAAAGTATGAGCCGGGAAGGTGGCTGGGTCTCGCTGGCTGGAGGAGGAAAACGGAGACACAGGGTCGGCCGCCCGCGTTCGTCGTCATTTCGTGTGGTGCTCGCGAAAAAGATTGGGTGCAACTGCTGCCAACAGGGTCGCACCGCGGATGCTGACCCGTTCTTCCGACTTCACGGGATTAATCGGATCGGTCCGAAAAAGCCCATGTTGATGCGGTCACGTGACATACAACCTGAAACATCTCGAAACATCTCGCCGCGTCAAAAGCCTCGAGGGTGGCAAAACTCGCAGTCCTCCAGGATAGAGTCATGTCCAGCTCAAAGCCTCGCAACGACGTCTCGCCATGGTTCGGCAAGACCCCCTGGGATATCCTGAATCGACCTCACCAATACTACATGTATTGCAGATACGCGCTTCCTTTCATCTCGACGGTTACATAGCCGAGAACTGGCTCGACATCGCGGTGACAGGCCTTTGACGAATGATCCAAGTACCGTTTTGTTCGAATAACCTTCTTCATCAAGTTCACTCAATCAAGTCTTTAATTCATCGGCGATCATATGACAACCTCCTCGACCGAGAAGCTTGCACCTTGACAGCCGGTGATATCCTTTCATAACGGCGGCTACCGCTGCAGGCGGCAAGTGAGCGAATTACTCGGTTGTGGGGAAGCTGTCCAGAGCGGTGGCTGTGTTTCTTATGATGATCTCAGAGCTGACGGCTCGCCTGAAAAGCATACCACACGATCCTTTGTTCTCCATTGCGCCATCCTCATATGACCTGCGGCTCGCTTGGAACGTTCGTGATGCCGAGTTAACGTTCTCCATCACACTATAGCATTTGTAAGCTTGCTTCTCCTTTGTGATGGTCGGCAGAGATGGTACCATCTCGCGGTTAGCAATATCGGGCCGGCGGGGAAAGATATATAAATGTATATGTGTTCGTGTGTGGTGAGTCTGGTTGTCGCTTTCAGCTGTGATATCCTTCAGTTTTATTAGTTCACTCAAAGCTCGCACGTCCCACTTGATTGATTCGCAACAATGCCGTCGAGTTCTAGGGCCTATTGGCGTGATCTCTCCTTCGAATCTAGGGGAGACTTCACCGAACTTACTGTCGCTGGGTCTACGTCGATTGGCCCAACGAGCTCCCTGCTCCCGGCTCGCGTGCAACATTGGCAATCATCGAGAGTACCGTAAATGTGCTCAACTTAGACGAACCACCCACGTTGACGCTGCGACCGTATGGCCCGTCGTTTACTGACGCCAGCCCGGCGGGCACACTTATGTCGGTATTTACGGTAGATTCCACCGTAGATGAAAGTCGAATCAGACAGTCGGTATTTATACCCATGAGCCTGGGATACGACGATGAACACAAGCAGGTACAGATACTCTATGAGGATAACCGCACGAAAGGGTTGATCTTGCAGTCGCGCGGTGTGCCTTGGAAACAGTGGTACCACCAACTTCAACAGATCGAAAATGAAGCAGATGGCATCATCAGAAGAAACGGGGATCATACCGATCTGGGCATCAGCACGGCCCTTTGTGCTGCTTACGACAAACTCAAGGCCCACCAGACTAAGCCGGAAGCAGGCCAGGTCGCACCAGTCCTGGAACCATACAACTCTGAGCGTTATGCAGTACTGGAAGAACTGTTTGAGATCGTGAAACCGGCTCTTACAGCATGGAACGCTGACCATTGGCAGAAAGAGTTCGATGACGTGTCTGGAGACAAGAAGAAGGAATGGGCACGCCTCGTCAGCATGGTCGAAGCTCTGGCTCTGTCTCAACGCCACACTCACAGACGTCTGCTTGCGGACGAAGACGAGGCCCGTATTGCTTTCGGGCAACTCGTCCAGGCATGTCGGGATCTCGAAAGGGTATGCCTTCTGAACGTGAACACGAACCTTTACTTGGACCCCGCTGGCGCTCCCACATCGTCGGATCTAGAGGTGAATATGGTGCGACCCTGGAGGAGAGAGGAGGGGGAGACGTCAGATGATGATTGATAGACAAGTCGATTCGTTATTTGGCCATGGACCTTCTCTGAAGGGTCGTTTCGTGAGATTCATGATCCTGTTGTACTTATATAAGTCTGAATTTCTCCTTCGACAGACCCGATGAATTCATGCTTTACTACCCTTGACTGTTATTCCAGTACCTCTCGATCGCCACTATTACATTGTCAAGGAGATGGATCGTACGAGTGCTATTACAGGAAAGACCGCCCTTGTCAATTGCCGAGATCGCTCAACCACTGCGCTCTTGTTGAGTAGAAAGAATAGTTCACATGCGCATTCAAGCAAGGGTAAGAGGATTACGAAGGGCTCACTTTTCGAACATGGTTCCACAAGATACATACGACTTGAGCATCGCGATGCCCAGTTTGGGCAGCTGGCGATTTCTGATTGCTGAGAGACGCACGCAATCATACTGTGTCCTTTACGCTTAATAGTCCGTTCTTTTCTCGATAACCCTGGGGTATCTATTCTGCCTGTTTATGAGCACATGACAAAGGGATATGTCGTCATGGGGCCGCGCTGTCACTAGGCGACGCACCTGTTAGCTAACGGCATTAGAGGGACATGGTATTATCTTGGCGAGAAGGTATTTCAGCTGACACGGCTTACCAAAGGGCTGAGGTCACATTTGCGTTCAACCGCCGAATCCCATTCGCAGGTGAGACATTTGGATACCAGTGTATCCAGGTTGGCTCACAGACGTCGATCCCATGTTCGGCTTTGCTAGCAAAGAGTTGATGATTCGCAAGTTGTGGCAGTGACAAATTTCCAATTCCTGATCGCCAAAAAAAAGAGGAATCAGGAATGAAGATGACCGAATGCTTGCAATCGAAGGCTACGCTCAAATCACGCAGTACTATTGGTCGATCATCAGACCGACCGAGTGGGGCGGGAACATGATCTCCCTCTCTTCCCCCTTCCTCTGCTCTCCTGCATCTCTACCAACCTCTCCCTTTCTCCATCAGAGGGAATCATTCGTCTCTTTGGGCTGAGAACCTCGTCATTCACACTTGAGTGCCAAAGAAGGTGGCTGACAGAGCGAAAGCTTTCCTTTCATGACTACTAGCGTTTGCCACTGACGATAGCGAACAAGATGCGATGCCATGGACGCGACTACTCGGCATTCCTACGCGCTAGAGGAAGTGGGCAAAAGCCCCTCGGCTGACCCTTGGGTCCTTGATACTCGGCCGACCTCGAGGCTCCCTACAGCCGGGCTCCTTGTCATTCGTATATCCGGTCACGCAATTTCTTATCTACGTCGTACGTTGTGATTGTGTATAAGGACATTCCTTTGTTGAGGTTCTCAACCGGATCGCACTGCGAACCACATGGCAATCGCCACACTCTGACGCGAGTCATTTTATGGACAATCCGACAACGTTCTTGATCTCGACATCGAAAGGAAGGGTACGACCGCGTGGATAAACATAGCTGTGATTATTTGAACGTAATCTCGACATCACGTTGACGGCCCCTTTGCCTTTGTCATGGCGGCTATTTTACTATCAATTGAAGGATTTTGAGATGACCCCAAGGATGGCCAAGGTGCCTTTCTCAGACATTGAACTCTAGGGTTCTTGGTGCTTTCACAGAGAGGATGCAGGGAAAGACAGGGTAGAGCGGTCTGTATCTCGGCTGAATTTGAATGATTCATGCAGCGACAGGGCCCGATGGGTCCTTTATTGGTCCAAGATAGATGAAGTCCATTATATTACAGTATGGAGAAGCAAGATCGGCGCCTCGGCAAGGGCTTTACGTGCTGGTCATTCACTGTCGCCATCGTCATGTCGGCGGCTGAGGGTCAAAATGACTCGAATAGTTTCTTCCTTTCATCCGCCTCGTCGGCCAGAGAGTCATGCGAGAGACAACAGGAGCCAACGATTCATGTATAAAGAAGGCGTCCAAGCTAGGTACACTTTCCGTATTCTGCCATCTATCAAATTCTCCCCATTTCTCTTCGCAACCGAATCAAGAAGACAAATACCAGACATGTCTATCATAGGCCGAATCGAAGACAATGACACCCTCGCCGTTCTCAAAGACGATAATTCAAGCGGAGTCCTCTGGTACGACCGGTCGGGAGATAACCTCTCTTTATGTCCGCCTGACAGCCTAAATGACCTTAAAGAATTTCCGAACTCCCTGCACCAGAACTTGATATGTTACACTACCTGCCAGCCTTCAGAGCAATGGCCAGGGACGTTCACTAGCGAATCGATCCCGACTGTCTGGACCAACCTAGACACTCTGGGTTCGACCCGATCGGAGCGACAGGAAAGCTTAGCTCTAGTCATCGAGAAGAGAGGCCAAAGGCCGATCGTACTGAGGACTCAGACCACGAATGACATCGAATGGAGAAGAGCTCAGCTCGATTTGGAGTTCAAGATCAGAAAGCGAATGAGCGATGAAATTTCGACCCGAAAATCAGGAAACGTATTCGTGCCGCTCGAGTCCGATATTGCTGTTGAAAGAGTTAGAAAAGCCTACAAAGAACTCCTCAGCCAACAGAAGACTTTCCAGCAGCAAGAGGAACTGCCGGTCGAAACCTTGATGTGGAGCGATATCCAGGAGGCTTTTGAGTCCTATAGGGCCGAGCTTGAGGACTGGCCCCAAAACGAGTTCGATAACGATCTTGCCGAAGTCAACGGACTCGAGGATTCAGAATCCAAGAGACGAGAGATCTTTGTGGCTATGATCGGGGCCTTGGCGATGTCGCAGACGGAGGGGTGCTTCCACATCGGGTTTGAAGATGGCCCCCACCTGGTCGGATTCAACAAAATGATCACAGCTTGTAGAGGACTGCAGAGATTACAATTGTGGAGAATCCGTATGATCAAAAACCCAGAAGAGGCTATGGACCGTGTGAATTCAGGATCTATGATGTAATTACCTATTTTGTGAAGGATGACGACATATTTTATCATGAAAAGCGCGCAGGTCACGTCCGTGTCGCTTGGGATCGTAGAAATTCAGGTCATCCTCTGCTGCCCGCCGTTCCCGTCCTATTACGGCAATATCGAGTGGCTTGTTAGTCCCACTCAGACAGTTCTTTGAACATATCTAATTCGATTAGCCAAGTAATTGATAAGCCCAATTCTTGATCTTGAATGGGTTCACCTGACGCCAGTATACGAGTACATATCGCACTGGCGGTGAACTTCCGTCCGGGGGACAGTGGGCGGCAACTGTTGAAGAGTAGCAATTTTGCAAGGAAGCCCTTAAATTAGCTGGATGAGCATAGTTGAGAGAAGCGGATGTACTCGTACTAGAGGGAAGAAAATCAGCATGGAATGTTCTTCAAAAAAGGAGTGTACAGAGGGCGAGAAGCAGCCCTCATCTCGGAATCACGCATGGTCTGAGGTCGGAGAAGCGCCTATGTATGACGATCGATTTTGTTAATCGTTTATCTCAACTAGGACTCAGGTACAGTATCACAGTGTCAAGTCGTGTTTTAGACACCGACGTCGAACCGACTTCTGAAGGACGATCGAAACCTTGAACACACAGAGGCGAGATCAGTCGCACTTTCCCGAGTCACATGCCGAAAAGGAGCTGATAGCACGTGTAACCCGTAAACGTTCCGGCAAAGGGTCGGCAGCCAATACAAGAAAGGAAGTCAGTGGAATTGCAATGAGAACCATGAGAATCACGCCTCTCGGCTCCCAATCGCTAACCAGAGATACCGAATGAGGCCGCAGCTGTTGGCTTTGTACGGTTTATATGGGACTTTCCTTTGTTGGCGATTCTCTGCTGTACAGGGTTCTTGCTTATAACTAAGCCTGCATAGATCGGCATGTACATATATAAGGTCCGGCGAAGCCATGACAGAGACGATCGAGATCGCAAGATTGACAAAGACTCTTCGTCGTAAAGCAACGATCCATCCACACTTACTTCATCGCCATGTCCAATCCACCTTCTTTCATCGATTGCCTGGCAGAAGGGAGCGTTTGTACTACCTCTCAGTCATCTATGGGGCTAGCTCAACCCTGCGAGAGTTATTTATCGGTTTGGATTCTCAGCGTCACCTCCAAGGGTCACGTTTCCTTGGAAGCTTCCAAGCTGGGCGAAGAGCAACCCGGACCGAGCGATTTGGCCGTTCTGAAGCCCTTGTTTCTTCCAGGTAGGAGGGCGTTCCCCAAGGCCTCTTTACTGAGATACAATCGGGCCTCGAAAGAAGGTCGGCAAGACAAAGGCGAAATCTGTGACAAGCTGCCTGATGATACTTACAAATCTGCGATTTCACTTGTTACCGGAGAAGGGACATCGCCGTCTTCCGCCTTCGACCCGGCCCCATACGGTGATGCCATCATCATCAACAAAGGCGACGAAATCAAAGAACTCATTTTCGATCTGAAAGGCACACGACTTGCCCGTTTCATGTCTGAGCAGGCTCGATTGGAAATCGCCTTGGCCAGAGAGTTCGAGAAATTTTTCGAGCAGAACGGCAGCCTAGGAACCATCGCTGAACTCGCTGAGGAAATGATGGCCCATCAGAAGAAGCATCATTCTCCAGAAACAAACAACGAGCTTGCCAGCAGATTGGCCCTCTGCTTCTGTAAAATCCACTCGACAGCCCTACGTGCAGCCTACGAGGAGCTGAGGATCAGAGAGAACGATGAAGCCGAAGGATGGATTATCAAGATAGTTCTGATGGTCTTTCTCGTCTATTCACCCAATCTTTTGGAAGTATCGAAGGGTGAGGGGATATCATACCTCTACAAAGCTCTTGATTTGCTGCAGAAGGAAAGCAGGGTTTATATGCCTGGCCATGAACAGAAGCTCAACCCCTGGTTATGAAGTGGTGGATCGACGCCAGCTGAGAGCGTTTGAGGACTTTTTCGTGTTTGATGACAATATGATATGTAGCATGAGAAGACAGAGCGGATCATAGAGTAGCTACAGCACGTATTCATGGTCGCCATACAGCATCACTTCGCAAGACTCGGCCTTCGATGTTGACGCCGATAGCATTTCAGAAGGGAAGCCATCCCCGATTTTGCCTGTTTCCCTCGAAATAGGTTCAGTCCATGACATGCGCAGTCCGGATAGAATAGAATACATCGAATCGTACTGCCATCGATATCTGATCATGGGATTCAACTAGGTCGCTGATCGATGTTGTGATCCAGAAAGGAGGACGCTCACGCGATCTACAAAGGAGTTGCTGGATCAGGCTCGAAAGACACCAAAAATTCCCTCACCCTCCATCATTCTGCCCTTCGTGCTGCGGTCGTCTCCTTTGACCGGGGATCATGATTGCGTTACAGGTTAATGCTCTCTTTTGTCAGATATGGCGTCAGAACACAGTATCTCCGACCTGTACGGTGATCCTTAGATGATCGTTATGTGTATGGCGCGACCTACGGATACTTCCTTTCTCATTGGATTCTGTCGCTAGCTGGTTCTCCTGTATTCCACTTACTTATCTGGTATTTCCTTGCGTATAAGAAGTTCAGAGAATTTGCGCAGGTGTATGCGGCCGACAAGAAAATCCATACAGCATCATCCAATTCATACTCAACTATTCTTTACCATGCCTGTCTCCTCCTGTATTTCGACCATCTACAGTACTCTCGCCAAATCGAACCCCGAAAACCTAAATTTAGCTGTTGAAGCTGATGACACATCGATTATCTACACCTTGCGTACCAATATCTCAAATTGTACCGCATCTTTACTGGATGCCGATACCGGTACAGCGACGTTTCAGGAAGGAGATCTCGCAGTATTGAAGAGGCTGCATGTGCCGCGACTGAAGGGAGCCGCTCATGGGCACACGGGTCCGCAGTACTCGTACTCTGAAAACGAGTTCATCCCGGCTTCCTCATTGGTGGCGAGCCTGGCGGACCGAACTGATCTCTCGCAACCGCCATTGTCTACCGCTACCAGTCGGGCGAAAAGCATCGTCATGAACGAAGGCGGTGGAGCGAAACGCTTGGACCTGGATCTGGTTTCCACTCAGGTCGCCATATTCGTCAACAAGCAGGCGAATCTGGAACAGAATCTATCTGCCGCTATCCAGAATCTCTCGATGGGCGAGATCATGGAGACGGACGAATTCTGCAAGATGGTGGAGCATCAAGATTCGCGCAGAATGCGGAAAAAGGAAAGGAAGGCAGTCTCAGATATTTGGCATCAGCTCCGCCTCTCGCTTCTCCATTCCCTATATACATATCAAGACATGAATCGATTGGATCAACAGATGTCGCTTCCTGAAGACCACAATCGACAGCTGAGCGTCATCGCGCTCGCCATGATGCTCACACGCCGAGACAGTGAAAAGCATCTCTTGTCTCGCTACGACTTACGGGAGGAGTTGATGAAGGCACTCAGGGAGTTTCGACAGATGGGTCGGCTCGAGATGCAGGGATATCTCACCGGTTTGGATCCGGTAGATGGATGGCAGGCGGCGCCGCGCGTGGCATAGCGACGGCCATCGTTGACAGAAGAACAGGAGACCAGCCTTTGTAATGATACTATAGACGGCTCGTAGCTTGCGGTCCTTTTTCGGTGTATCCTGCTTTGAAGATCGGATGATAGACTTTGGCGAGGAACAGATCGTCACTCAGCAGCGCGAATTCTCTCGTGCGTCCCACGACCCGGCGTTCGGTTCCACCAATCCACCTTTTTCCCACGCCTAATTGAACTTTGTCTCGTTCTCGGCTCCCGTTCGGCCAAGTGCGGGACCGACTGCGAAAACAGTGATAAGGTATGCAATCTCGTTCGACCCATGTGTACCAGGCCGCAACGCGCCACGAAACAGCCACAGCTGTTAATTCGCTTCCGAACAAAGCGAGAAATGCATCCGGACAAAAGAGGACCCGAGTCGACGTTTCAGCTTTCAGCCTCACACGCTCGTGGCAAGCGCGTCGCTTTTGTTCTCTCTTCTCGTCTGTGCGACGCGAGACGTCCTTTTGTTCCCGCCTCGGCATGTTCCGGCCCGGAGCGGGGATTGAACATGAAACATTTACGAGTGAGTCGCGGTGCCGAACACGTGGTAAGCGCGATGCCGAGACAATGCCGCCAAAGGATGGTCCGAGCACAAAAGGCAGAACAAGGGCACAACAGGCAGAGGGGATGATCCACCTGTTGCCCGTTGATGATCGATCACAACGTCACCGATGACCGAGCTTCGAGAGGGTAAGAGGCAGAGAGTCGGTTCGACAATATGCTCTTGTTTTTCGATGATGCTACCCATTGTTCGCATGAACAATCGATTTCGATTGAGCCAAAACTTTCGAGACGATGTATATAGAGGGACTCAACTGTATCTGAGCATAACCTCTTCCCGCAATGTCGATCGTACGGCCTTCCTTTCCGCTCCACAAAAACTCGCTCTCCTTGCACATCGACTCAAAGGTTACTAAAAGACACGACGAAGGTAGTTACCTTGATCTCGACTCATCTCACGCCTGACTGTCACGAATATCACGAACGCCCAACTCAAATCAATCCGATCGACCCCTCGTCAAAAACTCTCTTCACTACCGCCCGATCGATCGATCACTCCCGAAATCCGCCTCACGTAATCCACACACCTCATCAACCGTTCATCGGACTGATCGCTTCGCGACTTCCCATCAATCCAACTCGAAACGCGTATCAGTTTCTTCCCGCTCGCGTGATCCGACTACCGAACGACAAGGAACCCCTTTCGTCTGCCAAGCGATCAACAGTTTCGATCATACGCCGAAACGTCTAGCTCGATCAAATAGAACATCGGGCACGCCTCGAAAGAAACTCTATCATCGATTCGGGCATCGACCATATCAAGTCGTCGATATCTTCCCGAGCTCTCTCTCGAGCTCTCGACGCCACACGTTGCCCGTACTGCAAATCGAGGTACAAACGTCCAGGCGTTTCGAATAAACTCTCCTGGCGGACGAGCGCTAGACCTCGTTTCTAGTGCAATCACCTGTATCCACCCCGGCCCGCCAAACAGCACTTTCCGGCTCTACCTGCACGATCGGTGGCACAGCATTCAAACTGAAGATCGCGATTATCCGAGGTGAGTGATCAGACACGGGTCGATCACATAAAGCCCCCATCCCCTTGTCCTGCTCGCACTTTCGCCCCTTCCTTCCCCTTTCCTCCGTTCGACCCATGTGGAGCGGTTCCTTTCGAATCACCGCCCGATTCGTTCAAATAGCTCACCCGATATCGCCTACTCGTCTCTAGCCCCACCAAAACCGCTTGCCATTACATCCGGTCGAGCTTCAGCCGCAATGTCATCCTCGTCTTCAACCTCAAACGATTTCAACTACAACCTCGTCCGAGCGTTCGGCATTCACTCGTCCTCCCAGACGCCGTCACCCCTATTTACCTCGGCTCCTCTGAAACGCCCCAACGTTTCGCCCCGTTCCACCTCAAACGCGAACAATGCCTCCATCATCACGCTACCGACCAAATTCTCCCGCGCACACGTCGTCTTGCCCGTTTCACCTCCGGCTCCCCATCGACGAGCGCCCGCACCTCCAGTCAAATACGTCCCGCGCAATCACTTTCGATCCAACCACCTCCTATCTCCCCTGCAGGAACCGAGTAGGAAAGGACTCTGGACCGTGTCTGAAGACGAAGACGGTGAACGCGAAGCAGAGATGGAAGAGACCATCAGGAAAACACAGTGCGAGGCGTTCGAGCAAGCGTTGATGAGGTGGCAAGCGGAGAACGAGGAGGAAGACGCACAGCCTTCATCAGTTGTTGATGGGTTCGTTGACGTCGACCTCCACGAGCAGCAATCCTTTTCGTGTTCCACCTCTTGTACTTCGGAGGACGTTTCGCATTGCATCACACCGTCGACCGAAATCGATAACCCGCTGGAAGATGTCTTCTTCATCGGCTCCGCTTCTGCCAGCACCGAACGCAAGCCAACCTACTCTTTCAACGGCACCGCCCAGGACGAGGATAGCGATTTGTTCTTCATGCCATCCTCTTCGAGCCGCACGCGGCCTCAAATCGACGCTTTGAACATGTCGAGCCTACACGAGCGCAGCGATTCTTGGGAGTACGAATACGCTTTGACCCCTCGCACGCCAAACATGCAAAGGTGAGTCACGCTTTCATTGCAGGTCTTTGAAACCCCTAGCTAATTTGTGCGATTGTTGTTGACTCCAGACCGGCATCACCAACCTCGAGCGAAGAATCTTTCGGATCTCGCATGTCGCCTTGTCGTGAACTGTTCAACCCGTCCACCGCCTTTGCCGATGCATCAAGACGTCCGCCGCCGCTCGACCTCAAGAACAACCTCGCTTGGCGGGTATCGCTAGAGCCGACCTTGCCCGTCTTAGGCTCGCCGTTCTCCCCGACCCAACCATCTGGTCAGAAGCAGCGAACGGCCGAGCTGCCGGGATTGATGTCGCCCATCTCTCTCGACGTCACGACGCCAAAGAACGCCATCAACTTCTCGATGACCACTCCCCGTCCCCTCTCGCGATCATCCCGCTCGAGCTCCCTCTCTTCAACGGCTTCATCAAATCCGGAACAACCGATTACCCCGAGCCCTATCTCTGGGCAGACGAGCGATATGCTCTCATCGACGTTCGCCGACTTCCTCATCAGCGCCAAGGAAGACCCCACCCCATACATCGCCCTTTCACCGAGCGTTGGCTCTCCAGCCCGAGCCAAGGGGGAATCGAAGGAAGAGATGCGATTCCCTCTTCCGCCATTCCGACTATACGGGGATCTTCCTCGCACCCCCGTTCGAGGCAATCAGCACCAGGAGACGATTCGCGCTCCCGGTGCACCGCTCCGAGCGTCTCATCGATCGGTCCCTCCTCCACCTTCTTCGTCCGCACTCCAAAAAGCTATGGGGATGCATAGTAACCCCAAAGCATCTCGATCTCACGAACTCAACGATAACGAAGACAACAACACCCATCGACCTAGACCAATCGTGCCCAAATCGTGCAACGCGCTCCAGATGGCGACGGGCCTGGTTTCTCCCGCCCCTACGACGCGGTCGAACAAATCGTCCTCGTCCTCCGCTTCGACCATGTCATCCTCATCTTCCTCTTCATCGACATCTTCTTCGCGGAGATCTCTACCCCAGCGAAGACCCCTCCCGATGGATTGGATCGGATATCACCCGAAAGAAAACCGGATCTAACGAAACCTCAACCTCGACCTCGAGGGTCGAACGATATACCGAGTGCAAAGCACCGACGACTATACCTACACGCCTAGCTCGGACTTTGCACCTTTCGATATCGACTGCGAACGGCTCACCATATTATACGACCATACACGACGCTGTCATACGATTCTCATCTCCATAAACGTTCCTCAAAGGTCTCTTCTCCCCATAAATGCCTCATTTCACGGACAATGCTTTGTTATTGCCTATAGATATCTCTTGTATGAAATCGGATCCGAACGATCTTCTGTGTATTTGACAACCCTATCGATGATCGATCGAGCTCCGACTTGTTTTGTAAAACATCTCTCTCATGATTCACACGATTATAGATACAGCCAGCGATTCAATCCTTTATGCTCACGCTCGCTCATTTGGTCACTCCCTGTCCATCCCCAGCTTTGACCTTCTTCGGCCTCTCCCCAAAGATCCTCGTCCCTACCCTGACCCCACTGCTCCCCTGCTTGACCGCCTCTTTAAAATCGGCACTCATCCCCATGGACAGCTCCAGCTCCCCTTCACTCTCCGGTGCGCCCTTGACTCCTTTAGACTTCAAAGCTTGCACAAGAGCAGTCCGCGTAGACTTGAGGGTGTCGAAATCTGGGTTCCCGCCGACTGATGATTTCGAGGTGGAAGCGGAAAGCGAGCCGATAGTCATCAACCCGTGTAATCTCAACCTCGGGCATTCGGTCAAGATATGGGTAGCCAAGTCGATCAACTCCGAAGCCTCTGGGTTAGGTTCCGGATCAGATTCCTTGGAGGGAGAAAGAGGTTGGACACCGGATTTGGCATCTTCAGAGGAAGTGTTGATCTGGATGTACACGTTGAGGGTCTGGTCGTCGGGTGTGGACTTGTTGAGCATGTTGGCGGTCTTGATGGACGAGAGGGTTTCCAGGACATAGAGGTTGGGGATGGCTACAATTGGGAACAAGGAAAGCATCGGGGCACGAAAAACGGTGGGTGACGTAGGAAGGGGTCGCGGTTAGCGGGATGTCGAGGAAAGGCATGGCCGATAACCAGACCCGGACTTACTGGCAGCGAGCTTGGCTTTATTGCTCTGCAGAGCACCGATGAAGTGCCACTTGATATCCGTCGGCAGCTACTCCAAGCGTTACGCATAACCGTTGTAAGCTGCTACGTTTCCCCTTCGCATTTGTTCAGATCAAGCCGGCGGTGACGTACCGCATGAGCCTTATCCACCATCTCCTGAATATAGTTCTCCCCAAAGTGACGATACCCCGCATCGTACAACGCTTTGATGTCACTAGCAGGCTTGAGCTTTGATACCGCTACCAGTCGGGGCTAACCTCATCATCGTTAACAACTGGACATCAGCTGCTGCGATGGAGAGGAACAGGTGACGAGCTTGAGCTATTCTAACCTTGACCCCGCCTTGACCTTCAACCTCTGCCCAGACCTCATCGATCTCCTTTTGCACAGCCTCGATGTTCTCTTTCAACTCCTCCGCTCGCTCCGAGGTGTAATGTAGATCGAGCTTTGCGGATTGTTCCTCTTTGTCAGACATTTTGGTTGTGCGTTTTTGAGTGATGGTAGAGTAAGATGTATGGTAGTATGGGGCTCGGCGGGAAGCTAAGGCGATCGGTCTGAATACAAGACGAGTGATAGCTAGAGATCTCGATAGTGCCAACACCATAGATGAAAACGAATCGTAGGGATGACTGTCATGTTCAACCAGGCAATATCAGAGGGTGGACATTCGAGCGACTTGAACTTCTCGATCGCGATCTTCAGATGTCCCGCCCTGAGCGATGACGTAATCAGATGGACGGGAGCCATATGGGAGGGGTTTCTATGACAAGCCGATATCCTCCTCATTCGCTCTGAGAAGCTACCTCAGGGAAGGGCACCGATCCTAAAAGGTCATGATCGCAAGCGCATCGTAACACTGAACAGCAGTTGGACTAGCCTGTCTCTATCTACGTACAAGCCACGGCCTATGCACCGAGCGGCTTGTAATGCTCGACGCTGTACAAAAGAATCTTGCCTCGAGTATTCCCCATCGCTACATGTTCGCTCCCCGCCGAAAAGTCGGAACATGTGACAACCCCAAGTGGGGTGGACGAGGTCGGCCAGTTTGTAAACGCCGTAGCGGATGGCAGGTGGAACTACGGATCCCAAACGTAGGTCGATGGTCAGCGTAAATTTCCCGTTTATATTTCTCCTTCTCTCGGTGCTTACCATGCGGAAAGCGTCCTTCTTCTTGCTCGAAGACACGGCCATCATCTGCGCGTCGTGATTGAAGGCGATATTCGTAATCTCCGTCGTAAGGTTCATGAGCTCCCTGATAGGCCTAGGCGATGCTCCGGCAAAGAGACCTTCTGAAGCGTCGATCGATGTGTTGACGGACGAGGTGATCTCGTTGGCATCGTACACGTTGACTACACCTGTTGTCGAGCTATACAAGCGATGTGAACAACGGGTGAGCTCGAACCAATAGAGAAAGCCGAAGCGGTCTGGCTGGAATGACTCACGCTACGGCACAATAGTCCCCGTTCCTACTCCCCTTCAACAACCTCCCCCCAAACCCTCCCTGGTCTTTCCACCTGGCCACACACCTCCTCTCACCCAAATCCCAAACGTCCACCTCGCTCCCCTCTCCTAGAACCCACAACTCTTTCCCTCCCTTTCTCCACATCATGTCCTGCACCCCACCCGTTCTCCCCGATCGAAGCGTCGTCAAGACCTGTCCGGACCCCCCTGGACCCCAAGCGAGCAGGGTGACGATGCCCCTCTTTCCTGCTACAGCGAGTACACTTCCGTCCGGGGAGAACACGGTCTTTTCCATGGAATACGTGCTTCCCGGGTCGGATGCCGAGGCGTTGGAGAGCAGGTTCTTTGGTGATCGGATGCATCGCTGTGAACGGAGGTCGTAGGTATAGTAGAATGGTCGAGAGCCAGTCAAGAGGAGCGAGGTGCCGGATGGGTGAAATTGCATGTTCCTGATCGGTAGTGAGGGGATGTGGAGGCTGAGAAGGGACGAATTGGTATGTCCGTCGATCTGCGGGCCGACCATAGCGAATCAGAGTTGTCAGATGATGATAGTTGCGATTCAAGCCCCACAAGATCTGCCTCCACAAGAAGGAGGAACTCACGTTGAACAGCCGTAATCGTCTGTCCGCACCAACAGCCGCAAGGACCTCGACCTTCGGGTGGAACTTGACATCCATCATCCCCGTGTCCATATACTTCGCCTTCTTGCCCTCTTCCTCCTTCTTGCCCTTTTCTCCTACCACCTTCTTCTTCCCGTTCCCTCCTTCCCAGACCGTCCGGTTCTGATAGTTTGCATCCCTCAACCGTCGGACTTCGAGTGCGCCTTTCGGAAGCAAGCCCCGGTTGGACAGGCTCGTAGAGGAGGTATCCAAGAAAGAAGCCGTGCTAGCAAATAGAGCTTGTAGAGGGTCCAACTTTTGCGTCTTGTTCTTGTTCTTTATATTCTTCTCCTTGGCCGCTCGGGATTTCGCCTCGGTAGCCCATTCAGGCTGAGGATGCATCTTTTCAAACTGCTCCCTCAGCTTGCTCTCTAGACCTTGTCCGTCGACCGTACTCGATCCGGGTTGAGAACGGACGAGCTTTCGGAGGCGGTTGTCTTTGGACATGTCGAGAGAGATCTGGTTGTCCGAGGGGTCTTGCCACAGAGGCTTTTTGGATTTGGGTTTTGAGGAGGAGGGGGTGGAGAGCCAGGATGGGGTGGTAGTGGGTTCGGCGTCAACATCGGCTTCCGAGTTGGAATCCGAGTCGGATGTCTCTTCGTCTTCATCATCATCTCGATCAGAAGCGGAAACTACTGAATCTGCCTCGAGGTCTTGCTCGAAATCGATTTCCTCCTCCTCCTGCTCATCCTCGTCTTCTCGATCTTCTGCCAATGGTGCATCCTCGTAAAACATCTGACCGGCACCGGGAACAACAACAGGTCAGCCTTTTCTTACATAACTTCGTTCGGGGTAAATGTTGCCCGTGACCAACCTCGTCGGCGTTCCCTCCCGAGCTCATCCCCACATCATCCCCCTTATCCTCCCAAAACACCCCGGGCATCCCCATATCCTCCCCTCCCATCTCCTCCTGCTCCGCCTTGGCTTTTGACTTGCTTATCCCACTTCCTCTCGACCCTCTTCCTGCTCGTTTCCGCTTCTTTCCGAAGAGAGAAGCTTCGAGATCGAGCTCTTCGTCCTCCTTTTCGCGATCATCTTGAAGTTTGAAGAGACGGGTCGAGATGTCGTCTTCCACCACCCGGGAAGAGGAGGCCGAGGGTTGAGTGCGACGTTTATTGTGGTTGCTTATCATCCTCGCTATAAGAACCTTGCGACTATGGCGTGGTGGGGTTGCGATCAGAAGCGATGACAGCATTTCAAGTGTTCAGAGTTACAAGTCGATCATCCTCCTTCCCTTCTGAACTTTCTGCCCAACTTCCTCGCGAAATCGAAATCACGTGACAAACACCGCGACCGCGATAGCATCAACCCCCTAGATCTACCTACCTATACACAACCTCCATCTATCTACGTCTATTCTTACTACGATACCACTCTATCACCTCTCCTATCTAGTAGAAATTCCCGAAGGTTCCTCAATATCTTGAGATATGGCGCCTAGACCGACCCCCTTGGTTCCAAAACCGCAAGCTCTGCGATACCGCCGTGGAAAACTACCCAACGGCGCGCCCATCCCCGATTCTGACGAATCCTCTTCAGAGGAAGAAGAGGAAGATGATCAGCCTCAGGGACGTAATCAAGCTCAAAGAGGGGGAAGAGGAGGGAACGTAGATCCTGGCCTGGTAGTCGGTGGTGCGGGGCGGGTGATACCACAGGGTCAGGGAAAGGTCGTACCCAGGAACATCCAGGTCGCATTACGGGATGTCGAGGTGCAAGGTGACGGAGCGGTGTTGATCGGCGGGAAGAGGGAGGTCAGTAGGGTAGAAGAAGAGGGTAGGTCTGACTCTCTTTCACTACTGACAGTATGACCTTGAGGTAACCTAATCGTATCAACTCGCCTGGATCTCGCAGAGTCATCAGAAGAAGAATCCTCAGAGGAAGAACCCCCTGCTCGACCTACCTTCCGCAAACCCGGCGCAGCTGCCGTCCCGGCACCACCAGCGGCGGGAGAAGAATCCGAGTACGAGACGGACTCTGAGGAAGAGGAATCGGAGGAGGAGGAGAAACCGAAGATCATGGTCCGACCTACCTTCGTACCCAAGTAAGCCCGATGCACTCGCCCTGATCTTCTCTCTGACTGGCGCAGCTAACCCCTTGAGTCTGTCTTCTCTCTTCTCTTCTCATCCTTCTCTGTGACCTGCTCAGACGAGCCCGGGAGACAGTGACAGCCCGAGAGATTCAGGAGCAAAAAGAAGCCGAGGAGGTCAGGCGGAAAGAGGAAGAGTTCCTTCAGAGGAAGAAGGAGAGTAGGGATTTGTTGGGCGAGACGATCAAGCGGGAGATGGCAGCTAGTGAGTCGGACTGGATGCGATCTCAAATTACCATCGTTCCAAGTTCCAAGGGCAGGAAGGCTAATATCAGGCATTGTTTTGGGTTGAGTAGAGGAAGTCAACGAGAACGCCCCCGATGTGGACGATACGGACGACCTGGATCCTTCTGCCGAATTCGATGCCTGGCGACTACGAGAGCTCTCTCGACTCGCCCGTGATAAAGAATCCCGCCTGCTCAAAGAATCGGAACGAGCCGAGATCGAGCGCCGTCGAGCTCTTCCTGAAGCTCAAAGAGTACGGGAGGACGAAGAGTACGCGAGAAAGACGAGAGAGCTCAAGATGCAGGAGAGGGAAGAGAGAGGATTCATGGACAAGTTCTATCACAAGGGGGCGTTCCATCAGGATGATGAGATTTTGAAGAGACGGGTCAGTGGCAAGACCGAGTCGGCGGTGGATGTCAACCTTTTGCCCAAGATCATGCAGGTCAAGAACTTCGGCAAGGTACGTTCGATTTTTAGCTCTGAGTTTGGATTATCCGTAATCCGTATAAGAGTGTAGGAGCTGACGAGAATATACCTTGCATATGTCTTCCGTAAAATAGGCATCACGATCAAAGGCAAGCCTTCAGCATGGCCACTCCCTTCTCTACATCGTGACTAACCCTTCCTTCTTGGCCCGCGCGCGCAATTTATAGTACACCCACCTGAAAGATCAGGACACGACGCAAGAAGGGTGGGACCGTGCGCTCCGTCGCGGGCCCGGCGGACCTTCTGGGGCTGCACAAGGCGAAGGCTGTTTCAACTGTGGAGGGCCGCATCTGAAAAGAGGTGCGTTTGGGATCGACCTAGGTGATGCGAAGTATCGCATGAGTTGACTTGATTCTTTCGCTGCAGACTGCCCAAACAATCAGCCAGGTGGGGAACAACGTACGGGAGCCAACGCTTCTGGAGTGAGAGGCGGTGGAGATTCCGGTTATGGCGGCCGAGCGCCTCTTCCGCCTCCTCGTACCGACTACCGGGACAGACCTAGGGACGATCAAGGCCAGGGAAGGAGATATGAGGATGACCGGAGAGAGTTTGGTGGGCGGTCGAGAGATGAAGGGAGAGGTGGACGGTATGACGATCGCGATCGCGACAGAGATAGGGACAGAGACCGCGAGAGGAATGGTGGGCGGGAGCGGTACGACGAACGGAGAGGAGGGAGGGAAACGAGTAGATCTCCGGCCAGGTATAGGGATGAGCAGCGAGATCGACGGCGGTGATAATGATAAGTGTACCTGGATTTTGATGAATACATCGTTGGTGGTTGGAGATGCCATGAACCGTTCTTGGCATAAAGGGAATTGCTTTGTTTGGTAACTCATTCGATCGCCTTTGAGAGTATCTCCCATCTGTGCAGGTCAGCTTGAATCCTGCCAAACAACAGCACGATTTTACAATCATAATTGTACAGATCGGGCAAAAAGAATCTTATGCAACAACGGTGAATCGAACACCGGTCAACTATCCTAAGTACCTCTGTTCGACTCCTCGCGCGTCTTTGCGCGCTAAAAAGTAGCTTCCGCGCGCATCCGCGCGCTACAAAGTAGCTTCCGCGCGCATCCGTGCGGTCCAGTAGCTTCCGCGCGGACGCGCGGTGTAGTAGCTTCTTACGTCATGATTTCGTCGCTGCGGACATTCCCAAGTTTCAAAGTCCACAGTTCCAAAGTCCACATTCCGCGCGTCAATGCTTATGGCACGTCCCGCGCGCGCTTACGTCATTGGTTTACGTAGCTTTGCGGCCTCTCGGACATTGCGATTTTCCAAGTCCGGGCGTTGATGCTTACGGCAGAACCCGTCTTTGGGGCGACGCGCACCGGATGATGATTCTCAGCGCGTCAAAGCTCAAATCATCCGGTGCGCGTCGCCTAGCCTCACCTTGGGCACTCGATCACTGCGCATGTCCATATATGCTATCTGTTATCTATCCGACCGACATCTACCCAGCCTCTCAGCCTCTCGTAAACACTCGTAAACCTTGCGACATTGTTACCTAGAACGCAGACGACCTCTACGATGCTTCCGGATCCGAATTTCGATGTTAGGCGTCGAGAAGGCTCCAGGGAAGACCGGCTCGATGTATACCTGCGAGGACATATCCGGGAGTAATGTAGAACGTAGGACTAGGGTATATAGATGTAATAACAGATGAAAGACTATATACTACAATGCTGATACAAAGTGATGCAATACGATATGCTCCTTGAACAACTCCGCCGGAGTTGGTACGGCTCGAGTCCGGCGTACGCGCGTGTCGCTATAACAGGATCCCCCCGTTACGGGCGAGCTCCGAACGCCCTAGGCATCGCCGTACTCCTCGAAAGCAGGTTTTGGCTTGTTTGGGTATCGTCGATGATAATCCAGCACCGCTTGGTCGTCATGGTGGAAGTCCTCCGGATGTACCCACTCGTTATACTCATCCTCGTAACCTTCCCACCGCACCAGATATTGGGTACGCGTCTGACGTCCCCGCTTCCTGCTCCGCGAATCTACGATCTCAGATACTACCCACTGGGTGTCACCGTTATCCACTACCTCTGGAGGAGGAGGCGGGACCTGTTCCCGCGAGGGTAGCTCGTTCCGCTTGTACGGGATCAGCATCGAGACATGGAACACGGGGTGTACCCGCCGCAGTTGCTCGGGAAGCTCCAACCTTCGCGCCATCTTCGCATCTCCCACGACCTCGGCGATCTTGAAAGGTCCGAGGGTCTTGTAGTCCAACTTCTTGTTTGGACGAACCGTCTTGATGTGGTCCGTAGACAACATCACTTGATCCCCGACCTCCATTCCCTCGTCGGGAACGGGTCGCCTCTTTCTGTTGGCGTATTTCGCCATATCCACCCTTGCTTGCTCCAATGCCCGGAGTACCGACTCGTGGATGTTCGAGAGTCGCTCCCTGAACTCATCCGCGCTTTCATTGGGTACTTCGGCCATCCGGATGGTGAACTTGTGGTCAGTCCCCTCGGAGGCCATGAAAGGCGACATCCCTATGGCGGAATGCTTGGAGTTGTTATAGGCGAACTCCGCCAGAGGCAACAACTCCGCCCAATCATCTTGCTGGAAGTTCACGTAACTCCGCAGGTACTGCTCCAACGTCGAGTTACTCCTCTCCGTTTGCCCGTCAGTCTCCGGGTGGTATGCCGTCGAGAATCTCCTCTCGACACCCGCAAAAGCACATACATCCCGCCAGAAGCTAGACATGAACAATGTTCCTCTGTCCGAGATGATCTGATCAGGGAAACCGTGCAACTTGACGTAGTGGGAGAAGAATAACTTCGCCAGGTACGAGGCGTTGTTATCCTTTCGACACGGGATGAAGTGTGCCCGCTTACTGAAGCGGTCGACGATTACCAGGATTGCATCCTGGCCCAATGACTCGGGGAGGTCCGTGATGTGGTCCCAAGTAATAGACGACCACGGCTTCCTCGCCGCAGGTAGAGGGGCCAATTCTCCGATCGGCTTTTGTCGGGGACGGCGGTTCTTCTGGCACGTCAAGCATGAGGCCACGTAATTGCCTACCCAGTCTCTCATTCGGGGCCAATAAAAGTCTCTCGAGAGGAGGTCCTCCGTTTTGTCTCGCCCGTAGTGCCCCGCGAGCTTGCCGTCGTGAACGTACTTCATCAGTCGGACCCTTACCGACTCCACATCAGGGACGTACAGGAGTCCCTTGTAGATTAGGAACCCCTCGCCATCCTTCTTGTAGGGACCCTGCTCGTTGGGCTCCCTCTCCATCTTCTCCAAGATGGCCTTGACTACTTCGTCCGCCTCGTAACCTTGCAACAGGTCTCTCCGGAGGTCCTCGCCGGGAATTGGCAGGGTACCGTTGATCTGTAGATGCGGAGGAATCTCCCGCGCTGTAGCCGAGAGATTCATGGGCCGTAGCATCGTCTCGGTCTGTCTTGGTTCGCTCTCTTCTAGGAGCTCCCCCTTCCGACTCAAGGCGTCGGCCTTGCCGTTCATCACCCCCGGCTTGTACTCCAGGGTGTAGCTCAGACTGTTCAACAGCTGAGACCATCTTGCTTGTCGCCTCGACAGTAACTTCTCCGTTCGGAAGTACTCGAGGTTCTTGTGATCGGTAAAGATCCGAATAGGGTGAGGTCCCTCCAGGTAGTGTCGCCATATCTTGCAGGCGTAGACGATGGCCAGCATCTCTCTGTCGTGAACGTCGTAGTTCCGCTCTGCGGGAGTTAACGACTTTGACATGAACGCTACTGGTCGGAGTTTTCCGTCCGAACCTCTCTGCGACATCACTGCTCCAATCGCTCCGGCCGAGGCATCCGTTTCCAACGTTACCTCTGCATCTTCCTGGAAATGCGCCAGTATAGGCGCCTGCGTGAACGCCTTCTTCAGCGTTACGAACGCAGTCTCTGCAGCTTCGTTCCATTGAAACCGCACTCCTTTCTTCAGGAGCTTCGTCATCCCCTGTATCTTCTGGGAGTAGTTCGTGATGAATCTCCGATAGTAGTTGGCGAAACCTAGGAACGACTGTAGTCCCTTCAGGTTTCGAGGCGCCGCCCATTGTTCTATGGACGACACCTTGGAGGGGTTCATCTTCACCCCTCCCGGAGACACGTCGTATCCAAGGAACTCCGTGTCTGTTGTGTGGAACTCACACTTCTCTGCTTTGGCGTACAGCCCATTTTCTTGTAGCCTTCGCAGCACCTCCTTCACGTGTCTCTCGTGCGTAGTCTCGTCGGGAGAGAACACGAGGATGTCGTCCAGGTACACTACGACGGACTCGTCCAGAAGGTCCCTGAACACATGGTTCATCCACCTTTGGAACGTCGCCGGAGCGTTCGTCAACCCGAACGGCATCACCAGACACTCGAACAGTCCGTATCTAGTACGGAAAGCTGTCTTCCATTCGTCCCCTTCCTTCACTCGTAGCAAGTTGTACGCTCCTCGGAGGTCCAACTTGGTATAGACCTTCGCTGTCGTTAACTTATCGAGCGTCTCGGAGATCAGCGGTAACGGGGTCCGATCCTTTGTGGTAATGGCGTTCAAACGCCGGTAATCAATACAGAGCCTGAGCTCTCCTCCCTTCTTCGGGACAAACAATACGGGACTTGCGGCGGGTGACGTCGAAGCCCTGATAAAACCTTTATCAAGGTTCTCCTTGATCCAGCGCTTCAATTCGGCGCTCTCCTTTTCGGAGTGGTTGTAGAGTTTTCCGAAGGGGGGTACTTTCCCTTCCTCTACGTCGATCGAGTGATCGAAGTCTCTATGTGCCGGCAACTCGTCGGCCTTGGTCTTGGAGAACGCTCCGAGGAAAGCGTGGTACTTCTCCGGTACCACCTTCCGTAACGTCTCCATATATTCGGGAGGGTCCAGGTCTCCCGGGAAACTCTCCGCTGGCTTGTCGTCCCAATCCCATAAGTCGGGACGCCTCACCCTCTCTTCTTCTTCATCATTGGCCTTGAGATAGGCCACTACTAGTTCTTCGGTGACCCCTCCTTTGATTCGGTCCGTCGAACGTAACTCCTTCTCCTCCGTTTCGTAATCCACGGGGGAGTATACTATTTCTTTTGCTGGTGTACATCCGTTCTGGACGCACTTATCTTCGAACGCTACTGCGCTCATTTCCCAGTCAATTCGGGGGTTGTGCTCCTTCAACCATGGTAGGCCGAGCACCGTTGTAAAAGTTCCGAGGCTACATACGTAGAAGTACGCCGTTTCGGTATGTCTACCGATACGTAGTCTAGCTTGTACCCGGTGTGTAACTGCACCGGAAGAGATCTCTCTCCCATCAATGACCAGGAGTGGTCGGGGTCGTTCTAAAGGAATGAGGTCGAATCCGTGTTGCTCGACGAATTCGGTGTCTATAAACAAACTGGTCGCTCCTGAGTCGATCATCAAGACCGTCTCCGTCGGAGTACCATTCGGGTAGAAGGTGCCGGTGACCGTAATATGAGCCTCCGGCCGAGAGGGAGAACCTATGCTGCTCAGCACCAACGGTTCTCCAGTTGCTACGTTCAAGTCATTACTCGGGGAACTCGGATGATCTGTTATTCTGTTAGGCGTCGAGAAGGCTCCAGGGAAGACCGGCTCGATGTATACCTGCGAGGACATATCCGGGAGTAATGTAGAACGTAGGACTAGGGTATATAGATGTAATAACAGATGAAAGACTATATACTACAATGCTGATACAAAGTGATGCAATACGATATGCTCCTTGAACAACTCCGCCGGAGTTGGTACGGCTCGAGTCCGGCGTACGCGCGTGTCGCTATAACATTCGATTGCCTTGACGATGAGCCCACCCCGTTCGCTCAAAGGGTTGCCGCTTCCAAACCGGGGGACGTTATCCGATTCACCTTATCCGAGATCACCCAGTACGCGACTGCAGGCGTACTTACCGATGTCTTGTTGATGGTCAGAGCCTTGGTTCCAGCTCCTCCAGCCATCTGGCAGACTCGACAGGCAAGGAGGGCCGCCATGATCGCCTTGTCACTTGCCACGCCCCCGGCCCTTACCTGTGTCGAATGTCGTTTACAGAGGCAGCCTTGCTACCGCATCGCATTGAACAGCTTCTCGTGAGTTTGGAAGCTGCATCTTCCCACATATGAGGTTAACACTCGGTATTGCAGGACCGACACTCTCAACTCCAACATCCGTTGTTCTGGTTGTTATCTCAAGGGCAACCGAGCTATACCGTGCGAGGTGCTTGTCGGAAACCTGGACAAGGAGGATCGCCGGGAATCTCTCTTTCTCACCGAAACGGACGCATTCAACAAGCTACTCCGAGCCAATCCCATCTGTCTCGGTCAATTCCCTGCCCCTTACAAAGACGACGATGACGATGACAATGACGGCAACGCGGGCTATTCCAACTTCAAAGATCTCTTCACCCATATCTTGCGTCAACAAGACGGCAATCGATCGCACCATGCCAACAGTGCGCCCGGGAGCGAGCAGGCTTTGAGATGGGCCTGCGATGTAGCGGGAGCCATGGGTTGTGTCGAGGATCTGGATGGGGAGGGGGACTTCGAGGATCTGGATGGGGAGGGGGATGGAGCTGGCGGGGGTCTTGAGGACGTGCACGGCCTTGATTTGGCATCGTTGCAACACAAGGCATATCATGCGATGGTACGACCCAACATCACCTACCAGCTACTTACAAGCAAACCTCATTTCCTGCAACCTACGCCTCTGACAAAGGCGAACCTCAAGCAGATCGACGAGATCAGATCCAAGCGCGGCGGTCCGAACAGCGGCGTAGGGGCCAACAAAAAGGTCCAGAAACGAAAAGCAACAGCGGACACCTCGAGTGACCGCGAGACCAGCGATGACCAGAGCTCCAACGATCTTCAACCGTTCAAGAAGCATGCCCCCGCGGCCGACGACCGCCAACCGTCCAAGCAGCATACCGCATCCGCCGCTTCTGAACGGGCGCTGGCGTTCTACAAGAGCCGTATTGCAAATCACTTTGCCCCCAAGTTCAAAAGCGACGCCGACGCAAAGGCGGCAGAGGAGTTCTTTCATGGCACATTCGATTCGATGAGGATGGCCGTGATGGATCAGCCAGGGCTGGCGGATGGCATACAGGACGAACTGCTCGACAGGATCTACGATCGACTCTTTGCCAGGGCCCTTGTATACCCCGTATCGTCGATCTAAAATGGCACATGGCGGCTTGACGACTCACCAGACATGACGGTTCTTGGCGACTTTCCAGATTTCCCCAGCGCTTGCTATACCCGGTTGAACCAGTCTAGCGTACGCCTGTTGCCCCTCCTAGCATGCTAATACCGAGGCCACGTCGCCTTAGCGAGATGAAGCTGGCACAGCGGTACCATCGACCGCGAGCGAGTGTTGTGAGCGAGTCCTTCCAGGACGGCCAAGGCGGACATTCCGAGCGTCGGCGAGTTGACCCACGAGCTACCTTACTTGTGTGCCGCCCCACAAGTAATACAAGAACAAGTTGAATTACGATGGGAAGATGCACCGAGCGCTTGGGGTTATAGCCGTTTTACGAAGGCAGACCTTTGGTCAGACCGCCAGCTCTAGGAGCCTTGATCGTTTTAATATGCTCGTATTCGAAGATAACCTATAAGGCCTGGCAGCCGACCTGCCGGGTCTTGAGGTAATAAGGTCGCGGGACTGGGGAAAGGTAACGGTAGGCATAGTAATGTAATAACGGATGTCTAACTACTACAAGGTACTAGTTAGACGTCTACGAGAACATCCCCTAAAAGGTCTCCGAGAGAGTCTCCGAGAGGGTCTCCGAACGAGACCCCGAGGCGACGCGCACCGTAGATCGCGCGTCACGTGACGCCTATAATAGGATCCCCCTCCTAGATGCGAGCTCCAAACGCATCAAGCATCGCCGTACTCCTGACGGCCCGGTACCGGCAACTCAGGGTGTCGCTTATGGAATTCCAGCACCAGCGTGTCGTTGTGGTGGAAATCCAAGGGGCTAACCCACTCGTTGTGCTTGTCCCCGTACCCCTCAAAGCGCACGTAGTACTGGGTCCTACGCCCGGCGCGCGTTGAACGCAACTCCTTGGAGTGTACGATTTCCGATACCACCCACCCCAAATCCCCGGTGTCCAGCACCTCTGGCTCAGGGGGTGGGTCTACTGCTCTCCCAGGAAGCTCGTTCGGCTTGTACGGAATGAGCAGCGAGACATGAAACACCGGGTGGATTCTACGCATCCCCGGTGTTAACTCCAAACGTCGCGCCATGCGACCTTCTCCTACGACCTCCGTGATCTTGAATGGGCCGTAGGTCTTCCACTCCAACTTCTTGTTCGGCCTCACGGTATTGACGTGAGCCGACGACAACATTACCATGTCGCCAACATTGTACCCCTCATCCGGTACCGCCGTACGCTTCCGATTCGCGTACTTCGCCATATCCTCCCGGGCCTGTCTCAGCGCGACATTAACAGACTCCCAGATGTTGTTCATCCGCTCTCGGTACTCCTGTATCGACTCCACAGCCGAATCCTTGGCGATAGGCATGGGGAGTTCGACGGCGTGCTCCCGCCCTTCCGATGCCATGAACGGCGACATGCCGATCGCCGAGTGCTTCGAATTGTTGTAGGCGAACTCCGCCATGGGCAACAAATCGGTCCAGTCGTCCTGCTGGTAATTGACGTACGTCCGCAGGTACTGTTCGAGCGTCGAATTACTGCGCTCCGTCTGACCATCCGTCTGGGGATGGAAGGCGGTCGAATAACTAGGCTCGACACCGGACAACTCACAGAACTCCCTCCAAAATCTCGACGTGAACAGCGTTCCCCTGTCCGAGATGATCTGCCGGGGAAACCCGTGCAATCGTACCCACTCCTGCAGGAACATCTGTGCCAACACCTTGGCGTCGTTGTCCTTCCGACAAGGCACGAAATGTGCCCGCTTGCTGAAGCGGTCGACGATCACCAGGATCGCGTTCGAACCCCTCGACTCAGGTAGGTCCGTGATATGGTCCCACGTGATCGACTGGTAGGGCTCCGTCTCCGCTTTCAGGGGAGCCAGCTCACCGACTGGTTTGGCCCTCGGCCTCCGATTCCTCTGGCACTTGTCGCAACTAGCCACGTACTGGCTAATCCACGCCTTCATACCCGGCCAGTAGAAATCTCTACTCACCAGGTCCTCCGTCTTGTCCCGCCCGTAGTGTCCGGCGGTCTTCCCATCATGGAGCCTCTTCAAGAGCTCCGTCTTCAAGCTTCCCGCATCGGGAACGTACACCAGCCCGTCGTACATGAGCGCGCCTCCCGGACTCAGACTGTACCGACTATTCGTCAAGGTTCCCTCCTTGACGCCCTTGATCAGGTCTCTCGCGACCGGATCTTCTTGTCCCGCAGGGATCAACGCTTTCAAGAACCAATCCCCTATGACGGGGATCGTTCCGCACAACCGCAACGGGGGTTGTACCGTCGCTGCGCTGACCACCAGCGCGTCTGCATTAACGGGGCGCAACAGGGTCTCTGCCTGCTTGGGCTCTGTCTCCTCCATCAACTCCTCTCTCCTGCTGAGCGCGTCAGCCTTCCCGTTCTCTGTCCCCGGCTTGTACTCCAACGTGTACGAGATTTGGTTCAGCAACTGAGACCATCTCGCTTGTCGGTGGGACAACATTTTGTCCTTCTTGAAGTACTCCAGGTTCTTGTGATCCGTAAGGATCCTCACCGGAAACTTCCCGTCCAGGTAGTGCCGCCATATCTGGCAGCAGTACACGATGGCGAGCAGCTCGCGATCGTGTACGTCGTAGTTTCGTTGAGCCGGCGTAAGGCTCTTCGACATGAACACCACGGGATGTAGTTTCCCGTCGTCCCCTACCTGTGACATCACTGCTCCCATCGCGCCTGACGATGCGTCCGTCTCCAGTACCACCTGGCGCTCCTCGTCGTAGTGAGCGAGGATGGGCGCCTCGGTGAACGCCTTCTTCAACTCCTTGAAGGCAGCATCCGCTGACTCCGGCCAGTGGTACTTCACCCCTTTCTTTGTCAAGGCCGTCATGCCTTGGATCTTCTTGGAGTAGTTCTGTATGAACCGGCGATAGTAATTCGCGAACCCCAAGAACGACTGCAGGCCTCGAATATTTCAAGGCGCCGCCCACTCCAACACCGACTTCACCTTCGACGGGTTCATGCTGACCCCCGTAGGGGCAATATCATACCCCAAGAACTCCGTCGCCGTCGTGTCGAACTCACACTTCTCTGCTTTTGCGTACAGGCCATTCGCCTGTAGCCTCCTCAGCACTTCCCGTACGTGCTCGTCGTGTGTCTCCTGATCGGCGGAGTAAATCAATATGTCGTCTAAGTAGACGACCACACACACGTCTAGCATGTCCTGGAAGACCTGATTCATCCAGCGCTGGAACGTCGCCGGCGCGTTTGTCAAACCAAATGGCATGACGAGACATTCGAACAGACCATAGCGTGTCGTGAACGCGGTCTTCCAAACATCCTCTTCTTTGACCCTCAGGAGGTTGTACGCTCCCCTCAGGTCCATCTTTGTATATACCTTCGATCCCCGTAGGCGATCTAAGGTCTCCGAGATAAGCGGCAGGGGGGTCCTGTCCTTCTCGGTAATTTCGTTGAGGCGACGGTAATCAATACACAGCCTCAGTTCACCCCCTTTCTTCGGTACGAACAGTACCGGGCTCGAGCACGAGGATTTTGAGGGTCGAATAAACCCTTTCGCCTGGTTCTCCGCCAACCACGCCTTGAGAGCGTCCGTCTCTTTCTGCGAATGGTTGTACAACTTCCCATACGTGGGAGTTGTTCCAGGCTTCAGTTCGATCGCATGGTCGATCGAGCGCTTCGGAGGCAGCGAGTCTGCCTTCGTCTTGGAGAACGCTCCGAGGTACTCATGGTACTTTTTCGGCACAACGTCCCGCAACTTCTCCATGTACTCGGGAGGATCGAGTTCGTTTTGAATCGAGTCGGTGGGCTTGACGTCCCAGTCCCACAGGTCCGGCCTGCGGGCCCGCTCCTCATCCTCCCTCGTCATCTGCATTTGAGCCACCACGAGATTCTCCGTGATCGGCTCCTTCATTCTCGACAGCGGATCGATATTCCGCGTCTCTATCTCCACCTCGTCGGGGGAGCATACTACCTCTACCTTCTTGACGCATCCTTTCTTCAAACAGTCGTCCGCGAAGGTGACTGTATTCGTATCCCACTGGATGTGTGGGCTATGGTGTCGTAACCATGTAATCCCGAGGACCGCCGCGTACCCACACAAATCCGTCAAGAAGAACTCCGCCTTCTCTTGGTGCAATCCTGTCCGCACAATAGCATGTGCCTTCTGGGTGATCTGACCACCCACTATCTCTCTTCCGTCGATGACCGTGACGGTCCTAGGGTTCTCTAGGTCTATCACATCAAAGTTATGGATCCTCGCGAACGTCCGATCCATAAACATACCCGTGGCCCCCGAATCTACCATCATCACTGCCTGCACAGGAATCCCCTGCGGGTAGAACACTCCTACCAGAGTGAGGTGGCTCTCCGGACCACTAGGGTTACCGCTGGCACCGATGTGCAGCGGGATCCCATCACTACCCCCTTTCGCGTTCCCAGCCGGGGTCCTTTGTTGATCCGTTATTCTATAAGGCCTGGCAGCCGACCTGCCGGGTCTTGAGGTAATAAGGTCGCGGGACTGGGGAAAGGTAACGGTAGGCATAGTAATGTAATAACGGATGTCTAACTACTACAAGGTACTAGTTAGACGTCTACGAGAACATCCCCTAAAAGGTCTCCGAGAGAGTCTCCGAGAGGGTCTCCGAACGAGACCCCGAGGCGACGCGTACCGTAGGTCGCGCGTCACGTGACGCCTATAATATAACCACACGACGCTCCTGCGGGTTTCGATGTGACAAAGGTAGCTCTCGGATCTGCCTAGGACGACTAGGGGACCATCTGAGTAGAAACCGTGATTCGCCCGGAGCATCCCGGATCTGCCAGAAGCACTAGCGACCATGTGGGCATACTCAAATCTCTGCCCGCAGTGTGTGGATTCCTGGCGGCCTTTTGCTGTTTGTTTATCCAAAAAGAGCGGAGCAGGTGGCTCGGCGGGTTCGAGCAGCGAGCAGCATCGCGAGCCGCGTGTATATATATACCACTCTGGATAGCCAGCGGTTTCTTCCGCCACCGCTCTATCTGCCCGATTGGCCTTCAAGTCGCCCTGATCCGCGGATGCGGAGATTGGCCGATCGTTCGCCACCGCCAACGACGCGATCGATCACCAGAAAGAGGTCGTTCGAGGTATCCTTCCACTCAACATCTGGCGTTCACAATATCCAGAGACCGTTCCCGGTGTGCATTCACGTTGACAACCACGACGAAGCCTGGTCAATTCATCATCTAATGCCGTGCGCAAGATCGGCGGGAAGATCCTCGGCTAGGCGAAGGGGATCCGGTAGCGACGGGCTTACCCAGGCCGAGATGCGGAGGATGGAAAGGGCGAGGAGGGACAGGGAGCGAGCCGACCTGTTGACGCAAGCAAACGCTGGCACACCAAGGGATAGACAGGGAGCCGGCAGACAGGCAGGGCAAGGCGGCCCATCGGATGGAATCAGGGCCGTTGGCGGGGCGGGAATATTCAGCGGAGTTGACATGTTCGAACGGCTGGGTGGTTCTGCCGCAATGCGAGTCGACATGTTTCAACGGCTGGGCGCGAGCTCCAGCGGTCTTGCAGCAATGCAAGCACATAGCTTCCTCGCCATGCTTCGAGAGCGATATGGTGCTCGGATCAGCGGACACAAGCATCTGTCACGGGAGGGCTAGCCGCGTAAGCGAAAGGTGAAGTCCGGCGCGAAAGGGAACTTTACTGTAAGGAACTGCTCGTAGAGGTGGCTAACCGTCAGGATAGTGACCTTTACTCTTGTACGATGATCAAGTATCGAAGAGATGTAATATCGACGCTTGAGTCCTATTCAGTACTCAAGCGTCTCATAACAAATACGCTACATTACAGAAAGCTAAATACTCGTACCGAAGCGTACGGAAGCGGACTCTAGACCTCTCTCCCTGCGCTTCTACTCGTTCGCCTCTCGACTCGTCTACGTTCTTCTCTCTCGTTCGCTTCGACGTCCTTTCCCTCGCTTCGCGTACGGATCTGTGCGTTCCTGTACCGTAAAGTCCGATCTCCAAAGCGACGCGTACGTAAGGGTTGTCGGGCTTCTCGATGATCTCGGCCGAAAGCGAAGAACGTGTCGGGCCCGGTATCGATCGTCCTGTGACATTATCTCCCCCTTCCGTACAATGATCTCCCGATCATTGCGTTCCCGTACCGCTACCATCGTACGATACTCAAGAGATATCACTTGCGTACTCGTTGCCGAACCTTCGTTGAGTACCCGGGTGATATACGTTTTGTGTACTGTATCGTGTCGTATAGTACGGTATTGCACTCTAGGGTCCTTTAGAGTTTTGATCCACCGGAGAGTCGCGGGAAGGTCCGTGTTGTCGAGAAGCTCGATTTACGGATCGGTACTTATCCGTTGATCGGAACAAGATATATACCTCGCTGTTCGTTTGTGTTTGACGTCGATTCCCCCCCTCATCTAACTCTTCTACTTCATACTCTCTCCACTCTAGTACTCCTTCGTCCTTATCCGTACCAAGATGCCCTACGCTGCCGCTTCCGCTAACGGTCGAAACGTCGTCGTCGGGAACCGACTCTTCCACGGTCAAGTAAAGGCCGATAACGTCGTCACCCAGAAGCCGGCGCCCGGTATCGGCAGTTCGGTGGCCAACGCCGTGAGTTCGAGTACGGGTTTCGTTTGAATAAGTACTAATCCGTACTCGTTACCACGTAGGTTACCCGCATCAACAAGTGCGCGGCCAAGTTTAACAAGGCCTCGTACAACGCACTCCCGTGCGATAACTGCGAGACGTGGTCGAACCACGGTGAGTTCTTTTCTTGAGTATGTGTCCTTCTTTGTCCTGATCCGTACTGTTTCCGCTCAGGTTCGGACACGTCGGGGATGATCTTCCAGGCGCCGTGCAAGAGCGTCATGAAGAAGGACAAGTTCGGCCGCGTCTGGCCTCAATCTTGTCTCGAATGTCAAGCTAGGTCGGCCTCGAACTGTTCGTGTCTCGACCTTCCGTACTTGCGCTTGAACGAGGCGATTCAAGCCGCCGTAAGTCCTTTTCTCTTCTCGATCTTGCAGGATGCTTGCTTATCCGTACTTTTCCGTGCAGAACAACTTGCTCGGGGTGGTGAGCGGCACTTTGTCGGCCATTACCGACAAGGCCCAGCGCCAGGCCCTCGAGAAGCAGGTCGAGGAGGCGCGAAACCTCCTCGCCGAGTACGACGAGCCCGAGGAGGAGGTCGTCGTCTTGGGGAACGCCAACGAGCAGAACGGCGCCTCGGTCGTTTCGGGCTGATGGGTACGGTTCCGGGCTTGTTTTTTCTTTTTTCTTGTATTTTTTTATATAACGACTTTTATGACGATAACGACGGGATACGGCCCTTATCTGTGTGTTTCTGTCCGGTATCGTACTCTCTTGTGCTCTGTCCCTCTTGTCGTTCTGCTCTCCCCTTCCTCGATCCGCCGTTCCTTCGTAATCGTCGTCGTGTTTTCTTCTCAGTCCTCTCCTGGGATTCCTTGTGCCGATCCGTAAGCTTGCGTGATATACTGTACAGCTTTGTGCGTTGCTGTTTGCCTGTTTCTTCTCTTCCTGCCTTCGATCTCTAAGTCCTTCCTCGTCCCTCTCCTACCTTACCTCCCCCTTCCGTGACATGTCGTCCCGACATGTCCTATTCCGTACCATCCCCTTTGCCCCCTCGCCTCACCATCCTCGGCGTCTTCTCGTAAACCACTCGTGTTTTCGCCGGGGCAGGTAGTTCGGATGGGCGCGGTTTCGTAGGATTCAGTAAGATAAAGTCCATAACCGTATCCTCCGCGTCTATTTCGTCCGCATCTATCCATTCCACCGCTTCAGGACCCACATACCCCCTCCATCGCACCTTGTATTCGAGCCTTCCTTTCCGTCTACGACTGTCGATGATGTCCTCTATCTCGTACGTATCCGTCCCAAACTCCGCCGGTAACGGACCTGGCTGCGCAGACCTGGAAATATCGGTACTTTCGCAGAACGGTTCCAACTGACTGACGTGGAAAACGTCGTGTCTTTTCACTTGTTTCGGGAGTTCCAAACGGTAGGCGAGAGGTCCCACCTTCTCGACGATTTTCCACGGTCCTACGAACTTTGGGGACAATTTATGGGTCTTTCGGTAATGCGCTATGAAGTTGGCGTCCACCAGCGCACGTTTCCCCACAGAAAGGTCCGGTTCGTACCTGTGACGCGCATCGTAGTACATTGCCGTTCTTGCGTTGGCCCTCTCCAACCACAATTCTAACTCGCGCCATAGCTTATCCATTTCTACCACCTTTTGTACAGCCAAGGGCGAAATCGCACTTCCCAGTTCGTTCGCCGCGTCGAAACGTGGGTGATACCCGTGATTTGCGAAGAAAGGGGTCGTTTTCGTGCTTGTATGTACCGAATTGTTGTAGGTAAACTCCGCCAGCGGCAATAAGCGTACCCAATCGTCCTGGTTCCACCCGCAATAAGTCCGCAAATACCCCTCGAGAGACTGATTTATTCTCTCCGTGTTCCCGTCTGTTTGCGGGTGGTACGGCGTACTAAAACGTGTCTCGATTTTCAGTAATCGCAATAGTTCTCGGAAAAACTTGCTGACAAATAGTTTTCCTCGGTCGCTTGTTACTGAATCGGGCAGTCCCGTCTTCGAAATGACCTCCTTTAGCACGGTCTGGCACAGATCCGTGCTCGTCATCGTCCCTTTCGTGGCAATGAAGCGCGCCTCCTTGGTAAAACGATCCGCGACTACCAAGATTGAATCGAAACCCTCAGATATCGGTAATTGTTCGACGAAGTCCATTGATATCTCCGCCCAAGGAAGTTTTGGTACCGGAAGACTATGTAACATTCCGTACGGTTTGTGCTTCTTTGACTTGTTTCGTTGACATTCCGCGCATGACTGTACGTATTCGGCCACAAAGCGTTTCAGTCCTGGCCAATAGAAATCCCTTTCAACCAATTTGATTGTCTTGTCGCGACCCGGATGACCGATCAGTACGGAATCATGCCGTCCCTGTAGAACCCTCTTGCGTAGATCGAGATATTCGGGGACCAACAGCGCCCCTTTCCTCCAAAACCCTCCGGAAACGCCCCAAAACGAGCCGTCCAGTATCCTACCGTGCGTTGCACCAATTGGTATCACTTGGCAGTACTCCCTCAGCACCTCCTTTGCCTCCTCGTCGTATTCGTATCCTTCAATCACCAACTCCAAAAAACTCGCGTTCCCGTCCCCTTCTGTACCTTCTCCCTCTTCTATGACCCCGGATCGTCCATTTACGAACAAGTCCGCCGGTAACAACGAGGTGAAGTTACTCGGATTGAACTCACGATCCTTTGTCGTACCCCTTCCTGGGTGATAGTCCGGCCTCCTTGTCAATGCGTCCGGTTTCGAACCTTTTGTCCCAGGTCTGTACCGAATCCGGAAGTAATAGTCCTGCAGCGTTTCCGCCCACCTGATTTGGCGTCTGTTCAGTTGCTTGTTGTCTCGGAAATGTTCCAAGTTCCGATGGTCCGTAAGCACCTCTATAGCGTGCTTATTTTCCAGTAAATTCGGCTTCCAATGGGCGAAAGCGTCCACAATCGCAAGCAATTCTTTGTCATGCACCGTATAGTTGAGTTCGGCGGGCTTCAATTTCCTCGAAAAGAAACCCACCGGACGTAGGTGTTCAGTTCCGTCCGAATCCGTGAAACGTTGGCTTGCTACAGCAGCTATCGCGTAGTCTGAAGCGTCCGTCTCTATCGTACACGGTCGGTCGGGATCGAACTGCCTCAGGATGGGAGCTTCCGTAAACGCCCTTTTCAGTCCCTGGAAGGAAGCTTCCGCGCTGGAATCCCAGTTCCAGGCCGTACTCGCCCGGGTCAGTTTTGTCATAGGTCCTGCCACTCCGGAGAAGTTGAAGATAAAACGTCGGTAGAAATTTGCGAACCCCAAGAACTTCTGTATCTCTTTCACCGTCTTCGGTACCGGCCAGGACTTTACCGCATCTAATTTCCCTTCTTCCATCTCTATCGCCCCGTTCCGTACGATAAAGCCCAAGAACTCGATTTTCCCTCGATGAAACTCGCACTTCGACAGCTTCAAATACAGTCCCGCCTTCCGTAAACGTGCGAAAACGCTCTGAATCGTCCGCACATGGTGGTTTTCGTCCGCACTGTACACCAAAATGTCGTCGATGTACACGATTACTCCCTGATCCAACAGGTCGTGGAACAACTCGTTGAGGAAACGTTGAAAACTTGCTCCTGCGTTCGACATCCCTTCTCGCATGACGTTGCACTTGAACGCCCCGTACCGTGTGAGAATCGTACTCCATTTCTCGTCGCCGGGCCGTACTCTCAACAGTTGGTAGGAAGTGGGCATATCAAACTTCGAAAAGAGCGTCGCCGTCCGTAACCTCTCCAATAAAGTAGTAATCCGTGGTAAAGGGTAGATATCCTTTACCGTTTGCTTGTTCAGTTCCCGAAAATCCGTGACCAACCGGAACTCCCCGTTCTTCTTCGGAATAAGGAAGACTGGGCTCCCAAACCAATGGTTCGAGGGCTCATAGTGACCTTTCCGTACGCCTTCTTCCAGATGTGCCTGTAACCATTGATCTTGCTTGTGGGACATAGGGTACACCCGCGCCTTTCGCAACTTGTGAGGGTCGATAAGGTTTATTGCGTGGTCGAAACCTTCCCGTAGTGGAGGAAGTCGCTCGGAATGGGATGGTTTGAAAAGATCAAGGAAAGCATGGTAAGCTTTCGGTACCTTTTCGCACACTTCGGTCATGTCCCAGTCCGGTTCTTCTTCTTCTGCCTCGACTAGTGCCTTCAGCACTGGATCCCGGTATTCCATCGATTCTTCGTTCAGGATCGTCCCTTTCCGTCCTAAAAGACACACTTCTGCTCGATCTTGTTCAGACCTTTCAGGCTTGAACTCCCGAGCTCGACTTGATGAGAAGCCCAAGGTCATATCTTCGAAGTCCATTCTCGCCCCGAATCGTACTAGAAAGTCCAATCCTAGTACGATTCCTCCCGACTCGATATCATACAGGGCCAATTCAACTTCAAAAGGCCCCAAATTTCCTTTCGATATTCTCACCGTGATGTAATGCGTGATGGGCTGACTCGCCATCGACCCATCCAATAAGCGAAGTTTCCGAGGAAATGGGTACGGTTTCGCATCGAAACGTAATGCTAAAGAGCATTTCCGGTCGATCCCGCTCTGCGAAGTCCCGTTGTCCAACACCAAATCCACCTTTCCGTCAATTCCGTCCAGTACCGCCCTGATAAAGGCCGTATGCGAGCCCTTCATCCGCATTCGAATCCTCCCTTCCTCCTGATTCTCCCCTTCTCCGCCCATTCGTCCTTGTTCGCAACTTACCGGACGGATCGGTAAGTTGCGTAATCGTTTCCCGAGTCCGAGTCATCCTCCACGTAAGCTGCCCTTCCCCTTTCTTCTACCCTATTCGGGGCAGATCCGTTCCTTTTGGGGCAATCACGTCCCAAATGCCCCTTCTCTCCACATCCAAAGCACAGACCCCGACTCCTCCTCTCTTCATAGTTCTCGATAGGACCAGACGGAGCGTTTACTGCCGGCCTACCGGTAATAGGGGCTGAGTAACTCCGGTAAGGAACGGGTGCTGTCGCCTGAGGGGTGAAACGAACAGATCTGTACTGTCGCTGTTCGTTTAAGCCCTGTGCCATCCCGGCCTGCGCGTTCCGATTGTTTCGATGTTCTGACATCTGGTTATTGGCACCGATCTGTGCGTTTTCGTGCGCAACAACCCACAACCTCCACCTATCGAATGTCTTTGGCGCGTCTAAGGCCGCTTTGATCTTGTGATAGAGGCTGATCTCGAGACCGTTCTCTGCGCTCCTGATCAATGCTCCATCGTCATAGCCCGTATAAGGAGCATAAAGTGCGTATCGGGCCAGATACTCGGTAACTCGTCCCGTTTGCTGTAGTGTCGAGACTACGTTTCTAGCTTCTTGTTCTTCCCCTTCTACCGGCCACTGTTCCTTCATTGCCTGCTGAAAGAGCTCGAAATCGTTGAAAAAGGCCGGTTTCGCACTTTCCGGTAAGTTCATGTACGGTCTAATCCAAAGGGCCGCTTCGTCGCGGAAACGGGCGATTGTAGTTAGGACCTTTTTCGACTCCTTACGGAAGTAACTCTTCCGTAAGGTAAACGAAATAGTACACTGCAGTAAGAATTCGTCCACCTTCTTCGGATCCCCGTGAAAGGTATCCGGCGTGAGGCCCTTCGAGTCTTGGACCTTGTCGTCTTCGGGTTCTTCCCTATCTTTCATGATTTGAAGTTGTTCCTCCCTGGAAAGTTCTTCAAGTCTCGCGTACGGGTCTCTAGCGTGCGCGTTAGGACGTTTCAGCGCCGAAACGTACCCAACCGGGGAAGTTTCAATCCGTTCTCGGATGGTCCTATTCGAACGGATCGATGGTTGTTCAGAAATTCCCCGTACAGCAATTCTCTGTCCGGTTCCGTGTTGATTCTTGAGCTCTCGTAATTCCCGAGCTAAAGCCTCGTTGATTTGGGCTTGAATCTCTTGGTCCCGTGCAGCTTCTTCCGCGCGACGGAGTAATTCTTCGTACGTTTCAGCCCGCTCCTGAGCGGGAACGGACTCAGTCTCACCGCTTAACATCCTTTCCGCCCTAACATTCATCAACTCTCGAGTGAGAGCTTCCTTTTCTTGTTCCTGTTCTTCCTGTACTCGTTCGGCCTCTTGTACACGAAGAAGTAACTCTTCGTGCGTTTCTGTCCTGACTCGTCCTTCTTCTTGAACTGCGCCTGCGTGTTCTCCTTCGAAATTACTTTCTTCATCTAAGTCCCTGCCGTACTGTCCTTCGAATCGCTGTCCTTGTCCAATCCTGTCCTGTTCCGTAAGGTTTCGTTCCATACTGTCCGTTTCCTGCCTGGCCTGGCTAGTGTTTCTAGTCAAGGGAGGCATAGTGAAGCGTCGATATAATGTCACGGGAGGGCTAGCCGCGTAAGCGAAAGGTGAAGTCCGGCGCGAAAGGGAACTTTACTGTAAGGAACTGCTCGTAGAGGTGGCTAACCGTCAGGATAGTGACCTTTACTCTTGTACGATGATCAAGTATCGAAGAGATGTAATATCGACGCTTGAGTCCTATTCAGTACTCAAGCGTCTCATAACAAATACGCTACATTACAGAAAGCTAAATACTCGTACCGAAGCGTACGGAAGCGGACTCTAGACCTCTCTCCCTGCGCTTCTACTCGTTCGCCTCTCGACTCGTCTACGTTCTTCTCTCTCGTTCGCTTCGACGTCCTTTCCCTCGCTTCGCGTACGGATCTGTGCGTTCCTGTACCGTAAAGTCCGATCTCCAAAGCGACGCGTACGTAAGGGTTGTCGGGCTTCTCGATGATCTCGGCCGAAAGCGAAGAACGTGTCGGGCCCGGTATCGATCGTCCTGTGACAGCATCGAGGACTTTTCACCGGGGAGTCGATCGCAATTGCGGGCGATGCAATCAGGGCGGACGGCCTGAGGGCCAGTCTGGCAGCGTACTGTAAACCGTACCAATCCTCGGTCAGTGTGGACCGTCTGCAGGCGGTCTTACAGTCGAAACGGGGACCGGAGGACGTTGCCAGGTAGGTTCGAGACGTGAAGAAGACCTCGCAGAAGCTGATGTGCCTTTGTTTACCATATAGATTAGACCAAGAATGCATGTGTCTCCCTCGAGAGCGCGGTTCAGGGCATCGAGTCATCAGTGCAGAGAGCCAAGATCTCTTGTGGCATATACCGGAAGCCCTGACTTTTCCTGGATTCAAATTCGAGCGCAAGTCCTATAAACGCCGCCTTAAGCAGGCGGTTTCACGGGCCGTTGCAAGGTTATTCAGAACGTATGGCAGGAGGTCATTGTTATAGCGGTCACGTGACGCGTCGGACGCGCCGTACGCGACTCCCGTATGCGACTCCCGCCGGGGGTACTTTTCGGTATTGTTATGTTGATGTAGAACTAGTACCCTTGTAATAGCTCTACATCCGTTATTACATTTAGATGTCTACCCATACCTTGCCTCATTCCTGCGTCCCGTCAGCCTGTCCAGGGGGATCCCCGTCGGGGGTCGCTCCCGGGCCTTACAGAATAACGGATCACCAAAGGATCCCGAATGGGGGAGTACAGGGAGGTAGCCGGATCCCCTTGCAGTTGGGTGCAAGCGGAATACCCAACGGCCCAGATAGCCACCTGACGTTGGTAGGAGTGTTCTACCCGGAAGGAGTGCCGGTCCAAGCACTCATGTTGTTGGATTCGGGAGCGACCGGGATGTTCATGGATCGGACATTTGCGTCGCTACATGGATTCGACGTGACGGATCTTGAGACGCCGCGGGTAGTGACGGTGATCGATGGTCGGGAGATCCAGGGAGGAAGGATCACCCAGAAGGCTTGTACGTTGGTACGTACGGGAGTGCACCTGGAACTGACCGAGTTCCACCTCACCGATTTGAGTGGATACCCGGTCGTACTAGGCATCCCTTGGCTGCGGAGACACAATCCGCATATCCAATGGGACTCCAACGCGGTGACGTTCGGGGATGTCTGCATCAGCACGGGATGTCTCAAGAGGCCCGAGACGGTGTATGCTCCGGACGAAGTAGAGGTGGAGACACGAGGGATCGACCCGTTCAAGAAGATGAAGGGGTCTATCACGGAGGATTTGGTCGTCGCACAAATGCAGACGACCCGGGAGGACGACGAGCGGGCGAGGCGCCCGGACCTGTGGGATTGGGACGTCAAACCTACAGACTCGTTCCAGGATGACCTGGACCCTCCCGAGTATATGGAGAAGCTGAGGGACATGGTACCGGAGAAGTACCATGAACATCTTGGAGCGTTCTCCAAGACGAAGGCAGATACACTGCCCCCGAAGCGATCGATCGACCACGCGATCGAACTCAAACCCGGTACGTCGCCGACGTATCAGAAGCTCTACAACCACTCCCAGCGGGAGAGTGAGGAGCTAAAGAAGTGGTTGAAGGAGAATCTGGAGAAGGGGTTCATCAGGCCGTCGAAGTCGCCCTGTTCGAGCCCGGTACTGTTTGTACCGAAGAAAGGCGGCGAGATGCGTATGTGCATCGATTACCGTCGCCTTAACGACATTACGGTGAAGGATAGGACGCCCCTACCCCTCATCTCAGAGACGCTAGACAGGTTGAAGGGCGCGAAGGTCTACACAAAGATGGACCTCCGAGGCGCGTACAACCTGCTACGCGTAAAAGAAGAAGACATTTGGAAGACCGCGTTTACTACACGTTTCGGTCTGTTCGAATGTTTGGTCATGCCGTTCGGCCTGACCAACGCCCCCGCTACCTTTCAGCGGTGGATGAACGAGGTCTTCCAAGACCTTTTGGATGTGTGCGTCGTCGTTTACCTTGACGACATACTTATTTACTCCTCCGACCAGGAGACCCATGATGGTCAGGTCAAGGAGGTTATGAAGAGGCTGCAGGCAAATGGCCTGTATGCGAAAGCGGAGAAGTGTGAGTTCGATACGGTGGCTACCGAATTCTTGGGGTACGATATTGCCCCGACGGGGGTCAGTATGAATCCCTCCAAGGTCAAGTCCGTTCTGGACTGGGCCCCCCCAAAGAACATTCGGGGACTGCAGTCCTTTTTAGGATTTGCAAATTACTATCGGAGGTTCATTCAGAACTACTCCAAGAAGATTCAGGGAATGACGGCCCTGACGAAGAAAGGGGTGAAGTACTCCTGGACGGCAGCCGCTGACGCTGCGTTCCGGGAATTAAAGGAGTCCTTCACCCAAGCGCCTATATTGGCGCATTACAACGAGGAGCGCCAAGTGGTGCTCGAGACCGACGCTTCCTCTGGAGCGATCGGCGCGGTGATGTCCCAGGTAGGGGACGATGGGAAGCTCCACCCGGTGGCGTTCATGTCGAAGAGTCTGACGCCCGCCGAGAGGAACTACGATGTGCACGACAGGGAGCTGCTGGCCATCGTTTATTGCAGTCGGATATGGCGACATTATCTCGACAACAAGTATCCCGTTCGGATCCTCACGGATCACAAGAACTTGGAGTACTTCAAGAGGGACAAGGTATTGTCTCAACGGCAGGCACGATGGTCGCAGCTGTTGAACCAGATCTCCTACACCCTGGAGTACAAACCGGGGACGGAGAACGGGAAGGCCGACGCGTTGAGTCGGCGGGAAGAGTTGATGGAGGAGACAGAACCGAAGCGGGCGGAGACTCTGCTCCGGCCTGTCGAAGACACACCCCTTGAAGGGTGTAGTCCGGTTGAGCGACCGCCTTTGCGGTTGAATGGCACCATCCCCGCACTGGGCGATTGGATGGTGAAAGCGCTGATACCGGCGGCGCAGGACGATCCGGTGGCGAAAGAGCTCGTAGCGCAGCTCAAGGCGGGAACCTTGGCGAACGAGCGATACAGCTTGAGCCACACTGGGGTTCTCCTGTACAACGGGTTGGTGTATGTCCCCAACGCAGGGAACATCAAGGTAGAGCTGATGAAGCGTCTACATGACGGGAAGGCCGCCGGCCATTGGGGGC
Source organism: Filobasidium floriforme (assembly GCF_021052385.1). NCBI lineage: Eukaryota > Fungi > Basidiomycota > Tremellomycetes > Filobasidiales > Filobasidiaceae > Filobasidium > Filobasidium floriforme. The sequence continues at coordinate 330,460 of NW_025763639.1, forward strand.
GGGACAAGACCGTGGAGCTGACCAGTAGGGACTTCTACTGGCCTGGGATGGCGAAGTGGATCGGGGAGTACGTCGCTAGCTGCAGCATATGCCAGCGCAATCGGCGGCCCCGGATGAAGCCTGTCGGCGAGCTAGCGCCGCTACCGGTACCGGCGGGACCATACGAATCGATCACTTGGGATCACATCACGGACCTGCCCGAGTCTATGGGGTCCAACTCGATCCTGGTGATCGTCGATCGGTTCAGCAAGCGAGCGCACTTCGTCGCTTGTCGAAAGGATAACGACGCCACATTCTTGGCGCGGTTGTTCCTTGACCGATGGGTGTGTTTGCATGGGTTCCCGAAGCAGATCATTTCGGATCGAGGTACGTTGTTCACCTCGCGATTCTGGAAAGATTTGTGCCGCATGGCAAACGTGGAGAACAGTTACTCCACGGCGTTTCACCCGGAGACGGACGGACAGACCGAGCGAAGTAACTCCACTTTGGAGCAATACTTGCGGTCGTACGTCAACTTCCTCCAGGACGATTGGGCGGAGTTACTCTCCATGGCGGAGTTCGCGTACAACAACGCGAAGCACTCTGCCATCGGGATGTCGCCATTCATGGCGTCCGAGGGAAGGGAACATACCTTCTCCCTGCCAGTGCCCGGCACTAGGGAAGAGGCGGTGGAGTCGGCGGGGGAGTACCGGGACCGACTCGACGGGATCTATAAGTCGGTGAAAGAGGCGCTGGAACAGGCGCAGAAAGACATGGCGAAGTACGCGAATCGGAAGTGTACCGCCGTCCCTGACGAGGGTTACAACGTAGGGGACTTGGTAATGTTATCTACCAAGAACTTGACATCGGTGCGCCCCGGCCAGAAGCTCTCGATGAAGACGCTGGGGCCCTTCCGAATCACGGAGGTCATTGGCCAGAGCAAGATGGCGAGGAGGCTGGAACTCCCCGCGCAGTTACGCCGGGTGCACCCCGTGTTCCACGTGTCGTTGCTTATTCCCTATCGGGCCAACGAGCTGGAAGGAAGAGAGGTGGTTGAGCCACCTACCCCCGAAGTCCTCGACAACGGCGACTTGGGGTATGTTGTGTCCGAGATCGTACACTCGAAGGCGTTACGCTCCGGAAGGTCCGGGAAGAAGACCCAATACCTGGTACGGTTCGAAGGGTACGGGGACGAGTCAAACGAGTGGGTCAGCCCCGCTGAGTTTGACCACGACGACAAAGTCGTTGCGGCGTTCCACAAGCGCTACCCCCATCTACCCCAGCCCGGTCGACAAGAGTACGCCGACGCTTGATGCGTTCGGAGTCCGCATCTAGGAGGGGGATCCTGTTATAGCGGTCACGTGACGCGTCGGACGCGCCGTACGCGACTCCCGTATGCGACTCCCGCCGGGGGTACTTTTCGGTATTGTTATGTTGATGTAGAACTAGTACCCTTGTAATAGCTCTACATCCGTTATTACATTTAGATGTCTACCCATACCTTGCCTCATTCCTGCGTCCCGTCAGCCTGTCCAGGGGGATCCCCGTCGGGGGTCGCTCCCGGGCCTTACAGTCATCGACGAAGTCGCAGAAGAAGCAGTACAACTGGCACTACGGATTCACGCCGCCAGCCGAAGACGATACCATCCGGCATACCATGAGGGACAGACCCAATGCCGGCCTCGGCGATGCGGACGAAATGGTACTGCACCTGGGAATCTGGCCGGATCAGGCCTTTAGAACCTTTGGCTTGACGAAAGGTTAGTACTGCCGGTCGACTTGTAGTTTGTCAAACGAGCATTCATTCATCACCCCCTTCACTCTATCAGATACATGTCAGACCACATCGAAAGGCAAGCGGACCATCAGCCAGTTCTACACCGACATGACGGAACCACTTCATGTGATCGGCTCGCTGTTTCGGGCGTGCTGCCCTGATGCGTTCCAGGAGTACGAAGACATCTACATGCGTGCGATAGACAGAGGCGGCACCGGCGACATTTCGGTGTCGGATCAACAAGTCTTCTGCACCATGGCCATCCTCCGTAACTGTCAGGTCGATCCACACAAGGACGCGGGTGACATCAAGAACGGTTGGGTCGCTATGCTCTGCACCGGCGAATTCGAGGGAGGTCTGCTCGTTCTCCCTGAATTAGGTATCAAGCTTAATTACCGTCCTGGTGACGTGGTGTTCATGAGATCAAGCCTTGTCGAGCACTTTATCTCGGATTACTGTGGTCAGCGAACGTCAATGGTGTTCTTTACTAAGGGGACAGCCAAAAACTGGTTGCAAGCTGAGCCGGAGCAGGAGGTACAGCCGTGGCTGCGCCTTCGTATGGAGAGGAAGCTATACGAATTGAGATGGCCGAGAAGCGAGCCCAGAAGCCCGTCAAGACCGAGCAGTTCAAGCCGCACAACAAGAGGGCCAAGCCGTAGCAGGGTAATCCAGCGGCGATGGCATGGAATGTATCGGATGGATAGACCATGGCGATCGATATTGAATTACATTCGACCCCGGCGTTGTCCAATCGAGACTCTTGAGGTCGGACCAGGCCTCGACGTGACCGCGATCACCCTTTGCCAGCAGTCCTTGCAGTCGATTTCAGATGCTCAGCATTCGGGCTCTCTCAAGATGACGGCAACAGTCAGTTTGGATGAGGGAAGCAAGGGCCTAACACGGTTCGGAGCTCATTGGAAACCTGCTATAAGCCGTCCAAGCGTTTGTCAAGGTCCAGGCAAAAAAGGGAGACGTCAGCGGGACGAAGGAGACAGCAGGGAGTCGTAGGAGCCGATGCAGCCGTACATCTTTGACGATAATTCATGGAGGGCGATCTAGCCCTACTCATGCCCGAGGATGTTGTATGACGTCCACATGTCCAGATGGAAATCGCATCACATCATTCGGCATAACGATCCTTGCAACACAAGTCGATCTCGCGTATTGGACGTCCTGCTGCTTACCTTTGCGCTGCCGGATCTCTCCCCGATCGAAAGCCGTCCACTTCTGATCGTCGTGTGAATTTGGTCCAGGCGACGGCGACGATGCAGCGAGAACAGGACTGCGGGAGGTGTGACTGGGGGGGACTAGCAGAGGTTAAGTACGCCTATTGAAGTGAGGAGGTTTGAGGGGATCCGGCGACCTGTAACCGAGGGAAGAGGTAAGACATGTCAGCTACTAGCGACAGGGCCACGCTCGCCGAATCGACTCATTGTCTAAAGTCGCCTAGGGATCACAAGCTCGAGCCTCTCACAGAATTGTGTAGTCAATCCTACACAACCTTACTCTCTTCTTTGTACCCCTGCATGTAGACGATCCTACACAATCCGCTTGCACTAGCAGATGCTACCATCCTGGCTCTCCCAATCCCGTTGCAGTTATTCCATGCAAGGGAGGTGATACTGATATCCGGGGGCCATGAGGGACTTGCCTTCTTTCGATCCCCTTTTCACGGTAACCATGAGTCAGGGTAACCATGGGTTTTCGCATCAAGGCGTTTTCGCATCAAGGCAGAAGTCTAATCAAAGAAGCAGGTTCAGCTCAGCGCGCTGAAAATCCCCACGCGTGTCGCTTTCGTCATTGCTTTCCCTTCCGGGACTGATATACTTTGTATAAGTTCATTAATCTGTACTCCAAACTATGACATGATCGTGATCGCTAGATACATTTGGTAGCGTGCTCCAGAGAGAATGTGCCGACCACGGAGGAGCGGTTGACCGTTTGGCCTGTTGAATGAATGTTTGTCGTTCGTGTAGGAAATGTTTGTCGTTCGTGTAGGAAATGCTTGCCGTTCGTAAAGGAAATGTTTGTCGTTCGTGTAGGGAAATGCTTGCCGTTCGTAAAGGAAATGCTTGTGTGTGTCTATCACTATGCGCAATTCGAGTTTTAGCCTGCAGACGCCTTTGTTGTGCGAGACCTGGCGACTAAAAACGTACAGCTCGATCATTGTCAATCGGCCGCGTAAACCATTCCGAGCGCTTGGAAATTTTGAGGAGTCGGATCTTTGATGTACCTGATCGTCCCATTCGACCCGTTCAGCGTCAAGATGTCAGTGAGCAAAGTCAGTAGGCAAACCGCCCACGGGGAACTCACTGCTCTAGCATAAGTTTCCTGAGCGTAGATCGGCATTGGTGCGCCAAATCGTCCTTGCTCTTTGCGACAATCCGAGCTTCAATCGCTTTGATTTTGACATCAGCCCATCCAATATGCTTCAGCGCCTCCTTCTCCGTCCTGCATCTCGTTGACAAGGTCGTCAGCGGGAGAGCAAGCGGTCGTTATACTTGCTGGCGACCTGGCAGCGGTACATCTCAGTTCCCCGAAAACTCACAAAGATTCTGCCAATTTCGCTTCGGCCTCCAGTTTCCTGATCTCCAAAACCGCCGTCGAGTTGTGCTTGTCCATAGCCTTCGCTTGCTTGCGCAAGACCTCGTTCCTTTCCTCTAAGTTGTGGAGTTGGGCAGCGGCATAGACCCTGCGATTGGGTTAAGTTAGTCTATCCTTTCCGGGAGCCGTCGAAACCTCACCTTTGAATCTGTTCCTCTTCCCACTGCAAAGCCAACTCGGACTTCTGGGCACCGGTAGTCATAAGCTGTAGATCCGCAATTCTCGCCGACGCCAACTCCTCAGACGAGAGGGCGAGAGGTTTCTTCCTACCACCGCGCTTGGTCGTTCCTTCGCCTGTATTACCTGCTCCTTTTTCGCCTGTATTACCTGCTCCTTGGGCTGTATTACTTGGTCCCGCTCCCGCTCCTTCATTAATCGCTCCTCCTTGTTCCCCATCTTGGTGGTCAACGCTGATCACCTCATCATCGCCAGCTGCCTTTCGCTTTTTCTGCACCGGTTTGTCGGCCACCCCCCTCTTGGCTCTGGTTGCAGTGGCGCCGGTGCTCGCAGCAGACCGCGGGATGGTCTTTTGCACCTGATCGATCAGAGGCTGAAGGTCGGTAAGGGTCTCGTCGCCGTCGCTCTCCATTATTGATGATGAGTGAGGTCGTAGGTGTCGGTTTCGCTCTTAAGGTGTAGGATATTGTCGATGGAGTATAGCGATGATAATGATGATGGTGATGGCGATGATGGTAATGGGTGATGATGGTAATGGGTGATGATGGTAATGGGTGATGATGGTAATGGGTGATGATGGTAATGGGTGATGATGGTAATGGGTGATGCAAGCTGTTGCTGAGGTTAGTGAGCAGCCAAAGGCATACCGACACTTGATGGCCCAAAGTTAGCTGATCGCGGGATCACGATAAGATCGGCGGATGCTCTTTACTTCTGCATCCGAAGAGGCGGATGTAATCCTTGCGACCGGCCCCAAGCTGCGAACCTCGTTGCGAAGCCATCGGTGCACTAGCGGACTCGTGGCTCGTTGCATCCATGTTGTATGCGTGGTCTGATGGTAATGGTAGAATGTGGAACAGTGTATGAGGTTGCAACAACAGTGCTTGTACTTTGTATTATCGATTGGTTCATCCAGCTCTTACGATGCGCATGCCGGTGTCGTTTCCCCTATCCTCCCGCGCGCAGGACACTGGTGTGCTGGTGCTCTACATATATACCGGTCTAGCGAAAAAGCATCAGAGTGTCACCAACACGGACATGACAACTGGACATATGTCCATCTACAACCACGTTGGCACAAAGAACATCCAATTCCAGGTCGGGTGGCATAGTGAGATCTTGATAGACAGGAGACGACTCCCATCACCATCCTCTCCGCGAGGATCTTGACATACTACATCCGTACCGCCTTCTCTGGTTTTCTCTGCAACCTTCCTCTCTGCTTTTCTCTGCGTCTCTGGCCGTTCACCTAATCATCTTGAGCCCAGATGCTCGCATCTCCCCAAGCATGGTCCTCCTCCCAAGCGCCTTCGTCATCATGTGGCCATTCGAGATGATTGTCGCTTCGGTCACCGGTCCCAGGCAGGCGCCCAGCCGCGGTAAGCATGCTTGGACGCTTCCAGGAGTGATCACCGGCCACTTCGCCTTGAAGCAGAATGTGCTCGCCGGCGGGGTCATCCTTTGCCCTGGCCATGACATCCGCTGTGATGCGGCCGATTGTATCACCCCGAGGTGCCCAACCTGCAGGATAGATATCTCAAAAGATAAGCTTGCGTGATTGACAAACAGCCCTGGAAATTTGTGGTCTTACCTGCACTCGGCTTGACTCGTCGATCCGATGTCCATCCAGCCTCCTTCCTTTCACTCCATGTAGGATAATGCTTCAAAACCTTTTCTCTGAGAAAGAGCTGGTGCTTCTTTGGGATGGCGTCAAAATGTTTGTTGACGAGGTGGGGGTATAGTATTGTGATTCGCTTATACTCTCTGACATGGTAGGACTTTTTGTCCGGGGTGCCGTTCACTATGCAGTATGGGCAGGCTTTAGGATCTTGATTGTCGTTTTCCTTGAGAGCCGTCATCTATAAACGCAGAAACAATGTCATGAGCCGATTTGAGGAGGGGAAACTCGTCGGCGTAATGACTCACCCAGCCAGGGACAGGGGAGATATCAAGGAAGCGTTCCATGCGTAAAGCGGGAGTGTGGTAGTCACGGTCGACTTGATGCCTGTACAATGATACGGGAGGGGTGCTTTGTCAATTTGGTTCTCCTCGACTCATATGCAGACGGCGACGCCATGACTCACCTGTACATCTCTTTTGAAGTATAGGTATTTTCTTTCTCGGTCTCAGGGACGGTTTCATCAGCTTGGCAAAGATGGCATTTCTTTTTGGCGATGAGATCATCCTCGAGAGCCACCAGCGTTCGTAGCAATCGGACTTTAGCCTGCAAGAATAAAACAGGTTTGGTTCGAGAGTATTAGCTACAAACTCCTGCGACAAATCCCATTGAAACTCACCCCGCAGATCGCTTGAAACTTTTCGAGATCCGGGGGCAGCGACGCATTGATGGCGATAGCGATTTGGTCTCGCCTCCCGTCAATGTAGGCGGATGGCGCTTGCGGGTCAGTACTAGCGGTGGTGCTCCCCTGCGCAATGACATGACCTTCGTCTACATCCATAGCATCATTCTCCTCCTCCATCCTAGCCACCTCATCTTCTTCGTTGCCTATCTCCTCTTCAACGTCCTCCATATCCTCATCGTCTTCATCGTCATCGCCCATGGGCTCTTCGCCTGCCGCAGGTTCGGGAAGGTCAAGATCAATCGATGTTGGCACATGGTGTGCTTCGCGAGCTGTCCGGGCGGCGGTCAGATCCTTTCCGAGTGCCTCATCAGCCCTGCGAAGTCTCGCATCAAGGATCTCGACCATTTTTGAGCCTTGAGCAAATTTGGCCGCTCTCTTTTCCACGAAAGCGTGACTAAGCTCTAACGCGATTGTTACATCTTCTCCTAATCCCTGTGAGTTTGCTCGCTGAACCACCAAGCTTCGAGCCTTGAGCTTGCTGCTGAGAACCGCAAACTCATAGGCAGGGTCGATCGAGGAACAGTTCTGGTATGATGGGAGGAGCTTCCACATCGACGAGCCGGTAGTCAAACAGATCTGCATGAGGTATTTGCCGAGATTGATGCACTCGGTATCGACTGCGATGGCGTCCCGCAGCTTGAAATTGTGAGCCGCGGCTCGTCCTGGGGCCTGTTGGTAAGGGTGCCGATCTAGTTCCACATCAAGAGCTTTTTCACCCATCATCGCTCCGGCAAAGTCGATGGCGTTTTGCGCCTGATCGTAAACGTCTTCCAGCGCCGCAGAGTTCTTTTTGTGGCCCAATGCCTTTCGAGTCCGATCATATCCCATGAAATATGCGGCGGCTTTGGTGGCACTCCACGCACGCATGCCATATGACGAGACGATCTGGGTTTTGTCCGGGATCAAACCGGTCTGCAAAAGCATAGGATACGAGATGATCAACCTGTCAGCTATTATATCGTGGTAGACTTCAATAATCTGGATTGATACTCACGCTGTAGCAGGCCGCTTTAAGAGCCTTCTGAGAATCGTCGTAGGTCAAGGGTCTGTCGACCTGAAGAGCCGATCGGGAGAAGCGGGCACGAAACACGGGCTGGCTCAAAGCCTCCGGCTTGAAAACGACAGCGACCTTATCTGACATCAGAAAAGTGTCGATGTCGTCTTCAATGATGCCGGACCGAAATGCATGTGCCAGGAACATCACCCCGGCGTCGAACGGCAGATTATATTCGTTCTGTACCGATCTGACGTTGTATCGCAGGATCAGGCAGGACAGCGTTTGGTAGCCTTTGAGGTGTCGAAGAGTGATGCGTACGTCCCATCCGAGAAGCTTGGGGTAGCACTTCTCGGGGTTGATGGCGGAGGGTTCGTCCAGAGGAGCAAAACGCCGGGAAATTTCGACGTCACGCCAGGTGAGGTAGGTGTTCGGGTAAGCCTGTTCATGAGAGTCGAAGCGTACAGTCAGATTTTAACTTTGACGTGGATCGTCGCTGCTTGGCTTGGCCACTTACCTTTGTAGATAGCAAGGCGCCTGGTCGGCTCATGGTATAGTGGTAAGTCAGGTAGAGGACTAGCTGTTGACAGATGATGTCGTATGAGACCGACTCAGACTCAGCCGTGTCGATATCCTCGGTCATCGAGAGGAGATTCTCATTCAACATGCGGATCTCGTGGGTACCAAGGAGTAGACGTGATTTGACTTGGGTTTTAAGCTTGTATTCCTCCACGCAGTGGGACAACATGCTGAACGTCTTCTTCTTCAACAACAGGGCGACCTCGTTGCGTGTCAAGTCCGGCGATACCGACCACTTCCCAAGGAACACTACGTCCCATCGGAGCGTTGCGAGTGTGGCAGCCGACATATAGACGTGTTCACCTTCGATGATCCGGTACTTCTGAGCACGGCACTCGAGGAACTCAGTGAAACGGTCTAGATAACCTTTCCGGTCCAGGATACGACCCACGTCCTGAGGGCGAGCGGCTGCAACGAACTCGCAGAGGTGGTGGCATGTTCGAAGAAGACGAACTCGTCTCGCAGGGGAACATGGCCAGGTGCGTAGGTTATTCTTGAGATTGGTAGACCAATCTTTCAAGGAACCAAACTTCTCGATGAGGTTGTCGGTGATTTGATCATACGTGATGGTTTTGACCTTTTTCTCCTGTACAAGCCCGAATTTCGAAGAAAGCAGCTCCCGTGTTTTGCCAGCTCTCTTCTCTTGACGTCTGATGCGAGCGTCTTCATCGTTATCCTCGTCCTCATCGCTGTCCTCCTCGTCGCTATCGTTGCTGGAGGACGAGGAGGTGTCGTCCAGATCCGCGGTCACACCTGCATCCTTTGGCGGTGGTGTGGCAATAATGATCGGGTCATCAGGCGAAGCGGTGACGCAGGACAAGGGCACGATGTGCCTATCTGACATGATTACCTGATGCAACTGGTGGCGTGTATATGATCGCTAATGTGGAGATTGCCTATCGAAAGGATGGTATTCCTGAGCGTCCAGATAGATGCTGTCGTTTGTGCGTAGGTTCAGGTCGTGTTTGTGATGGTGATCATACGGAGAAAGGGTAAGATATTGGACGTATTGAGGAAGGTGAGGGAAGGGAAGCGCCGTCCTCTGGTCTTGGGACGAGTGTGGGTTGCGTGTTCCTCCCTTGTTTGTGGGGGGGCACTTTAGCTGCCAAACAGTATTAGACGTGAAGGCAGTGGTTTGTAATTTGTGATTTGTACTCGCTGTCTCAATCCAAAGTATACAAACGATAATAATAAATAATTGATGATGTCATAGCCAAACGAAATGTATTCGTGAAGGCTCACCTTTTTTTTTTGTCGACCATATCAAGATGGAAGGCGGTTATTCTACCATTGAACCATTGTAGCTCGGTGAAAGAAAAATCGCTCTAAAACTTATAACAAGAGATGTAAAGAATGAAATCCCTAAACGAGCAGCAATGACTCCATGGCTTGCAAGGTCGTTTCAGCTTGTATCTGAATCTTCTCGGTCTGCCTGTGGGCCTTCCCTTCACCTCCGGCTTCTTCGGTGCTTATGTTGCGATTGACGGGAAAGGTACATCGGCACAGGTTGTTGTGTAAGACATTGATGAGTGTGGCTGAAACAGGTCAGGGCCTCCGCATGAACACAGACGACTCATTGCGGTCGCACTCGAAGCAGATCCGAAGATCAGGCTTGATCATCATCGCATTTACGTCCAGCCGAAATTCGACATTGTTGCGCCAAGTCCATGAGTACAGGCAATGATATCATTCCACTCTCGGCGTGTCAGACCGTTCGCATGCAATTTCAAGCAGATGAAGCGTTGACCTTCGATAAGCATATGGAATCCGTCACACGGGCGCACAGAGATATCTCGTAGCTCCCGTGAATATTATTCTTCGTAGCTCCCAAGAATATTATTCAGTCCGCTGAAGACGCTCGACGATCGTATTCTTTTTTTACATCGGGGTCATTGTCATTGCTGGGCGTCTCTACAAGATTAAGGATGATGGTACAAAGACTTGATCCAGCGTTCGTTTAAATTCTTGCGCTTCTCCAGCTGGCTTTCCGAGCATTTGACGTTCTTAAAAGGTCTCGTCGTCGTCGACTACGGGACAATCTTGGGTGCGGTGCGATGAAGTCTATACAGAGGGCATGGTGAGGGGAGGAAGTCTTGAAATGCAATACCACCGACTCACAACGCAATTGTCACAGAAGACCTGCTCACGAGCCAGGTTGGATTTGCCCAGTTGCAAGACGTTGGTGGACTTGGAGAACAGCGGCGAGTCTCCGTTCTGGGAGGGACCGGGCGAACTTTCACCATCGGTCATGGACGTGTCGCCCCGGAATTTCTGGCAGTCTTCGATGTCATGAGGACCGTCGCACAGGGCGCATACGGCGGCGTTGGCCCGGCGACCCGAAGCAGCAGTAGCGGCCTTGTCATTCTTGATCTGTCGTTCAAGTGCGGCCACTTGCGCTTCGAGATCTTCTTCGCGCCACATCTTGGTCTCGACCAGGGTCTCCAGCTCTTCGATCTCGCGGGTGAGCTAGATCAACAAATTGAGCTTCAGCTTTCACGGTCGACTGGAGAGGCCAATGCCACGGAATACTCACGTCGGCAACCACCTTGGCTTTGCCAGCTTGCAAAGTGTGGCGTTCTTCTTCCAATTTGCTGATCTGCCTCTTGAGCTGAGCAATATCCTGGTCCGACCGCAACTTATCAGCGATTCGACTCTGGTTGGCGATCATGACGCTGGCATACCTGGGCAGCACCCTCTCCTGCATCATCGCCCGCCACACTGCTTCCTTTCTCGCTAGCTTTCTCCATAGGATCCAACCTGCTCTCGATGGCGGCTTGCAAGGCCTCGAGTTCCTGTGATAAGCTCATCCGGCATCAGTATGGGCATCATCGCTACAGATCACCATCGACATACCGCTTGGATCTGCTTGTTGGCAATGGCCAGATCTTTGTTGTCATCATCGGATGTCTTGATCTGCGCACTGAGATCTTGGATCGTCTGGTATAGTTCACCATTCTCATTCTGCAGGTCATCGATCATCTGTCGCAGCCCGATCACTTGCTTCTCGAGATCACTTGCTCCAGCAGAGAGTCTCGGCTTTCGGGCGGAGTCCGAATCGGCGGAACCAGCACGTTGACCGTTGACTGCAGCGGAAGGCAAGGCTAGCTGATGCTTGGTCTGCAGATCTTGGTAAGCGGTCTCGAGATCCTGGTGCTTGGCTTCAAGCTGGCTGTGCTTTTGTTGTAGCTTTTGGACGTACATCTCTGTCAGTGCGCCAGTACTACTCTTTGCGACTAAGCGACTCACCTCTGCCATACGCGCTTCGTTACTCGAGCTAGCCTCGGACTCTTTCACCCTAGCCTTGAGTTGAATCATCTCCTCCTTCAAGGCATCGCGCTCTTTCTGTGCTGAGTTGAGCAAGCCCTGCGCCATTCGCATATTCTCGAGTTCCTGTAGATGACCTTATCAATACTGGCTAGGCTGCGCGGACACGACAATATAGGCTCACCGCTAGGTCGAGACGGTTGTTCTCAATCTCCGCTTGAGCTCCTGCCAGAGTCTTGGCATGGTCTTTGAGCGCATGTTCAAGATCCGCTACACGGTCTTTACTCTTTGTCAACTGTTCTCGAAGTGCGGCCATGTCGCTGCGCAATTGCGAAACATCGTCTTTGTGCTTTCGTTCGTTGGCGAGGTACTTCTCGTTGTTCTTGAGCGCGATCTCAGTTTCCTTCTCAATTTGGACCTGCTGTTCTTCGATCTGGTCCTCAAGACTAGCAATCTTCTTCTGCTGATGCTCGACCTGAGCCTTGAGGTTCTCGTTCTCAATCTCGGCAGCGGTCTCTGCCTCGCGAGCGACTTCCGAGGGGGATGGTGCAGGTGCGTTTTGCTTGCGCAAAGCATCGGCGACTTTGTCTTCCAAGTCTCGAATCAGGGTATCTTGCTGGAACTGCTTGTGTTGCGCGTCTCCGAGCTTCTTTTCGTATACCATTTGGAGTTGCTGTCAAGACATCCGCGGTCAGCTTAAATGTTGAGCGATTTTTACTCGGCGCATGACTCACCTGAGCCGTCTCGATCATCTCTTGCTTCATCAAAAGCTCATTATCCAAGCGCTTCTGGATCTCTTCTGCATGCGCCTCCGCTTCCTTCACTTCTTGACGTTTCGTCTTCATCCCCAACTCGTATTCCTCTTCCGACCTCTCCTTCTGCACCTGCAACTCCTTCTTGGAACGCTCGGCAGAGGTCTCGGCTGTAGCGAGCTTACTCTTAAGCCTTTCTAGATCTTCAAGAGATGCGTCGAGTCGTCTTTGGGTGTCGCTGACTTGGGATTCCAATTCTTCGGCCTTGATCGCGGCGGCAGAAGCTTCCCGCGACGTGAACTCCTGTGCCACCGTCAGATCGTTGATCCGCTGTTCCTGTTCCTTCTTGATCTTGATCCAATCACCCCCCTTCGGCTCAGCCTGAGCAGCGGCGACTTCTTTCTGCAATTCGTCAATCTTGTTCAAGAGTTCGACGTTAATCATCTGCTGCTGCTCGGCACGTTGATTGGCCTCAGCCACCTCGGTCGACGTGTTCGAGCGGCTCAGTGCACCGTACTTGCTTGGAGATGGCGGAGGTGGCATCGAATCGTGTACCACCGACTGCCTCCCAGACACCGACATTCTACCACTTTTGAGCGCTGGTTTAGGGGTAGAAGAGGCACCTCCAATGCTCTGCCGGCTCTTCATCCGCGCCGCCGACATGCTGACAGCGCGACTTGGAGTCGAAGGTGCAGATAATCCCGGTCCACCGATCGACTGTCGAAGTGGTCGTGGGGTGGCTCCATTCACGGAATCCGCTGTAGCATCCATTGCCTTTTGGGCTGCCAGCCGATTCCCCGTCAACTGGTTTGCTCTCATCCCCGCCAACCGGCTCGCCCTCGACCCCTCTGTCAACCTGCCTTGTAGGGTCGCTTGACTGTCCACAACTCCCGCTTTGAGACTTCTCGGAGTCATCGCATTGTCTCCGGCGGGGCGTGACAATTGGTTGACCCGGGTAGACTTGACCAGAGCCGGAGGCGGCATACCATTATGATGATGATCCGATTCCGGCTCAGAATCCTCTTGAATGAAGGGTGTTTCTCGACCAGAAGCGCCGGATGCGATGGATAGCGCGGGTGTAGCTCTTCCAGAAGGTGTAGCCCTTCCGGATGGCAGGGCTGGAGTCGCTCGTCCCGCAGTACTGTTCGACCTGACAGACGAGGCGACGGACGGTGCTCGGACCTGTACCCGTGACAGCTTTTCTACCGACGAGAATACTCCGCAATTTGGTGGACACGAGAAATACTGCTGACTAAGGTCCGAAAAAAGGTCAAATTCAGCACGACGTTTATGCATGATGCTCGATCTATATCTCTGTGACTCCGACTCACCCGGCAACCGATCCATCGTTCTTGCCCTTGCCGGCAAACCCTGCGTCCAGCTCGATCCCGGCAAACGTCCCGACCTTGCCTTCAATCGGTCCGATATACCTGACTCTTCCTTCAAAATTTCCCAAAGACGCTATACAGACGTGATCGCCAACCGATGCTCGAAACTCTTCACGTTTGGGTGGAGGCATAGCACGTCTCCTGGATTCGGTTGTCGGGGTGGTCGGCCGGCTCGTGGACGCTGTACGTGCCATAGGGGCAGTTTGGGCGCTGAGTGAAGATCGGGGTTTGGCTGTAGGGGTTCGAAATGAAGAGCTTGCTGCTCGAGACGGTGTAGCATTGTTCGCGGAAGACAGTACAGATTGCCTCAGGTATGCCGATGGGGCTCGACGACTAGCCGGAACAGGTGTCCTCGGGCTTGCTGTATCCGGACTGCCCATGCCAAGACTGACATTTCCATACTTGCTGATGAATCCCTCTGCTCCGGCCGGTGTCTTTGTAGGTCCAACAGGTAATGAGCTTGTACTCTGAGCTAGATCTGCAGTCTGGCTCTGATCCAAGCGCGATGGCGGTCGAACGGAATGCGACAAGCTCGATGGTGGCCTCGATCGCATCACATCCTGAAAAGCAGCTCCGGCTTCAGGATCATCTAGCACTCTTCTTCCCTTTGCAGTCGGTGTCCCTGCATTGGCTCCGCCACCACCGAAAGATAGCCGTTTGGGTGTCGGTATGGCAGACATGCGTCAAGGTATTTCTAGGTCGATAGGGTGCGAGATCGATGCGCGATGAGGCTTGAACCCCGTATTGTGCTGTTCTCCACACGAGCTGAAGTCGGCTCGGTATGCTTGATGTCGGTATCTGCTGGAGTTGAACTGTAGTGTGCTGTGTAAGGGTACGATAACATCAGTGCACCATGATGTATGATGGATCATCATTCCAGGTCCCAACTTGTGTGTGTTTACTTGTTGACATTTCGACGACGATCCCGGGTCAAATTTGATTCCGCGGTGCAGGTCCAGCCTGACAACGAGATGATATCGATACAGTTCATGGTCACGGGCTCAAGTATAGAGATGTACAGTCGTCTCAAGCATAGCTAGGTTGAAGATCGCAAGGAAAAGCGTGCGCCTACGTTCAATCTTGGCGTGGCCGTTTGTCCTTTCTGAAAATCTCGTGTCTCGCTCCTTTCCCAGACTTGGCAGCGGCCCGGTCGTCTCTCTTGATACGCCGACTGTAAAACGATTGCTGATCAGCGAGGTTAATAGCACTGACAGACTAGGCCCATCACTGACTTCATGTTGATGCTGTTCTCCTGATAAGTCATCATCGATCCTCCGGCCAAGTTCTGCATGCTTCCGGTCATTCGGTTGGCAGGTTTGATACCTCCTCCGAATCGCTGCTTTCCAGCAGCATTGTCGATAAAGTCGTATGCATCCTCTTCATCCTCCATCTCGATGTTGACCTTTTCAGTCTCGTTCAAAACCGAACCGAGGAGCTCGAGCTGATCTTTTTGGGTCTTGAAGACGAGATCTGGGAGCAAGTCGATACCATGCAATTCGGTGATGATCTTGAATGCATAACCCTGACACCCATCGAGGTCAGTGACATCGCCTGAACTCAAGGACCGAGGTGGCTCACCTGGTCGACCAAGAAACCCTGCCGCTTGGTCGAGTAGTACATCTCGGAAGTATCTTTCGATACTAGCGAATAGAAAAAGGCATTGAAACCTTCATCATTCCTTCGCTTCGCTCGCAAAATACGTCCTGCATGCATCAAGTAGGTAAGCAGAAGGTCTCTTCTAGATTGAAGTTGTGCTTGCCGAGTCGTTGAGCCTCTTGTCTTCGAGATCCGTAATGGGACGAAATCTGAATCAAGCAAGTAGCTTCGGGCAGGTCGATAGAGGTATCTCCGACCTGTTCAGATCTCGTTCAGCTCATGCTGTCTCGGGAAGGATAACAAGCTCAAACTGGACTGACCTTGGACAAGAAGATGGTGTTCATATTGGGATCATGCTGGAACCGGGCCAAGATACGCATTCGTTCTCGCTCGTCCGTTCCACCGTGAATAGCAGCTTTGCCCAGCTTTTGCGCGTATTGCTGATAAATGCGAAGATACATCAGCACCGGCTTTCGCGATCAAAGGGTCTTTCCAGATGACCCACCATTAGCGAGTACACATTGTCCGAGAAAACGATAATCTTGTCTCCACGTCGCTCGTGGTAGTTGATGAGGAATTGGCAGGCCTGGAACTTGTTAGGGTTCATGGCCTGCATAACAATTCGGGCTCGGCTTTTGGCCAGCAGATATTCGGCGTAAAACTCAGGTGTCATGGGACACCACACTTCCGCACACTAAGAAAAGCGAATGATCAAAACCTCGAAATCTGACCGCGTCCGTTTATAGACCTACCTGCACGTTGGCGATGTGCCCTTTCTGCGCGAGGTCCATCCAATTGGCTTCGTATAGCTTTGGACCGATGATGTAGTTCAGATCTGAAATCCTATCATCTTCTCGCACCAGTGTTGCTGTATAATACCTGTCGTCAAAAATCTTGCCATACTCCAGCTGGATTCATTCAACTCACCTGTTAGGCCGAGCTTCGCGTGCGTCCTCAAACTTTCGACACATTTCCTGAAAGCTGTGGCTGGTGCGACGTGCACTTCGTCAAGCAACAAGAGACCCCATTCTCGACTCTTCAAGAAGTTCATGAAGGTTTCCGACGAGTGTGATCGTTTCCCGGTGAATGCAACCATACTGTAGACGGAAATGACAATACCAGCCGCGCCGGAGTCGGCTCCCGAGAACTGTAACAAATGTATCCGTCAGTCTCGCAGGTAATCACATACGTAACAGCAGCTTCATTCTCACCATATCAGCAGATTGCGATGTGAAGATCGAGATTTGCTTGTCCTGGATATTTGTGAACTGAATGAAGGCTTGTTTCCATTGTTGCGCAGAAACACTGAAACACAGCGGTTGTCAGAAGAAGAGTTCTTTGGGAGGCGATCTGCACACTCACGCGGATGTACACAACACCAAAACACTCTTCTTGATTGTGCAGGCAGCAGTGATGCCGACCAGTGTTTTCCCTGCCCCACACGGCAGTACAATGATTCCAGATCTCGCACGTCTAAGAGGCAAGCCGCATCGGATCAGCCTCGGCTGGCCGTCTAGTCCACATCGAACTCACCCGTTTCCAAACATTTTACTGAGCGAAGTTTCCTGATAAGAACGAATGACCGTCATCGGTTTCAAGTCGATTTCTAAATTCTGGTTGATATTGTCGGCTCGGAAATCGTATTCTTCCAGCACAGGGAGGCCTATTTCCTGACATTGCCTCTTGACTTTCTGTGACATGTGCACCAAGGTAAGTGTCGCTCGCGCAGGTAACACAGGAAATACGACTCGCCTCCATCCTGTCGCCGTCAATCTCGAATGATTGGACCTGGTCATCCTCATCCATCTCGTCGGCTAGTCGAGAAGTAAGGCAAAACAATAAGTAAGAGGCCAATTCCTCATAAATTTCATATACCGACCTCGATCTAGCCCGATTACGGCACCCAAGACGTCGTCGACCGTTTCATGTGCTGGTGCGTCCTCGACGTTCTGCCCTGTTGCCAAAGCATTCGCCCGTCGGGCTTCTGTAGTACCGGGAATGAGCAGTCCACTGGCGGTCGGTTTAGGTGCTGATTCTACACCATGGACCAGATTGCTGGTATCATCCCCTTGCACTTGCGTTATTCGACAAGCTCGGATTTGAGAGTCGGCAAGCAAGCGCTGTATCATCTCGGGAACCGAAGATTCGAGAAAGTAACGGTTCCGCTTGAGAACCAGCTTGACTTTCCCGTAGGCTGCTGTCCATCGATGGATATCCCGGATGAGAGATTGTGGTAATGGTGTCTGTGATGAGAGTCTTCGTATGAGCCGATATAGCTCTACCGAAATCGATCGACTCTCCTCACCTTAGATAGCCTGCTCAACACCTCGACGATATCTTTCGTTTCGAGTCCGACCGACATGGCAGCGTAGAGCGAGTATTCATTGACCCGATATTCGTGGATGAATGTGGGTCTGTAACATCAAGTTGAGCTGACGAAGGCAAGCGACTCTGTAACCAGGTCTTACCTGGAGACTGGCTCAGCGATAGCAACGAGAAAGTCTTGAGCCTGTTCCGCGATTGGAGAGAACCGTTCAAGCGTACTGGAGTATTGGCATGTAATGTTAATTGCAGGGGACGGATATACAACAATGCACAGCTTCTCACATTCTGCCGTGATTGTCGATCCATAACGGTCTGGCAGTATGGTCGGCTTTCAGTTCAAGACCCCCGAGATCCTTGACGGGCCTCGTTTTCCATGCGAGCAGCTTGGTCAAGAACTCGCTACCCGTTATCTGCCTCGGCCCCTCATCATCGCTATCATATTCATCCCCATTGTTCTCCTCATCATCATCGTCAAACATCCCTCTCCGCTCGCCCTGCTCTTGCCTCGGTGGGATGGGGCTGGCTACCACTTGAGCTCGCTTCCTCTTGCCTGTGACCGGATTCTGTGTCAAGTGAGTGAATTTGCTCGATTTTGCGGCTTTAGGGTTTGTCTTCTGGCGAGTCCTGAGCCGAGGGGTGTCTTCGAAGTCGGAGTCGCCGCTTGCGGCCATGACTTCGTCGTCCGAAGCATTCGGGTCGAGGAACCCATCCTCGCTCGAGGACATGACGTTGTGAGTCCGCTGAAGATGGCAAGGGCTACCGATGTCGAGCTATAGACACTACCTGGAAAGCGCACGAGTGTGTAGAAGGATTATGAGACAATAAATGGTACAAAGATTGACACTGATTGTCTATAGCTGCGTAGCTGGAGATATCAGTGACATCTCAGCAGCTCGAGCAGGCTAAGGGCTCTTGATCTCTGTGGCGATCGATCCAATTTGCTTCCGCAATCATGAAGGCGGGCAATGCATGACTAAGACCCCTATACAACGTCTGTCGAATATAACTCTGGCTACAGCTGTATCATACAGTCTAACGACCTCTGCTTCTCTTGCCGCCTCGTGCACGACTCGCACCAGCACCCCTTCCCCTACTGCTCCTGCCTCGATTGTTTCCTCCGTCCTCGTTTGGACAAGCGCTCGCCCCTGGAAGCGGAGTAAGCTTGCTGTTGAATATACCAAGCTCTTGCCCTTGAACTCACAGTGTCCGGATTGTCCACACTTGAAGCAGTCTGAGCGGGAAAAATGTTATCCCTGGTGAGCGGAGTTGCTCGTAGCGGCGATCAGCCTGAAGACTTACCCCCTGATTGACCTCCCCCGTCATCCGCACGACCGCCCCTCCCCCGATCTCCGGCTTGACCGTCAGGGTCGTCCCACTGGATAGAGTTAGATCAGCTCTTGCCATCTCGAGCACTTGAGTGGACAGCCAACCCACTTCGAAGAATCCACATTGCTCGCCTTGAGGTTTAGAACAAGTATGAAACGTTTTACCCTGGTTGGGGCCTGCCTTCTGAACGGTTCGCTGGACAGCTGGCATGCCACAACTGCATTGAGGGCCCTTGTTATCCGGTCGACTGGGTGGTCTAAGCGGAGGAGCGGGACGATTCTGGCGGAATGCACAACCGTTAGGTTTGACCACTGGCCACGAAAAATTGGGACATACCTGAGCGGCTGATGTTGTACGGCGTGGAGCAGGTGCAACATTCTCACACCCATCGGCCCATTCCTTTATAAGCCGCACCTTGTCAGTTCGGTATCCATTCGCTACTGGACGAGTCTGACTCACAAAGAACCCACAACCTTCGTCCTGACCTTTGCTACATGTCCAGAATGGACGACCCTTGTTTGCACCTTCTCTTCTCACTACGAGTTGTTTCGCTGGAGCACCACATTGACAGTCAGGCGCAGTACCACCGGTATTGTCTGTATTGGCGCCAGAAGTCCTAGGTCGTTTTGGAGCGGGGCCTGCGTACGGATCAGAGTACCGATTAGACGGACTAGATGCACAACGGAAGGTCGCTACTCACCTTGATTGTCATCATCGTCATCGGGATCCTTCCGGGTACTCCCCTTGCCTTTCGTAGTTGTACCTCTTCCTCGTGGCGCAGCCGGCTTCCTTGCTTTGGTCGTGGTTCCAGCCTTTCCTCGGCCTCGCCCTCGCCCACGTCCCCGTGCACCGCCTCCTTGTCCGTTATCGTGTCCGAAATCGTCATCGTCATCATCATCGTCATTATCATCGTTATTGTTCCGATTACCTCGAGGTGCGCCTCCACCGGCGGGCCTTCCCGCTCGTATTGCTCGCGCAGGTTGTTCCTGCATGTAACGCCCAACACTCTGTGTCGAGACTGTTAGCACGATCTGAAGCACTGTAAAAGTCTAGCTGGACTCACCTGTACCACCGTTTCGAATTCTCGTTTGGCCTTGATGTAGACCTCTTGATACTGCATTATACTATCCTGAAGGACTTCGTTCTTGGTCGCAACTCCATCGCAAATCATTTGCATTCGATGTTCCGTCTGTAAAGTATAGAGCGAATACCTTGTTCAGAAATCGGCAGCGCACAGCCGAGTCACTGAACGCTCACTGACCTCTCTTCTCAAGTGTGGTTTCGTCAGCGATCTGTCGAACCCGATCTGATTGTACCCATCCACCAAGCCGATGCCGAGATCAGATGGGACGAGGTATTTAGCTCCGCGATCCTGTCTCGCTTCAACGTATTCCCGTTCGATGATCTTGGCAATATGTTCGGCGATAGTCGCATCGGTACCTAGAAATCTCACGGACCCTGATGAGTTCAAGCCAATCGACATAAACATCGTCCTGGCTCACCGATACCATTCTTGTCCATCAGACCGACCAAATCCGCTTCTGTCAGATAGGCAGGGCTTGCCGTCTGCCCGTCCTTCAACTCGCAGTAAGACGGCATGAATTGCTCTCCCTGCTGGAAGTTTGGCAGGTACGAATCTGCCCACTTGTCATAAGGATACACCTCCAAGTAGTTCCGCGCCAGGATGACTAAACCGGACGTGGTGAACTTTTCTCCTGCGATCTCGATATCGACATTGGTAGATTGTCCTTCACCGTTGGTTGAGCAGCAGGCGAGGAACCTCCTGGTCACGAATTCGTAAACTCGTTTCTCGTCTGCTTGCAGGTTGCCGGCATGCGCTGTAGGGTGGATCGGGGGATGTGCTTTATCGTTCTTTTGGCCATTGCGAGGTCTCGCAAAGTCTCCGTCTACGAGTCTGTTCACGATATCGGATTGAGCAGGATCAGCTTTCTGAGGTACTTGTCACCTACCTGGACTTGAACTCACCTCTGAGCGAACCCTCCCCAAGCCGGATCGGCGACCTGTTTCCTAATCAAACTCATAAAATCGAAATCCTTGTCGAACTGGTCCGTCTCCGTTCGAGGGTAACTGAGAAACCCCTGTTGATAGAGCTTTTCGGCTATCTGAAAGCGTGGATCAGAATGAGAATTAGCTCAACTCGCAAACAAGGGTTGCATCATTCGGACTTACATCAAGGATCTTCTTGGGCGCTAGACGTAACAGTCGCGATCCCGACTTCTGAAGCTCGACTGTCGTAAGCGGTAAAGGCTTCCTGTCAAGAAGCTGATCAACACACAGTCCCTCTGGTTCATCGCAGTAACCGACTCACCACTTTTGCGTAGGCTTGGTCTTCACGTTCGTGACCCGAGCCATGGGCGACTCGACGCATATCTCATAAAGCACGACTGCCATCTCGAAGTCAAACAGATGTCCTCGAGACCATTTGAATTGGACGTTGTTGTCGTCCCGCTCGAATCCGACCGAGATGTACCAGAACGTCTCGGGAACGAAGTTCTGAACTCGGAAATGCTGATCGCAGACGAATCCGAGAGTGGGGTATTGACAGGGGCCTAGATATGTGAGCACAGCTCGTTAGCTTCAGACGCTGATGACAGACCTCGCTATCTGCGTGTACGTACCGTAGCTGATGACCTTTCCATCGAGATCAGGTACCCGCTGTTGCAGTGTCATCGTTTGCAATCTCGTGAAAGCAGCCCCAAGCCGCAGATCCAACGATATTCGAGCGTCCACAGCCTCCGCTTGTCGTACATCCAGCTCGAACGGGTTCTGACAAGCCCTATGAATCTGGCTGAAAACATGACGTATCGAAGCAGGTCAGCCTCCAGCCACACCTCACCCAAGGATGCTGTTGCTCTCACGCAGGGATAATCGCACTGAATCTGGCCCGCTTGACACGTAGTCTCGCGTTGACCTCCCGACAGACGTTGACTATCTCCTGGCCAATATGTTCTCCCTCTCGATCACAATCCGTCCAGATCATCAGAATGTCCGCTCGTCTAGCTTCTTCTTTCAGATTCTGAGCCACCGGTTTGAGTTTCTAGAAACAACCAGACGATCAGGAGGATGGAAAGAGATGCTAGTGATTGAAATACTGACATCGTCGATATACGTCTCGATACGAGCGTCAAACAGCTGGAACGGATCACACGAGTGCCATTTCCTGACTCGGTCTTCGAAGTCCTGTAAGAGTACGTGCTCAGATGTCATGCAGATATTTTCGAACCGTGTATGGTAACTTACTGACGATGTCAAATGACCAAGAACGCTCGTCATCGTAAAATCCGCATGACAACGACCGAGAGGTCCGGCCAGTTGATAGGAAAAGTCATAGTTCTGAATATATTGAGCTCTTGAGCGTCTCTGTCAAGCCATAGCAACATCCGAATTCAGCGCATGGCTTATTGCTGCATATGAACCGACTGACCGCCGTCCGTTGACCGCCAGCCAGGATCTCCGAGATGCTCTTTGCTATCGAAGGCTTCTCGGCCACACATAGGATCTTCATGGCCCTCGCTCCAACAGCGATACCCTTGATGGTCCAGCCGTTCCGTTTAGATTTCCTAAGTGCAGGCCGGATGTGGAGACCTCATAGTCTTGCGAGCCTGGGAATATAACTCTCGACACTCGAGAAGAAGTTCGGACCTCGTAAACTTGTACACATACCCCAAATCCCAAAGCTTGACTTCTTGCATCATGCCCTCGGTCAAGTGAACATCGATCGACCGAGCAGAGGGGCGACGCGCACAAGCAATTTACCTCCGACATGCCGGAAGTAATTGAGCTGAACGGACTTGTCCGACAGTGATCCAGTGAGGAATGGATTCTGCTTGAACGCTTGTCTTTGCGCCTTGCGGCCTCTTGATTCACTTCCACCCTGACTCCTTGCTCTCGGGCCTTGACCTCAAGAAAGACCTAGCCTTCAGTTCTCAAGGGTCAAGTAAAGTCTCTGCTCAGGAGCCGTTGTTCTAGGCAAGCTGATCGCTAAGGCGATGGACGTCCGCCATCTGTCGGGCTAGATCTTCTTGACCAATAAATATGTATCATGGAAGCTATGGGTGTACCACTTCACCTGCGAAAATACAAACTCTACCTCTACCTCTACCTCTACCTCTACCCTTATCATCCAGTCCGAGTAGCATTTGAAAGGCTCAAGCCGGCTATGATCCCAAAGAAATTTCAAACTGGCCTCAAGTATTTGGGACTGCTATTGTTGAAATCTCATGTGCCCTCTCCGACTGTATCTCATCTGCTTGCGCCGATCATCCCGGTCCACACGCTGTCAGCTCTAGATTCAGGCCCCTCCTTCTACTCTAGCATGCTATTGGCAACATCATGGAGGTTGGTGATGTGATCGTCGTGCTGTTGTGCCATGAGGGTAGTTACAATGTTCGTAACATTCACCCCGTCCTCACGGAGATATCCAATTTCTTCGGACTCGATTCTCAAGGTCGTTCACGCAAGCGTCTTGGTCATTCTTCTGAGCTGAGGCAGTCCTTGTTTTGAGTTCGCACTGCGGCGTCTGCTATCGCTAAGATGATGTGCCAATCGTTTGAATGGATACCCCGTCAAGTATACTGTATGTATTCTCGAACGCGCGCAACCACTTGGGCTGCTGGAACTCTGATTCTCGTCGGGCTCGAACTTAGACATCTTGCAAACGAACGCCATCCAACGCCCATGCAAGAGCTACTAACAGTGTTGAGGAGAAGAGAACAGCGGTTTTGTGGATCATCCAGCTTTGAGCGCGTCAAGTCTCGCTGGGATTACTACTACATGTTGTGTTCGTACATTATTTTTGTAAAACTCTCGTCACTCCATCGCTAAACCTTTCAACGGCGGCTTGCAGATCAGGAGAACGGTCCAGAATACTATGGTGAGCCAGCAAGATGGCGCCAAGCAGAGTCGCGGACCTCTCCGCAATACGGCGACCAACAAGACTCCCTTTTCCGTCCGCGGTCCTGTCGAGTCTGCGCAAAAAAGCGCATACCGCAACACAGACCATGTCCAGCTTTGAAACGTCGCCCACAGAAAGGATACGATCAATTGTGCTGCCGATGGCGGCGTTCATGGCCTCGTCTGCGTCAAGCACAAGAGCGATGTCCATCTCGGTTTTGAATACGCTCTCGAAAGGCTCTAGGTTTTGCTCGAACTCCGAGATCCACTCAAGATGATCGACTTGTAGACGGGCCGTGTACCATCGAATCGCCTCGCGCAGCTTGAACGCATTGACAGGTGCGGATTCGGCAATGGTCTTCACTGGCTCGATGAAGCGTTTGTTTATGTGTGGCTTTTCGTAAGCCAAACGGGCATGTTCGGCAACTGCGACAAGTCGCTGAAGATGCCCGTGAAGTTCTTCTGACCAATGGATATAGTCGCCTTGCCTGATGAATTGCTGAGTCCATTTCTGCCCGTCTACAGGGCCGATATCCCTGAAGAACGCCTCGATTTGGGAATGACGATCGTTGCGCGTCCTCGCCGCTTGAGACCCTCGACCCGTCGCAAGAATGTACTTGCAGATGAAATTAGTTGACGAATCCGAGTGTTTCATACCCAAGGATTTGATAAAATCGTGTGTCCGCCCTATTGCCAGGCTGTCGACTTGATGTGCAACAGTGTCGGTATCGAAGTCCCAAGGCCTCAAAGTGGCCGAAGCTTTGATGCATTTGATGAACAAGACTTTCGACTTTGCGAGCGCTTCTTTGACTTTTTCCCAGTCTCGGTTTGCTCTCGAAACGATGGTGGCGACTGCCTTGCTTTCTGGCGTTCTTTCATCCACCAATAGCTCCCGGACTCGGCTGCAAGCCTGAATGACCTCTGGTATTTTGGTGTCGCGATTCTCGGCAGGGATGTCTCCATGATTGTACAGTACGGAAGACCCAGACAGGTGGTTGACCATCATCGTATAACTGCCTGCACCAGCTGAGAGCAATTATGACAAGAAATTTGGTTTAGCGTCAGCGCGACCCGTGTTAGTGTGCGAGGCGGTATACAAATCACTAACTGATGCAGAGTCTCGGGTCTTCCGCGTCATCCGTGTCCGGTTTGAACCTTTTCTTTTCCCTTTGACGCTTCTCGCTCAACCACTTTGTCAACCGCTGTTCGTCGATCTCTCCTCTCAACAGGTCCATCAAGTTGTCGAATCCGTCGGGAGGAGACCTGAGCCGAGACTGGCCCGGCTCATCGTTCAAGCCCTGCGTTTGCTAGGGGGTCAGCAATTCGTCGACTTGATCAAGTCAAGGGGACATACATGTAGGGTGATGGTCTCGTACTAGAATGATGATGCGGGATCCGGAAAAAGGCCTGATCAGTCATCCGGATTGTTCATAGAACCGACTGGCAGACAACTCGCCTCTTGCTGAATCTGCAATACCAAGACACAACATCGAGTCGATCGAGATCAGCCGGTGTCGTCGCGGTGTCGTCGCAAGATCTGCTTCGAATCGCGGCCCAGACCGACCTTATCGTTCCACTGGTTGATGATCAGCTGAGCCAGTCGATTGATGCCAAGAACCTCGGAGCCACACTGTTGACAAGGAGCAATCAAAGACGTTGGCGCGTTGTGTGGGGCCATCACATCGAGACATCCTGGCTTACGATATCAAGAAGATTGATGACAAGACCCGTCTCCTGGGACTTCTTGTCCTTGTTCTTGGTCCAAAACTAGTCCGATAACCACATTCCGTATTCAGGGTATCAGTGAAAGAAAACAAGTCGACTTCGTTTGCTTGTTCAGGCCGCCGACTCACGGAAAAAACCCGGCGGTAGAGATTTATACTGATTTGCAAAAGTTTCGACCTAGTATCGGCTGGGCTTGTGTTGGATGGGACGAGTTCGAAAGCTGTTGGTATCCCCAATAGTTCTTTGGCCTCAGCTACCCACACATCGTCGGACCGTCTCGAAAAGAGAAGGAGAAGAATCGCCGCCAGTACGTCCCAAGTCTGTGCGACTATAGATGGGGGCTTTCTTTGGTGCATGGCGGCATTCACCCGTTCGTACCCCTGGGCCGCTGTCACTTGGTCGTACTTGCCCTTGAACGCATCTTGAATGGAGTTCAAAGCTTTGTGGCCGTGGGCCAGAAGGTAGTAAAATATATGAAAGCTCCGCTCTGGGTCATCCTTTTTGTTCGGATCAGGACATAGGTGTCGAAGTCGAGAGCCTTCAAGGATAAGACATTGTATTGTGGACCGGACATTGCTCGTTCCGATATCCTCGACCTAAAGTACGAAATAATGCACGCGAACGTTCAATCGTGAGAAGGGCTGAACGCGATTTTGATAGCAGGGACCCCCACTCACCTTGATCAGTTTTCCGCATCGACTGGAATCCGTATTGTTCTGGGTGGCAGTGTTTTCCATCGCCTCTACGATGACCAGGTCCCTCTCCAAAACCTCGACCACGTTTTGCATTCGTGAGTCGGCACCGCTTGAACACTCCGACGTTTGTGGCGCAGAATTTTGCAGCTCGGAGTTGGTATCTCGTCCCAGGATCAGACGAAGGAGGTGTTGAAGGATGGTGGTCTTTCCCGAGCCGGAAACTCCCGTGGCTATAATGGTGTAGGCCATCTTTGACGACAAGAGAGCTTGGTCGTTATCTAAAGAGGATGGGTTGGGATCATCTCGATTACTCTTCAACGTTCGGTCTAGAAACTTCTCCATGTATTCTCTCCTGTCATCCCAAGAAAAAACCGGGAACGAATGGATCGGCACGAGATGAAAGAAAGAAAAGTCAGTCAAGTAACGACTTTCTTTCTGGTAGCGAGGTGTCGTCGGGTCAGGCTAGACTGGGGGACTCACAGAACCTCCTCACTCTTAGAAGAGATAGTCCCTGCCTGGATTCCTCCCGGATTGACCGTAATTAACACATTGTTCCCAAGCTTGTGGTAGATTTCGTTTCTGTCGAAGGATAATTTCAACGAGGCGGAAATCTCGCAAGCCTGACGGGAAGGTCCATTTTCCTTGACTGGGTTCGTTGAAGAAACCAACGTTAGGTCGCTTTTGGACGATGAACCCCCGACGGCTACTCACGTGTCTGCTTGACCAGAGTCATCTGGCGTAGAGAGTCTTGCAAGTTTCTTCACGTTGGGTTGTTTGATGTCGGATAATCAGAGAGCGCTAAAGCTGCAGATAGTAGGTCGATTTGAATATCTCTCAAGCAATAGTTAGGGACAAGTCGATCGCATCCCCTTGAAGTCCTTGTTGGTGTTATACCCAGCTTGTCCAGCGGGCACCTACCCATGCTGATGTCATAGAAGTATGAAGTTTCATTGATGGAGGGCATGGGGCGAGAGGATGGCAGAGAAATGTTTGATGATGAGGGGCAAAACCCAAAATCCAAGCGGGATCGGGTGAGATTTGATGGATCGCCGTGAGATCCAAGCCCATCTCAATCGGGAGAGGATCATCAAGTTGATCGGGCGACAACGGGCAACGGATAGTCGCGCATCAGACCCCTAAGTCCCCCTCGCCTCCCTTGCCGATCCTCACGGCTTCTGTGATTGTGGAGCGGAAGTCAGATCCGCACATCCGGGCCTTCTATTTGATTGCGTTTCATCTTGACACGCGAGTGCGAGGGGTCCTTTTGATCAAGCTATCAAGCGTTCAATCGCCGGAACCCGGGCCGCGCAGGGGTGAAGGGGGAGAAGCTTTGACACAAACTTGAAATTGAAACGGGGTAACCCCTGAATGGAAGACTCCTCTTCAGCGCGCGGTCGATCGAAATTGAAACGGGGTAACCCCTGAATGGAAGACTCCTCTTCAGCGCGCGGTCGATCGAAATTGAAACGGGGTAACCCCTGAATGGAAGACTCCTTTGAGATGGAGTCGCGGGAGACAATCAACCGGGCGATCAAGGGCTTCTATCGTGGATCGAGGTGTATGCCCCACATGGTCTCTCCATGCTCCGAGATGACCGGAAGATCCTTAGAAGGATCAAAGCCGATTGTCAATCCGTGATCCCCGACATTCCTCTAGTGGAATATATATAGGTGGTCACCACGTCGTGCGATCCGTAAGTTATAAGTTACCCTTCCCATACTGTCATTTACATCTTCCACCTACTTTCCGATACCACTCCCTGTACTTACGTAAGCTTGACTTCACGCCAAGTGAGCAAAGTCTTTGCCAAGAGTTATCACCGCGTCAGATTCTCATATTGGCTCGCATCATCAGCATGTCCGCCCCGAACCCCCCCGAGGACAAGGTCAACACGAACCCTGCGACTCCCCTCAAGCCCGACGTCAGGTATGTTTGCACCCCACTTGCTTCGATCGTCTGTTACCTACGTTAACATATCTTGCATGCTTTCAGTTCCCGCATTGCGAAACTCAAAGGTCACGTCAAGCCCACGGCCTTTAACACCCCCGTCCGCCAGTGAGTGGTGTTCTTTCCATTGCCGTCTCTTGCCTTCGAACACAATTGACATCATATCACATAAACAGGGGGATGCTCGAAAATGAAATTGTCACGAAGAAGGCAGGTTATTGGAACGGATTGGGAGATCCTCCTGGAGAGAAGGTGTCCAAGAAGGACGTCAAGACGGGCCTCGTTGACAAGAGGGTAGAGGAGATCGAGAAGTTGAAGTCTGAGTAGAGGATGATCTTGGTTCCCCGCCGTGTAGATGCAATCTATGAAGATATATCATGTCTCGCTGACGATATATGGGTCGCTGTCTCGACCTTCTGTCTCGCCGATCTCCGACCGGTGACGAGAATGGAAGCGATCACAAACATACTCGTACATATCAACAGAAGCCTGAAACGATCCGCCTAGTATACAGCTCAGTCCGTGATATCTCTGCCAAACCTATTGGCGACAACTTTATCGATCTCCCGCCGCTGCCTCAACCTGTCAACCTCCTTCTGCGTCTCATGGAGCTGAGCCAACAACTCTTCTCTAATCTCCGCGTCTACTATAGGTTTGGCTCGTAGTCGGTCGATGTTCGCTCTGCCTGAGACAGCGGCTTTGACTGGGGCGGATTGTTCGACCCTGCATAGCCTGTTGAGGGCATGGTTGGCTGACTGGGAGACTTCGAGCTGTCTCTCGAGGCGCTCAACTTGGAGCTGTAGCTCATGAATGCGTCCGGCCTTTTGACCGGCTGTCATTCCCGACGTAGCTGAACGGAGATCAGCCTCATCGCCGACTGTAAAGAGGCAGCAACAACGTTTCGTCAATTGTCTTCCATGAATGTGCATCTCCAGTCGAGGGGTGTATTACTGACCGTCTAGTTCCCGCCTGGCACAGGGTGATCGAGGAACGACCTCCTCCCTCGAAGTGACATCCACTTGACCGTGACCATCGTCGGAATTCGGATCGGGGGTGGCGAATGCTATGAGGAATAGCATGAGGAGGTGGAGTTGGAGCCCGAGGTACATGCGCAGCCACATGCGCAGGTACATACGCATGTGCATGTGATCCCAGACAACAAAAGTTGTTGACGATCGACAATTGCGTGATGTTCCCGCTTACGACGAGACCGTTAGGAATCCCGAGCTCGTCTATCGCAATCCCGAGACCGTCTGTTGCGATCCTTGTCGACCTCTCGGGGCTGAGATCCTGGGGAACCGATCCTGCTCGATTGCCATCATCGACATCCCACGTCGACATCGAGGTTGGAGTCTGGGTCCGATGATCTGGATGAAAGGATACGATGCAAGAGAGAGTACAAGTAGGTTAGCATCAGGAGAAATGGTACGTCAGATCGAGGATGCGTTATCTTTCAACCGAAAGGAAGGCGGACGAAAGGAAGGATGGATGGATGATGGGGTAGAACACGATAACCACAACGACGACAACTACTCACGCATACGGACAGCAGTCAAAGATCAAGGCAACTTTACTTGGCGTCAAGATGATGCCTTGTCGTTTCTTATCGTTGAGGGTATTCAAATCGCCCTTCAAAGGAGTCGAGGTCGCCGCCGTCTCCTCCCGCCCAAACTCGTGCTCGGTTTGTCTCATCAAGTATCCGTCCCGTTGTGCCTGTACCGGATCCCCAGGGGGTGGTCTTTCCGTCATGGGAGAGATGGTGAAGGACGGAGTGCAGGATGGTTGTTGTTGTTGTTGTTGCCGTTGTTGTTGTCGACCTAAAGGACTCAAAGTAAAGGTCCTTTCTATCGACACGGTCGCAAAGGTCGTTGTTGGTGGTTGATGCGCCGATGTGCGGTTTCGCGGCGAGCGAGGAGATCTCCTATACATCCTTGAATACGGTAGCAGGTATGTTCAATTCGTCAGAAGGAAAGCGAAGAGGTTCGAATGAAGTAAAAGGAGATTCAAAGGAGGGTCAGGAGGGGGGAAAGGCGACAGGGCAGGGGGGAGGGTCCGAGTGCAAGTATTTGTACTTATAGTCTACAGAGCTACAGGACGCTCTCGTCGAGGTTTGAAGGTTGAAACCTCCTTTGATCGGAGATGACCGCGCCGGATGCTAAAATAACACCGGGATGATGAAGGGGCCCGACCAACCACGCATCAGCGATAAATACCTCGACGACATAGTTCGAGCTCTATCAATACTTCGTCGGTCTCATCCTAAGCAGGCCCGAGCTGGACGAGCGTCATGTATTTATATGCGGTATCGATCTGGTGAGCCCCGTGCTGACTCTTCCTTCGTCTCGCATCGCCTGGCGCCTAACTGCCAGGTCCTCTTAGACAGCGGGTCGAGTGCGAGCCGACCCGAAGTTGTAGTCGGACTTGAAATCGCCTGGGCTCACACTCGAACTTGACTCGGTCGCAGATTCGGCTCGACTCTCACACGGACTCGCACTCGATCCCGTCTCTTCGCTGCGGTGACAGGCCTGACTTTGGCTAACACCAAGGTTTAGTGGACCCGGCAAAGACTGCGAATGGACCGTACAAGGATGGCAACTGGATTGTTTCCTTTCACGCACGATAGGGGCATCGAGTGGGAATGAACTGGGACTGATTATGCCTACGATTTTCCACCATCCAGTTGCTGTGGCCAGGTGGTTAATCTCCAAATGTCTCGGCCGATCTTGAGGTCGGCGATCTCGGAGCATAAAGAGACAGCCCCATCCCTGTGAAGACACCCTCAGGCGGCGAGACCTCAACTATACCTTCCTGGATTTTGTCTTGTTCATGGTGAGCGCTTGAGATTCTCCGCGTGACAGCCCACCGCCGTACCGCTCTGACACGACACGGCACAACCGCTCGAGCCCATCTGGTTCAACGTTCTCTGGCTCTCTGTCAGTGAGACTATGGGCGAATTCACCTCAGGCAGCATGGAACCACCATAGTCGATCTGATCGATGCTCTCGGAGCAAGGAACCACTCGTCCTTCCTTCGCCCTCCTTCCACACCAAGACACCATGGTGAATTATCACCATATCTTGTCTCTCAGCTCCGGTGAGCTTGGCCCGCATCCCGAGATCGAACAACAACCGCCCGGCTAATGACGGACGAACTATTGCCGTCTTCAAGATGTCGGACCGCCCTCCCGTCGCCCGTCCGGATCGTCCATCGCCAGAACTTTCTGGCCACCCCCCTTACCCCGGATCTGACCAATGTGGCGAAGGTTGAGAGTAGTGTCGATGGACGCTTTGCGCGAGAAGATATCAACGACGGCAGATAATGCCATTCCCGCATCGAGATCGGTGGCCCGCGGATCGTCATCTGAGCTCCTGGCATTAGGGATGCTGTGAGCTGGGACGACCTACAAGAACATGATTGACGAACAGGCTTCGGTCGGCTGACCTACCCGATCTTCCGTTCGACGTTCCCCTCTGCTCAAGCTTAACTTAAACGCGAACAGGAAACACCACTCGACGCGCGTTCATCAACCGGTCAGGAAATCGATACGACAGGACAGCGGAAACGGCAGAAAGGGACCCGAACACAGTCATCGGTCATATCGGATCGAGCTTATCGGTGTCGACCGGCTGGGACTCTGCACCGGCAAGACACCAGAACACCTGTCTCATTGAGAGGACACGGACGAAAACCAGATTTCAAGCGATAGCATGGATAATGGCGAGGCTCGAGACCATCAGCCGCCCAGCGTTTGCGTTCGGACAAGCTTCCGTGCAGTCGTCAAGACCTTCAGTGCGTTCGCTTGGCTGGGCAAACGCTGTGATCTACCTAGACAAGATGGGCCTTAGAAACGATAAGCCGGCGATGCTAGTGAATACGCGGTCAACACGTTCTTTTGACATTGCTGCAGTCTCCTCGACAAGGTCAGCGGAGGCTTCAATAAGAGACAGGTTGGGGCTACCATCGAGGAATATTTAGACGAGGTGTTTGAGAAGCTGTCGCAACAATTCCACAAAGCTCTGGAGGTGGACGTGCCGCTTTGCGATGACGACATTCACCCTGATCTGGCCAGTCTTCTCGTCGTCATCGGATACACAGCTCAGAGTGCAAACTAGGGATGGATGGATCCATTCGTTGACTGGCACGGTTGAGGTGCTGAGGAACGCGTCAGGGGCAGGAGCGAGTGCGAGTGCGAGCGAGCAGGAAAGCGGAAGTGGAAAGGTGGCCGGTCAGGATGAGCCGGCATGTGTGCTTGGGGGACGACGCAGTGTCAAGAGGGATAACAAAGAACTGGAGACGATAGAGGTCAGTCTGATTTATCCTTCGACGATGACAGCCATGACGACGGATGACCCTGACCGTCGGCAGAAACCCTTCCAGCTCGATCGCGCGTGTCGACGTGAACGATCTCTTCAGAGTCCATCGCCAGACCGCCGTCACCCGTTCCGCTCTCACATTCGTGGATGATGATTCCCGCACAACGATATGACTAGAAATTGATATGCGACATTTCCAAACGGGACTTGAAAGCGGCGTGGACCCTTTCACCTTGCGAGAGCCATCTGCCGTGAGTTTGTGCATAGCTGCTTCAAGCCGTACCATGACCCATGACTTCGATTTATCGGTGACCGATCGGAGCGATATGGGCCAGGTCTTGACCTGAACTCCCGTGAACAAGGGCTATCGCAGATTTTGTAGCTCCTCGATGAACACAAGCTTCATTTTGGATCTTTCGATGACGCTGTAACGGTGGTACATCACACATGCCAAAGTCGTTACCCCTCCCAACGCCTGCGTGGAAAAGATGTTCTCGACCCTTGGCATGGAGATTTCAGAATTCTCAGATCGCTTTCTCGTGTACAACCAACTTATCCCCCGAACTTGTCATGTTATCTACCGCCTTATTGCCTCTCGATGTCCACCGGCTTGTCGCCCTCGAGACTTTGCTTAGGCTCGTCCGTATCTTGTTGAAAAGAAATTGGCGGAGTTTTCCCCCTCTATTGGTTGGCGGGGTCGGGTCAGTTCACTTCGAGGGATAATTGACCGCCGGACGATGCCAGGTCAAGTCACAAGTAGCCGTACTCACAGTCGCGCTTCTCCCACTTCACCGCATGGCTACCGTTGCGGAGGACATGCCCCCTATCGGTTTGAGAGAGGGGGAACTGCCAATTCGCTGATCTTTCATCTCTATCTTTCTTCTTCCGCATCTGTCGTTTAGCGTTATCGCTTATGGATGGGTGTCAATTTTGGATCTGTGCCGTGTCGTACCAACTGAAGATGGTCACCTTAGTTTCGCTCTCGAAGGCGGTGAGTTTCGGTGACTCTTTGTTTCCGATATGGCAGGGTGCTATAGCCGATATACGACGTAGTTTCTATGTGTGTCCTATGATGAGATCTACGTTGGTAGACGATGGTAGACGGTGGTATACGATGGTCTAAGATGGTATACGATGGTATACGATGAGGGGGACGCGCGGCGTGACGTGATAGGGAACTCGGTCTGATCGCTAGATCGCTGGTACGATTGTGTGATTTACTCTACCTCTATTGCGAACACAATATCAACGGCTAGCATACCCAAAGCTTACACAAGGAATGGACTGCTCACCGTATCAAGAGAGAACCGTCATAACAATTTTCTCTTAACCTCTCTTGCCTTGCGATTCAAGTCGCCCTCGAGCCTAAGATGATTCAACCTGGTTTTCATGCGCTGTATACATATTATGATGGTGATATTGATCATAGAACATGACCTGCGGCATACAAACGATGTGTCGCTTCACGACCAGGCGAGGCAGTCAAAAGGGGTTCCTTCTGACGTGCGACCCAAGCGTTATCAGCAACAGACGATGCAACACGTGCCGATACGTGGCCTAGCTCACCTCGACAGGATCTCATCTTCGAGTCGGACGACACTTCTTTCGTGACAGGACCTCCCTCATCTGGTCCGACTCCCGATCGCGTTGCTCCAGTAGCGCTATGCGGCAATTCTCCCTCGCCCTCAAGAAACCCTCCCTTCCAACCGGGTTTCCATGAATGCTGTCGTCTCGGTGAATCGAGCCCGCCGTTTGCGCATCTTTCAACTGCTCCAACTCGGTCGTCAAGCGTTCGACTTGGGCTTCCAGGGCCGAATTTTTCCCCTTCAACTCCTCGGCTTCCGACCGCAGATTGGCGACCTGTCGCTCGAGGTTACTTGTCTCGCCTTCCTCCTGGGCAGTGCAGATGATATCCTTACGTCCCTGCGGTGAATAATATTCGTTTGGTCAGTTCGATCCTAGTGCCACTGCGGCCAATGCGGTCAGATCTTACTGGCGGCTTCAAGCATGCGGTTCCGCGAATCAGAGTGGGGATTGGCGGAACCGGAACAGGTGAAATGAAAAGGCGTCGAGGACCTGGGACTGGACGACCAGGAGGGACAGGAAAAGGATCGTCCATAGAAGTATCTCCGATAGGCCGTACTGATCCTACGGGAGTTTCGTATCGTCGACCTTTCTTTGTTGGACTGTTCTGTACAACTCTTGCGGCTCGCTGTCGGTCTGCGACCCGCTTGGGAGTCAATTGAAGCTCATGTCTGCCTATGGTGATGGTACTCCCGGAGGTGGTGGCAGTAGGAGCCATGGCCGGGGCGGAGGTGGCAGACCCGCGATCCACCTTTGGAGGAGGTTGTGACATCTTGACTCGGCGAGATCGTGACTGTTCTGACCTCCGGTTCAAGCGTACGAGTAGGTTCGAGATTCAAGTGAGCTTGTGAGAGTTTCTAAGGCGCTGAGGTAACTACGATCGAGTTCGGGACCTACGAAGAAAGACCTGCAACTCGCAATCCAATTGATGGGCAAGTCAAGATGACAACAAACCACCGTAGCACGTACTAGCCCTGACGGTAGGCATGCCGAGGTCGGCCTTACTTGGGGGTACCCCGCTTTTTGATGTGCGTTTCAGCTTTGGAGAAGCTGGCGTGGCTCCCGCTTTTCTTCTCCCGCTTTTGTTCGCCATTTTCGGCGCGAGCGAGATTCCGTTCGCAAGACCCATGGGCCACGGGTCTCAACTTCATCCTACACCTTCGAATGGTACCATTATCACACTATTTGATTCTCTAAAAGTCTCTTCAAGCTTCAAGTCGATCGTAGCTATCGTAGTGTATACCGCCCTCTTTCCCAAACGCAGCAAGAAGCAACCACCGCAAGCTACTCGCCATCATGAACCTCGATCAGATCATTCCGGCTTCGATTCAAGGCAAGTCCAGAATTTCCTCCCTGCTGGAACTCTTCGTGATCTGATGAGCAACGTTATGTCGACTGCATCGTTCAATAGTTGACCCTAACGATCACATCGTCTCGTATCTGGAACAAGCTTTCAAGGAGAAGAGAATCTATCATCCTGTGGGTTGCAACGGCCTCGTCATGATCAATCCCGGTCGACTCGGTCCGGAACATCAGAAACCAACGGATACTCATGTTCTGTGAGTGAACGAATGCGTGAAGACCTGTAAAGAAGAATACTGGCCCTGACGACCCATCGTCAGACATGACCGGCTCAACACCTTGTTCGGAGGCGATCTCTTTGCGGGACCTCCGCAGGGGGCCGCCGCAGAACACTACGCTGTGATAGCGACTGGCATATCTGGGGCTGGGAAAACTACCGTAATGAGGGAAATATTGAACATGCTCTCTGACTCTGACTACGCGGAAAATAAGAACGCGATCATTAAATTGGAGAAGTCTATGATCATCACCGACGCACTCGGCAACGCCAGGACGAAGAATAACGACGATTCGAGCAGAATGATCAAGTCGATCCAGGTAAAGTCGTTGTCTGCCTAAGCGATCGACTCATCATGCTGATCGACGGTACTATCGACGTCCCGTAGACTAGCAACCTCGGCCGCGACCCCCGCTTTGTCGTATCCGCCATGATGCTCGAGTACACAAGGGTCCATTGCCTTCGCTCGCCTTCGGGTATCAAAGGAAAAGAGGAGCGAAGCTTCCACATATTTTACTATCTGTTTGCTCACGGCCATCGCGCACTCGATTTCGATCTTATCCAGGAACTCTATCCACAAGGAGTGAGGTCAGATGACGATGGAGAACAGTATCATAAAGTGAATGATGCCATGAAGCTTGTGGCTGGCGAACAAGATACACTGCCTGCGTTGACCTGGAATGGACTTGCCGGAGTGGCACTGTTGATGGCAGCAAAGAATGGTAGCGACCCAAAAGTCAAGTCGGCATTTGAGCTTGTTCAATACTGGGACATGGAGCTTTCTCTCCCAAAAGGCAAGACGAGGACTGAGCAGGCTGAGCTGGACGAACTATATGCCCGGGGCAAGGCTATCTATCGACCGATCTTCGAGGTGAGCCATAGTTTGGCGTGTCATGATCAACGCCGACTTAGCCTGATCGCCGAGTCGGTCTTACAGTTCTGGACCGGTAAAGCCAGTCGACTTGGGAAATCTAGAGAGGAAAAAGGACGTGTCATCACATTTTTCGATATCGTGAGTGAAAGTTCGTGAATTTGACCCGTCCAGCTCTGCTAAGACAATAGCCTCAAATATCCTCGCACAGTGTGGGTTCGAGTCACTGGAAAAAAACAGACTTGCCCAACTCCTCGTCAACGATTTCTACGAAAAGGTAAGTTTCATGTTTCTCCTCGTTACGCTCGGTTAAGGTTGATCCGTTGACAATCTCGACTACCGTATAGATCCTAGCGATGCAGGCAAGTCGTTTTCAAGTTTCGCCAGCGCGACAGCAGGATCGTTGACGAGCTTACCCAAAATTCGACTATGTTCATTGTCCGGAATCCAGGTCGATGACATTGCTGCTGCCGTAAGTTAGATGCTTGTCTGATTATGCGTATGAGTATCGAAGCGCGAGGCGCATACGGAACTTGAAACAGAAGTCTGCTTCCCAGGGTTCTTCGAAACATCCGGGTGGAATCTCCTGCGACCAGACGAGCGCGCATTTCCTCATCAATGAAATATCCAAATGTCGCACATCGCGCGGCCTGGATGAGGCATTATTGAATGCCAAAGCTCAAGATAAAAATCGAATTTCGATCAAGGGGCCCCCGGGGAAACTACAACTCTCGATCAAACACCTGACAGAAGCTGTCGAAGTCCAGTACGATCACACAACCTTCTTGTCGGATGACGAAGATGAACGACATCGCAAATTCCTGGACGGCTGTCGAGGTCTCGCCGCCATGCTCGCGTCTCCTCCCTCCAACGATATCAAACGTCATACCACCACGGCGTCCATGCTTAATGATTGGCGAAACGCCCAATCAATCTTGAGCCGAGCCCACGTTCTCGTTATCAATTGCATCAAGGCGTCCAGCACCTTGTCTCCCTGGTTGTTTGACGACAAGCAAGGATCCGAGGAGACATCCGATTACCAGCAGGGAGCTAAAGGAAGATCAGACGATAAGCAAGGGGTCAAGGCACAAATGATCAATCTTGCTACCGTTCAGACTATGAACTTGATGCGTTCCATTCAAATGGACAAAGAGGACACCAAAGCAAACTTCGCCGCCCGTTACGCGTGTCTCCTCCCGGTATCTCCGCCAAACATGGGTTTCGTCGGACAAGCCGAACGCGCACACAACACCACAGTCTCAGTGATTGGTTGGGTATCCGACAAGGACGACAAAGCTTGGAACCAAAGCTGTCTTCTCCTTGCCAACAAGGTCTATTGTAGCCAGATTTTTGCTGATCGCCTCGATGAGCTTGGTGAGTCTTTTCCATATATTGCATCGGCATATTCTCAGGTATCGAAGCGCTAAAGCGGCTGGCGGACCGCAGTGAAAGCTCAAGATGAGCAGGAAAGAGAGCCGGATGCCCCTCCAGCGTAC
Organism: Filobasidium floriforme; assembly: GCF_021052385.1. Lineage (NCBI taxonomy): Eukaryota > Fungi > Basidiomycota > Tremellomycetes > Filobasidiales > Filobasidiaceae > Filobasidium > Filobasidium floriforme. Next base: position 368,708 of record NW_025763639.1, read on the forward strand.
ATTTTCCATTCGGACGAGGAAAAAGACCAGGAGATACGGGCTACGGTCAGCGCAGCGCTTGACTGGTATTGTCCGGATGAGAGGCCAAGCGATAGACACGTCTCGGAAATCTTCGACCTGGTTATCCACTGGCTGGTTCAACATTTGGGGGACTGTACTATGGTCATTCCGAACGTGTTCCTCCAAAACCTTCTGAGAGACACAATCATCTCGGAAGCGCAGTTGAGGTTAATCGCTGCCGGCGACTCTGACTTGGGTATCGAGGTTTGGAACCAATTCTCGGCCCGCCTCATCGCTCTAGCGAGAGGAGGTTGGAACGAGACCGATCTAAACGCACCTGCCAGAGATACCAGTGTCCGCGAACAACAGCAAGCGTGTCTCAGGGCTTGCCTGAGGAACGCAAGCTATGCTCTTTTGGCGGACCCCTCACATGGTCCCGACCAATCCGATTGGATGAGGAGCGAACTATTTTTGTTGGTTGGCCAGCTCAGTCGAGCGTGAGATTGTAGGCAGGGATTTGCTTGTACCGATAGAAGGGTAGAGATTCAGGCGATGACATAGATCCCGCTTTCCAGACTACGCTTCAGTTCAATGAATAACCTCTCCGATTGTGGCATAATCGCATGCGATACAATATGACCGCATACAGTTTGACCGGCTCGCATGCCGATTCAATATGACCGCATACAGTTTGACCGGCTCGCATGCGATTCGATGGGATGGCACGCTATTCACTAGACGGCAGTTCTGTAAAGGCAGATCGGAGACTTGGACAGACCAGCGCAAGTATCGAATTTCTAGCAGCCATCGTTGACAGAATGGCACAAACGTCATATTAAACAAACAAATTGAAAGTAAAAGTAAGGAGCCGATTCCGACAACAGATTTAGGACCTGAGGGACCTGGTCGAATCACTTCTTCCGCAGCTAGCCTTGGCACGAAGCCGTTCACTGGCCCTTTGACTGGTCTCCTCTCTGTGTACCCGCCCTCATGTCAGTTGGCTACGGAAAGTATAGATGGAGGTGTATCACTCACTCGGAAATCGTATACAAAGCCGTGCCTCCAGCAGTCGCCTTGCTTGCATGCTGTCTGGTTCCTTTGTCTTTGAGATTGGCGACCCCGTTGGACAGCCTGGCCCGTTTGATGGCGACCTTGTTCTTCTCGACAGGAGTCAAGGGCGAGGCAGACAGGCCAGAGCCTAAGGCTTGAACCGGGCTGCAGTGACGAACCGGCAGCATCAGATTACGTATCGGCAGCGTACCAGCAACATCACAGACATGCTCACACTCTCGCCTCCTTGTAAAGGCCCGGCCTTTGCGATTGCATCTGCTTGCTGGCTTCGACCGAAGCTTCTTGTCTTAGGGGCAAAGGTCCCCTATGCACACGAGTTTGACTTCGCGTGATGGCTCGGCGGCGGTTAGGGGAGAGAGCACGAATGTGCCTTTCGCCTTTATCGAAGCCAGCGGTGTCGGCCTGCAGGGAGGGGGATCGAGCGATGAGATAGGACATGATCGAAGTAATTTTCAGCTGGTGAATGAGTTGATGAGGGTATGCAAGAGTTGGCGTTCCGATGGGGTTGCATGTCGAAAGTCCGTTTGATGATCCGGTGGGAACGAGGTATATATATGTCCCGGCGCAGAGCCTTAAGGCCCACGGAGTGGCAGGGCTGTGACCGACACGGTGGAGCGAGGATCACAACCAACCGGATCATGCCAAAGGATGCTCGGCCTTCCTTTCGCTGCGAAGATCACAACAAACCCCCAAAGGATGATCGTCCTTCCTTCCCCTTGATCGCGGATGGCTTGAGCTGGAATTGTTTCATGCAATCGCGCCACAGCCAGCCTTCGCGTGTCGGGGAGGGCGTGTGTTGGGAGGCCATCAAAAAGGGCCACAAGACACCCTCTCGAAACTATAAACACTTCCATTTAACAGGGACAAGGGACTCCAGTCTAGGTCCGAGCGTTGTGGTGTCGAAAGAGGATTTCGATAAGGAAGATGGTGTTAGAGATCGACGCAGTCGAGACGCGGGACGCGCCGAGACGCGTTCCGGCGGGCCATCCCGAGGGCGGACTCCGCCGTATTTGTTGTTTACATTCGAACGTTGTACTATCACTAAAGACCGGATGCTGGGCATCCGTTATTACTATATAGATGTATACTCCTACCCTCGCCTCTCTCCTGCTCACTCGTCCGGCGGACCAGCCCGGGGCAGCAGCCCGGCGGACTCGCCGCCGTAACAGATGGGGTGATCGGCAGATTGAGGGAAGAGGTGAAAGGTCGATAGTATTTGGTTCGGATTTCGACCTGCAAAGAAAGAGAACGACGCGCATCAGCGATTCAGACCCATCTGTTCCTACGGTAGACACTTCGCATGTTCGGACCTTTCGGTTAGCGAGATTTGTAGTCCACTTGCCCAGCTCTTAGATTGTAGTTTGTGGATTGTGGTATGTCGATGCAATCTTAGGGGTTCGCGTCTTCGATTTGTCGAGCGATCCATATTCTTGAGCTGATCAGCACACGGCAGGTCGAGCTCATCGCGATGGTTCAGCTCGGGCTGAACGCGACGGGTCAGCTTGGGTCGATCACAGTCATTGTAGGGTCTCCTCCCACTCACTCGATGAGATCAAAAGCCTGAGACGAGCACGGGTCCGTACGAGTTGCAGAGTTCCTTTCGTGAGTGGTTTTGGCGGAGGAAAGGGCAAGGTCTGCAAGCTGATTAACACACGATCGATCAAGGTAAGGCATCACTGCAATACTCGCGACCATGTTCTGAAGCTAAATGGGAGGTGACATAGACGAGGGTCGAGCACAATGTGGTTAATGGAGATTCCCCTTGTTCACCCCGGGTTCGTTCTATAAGCGGACTGTCGGCCTAATACCTTTTCTCGCCAGCGAGACGTGTGTTCTTTGCCCTTTGATCCCTGACAGCAGGCAAAGGCGATCAGCGATGTGTAACATCCAACAATCTCCTGACCTGGACACGGAAGCGCTAGCCTATAGGCGGTCCGTGTTTCGAGCAAGGAACGTGAAGGTGCCGCAAGACGTTCAAGCAAAGGCATGATCCTGCCATGAAAATGCAAAGTAGTGGGGTAGAGGAAGGGGTAGCAGCCGTAGGGTCTGCGCCGCCGCACAAACCAGTGCGATGCAAGTGGTTTCGCTTTTTGTGAAGTCAGTAACTTGGTATATTGTCAGACTTACGAAGGACCAACCTGTGCGCCTGTGCTCAGTCAACACCTTGGCTGGAGATGTCGAGAAACCATATGCATACGAAGTGGTTGGCATATAGAAGAATCAAATCGACGAAGCGCGTTTGTCTCTAGGCAGAGGCAGAGAGCCACCTGGAGCCTGCAAACTAGCTGCTGACTAGAAGATGACGGGAAAGATAGGAGACATGGTAACACACACGGCAACACAAAACGAGCTGTCAACGACAGAGAGATGGCCCAAGCGGCATGCGACCGAGAAGGGTGGGATAGTGTTGGCAGCAGCAAACGCCGTTCGCATGAACGGGCGAAAACAAACGGCTGAAGTGAAGGGTGAAAATCTTCAATGGTCCACAACCACATCGACCTAGGTTCCGACGTTGTTGGAAGGCGTTCGTCCTTTACAGGCGTTTACTTCCTCCGTTTGAACGGCGGGGATCGATCCCCGCTTGCGGCTGTGCTTTCTGCCTTTTTGCCGCGTGTTCTAGATGATCATCGGCACCTTTCGGCAAGATTACATCACCGCTTACGCCTTTATTACGGCAGCGCGTTTGCCGTCCGGCCGTCCGAAACGGCGAACGCATGCGAAACGTGCTCGGCAGCCGTTGCCGTTCACGTTCACGTTATTTGCTACGGCAGATTTTACGTTGCCGTTTGAACGGCGGAAGCAAAAAACGGCCCTTGACGTGCGTTCAGCGAACGGCGTTCACGTTTGCCATCACTAGCCAGTGGGACGGGCAGGATTTTATACGAGGGCGATGGGTCAGGTCGCGACCAAGGTATGCCCAGTTTCAAACCACATCGTTAATCAAGACGGATACTGATATCGGCGATCTCTGGTATCCCATCCAATGCTTCTACTTCTCCTTTAGGGAGCTGTAGGCCGGGCCAAAAGGCGCACGAAGACGGATCTCGTAAACGTGATGTCCGAAGGCCGTGGATCCAGATGGGGATGACCAGGAGTCAAGCCAAGGCTAAGAGAAAGCCGAGACTCGTCAGTATGTTCATCCTCAAAGCCCGTGCATACAAGGCCTCTCGATTGGAGGTGCAGATGTCTGATGTTGCGATCGTTCTGCCCTTCGGAACTCTAGCCCACTCGCGGTTTCCTGCTTCCCTCACTAGGCCGGCAAGACTTGTCCCTGTGCAAGTTGATCGGAAAACATTGATCCTCCAACCGTACCCTGCACTTCCAAAAGCTTTTGTCGTTTTCAAGAGGAAACCTTGAGCTTGCCCGGTGACGCATCAAGGTTTCCCGAACACGGTCACGATCCACTCTCGGTCCCGCCAGACCGAGGAAACTTCGATCAGATCTGCACCAAGATGGACTCGTAGGACCGGTCAGCGGGTCATCAAAAAGAAGCAGAAGACAACACCAATATCATACCACACCGACTTTACAGCGATACGATACTCTGCCACCAAGCCTGATCGGTATCGTCCCGCCCCGATCCCATATCTGGCTGCAACAACAAGGATCGCGAGACCCAACATTGAAGCCAATGCCCAATATCAGCGATCTTTCGGCCCTCTTCCCTTCTCGGGTCACTTCGCTAGTCAGGGCGAAATAGGGTACCCACCGCAGTAATTCTCGATGACGGGCTTAGCCTCTCCCAATCGATCTCTACGCTATCAACCCAAGATCAGACCCGACCCGACGGATCGAACCTCAGAGAGAACCATCCGTCTCGAGAAGTCGGAGCAACGTTTCCTCGAATGCAATGGGACATGGGATTGCGCAAGACTACTTCGTCCAGGACCAGGATCGGGGTGTACTTTACCTTACCGATCCCTTCAAGCCCAGCTGGACGTACTGTAGGAGAGCGTTCAGCCGAGCCGGGATATGAGATATCTGGGAATCGAGGTCCTTTCGGCGGGGTGCGGGATCGGAAAGGTTTCCCAGTATCGAGGAGACGGTTGATGTTGGTCGGGGAACAGCGAGGATGGGTCAGGTCAGACTCGGAAAAGGCAGGAGAGGCCCGATGGGGGAAAGCGGAGAAGGATTCGTCTATACCTTCTTTGGGCGACGATGGGGAGGGATGGACACCTCACCGCGTATTCCGCTCATCGATCGGTTCGAACGTCCACTAAGTTTTCTCTTCGCACCTCGAGAGAGTACGGACTTTCCAGGTCGCAAATGGTCAGTACTGGGTCTCGTTCTTGGGTTTTGTTGCAGATGGTATGAGGTGGCTGGAGCTGACTCAAGGTGTTTTGATCTGGTTGACGATAACAGCTTCGCAAGGGTCACTTTGCCGGCCCATCGCACCTCCTAAAACGAACTTCGTCACCTCTTTTGGGTCGTACGGGCCCGTTCACGATGGAGTCTTGAATCGCCGTTGGAGGAGCACTCGGACTGATCAATTATGATCGAGCCCGTTTTGCACAGGATCAGGAAGACACTCGAGCTTCATAGCGATGGTTGGGTAGACGGGTTGCAGCCAGCACGGCTCGCGCCGGAGGGGATGGAAGGGGGGCGGGGGGGTGGGTGAGGGGGGGAGTGGGGGGGTACAAAGAATGTAGAAGCTACATCCAAGGTCGGCTGATTTGAATAAGTGAGTCTCGCTCTGTATTTGTCCCCGTTACTTGGGAAATTCTGACCTTATATCCGTTATATGACCAGCGACGTCTGGAGACTGACCATTATCTATAAGGCCTGGCAACCGACTTGCCGAGTCTTGAGGTAATAAGGTCGCGGGACTGGGGAAAGGTAACGGTAGGCATAGCAATGTAATAACGGATGTCTAACTACTACAAGGTACTAGTAGACGTCTACGAGAACATCTCCTGAAAGGTCTCCGAGAGAGTCTCCGAGAGGGTCTCCGAACGAGACCCCGAGGCGACGCGCACCGTAGATTGCGCGTCACGTGACGCCTATAATATTATCGATCAAACGATAGTTTCCGTTAATGCGGTTGTTCGCCTGGAACAGGAGACGAATCGCGTTACCTCTTTCTCGCTCAATTGCCGTATCGAATTTGCGGCGAGCAACATCCGAGGTTATGACACCTTCCATGCGAACCCTTAATCCCGCTGCTGGACAATAAGGTGCAGTAAATACGGGGACCGGCTGCGGACGTCTGTCAAGGTATGCTATTTTTCCGGCCAGAACCAAATCCAAATTTCCATGATCATTATCATACATCTGTCATTCGTCTGTCTCATACTCTTATGTCGTCATTATCGTGGACATAAGATCATCGTAACGGCCATTCATGTCGTCTCGTTTGGTCCCCTCGAATGTGAAATCCCTCAATCTGTCCCCGTCTCCCCTCGTTGTCTCGTTATCGTTTCAAAGAGGGTGGATAGCGAAGATCAAGTGGCCCATACCCGAATCTGTCCGTTTTTCTCCACTACCTTTCCGATTCGCACATGCAACGTCGTCGCATCCTGGTGAATGTACGGAGGCTAGCCTCCGTACATTGGAGAAAACCTTCGAGGACAATGGAACGTGATCCACCGAAACGAGAACTCATTGAGACAGGATACGGATGGCCGCCCTCTCGACTCGCTGCCGCGGGTCGTAGAACACATCCCCCACATTCCGGTGCAAGGCCTTTATGATCTCCCTGACCGCCTCCAGTGCTTCGAGCTGGCTATCGATCCCGATGGGCCCACACGCCCGGCTGTTCTGTTCAAATGTAGCGAGACCAAGCACGATTCCTATGAGCACCCCGGCGACATTGCTTCGTCCACGGATGCGATAAAAATCGGCTAGGTAGACTCCCGAACTGAAGAGTCGGCGAGTAGGTACCCAAAGCAGATGGGAGTGCCAGTCGTGCGTCTGGACGATGGTATCCGAGAGATTGATCCAGCAGTACTCGGTGGTCGAGGGTATGATGCTGATCAAGTCGTGAGGAGACGGTCAGCTTCCAGGTGGTTCATTGTTCACGCGAGGATGACTCACATTGAGACACCGGGAGCGATCAAACGGGGCGCCCAGACACCCTCGAGGCTCGCTTGAAGTCGCATTCGGCGGTTCTTTACGCACAACAGAACGTGGCCTGCGTACAGGCTGAGCGCGATTCCATGTGGCTTGCCTTGTTCGTAGGTAAAGGTCCCCGCTCCCGATATGATGAGGCTATGGCTCAGGCCGGTCGCTCGATACGGCCCCGGTTCGACGTCCGGCATCCTCAGGACATCGGGAAGGAGCATTTGGATGGTCCGTGTGTCGTCCGATGACAGCGTTTCGAATTCGGTCGGCATGTTGCCGCGGTTTCTATGGCCGGGTAGGTGGTGAGGGCTGGTCAACTTGATCACCGTTCTGTGCTGCTGATACCCGTCTCTTTGCGGAACCGAGTATTTGGTTTCAACACTCGAGCGACATCGCCAGCGGATCCAACACCGCGGTCGACTCACACCCAAAACTTCGGTAATCCTGTTTGCATGTCACACAAGCGTGAACTGCATTCGCGGTTGGTGAGGTCGATGGTCAGACGCAGTCCAAACTGCCGCTCGGCCGCCTTGCAGACCTGCTTCAAGCCGGCCCAGACCGACGTCGTCTGAGAAAACGGGTTCCAGGCTCCCGTCGGACCGATACCTTGACAGGTTATTAACCGGTTAGCGCTGATGGCCCGTGTGTCCCATGCGCACACATAGAAGTTTGAACGACCGACTCACGCTCGAGCCAGCATTGTATCCCCTTTGAATCCTTGACAAACGGGAACTGGGCCATGAGGTTGTATACCGACTTGCATGGGGTATAGTCCTCCCAAAGAGCGACCCATACCGGTAACTGGCTGGATGTAGCTCTATCAGCGGTGACGGGAACCGACAAAACGACGAGATCAGTCGCTGCGGTCGACCCGAGATATCGCCTCCTCAAGCTCACTCGGTTATCTGCTCCTCGAGGTCGGAAACGGCAATGTCGGTATAGATCCCATCCTTGGTACCCGGACCGCGAGTCTCGGTACCGTCGGTCTTCTCCGTCATCTCTCGGACCTGCTTGATCAACCAAGACTATGGGCAAAGCTGGTGAGCGAGGGTGAACTGGACCTGTACGACATCCGAACGAAGACTTGCGTGTATCTGCCGGGGTAACAGAGGGGGACAAGCCGAGGTGATTAGATCGAGCGCTCGGAGTCCCAATCTGGGTCCTTCGTCCGGCGCGGCCGGCCACTCGACCCTTTTGCACGCAAAGTTCCAGTTGGTTTCGAATTCCCCTTCTTTTTGTGGCGAACGATGGGAAAGGTGCATCGAGATGGCAGGTTTCCAAGAACGACGTCGCGACGGGTAGCGGGGTGGGTACAGACAGGGTCGATCCATGTGAACACATCCAACCCGTGTGCATCGGGCAAGGAGACGCAAGTGGACACCAACATCGATGGGATCGTTGAGCGATGACCGGGTGTGAGAGGGGTAGCCAATAGCCGACGGGACGATCGGTTCCGAGCACCAGGGGGTGGGAGAGACGGGTCGAGCATGGTCATCAGCCGACTATCCCCTGTCGCGGCAGTCCTCCAACACCACGCCCTCCCGAGCAGCTCACCTCTCTTCTCTTGTCCCATTCCCGTCAATCCCAACGGGCTTCCCCACCAGCGGTACTCGCCATCGCGGAGGATCGTCCCGGTGAGTCTCCTTTGCGTCTTGTTAAAGGGAGGGATGTGCCCGCTCATTCGCAGACAGGACAGGGAAAACTCGGTCACGTGTTCGTCTCCTTCTTCGCGATCGAGAAGGGACGATCCGGCGAGGACATCACTGGTAGTGCTGGTATATCCAGCTCGCGTCGTTGCTGAGGTCGTGGTCGCGGCCGTGGCCGAGGTCGAGGTCGAGCTGGATGATGGGATCGGTCCAACGTGATCGTGTAGCGGCAGGTCGCCCAAGCTCATCGGGTAATTCTCCATCAATTTCCTGTGCGATCCGAACGGAGCGAATCGAAAACAAGGGCCTATCAGCGTCCTCCCTCGTACTCGTGCTCATCTCGACGCATCAGCGCCACACCCCACACGCTACGCCCATTCCCACACACCTCCGTTCATCCGGCGTAATCTCGTACCCTTCAACATGACCCGCCTTCATCGCCTTTGACGTGGCTTTCGCCAACGCCCTCAGATCCCTGGAAGTCCACTCCCGGCTCTTGCCCGATTTCTGTACGTCGACCAGTCGTCCGTCGGGGAGTTGAGGTTTCGCCGTGGTCAGGGAGAGCAACCTCATGACCCGTTCCAGACAGACCCGATCGACCAACCTCTTGGGCAAATTTAACCGGGGTTGATACCCCGGGTCCAGGGAAAACGACGTCGTCCGCGGTTCGAGGGGGACGAGTAGTTGTCCGATTTGGGCTAGTTCGTGGTAGACCCAGTTCCCCCAAACGGGTCCTCTCGGGGTGGACGTGGACATCGATGTCGAGGCCGACGCCGACGCGAACGTAGATGAGGACGCCGCTCCCGACCCCCCTACAACCCGACCCCTCGCACTCCCAGTCCCACTCCCAGTCCCACTCCCATCCTCCCCCCGGCCATTCGAGTCGGTCTCGGCAAATACGGAAAGACCTCGACTTCCCACCCTTCTGGCCAGATCGAATCGAGACGAACGATGCTCCGTGTCCGGAGGTCGGTCCCTTGCCCATTACCGTTGCTGTTGCCCTTGCCGTTGTCTTTACCTTTACCTTTACCTTTACCTTTACCTTTACCTTTACCTGTGCCGTTGTTGTTGATCTTGTTCTTGTCGTTGTTTTCGTCATTGTTGTTGCCGGTCCCTCCGCCGTGTTTTATACCATCGCTATCGCCATCGCCGTCGCCGTTCTCGTTCTCGTCCCGGGTGGCTGGGTCGAGCGCGTCCAATCTCGATGTCGATGCCGAGGTTGAGGTCGAGATCGAGTCGCATGTGGTCGGTTCGATGGGATTGATTCGAGCTCGTTTGCTCATTCGCATAGGCGTGTGCGTTGACGTGTGCGAGGGCGTTGGGATGGTAATAAGATGTGTCGTCATGGAAGTGGAATCGGGGTCGGTCGTCATGGAATTGGATTGGGGGTCGGTCATCATAGTGTCGCTGATGAGCGAGAGGCCGGGCATCGGAATCGTAGCGGTCGTCTCCAAGGTGGGGTCGATGCGAGTAGAGGGGATGATGGGACCTCGTCCATCTGTACCCTCTTCGGTGGGCTCGTCGGAGGTCTTTCGTTTCCTGTTGTTGATGTTGTCGAAGTTGGTGCTGGTGTTGATGCTGTTAATGGTCTTGGTGGTGGTGGTGGGTGTATCTATGTTGCTGCTAGTGTTGGTGGTACCGTCGATTTGGGGCCAGATGGTGGGCGAAGTTGACGACCCGGACGAGCCAGCGAAAACGTTCAATGGGGTCGAACCGTTGTCCACCCCAGTGATCCCGTGATCCATCCCCTGCACCTCATCCATGGTCACGTCCCCGTTCTCCTGGTCCTCGTCCTCGTCCTCGTCTTCGTCCTCGTCGTTGCTGTAGCTGGACAGATTCCTATTCGAGACTATCAATCCGAGCGGAGGCGATGCGGTCGAGCCTGTCGTCAATGTCTGATACTTGTCTACACGTGGTGTAGTGGTCGTGCTGTTTCCCGGTCGGTCTGTTCGTCCATGTACCGCTGACATGCCGGTGCATGTGCACGTGCATGGAGCTGGGGTAGTGGCTAGTCTGCTAGTAGCGGGGGTGATGGCGAACAGAAGAGTAGCTAGAGTAGGTCGTAGTAGGTCAGGTAGAAGAGTGATAGCAGTAGTGAGAGAGTAGTCGTCAGTTGCAAGTTGAGTGAGCGAGGGGATGAGGGCGATCGAGGCTGCAGGCCCGCCGAGGTGTCACGTGAATCGACCCGGGGGTTGGGGGATGATTGATTATGTAATCTCCCCCCCCTAATGACTGATTATGTAATCTCCCCCCCCCCTCTATATATTCATTTCCACTCACGCGGAACCGAAACCCTCGCTCTCACAAAGGCAACAAACGGCGGGGGCACCCGACGCTCACTTTCGACCCATCTACCTCGATCGAAAAGGTATAGCATACCGTCAGTAGTACAGTAGTAGTGGTAACAGCAGCAGCAGCAGCAGCACACGGTCAGTTCGATCAGTTCAGAACCACCATCGTCGTCGCCGTCAACCCCGACATTCGATCCGCTCCCATCAATTTCCTCCCGGGACAGAGGACATCGCAACGGGACCTCGCCCTTGCCACAAATCAGAAGCACCCGGTGGGGGACTCTTGGTAAACCCATACTCATTCTTCGATCGTTCAGGTGAGTCGGGACGAGGTTACGATTTCGTCGACATCGTGACTCTCGAGGCCAGTACCCTGATAGTATTCGTCCGGTCTGATCTGATCTGACTCGGTTTGGTTTGTCTTCCTGTAACTTTGATCACCTCTCGATCCGACAGGTCGTGCAGACTCTACTACCGCGGGTATCTTTCGTAGTCCGGAAAGTGGGGGGGAGGAGCTTGAACTCCGGCCGGGCGAACACGGGGGGCCGGGGGGGGGGGGGGGAAGACGGACGGGTCGTCAATCCATACTCGGACACGTAATCGCAACCGCAATCGCAACCGACTCCGGCATCTATCACTGTCACTGCATCGACCGGTGCTTGTGCTACCATTCCTGCCACCTTTCAACCGAGCGACCAACCGGCCCCTAGCAATGACGCTCGCCACGATGCCCACCACCACCACCAATACCAACACCAACACCACCCTCACTCCTTCTTCTTCTTCTTCCTCTTCCTCTTCCACCTCTTACCCCGCCAATCATCGACCGATGGCGATCAGCCACCTCGTCGACGCTCCTACCACCAGTGTGTACCTTCCCGCTCTCTCACCTTCCGTTCAATGTCAGCCTCAACCTCGACCTCAACCTCGACCTCAACCTCGACCTCGACCTCGAATTCATCCCGGACCCGAATCCGAACTCGGATCCAAGTCCCAACCCGGACCCGCGCTCGGGAGAGGAACGTCCGAAGATGAAGCCGGGGCGAGGGTGTTGATCAAGTTGTCTCAATCGCCCCAGGACGCTTTGATGGCCTCGCGGTCCAATTCCGGGTCGTGGGTGGGATCCGGGTCCGGGTCGGGGCTTAGGATCGGGGTTGGGAACGGTCAGACGAGCTCGATGAGCTCGACAGTACGTTCTCGTGACGATGCAGGCGATCGGCGCGATGTCCTTTCTGGTCATCGAGAGGAAGGAGAAGGCTCGCGGAGGGGAACCACGGTCGACGATCGCGTTGAGGAGGATGGGATCGATGTCGACGTCGATTTTATCGATGATGATCATCATCATCATCGTCATGATGGGCACGAAAATCACCTCGAGGTCGAACCATGTTCTCAGGAAGACGTAAACGCGATCGATAGGTTTTATCAGAGGAAATTAAGACCGGACGTGCTTAAACGGGTGAGTGTGCTGGGTCTAGGTGTCCCCCCTCCCCTCGTCATGTTCCCCCGTTTCGCGCTTCCATTCGGAGGACAGATCGGGTTTCGGACTGGAATTGGAGTTGGAGGTGCGGGGGGCGGTTCCGAGGCGAGATCCCTGGGGTGGATTACGGTTTACCAAGGGGCGACGACCCTGCTCCGGATCCTCATCGTTTACCCCCGTCTCAGACCGACTGACATCTGGACCGAATCCCTCGCCCAAACAGGAACTTTCCAACATGTTTCGGGCTTTTCGCTGGTTCAGGAATACGTTCGGACCCAACATGTGCAGCCCGCTGGTCGTATCCGACACCATCCCGGAAGGCGAACGGGTCACGCTCAAAGTCGTGTGTGAGCAAAAGCGGACACGCGTGACGATGACACGTCTTGGCGGAGTCTGATCTTGATCGCTTCGCATCCTTTTTCCCATCAAACCCATCCGTCCCGCGCGCACACAGGTCAAGTATGTACGCGCTGGCAAGGGTGTTTGCAACCGCATCCCATAGTCGGCGACGATGGACAGGGGTTCCACGGAGGCCTGATCGCAAGTCATGCCACTTGCGAGCTTGAAAAGAGTTTGACCGGACCTGATGTCTCGTCCTTTTTCCGCTCTTGCAGGAACACGTACGTTCCAGTGAACATCGCGAGGAGACCGAAAAGTGGGATTCGCTTGTGAGTCTCGACGTGACATGCGGTCGTGACCACGCCTCCATGTGCGCTGAAATATAATTCGGTGAAGGCGCCTTCGAGCGTCACTCCGCCTAGTAAGAAGAGGCAGAGGACGGAATCATTGGCGAAAGCCGATCACGGTGCCAAATCTCGAACGCGGCATACGGCAGGACATGTCGAATCAAACGTCGACACGTCAAGTGGTTCTGCGATTGAAGACTCTTCGAACGATCTCACGCTCGACCCCGCTCCTTTGATGGCGCTTGATCCGGCTCATCTAGACATAGCGGAAGCTGGCAGACGTTTAAGCAGCTGCCGCGACGTGTCAAAGGAAGACCTCAGTCTGGAAAGAGTGCTAGTCCTGCTGGACGGGCTCATGAGAACCTCTGACCCTTCGAGAGACGGCAAAGTGGACGATTCGAGTGCGCGCGCGAAAAAGACGGCGCCCAGCTTGGAAACCCTTACCGCACCCGGTCCGATCGAATCCGTCGAGGAAGCGCTCGGTGTCTTGGGATTGAAACAGGACGACGTCACGGGTAGATGGGGCGCTTTGAGGGCCATGTCGGTGACACTCACCTTTGCGCAGGTAAGCCTTTCGGACGCAAGCGTCAGATGGTTCCGACGATCTGAAACGGATTCCATGCAGATCTTTTCTGCCGCCAGTATTTGGAAAATGGTAGATCCTTCTCGCTCTCTACACAAGCCCCCAAATTCTGGGCGCTAAAGACGCACGCGCTTCCTTTCCTGTTGGCGATAGGCAGACTACAGAGCGGGGCGTCTCGAAGCGAAACCTCCGGACTCGCAGCGCAAGGGCTTCATGTTATGCGATGCCGTCGGGATGGGGAACACTCTTGCCGCACTTTCAGTATTCTCTCGGGACATGGGCAGCCGGAACTCACCTCTCCCGACGATGATCCTTTGCCCAGCTGGTTTGGTGATCTCTGTATGGCAGGTAAGATCGGACACGTCTCACGGAGGACAGGTCTCGTTGAAAACCGCTGATGAGTACCCGTCATACTGAAGCAACAAATCCGTCAATGGATGGGTGTTCTCGAGCAATGGACTACTTATGTGGAAAATCTCGAAGACTGGGAAATGTTTCTAGAGAAACGGCGAGCCGTATGTTCATCCCTGTCCGTCTCTGCTGCGCGGCTATCAGCTGATGTGGGCCTTACGTTCACCTGTAGGACCCGTCTGCTTGCCACATCGTCGTGATGAGCAAGTCGACTTTACGAGCCAGTCGGACCGGTCGATCCTGGCTGACCCTGCTGTTCTTGTCACGACTCTTCAGGTTTCGATGCGATCCAGCTCAATACGACTGACACCCTCGATAAACCACAAAAGCTCGCGTTAGGTGATTTCCCCGCCGACAGAGTCATCGTGGACGAATGTGAGCAAGGTGTCCGGCACGACCGCAAACCGGTCTTTTGCTGATCCCGATTGTAGGTCAGAACTTGAGACACACGCGGATTCGACATGGGAAACATATCATCCGTTACTGCGCATTACCCCACGTCAAAGACGTCTTGCTGCTATCTGGTACCATCGCGCCCCAAGACCATGGCGACATCTTTCCGGCTTTGAAGATGGTCGGCGTGAGTGTCTAGACCTGTTGTTCAGACGGCGGCATGCTGGCTGATGGATCCTCATTTGTCTATCAGTACTTGAAGCTGGAGACCATGTATGGGCAATGGGTCAAACAACTCAACAAGCTATCTTCGACCAACGAGAAGGATGAATGGTTGAGAAAGATACTCGCTGACAACACGCTGTACATGTCGAGAACCTTCGACTTTGCGCTCCACGCCTTGAGGGACTTTGTGGTAAATCCCGAGGGAACTCAGAGCGTGAGATGTAATCCTACAGACAGCAAAGACATGCTATGTAAGCCATCTGTTGCGCATGTTCGGAAAACGACACAGGCTGACGGCGTGCTGCTCCCATCCGCGAATCGTAGTGAGATGTTTCCGCCACTAACTGAAACAGGCAATCGAACTGTATGACGTTTTCATTGGCGTGGAACAAAATGTCAGATGGAGCTGACGTCTACCATCGCAGGGAGGAGAAAAACGACCGCAACTTGGACCGACCCATCCTCAACACAGAGGTTCACTCTATCCTGGAAGCGATGCGGGTTAGTCCTCGTGCGGCCTCTCCCCAGAAATTCCGATCTGACCATGAATAGTCGATTTGACAGGTCGCCACGTACTCTATTGACGCGTTGCCGGAATGGTGTAAAGATACCAAATTCGAGCTTGATGAAGACACACAAGCGTGTCTCGAGATGATGAGAGATGAGCAAACCGGTTCCACCATGTTGTCCGCGAAGATTTCTAGATTACTGTGAGTATCTCGATCGCTGCTGCTCGCAGGCAGGGTCCTGATCCAGGCAGTACCACCATCAGTGAAATGATAGAGGGAATCCACGGGAATGAGACATCACAGGATGATAAGATACTGGTTGTCGGTCACGATGAGCGCTTCATCGGACCCCTCGAACGTGCACTCGAGGCGCGCGGTTATCGTCGTTACAGTCACGGTTCGACCCACGCGGCAGAGCTGCTTGTTTACGACAGTAATGCTCGGAATCGGGATGCCAAAAATTTGACTCTCGAGCTCTTGAAAACGCGGCCAAACGTCAAGATCATGCTGGGGCCAGCGAGTCATGTGTGGGAAGGGAAGAACCTACAGGCATGCAACCACTTGTTCATGCTAGACGTACCGTAGGTCTTCTTGATCGATCACTTTGAACGCAAGCCGCAACAGTTGATTTCGATGTCGGTGACAGGCGGACCCGAGGCGCTCGCGCTCAGTTGACAGGCCGGATCAACCGACCTGGGCAGCTCAAGAATGTCACGATAACCGGCCTGCTTACTTTTCTATCACCCGACATCCTGTTCGATAAGCTCGTGAACAACCTCAAGGTAAGCTAGTCTAGGTGGGAGTAGTGTTGGCATGGAGTGAACGCGTTCACCAAACGCCTTGCAAACGTCTCGAACGTCTCCAAAAAATCACTGAACGCCAACGCCAAAATGAACGTCTTAGACGTTCGTGGCGTTGGCGTTCGAACGTCTTAGACGTTTGAGGCGTTTGACGTTTGAACGTGATCAAGTTTCATCGAATATCTATACTAGAATACACTACAATTGTTCTTATTGTCCGTACCGATCAATCGTCGTCGTCGTCCTCGTCGTCAGAGTCGTGGTCGATCACCACCACCGGCTCGATCGGTCGAGACGAGCTAGCCGCAGCGTTCGAGCTCGAGGCTGACCTCGAGCCCGCAGGCCGGGGTACCGGTGTAGACGTTTTAGACGTTTGAACGCCAAACGTCTCGACAAACGCCTTGTCGTTGACGACTCCCCTCTTCACCCAGTCACCAACAAGCATAGACTCTCGTACGGTTGATGGATTCAACCGTGTACGTCTGCTTGAGACGAGTAGGCCTGCCTTGGAGAAGACCCGTTCGACGTCGACGGAGGTGGCTATGTAACGAAGTAAAGAAGTTCGAGACGTTCAGACGTTCAAACGTCTAAGATACGCAACTCACCAGGGGTTCCCAACACATCAAACGCCATCTGCTTCAGCCCATTCAACGACGACTGGTGACTCCACCACAGCAGGGCCTGGCCTCGGAACGGTGCGACCGTGACGTCGGTCGCAGATGCGTTGACGAACGTGTCGAACGCGTCCTCTTGACTCTTAGACGCCTGCTGCGTTCCTTGGGCCAGAACCTCATCGAGCTCGTCGTTGATCTGCGATGTGATAGACAAGCGTTGTGTATATCAGTAAGAAGCAAGCAAACGTCTCGAACGTCAAGAGTAGAGTAGATCGAGAGGGACAGACCATCGCGTTGACAACCACCTCGTTGTCGACCTCAGCCACTCGGTAGTGGTCCTTCCACATCTCCTTCCCGATAAGCAAGGCCTCGCTGATCCACTCGGCAGGCCACTCCTTGCGACGCATGTATGCGACTCGGTAACCAGGATGGAGGACTGATGATATTATAGGCGTCACGAGACGCGCGACCTACGGTGCGCGTCGCCTCGGGGTCTCGTTCGGAGACCCTCTCGGAGACCTTTTAGGGGATGTTCTCGTAGACGTCTAACTAGTACCTTGTAGTAGTTAGACATCCGTTATTACATCGCTATGCCTACCGTTACCTTTCCCCAGTCCCGCGACCTTATTACCCCAAGACCCGGCAGGTCGGCTGCCAGGCCTTATAGAATAACGGATCACCAAAGGACCCCGGCTGGGAACGTGAAAGGGGGTAGTGATGGGATCCCGCTGCACATTGGTGCTAGCGGTAACCCTAGTGGTCCGGAGAGCCACCTCACTCTGGTAGGAGTGTTCTACCCGCAGGGGATTCCTGTGCAGGCAGTGATGATGGTAGATTCGGGGGCCACGGGTATGTTCATGGATCGGACGTTCGCGAGGATCCATAACTTTGATGTGATAGACCTAGAGAACCCTAGGACCGTCACGGTCATCGACGGAAGAGAGATAGTGGGTGGTCAGATCACCCAGAAGGCACATGCTATTGTGCGGACAGGATTTGTTATAGCGGTCACGTGACGCGTCGGACACGCCGTACGCGACTCCCGTATGCGACTCCCGTCGGGGGTACTTTTCGGTGTTGTTGTTTGGATGTAGAACTAGTACCTCTGTAATAGCTCTACATCCGTTATTACATCTAGATGTCTACCCATACCTTGCCTCATTCCTGCGTCCCGTCAGCCTGTCCAGGGGGACCCCCATCGGGGGCCGCTCCCGGGCCTTACAGAATAACGGATCATCAAAGGACCCCGAATGGGGGAGCACGAGGAGGTAGCCGGATCCCCTTGCAGTTGGGTGCAAGCGGAGTACCCAACGGTCCAGATAGCCATCTGACGTTGGTAGGAGTGTTCTACCCGGAAGGAGTGCCGGTCCAAGCACTCATGTTGTTGGATTCGGGAGCGACCGGGATGTTCATGGATCGGACATTCGCGTCGCTACATGGATTCGACGTGACGGACCTCGAGACGCCGCGGGTAGTGACGGTGATCGATGGTCGGGAGATCCAGGGAGGAAGGATCACCCAGAAGGCTCGTACGCTGGTACGTACGGGAGTGCACCTGGAACTGACCGAGTTCCACCTCACCGATTTGAGTGGGTACCCGGTGGTACTAGGTATCCCTTGGCTGCGGAGACACAACCCGCATATCCAATGGGACTCCAACGCGGTGACGTTCGGGGATGTCTGCATCAGCACGGGATGCCTCAAGAGGCCCGAGACGGTGTATGCTCCGGACGAAGTAGAAGTGGAGACACGAGGGATCGACCCGTTCAAGAAGATGAAGGGGTCGATCACGGAGGATTTGGTCGTCGCGCAGATGCAGATGACCCGGGAGGACGACGAGCGGGCGAGGCGCCCGGACCTGTGGGATTGGGACGTCAAACCCACGGACTCGTTCCAGGACGATCTGGATCCTCCTGAGTATATGGAGAAGCTGAGGGACATGGTACCGGAGAAGTATCATGAACATCTTGGAGCGTTCTCCAAGACGAAGGCAGATACACTGCCCCCGACGCGATCGATCGACCACGCGATCGAACTCAAGCCCGGTACGTCGCCGACGTACCAGAAGCTCTACAACCACTCCCAGCGGGAAAGCGAGGAGCTAAAGAAGTGGTTGAAAGAAAATTTGGAGAAGGGGTTCATCAGGCCGTCGAAGTCGCCCTGTTCGAGCCCGGTACTGTTCGTACCGAAGAAAGGCGGCGAGATGCGTATGTGCATCGATTACCGTCGCCTTAACGACATTACGGTGAAGGATAGGACGCCCCTACCCCTCATCTCAGAGACGCTAGACAGGTTGAAGGGCGCGAAGGTCTACACGAAGATGGACCTCCGAGGCGCGTACAACCTGCTACGCGTAAAAGAAGAAGACATTTGGAAGACCGCGTTTACTACACGTTTCGGTCTGTTCGAATGTTTGGTCATGCCGTTCGGCTTGACCAACGCCCCCGCTACCTTTCAGCGGTGGATGAACGAGGTTTTCCAGGACCTTTTGGATGTGTGCGTCGTCGTTTATCTCGACGACATACTTATTTACTCCTCCGACCAGGAGACCCATAACGGTCAGGTCAAGGAGGTTATGAAGAGGCTGCAGGCAAATGGCCTGTATGCGAAGGCGGAGAAGTGTGAGTTCGATACGGTGGCTACCGAATTCTTGGGGTACGATATTGCCCCGACGGGGGTCAGTATGAACCCCTCCAAGGTCAAGTCCGTTTTGGACTGGGCCCCCCCGAAGAACATTCGGGGACTGCAGTCCTTTTTAGGATTTGCAAACTATTATCGGAGGTTCATCCAGAACTACTCCAAGAAGATTCAGGGAATGACGGCCCTGACGAAGAAAGGGGTGAAGTACTCCTGGACGGCAGCCGCTGACGCTGCGTTCCGGGAATTGAAGGAGTCCTTCACCCAGGCGCCTATATTGGCGCACTACAACGAGGAGCGCCAAGTGGTGCTCGAGACCGACGCTTCCTCTGGAGCGATCGGCGCGGTGATGTCCCAGGTAGGGGACGATGGGAAGCTCCACCCGGTAGCGTTCATGTCAAAGAGCCTGACGCCCGCCGAGAGGAACTACGATGTGCACGACAGGGAACTGTTGGCCATCGTCTATTGCAGTCGGATATGGCGACATTATCTCGACAACAAGTACCCCGTTCGGATTCTCACGGATCACAAGAACTTGGAGTATTTCAAGAGGGACAAGGTATTGTCCCAACGGCAGGCGCGATGGTCGCAGCTGTTGAACCAGATCTCCTACACCCTGGAGTACAAGCCGGGAACGGAGAACGGGAAGGCCGACGCGTTGAGTCGTCGGGAAGAGTTGATGGAGGAGACAGAACCGAAGCGAGCGGAGACTCTGCTCCGGCCTGTCGAAGACGCACCCCCTGAAGGGTGTAGTCCGGTTGAACGACTGCCTTTGCGGTTGAATGGCACCATCCCCGCACTGGGCGATTGGATGGTGAAAGCGCTGATACCGGCGGCGCAGGACGACCCGGTGGCGAAAGAGCTCGTAGCGCAGCTCAAGGCGGGGACCTTGGCGAATGAGCGATACAGCTTGAGCCCCACTGGGGTTCTCCTGTACAACGGGTTGGTGTATGTTCCTAACGCGGGGAACATCAAGGTAGAGCTGATGAAGCGCCTACATGACGGGAAGGCCGCCGGCCATTGGGGGCGGGACAAGACCGTGGAGCTAACCAGTAGGGACTTCTACTGGCCTGGGATGGCGAAGTGGATCGGGGAGTACGTCGCTAGCTGCAGCATATGTCAGCGCAACCGGCGACCCCGAATGAAGCCTGTCGGCGAACTAGCGCCGCTGCCGGTACCGGCGGGACCATACGAATCGATCACTTGGGATCACATCACGGACCTGCCCGAGTCTATGGGGTCCAATTCGATCCTGGTGATCGTCGATCGGTTCAGCAAGCGAGCGCACTTCGTCGCTTGTCGAAAGGATAACGACGCCACATTCTTGGCGCGGTTATTCCTTGACCGATGGGTGTGTTTGCATGGGTTCCCGAAGCAGATCATTTCGGATCGAGGTACGTTGTTCACCTCGCGCTTCTGGAAAGATCTGTGCCGCATGGCGAACGTGGAGAATAGTTACTCCACGGCGTTCCACCCGGAGACGGACGGACAGACCGAGCGAAGTAACTCCACCTTGGAGCAGTACTTGCGGTCGTACGTCAACTTCCTCCAGGACGATTGGGCGGAGTTACTCTCCATGGCGGAGTTCGCGTACAACAACGCGAAGCACTCTGCCATCGGGATGTCGCCATTCATGGCGTCCGAGGGAAGGGAACATACCTTCTCCCTGCCAGTGCCCGGCACTAGGGAAGAGGCGGTGGAATCGGCGGGAGAGTACCGAGACCGACTCGACGGGATCTACAAGTCGGTGAAGGAGGCGCTGGAACAGGCGCGGAAAGACATGGCGAAGTACGCAAATCGGAAGCGTACCGCCATCCCTGACGAGGGTTACAACGTAGGGGACCTGGTAATGTTATCTACCAAGAACTTGACGTCGGTGCGCCCCAGCCAGAAGCTCTCGATGAAGACGCTGGGGCCCTTCCGAATCACGGAAGTCATCGGCCAGAGCAAGATGGCGAGGAGGCTGGAACTCCCCGCGCAGTTACGCCGGGTGCATCCCGTCTTCCACGTGTCGTTGCTCATCCCTTATCGGGCCAACGAGCTGGAAGGAAGAGAGGTGGTCGAACCGCCTACCCCCGAAGTCCTCGACAACGGTGACTTGGGGTATGTCGTGTCCGAGATCGTACACTCGAAAGCGTTGCGATCCGGGAGGTCCGGGAAGAAGACCCAGTACCTAGTGCGATTCGAAGGGTACGGGGATGAATCGAACGAGTGGGTTAGCCCCGCCGAATTCGATCACGACGACAAGGTCGTCGCAGCGTTTCACAAGCGCTACCCTCATCTACCGCAGCCTGGTCGACAAGAGTACGCCGACGCTTGATGCGTTCGGAGACCGCATCTAGGGGGGGGATCCTGTTATAGCGGTCACGTGACGCGTCGGACACGCCGTACGCGACTCCCGTATGCGACTCCCGTCGGGGGTACTTTTCGGTGTTGTTGTTTGGATGTAGAACTAGTACCTCTGTAATAGCTCTACATCCGTTATTACATCTAGATGTCTACCCATACCTTGCCTCATTCCTGCGTCCCGTCAGCCTGTCCAGGGGGACCCCCATCGGGGGCCGCTCCCGGGCCTTACAGGATTGCACCAAGAGAAGGCGGAGTTCTTCTTGACGGATTTGTGTGGGTACGCGGCGGTCCTCGGGATTACATGGTTACGACACCATAGCCCACACATCCAGTGGGATACAAATACAGTCACCTTCGCGGACGACTGTTTGAAGAAAGGATGCGTCAAGAAGGTAGAGGTAGTATGCTCCCCCGACGAGGTGGAGATAGAGACGCGGAATATCGATCCGCTGTCGAGAATGAAGGAGCCGATCACGGAGAATCTCGTGGTGGCTCAAATGCAGATGACGAGGGAGGACGAGGAGCGGGCCCGCAGGCCGGACCTGTGGGACTGGGACGTCAAGCCCACCGACTCGATTCAAAACGAACTCGATCCTCCCGAGTACATGGAGAAGTTGCGGGACGTTGTGCCGAAGAAGTACCATGAGTACCTCGGAGCGTTCTCCAAGACAAAGGCAGACTCGCTGCCTCCGAAGCGCTCGATCGATCATGCGATCGAGCTGAAGCCTGGAACAACTCCCACGTATGGGAAGTTGTACAACCATTCGCAGAAGGAGACGGACGCTCTCAAGGCGTGGTTGGCGGAGAACCAGGCGAAAGGGTTTATTCGACCCTCGAAATCCTCGTGTTCGAGTCCGGTACTGTTCGTACCGAAGAAAGGGGGCGAATTGAGGCTGTGTATTGATTACCGCCGCCTCAACGAAATTACCGAGAAGGACAGGACCCCCCTGCCGCTTATCTCGGAGACCTTAGATCGCCTACGGGGATCGAAGGTATATACAAAGATGGACCTGAGGGGAGCGTACAACCTCCTGAGGGTCAAAGAAGAGGATGTTTGGAAGACCGCGTTCACGACACGCTATGGTCTGTTCGAATGTCTCGTCATGCCATTTGGTTTGACAAACGCGCCGGCGACGTTCCAGCGCTGGATGAATCAGGTCTTCCAGGACATGCTAGACGTGTGTGTGGTCGTCTACTTAGACGACATATTGATTTACTCCGCCGATCAGGAGACACACGACGAGCACGTACGGGAAGTGCTGAGGAGGCTACAGGCGAATGGCCTGTACGCAAAAGCAGAGAAGTGTGAGTTCGACACGACGGCGACGGAGTTCTTGGGGTATGATATTGCCCCTACGGGGGTCAGCATGAACCCGTCGAAGGTGAAGTCGGTGTTGGAGTGGGCGGCGCCTCGAAATATTCGAGGCCTGCAGTCGTTCTTGGGGTTCGCGAATTACTATCGCCGGTTCATACAGAACTACTCCAAGAAGATTCAGGGCATGACGGCCTTGACAAAGAAAGGGGTGAAGTACCACTGGCCGGAGTCAGCGGATGCTGCCTTCAAGGAGTTGAAGAAGGCGTTCACCGAGGCGCCCATCCTCGCTCACTACGACGAGGAGCGCCAGGTGGTACTGGAGACGGACGCATCGTCAGGCGCGATGGGAGCAGTGATGTCACAGGTAGGGGACGACGGGAAACTACATCCCGTGGCGTTCATGCCGAAGAGCCTTACGCCGGCTCAACGAAACTACGACGTACACGATCGCGAGCTGCTCGCCATCGTGTACTGCTGCCAGATATGGCGGCATTACCTGGACGGGAAGTTCCCGGTGAGGATCCTTACGGATCACAAGAACCTGGAGTACTTCAAGAAGGACAAGATGTTGTCCCACCGACAAGCGAGATGGTCTCAGTTGCTGAACCAAATCTCGTACACGTTGGAGTACAAGCCGGGGACAGAGAACGGGAAGGCTGACGCGCTCAGCAGGAGAGAGGAGTTGATGGAGGAGACGGAGCCCAAGCAGGCAGAGACCCTGTTGCGCCCCGTTAATGCAGACGCGCTGGTGGTCAGCGCAGCGACGGTACAACCCCCGTTGCGGTTGTGCGGAACGATCCCCGTCATAGGGGATTGGTTCTTGAAAGCGTTGATCCCTGCGGGACAAGAGGATCCGGTCGCGAGAGACCTGATCAAGGGCGTCAGGGAGGGAACCTTGACGAATAGTCGGTACAGTCTGAGCCCGGGAGGCGCGCTCATGTACAACGGGTTGGTGTATGTTCCCGATGCGGGAAGCTTGAAGACGGAGCTCTTGAAGAGGCTCCATGATGGGAAGACCGCCGGACACTACGGGCGGGACAAAACGGAGGACCTGGTGAGTAGAGATTTCTACTGGCCGGGTATGAAGGCGTGGATTAGCCGGTACGTGGCTAGTTGCGACAAGTGCCAGAGGAATCGGAGGCCGAGGGCCAAACCAGTCGGTGAGCTGGCTCCCCTGAAAGCGGAGACGGAACCCTACCAGTCGATCACGTGGGACCATATCACGGACCTACCTGAGTCGAGGGGTTCGAACGCGATCCTGGTGATCGTCGACCGCTTCAGCAAGCGGGCACATTTCGTGCCGTGTCGGAAGGACAACGACGCCAAGGTGTTGGCACAGATGTTTCTGCAGGAGTGGGTACGATTGCACGGGTTTCCCCGGCAGATCATCTCGGACAGGGGAACGCTGTTCACGTCGAGATTTTGGAGGGAGTTCTGTGAGTTGTCCGGTGTCGAGCCTAGTTATTCGACCGCCTTCCATCCCCAGACGGATGGTCAGACGGAGCGCAGTAATTCGACGCTCGAACAGTACCTGCGGACGTACGTCAATTACCAGCAGGACGACTGGACCGATTTGTTGCCCATGGCGGAGTTCGCCTACAACAATTCAAAGCACTCGGCGATCGGCATGTCGCCGTTCATGGCATCGGAAGGGCGGGAGCACGCGGTCGAACTCCCCATGCCTATCGCCAAGGATTCGGCTGTGGAGTCGATACAGGAGTACAGAGAGCGGATGAACAACATCTGGGAGTCTGTTAATGTCGCGCTGAGACAGGCCAGGGAGGATATGGCGAAGTACGCGAATCGGAAGCGTACGGCGGTACCGGATGAGGGGTACAATGTTGGCGACATGGTGATGTTGTCGTCGGCTCACGTCAATACCGTGAGGCCGAACAAGAAGTTGGAGTGGAAGACCTACGGCCCATTCAAGATCACGGAGGTCGTAGGAGAAGGTCGCATGGCGCGACGTTTGGAATTGACACCGGGGATGCGTAGAATCCACCCGGTGTTTCATGTCTCGCTGCTCATCCCGTACAAGCCGAACGAGCTTCCTGGGAGAGCAGTGGACCCACCCCCTGAGCCAGAGGTGCTGGACACCGGGGATTTGGGGTGGGTGGTATCGGAAATCGTACACTCCAAGGAGTTGCGTTCAACGCGCGCCGGGCGTAGGACCCAGTACTACGTGCGCTTCGAGGGGTACGGGGACGAGCACAACGAGTGGGTTAGCCCCTCGGATTTCCACCACAACGACACGCTGGTGCTGGAATTCCATAAGCGACACCCTGAGTTGCCGGTACCAGGCCGCCAAGAGTACGGCGATGCTTGATGCGTTCGGAGCTCGCATCTAGGAGGGGGATCCTATTATAGGCGTCACGAGACGCGCGACCTACGGTGCGCGTCGCCTCGGGGTCTCGTTCGGAGACCCTCTCGGAGACCCTCTCGGAGACCTTTTAGGAGATGTTCTCGTAGACGTCTAACTAGTACCTTGTAGTAGTTAGACATCCGTTATTACATCGCTATGCCTACCGTTACCTTTCCCCAGTCCCGCGACCTTATTACCCCAAGACCCGGCAGGTCGGCTGCCAGGCCTTATAGATGAAGTCCAAGACGTTTGGGTAAGCCAACGCGTCCGAACGTCTCAAACGCCTTGATATACAACACAACTTACGGAGTGCGATGCGGTACAAGACGCTCTCGTCCGTCTTGCTGTAGTACTTGTCAAGTACTGCCTGTCCCCTCTTCACCCCGTACTTGACGGCCTTGTTGATCGAGGGGTGATCCCTGATCTGATCGAACTTGGTCGTAAGGGCGTCCATTACGGGGATGACGCCAGCGATCGAGGTGTAGTCGATGTTGACGTCAGTCGAGGTCGAGAACCTCGTCGTGGCAGCACTGACGATCTATTGCATGTTGTTGGCAAATCACAGGTGAAGATTGACGTAAACGTTCGAGACGTTCAGACGTTCAAACGCCATCAAGAAGCACTTTGTTATAGTATCCGCGGTACGCGTAAGCGGAACGACCGTTCGGAGGGTTTTTCAGAGAACCCCGTCGGGGTCGTCGTACGGAGTATATCTAGAACACCCCCTATGTGTTTACTGTAATGTAGTACCAGTTGTACTACATCCGTTATTACATTCATTACCTTACCCTTACCTTCTAGTCCCGTGTGATACTATTCCAGGCTTGCAGGCAAGCCTAATAGAATAACGGATCTACAAACCTCACCCCGACTAGAAACCCCTACGCGATGAACACTTCCTTCACCCAGTGTTTTCGTCCCGATGGGACCCCCCAAGGAATCCCGCCAGGGATCTCGCCTGTGCTGTCCGAGGATGGACAAAGCCAGCAGGTGGATGGGGAGGGAAGGTTTTTGTGGTTGCAAACGACGGACTCCGGAACGGAAACCACCGCAAACGAATTGCGGGTGTTTGCCAACCAGCAACCTCAAACGCAGGCCACGCCGGCCAACAACATGGGAACGGTCCCCCCACAAGTGGTACCAACCTCTCCTGCGAGCAATCCCGCAGCCACCCCCGCTCCCGTTGCCGCCGCGCCGGACTTGAATGCCCTCTTTCAATTGATGGCCAACATGCAAGTCCAGGTGCTGGAGTTGGCGAGGGCAAGGGAGTCGCGGTCGTCGTCGGACGAGGCCCGGGCCAAACTGTTTAAGTTTGGAACGCCGGACAAGTTCGATGGCAGCAAGAAGGAGAAAGTCCGAGGGTTCCTGGACCAATGCAACCGGGAATTCGAGGTCAAACCGGGCGTCTACGTTACGGACCGCCTGAAGATGATGTACGCGGAGTCGTACATGGAAGGACAGGCCGCCGACTGGGCTCGGGAGTACTCCACGGGTCGAGTGCCGGCTACCTGGGAGCAGTTCGAGCAACTGCTCATCTCCACTTATGGTGGAGGACGAAACATCGCGGCAACCGAGGCCGAATTAGTTCACTTAAGGCAGGGCACCAAGAGCCTCGCGACGTACATCACCGAGTACAACGACCTCTTGGCCCTCCTCCCCAACGTCTGCGAATATTCTCGCCGGATGCTGTTCAGGGCCAACCTGAACCAAGCGTTCAAAGACGCCATCGTCCCTATGCCGGGCCAAGAAACAATGACCTTGGCGGAGTTCCAAATGGAATGCCGCCGGTACGAAGATCAGGCGGATGCCAGAAGGCATATGTCCTCGGGAAACCGCTACAACTCGGGCGGTAACCGACAAGCGAGTAACCACTCCGCTCCCCGTAACCCCGTTGTGGTCAATACCACCGTTGCGACTCCTACCCCCGCCGCCAACGCTTCCACCGCTGCTCCCATGGAACTCGACGCGGGCAGGATGAGGCGGAACGACCCCTGCTACCGGTGTTTCCAACACGGCCATGTGGCCGTCAACTGTCCCAACCAGAGGGTCCCTGCCCCTGCTTGGTTCAAGGGTAGAAACAACGGGCGGATGAACGTCTCTGGTGCCCGGGTGCAGCCCGTCGAGACCGTTCCGGAGGGAGGTTGGGAAGCCGAGCTCGCGAGGCAGAACGGAGAGCAGCCTTTGCTCTGGACCCCGACTGATTAGACGTACGGTTGTGTTGTTATTGGCTCATCATTTGTTGTACCCCCACGGCAGGACCGGCGGGGATGTTTTTATCACCATTCACTTTTTCAAGCACTCGACTTCACCGTCGCTACGAGAGATACACTCACCAAAGTATACGCCATCAAAAGGTAACTGTACAAGAAGTACAATACGAAACATGTCCCTCGCGAGGAGTAAACGCATACTACTGAAGAACACAACCTGAAACAAGTCCCTCGCGAGGAGTAAACGCACAAGTCCCTGGTGAGGAGTAAACACGCAAGTCCCTCGCGAGGAGTAAACGCACAAGTCCCTGGTGAGGAGTGAACACACAAGTCCCTCGCGAGGAGTAAACGCACGCAGAAAGAAGAAGACGAAGTCGGGACTCTATTATGGTATATCGAAAATACAAAAAGAAAAAGGGTCCCGACATAAAACCCCGACGGGGATACAAAACGCGATCAAGTCAAGAATACATCGAAAGGGAAAAGACAAGGCGATTAGTCCATGGCGTCGAAGTCGACGTGAACGGGCTCGATCTCCATCTCGCTGTCTTCCGAGCTCGAGTCCTCGCCCTTCTTGCCGCGGGCCTTGGATTTCCCCTTGTCCTTCCGGCCACGAGTCTTGGGGCCGGGGGTAGGGGTCGACGACCGAGAAGAGTCCGAAGCCTCGGAGTCGGACAAGACCACCAGGACGTCGTCGTCGGCGACGAGGTCTTGGTCCTCGCCGTGGTACGCCGGGCAGCGAGGTTCGCCGTTGACCTCCCCGTGGCCCTCGAACAACAGGGCGCGAGTCGACGTCTTCTCGCCGGAGAACTCCTCGCCGTTGTAGTGGCAGAAGCCGTCGGGACGTTCGGTCCAAAAGTACCGGCGCTTCCACGCCGCCTGCCACGCCGCTCGGTCGTTGTCGACCCTCTCCTCGATGAGTCGGACAGCCGTCCGCTCGACCGCAGTGTTCATTTTGTTCGAGACGAGGGGGAACACCTGAAGAAAAGTACAAAAGGTATTAGAGACGCGTAGTAGGTAAGGGCTAAGAGAATCAAGAGCCCGACTTACCAACAACTTCATGAACCTCTGAACCTCATCCGTCAAGAGCTCGACGACGGAGGCGGGGAGGTTGGGAGTCTTCAAGTACTCCATCGCCGCTTCGAACCGGGTCCGAACGCCGTTGGCCTTGTTGAAGACCACGACGTAGTGAGGGGAGAGGGGGGCGCATCCTCCTTTACCCTCGCGGCAGTTGCCACACGAGGTCCCTTTTCCTTTGGACCGACCGGCAGACGGGATCGGGTGTCGACAGACGTACATGCCCTCGAAGTGCATGACGTCGAGCCAAACGTTGCGTCCTTTGGCGGCGTGCCCGGGGATGAACGCGTCGTTGGTAACCTCGAAGTGCTTCTCGTTACCAAAGCACTTGAGGCAACACCACCTCCACCCTCCACGGAACCCGGACTAAACACAACATACGAGAAATGAGCGAACGAGAACCCCGACGGGGTTACAACTCGGAGAAAGCGAAACATACCATCACCCCATCGAACCCCTGGATGTTCCCGTCCCTCCACATCTTCCGCAACTGCCTCAAGGTGGGCTCGTGGAGCTTGAACACCGGGAGAGGCAGCTGGGCCTCAATAGCGGAATCTCCTACCGAACACACCCCACGTATTAGCATAAAGGACTGCGGGACCGGAGAAGACGACTTACGGGCCTCCCTCGACCACGAGGCGGGGTAGATGAAGCCTCGAGCCGCATCTTGGACCAACTTCGAAGAGTCGGACGGGGTAGGGGGAGCGTAGGGCTTGTCGCCCTTCTTCTTCTCGGGAGTGTTAGGAGTTTTGGGCATGATAGAAAGATAGGAATAGAAGAGGGGAGTTACGTCTAAGGAAGTATGCAGAGAGGTTAGCGAAAGGGGGAGTCTACGACTTACTCCATTTCGACATCGCGAACGCGACCTCTTTATATCATCCCTACGCAACCCCCGCCCGCAGCGAACAAAGAGAACATCGCAATACGACAAGGAACCAAGCTATCGAACAATGAAGGTGCTATGGTTATAGGCGCATGGAGAGAGGATATCGTACATCAACGGCGGTCGACATATGAATATCGACAAGGGCGTTCTTTGTTTACATCCCCCGAACAATAGGTCGGACATGCGCCCATTTGGAAGTCCGCGCGCGCGAACAAAGGAAAGAACAGCGATAGAACACCCCGTCGGGTCTGCAAAGCGGATCCCCCTGTGAAACAGGTAATTGTAGGCAAGCGACGAACGTTTGCCGACGGGCGCGACGAAAGAAGAGAACAAGGACACCAATGTGAAACACGACCGACGTGGCCGATCTGGAATCTCGGCCTAGGGGGGGGATCCTGTTATAGTATCCGCGGTACGCGTAAGCGGAACGACCGTTCGGAGGGTTTTTCAGAGAACCCCGTCGGGGTCGTCGTACGGAGTATATCTAGAACACCCCCTATGTGTTTACTGTAATGTAGTACCAGTTGTACTACATCCGTTATTACATTCATTACCTTACCCTTACCTTCTAGTCCCGTGTGATACTATTCCAGGCTTGCAGGCAAGCCTAATACACTTACCCCGAGCGCCGGTTTCAACGACGTCAGAAGCTCGAAGTCCGGTCCGTCTAGCTTCTCCTCCTTCTTGATCTCGTTCTTGGGGAGGTTGGAGTAGAGGGAACGGCTGTAGTAGAGGTTGTTAGCCTAGCAAACGTCTCGAACGCGTTCGAACGCCTTACATCACGAGCTTCGCGTCCAAGGCGCCCTTGATGCACGACAACGTCGAGTTCCATCGGGTCTTGACGTCGACGGGAACGTTGTAGGCCTTCGACTCGATCTTCCCGTTCTCGATCAAGTCGACACAGACTGCGTCCCAAACTCATCGGTAAGCCGAACGATGTTTGAGACGTTTCGCCAGGAGACGGAGCTAAAAACGTTCGAACGTGTAAGCCGTTTGAACGTCTCAAACGTCTGGGATACTTCGATCTCACTAACCTTGAATAAGGCGTCTCGGGCCTTCTCCTGCTGACCGACGACCTGCTTGACGTCTTTGACGACTTGCGTCTGACCCTCTTGGGTCTCCGGGACGAGGGGGACGAGGGGGACGTCTAGAGAGTCAAGAACCTCTTGATCGTCTTCCAAGTCTTCGACATCGGGAACGATGTTCCCGTCCTCGTCGAACGGTTCCTCCGGGTAGACGTCTTCGTCGTCGTCGGCCTTCTCTTCCACCTCCTCCTCTTCATCCCACTTGAGTCCGGTAGCCCCTTCTATGATAGCCTGTAGTAGCATATTTGAGGAAGATCAGTAGACGTTTAGACGTTTAGACGTTTGAACGTCTCGAACGCGTTCAAACTTACCCCCGAAATCAAGTTCAAGACATGAGCGAAACATCGGACTCGACCCTTGTCCGAGTAGAATCGCTTCCACTCCTGCTCCCCCACGGCCTCGATCATCGAGTCGTTGACACTGGCGTTGTCGCAGACGATCGAGAGCACCCGGTCTCGAATTCCCCAAGTCTTGACGCACTCGATGAGGTGGTCGCCAAGGTAGAGTCCGGTATGACGTCCGGGCGCTCTGAACGCGTTCGAGACGTTTAGACGTTTAAACGTCAGTTGAAATCAAGCCGATATACAACACCACAGACTCACGCAATGAAGTCGAGCAGTATCGACTGAGGACGCACATCACCGGCGCCCTCTACTTCCGTCCAATGAGCTGTAACACCCATGAACGCATTCCCACCCCGATCGGTCCAACAGTCGGTAGCGAGGTGAAACACACCCTGATGGTGGTGTAGGATCCCTCGCAGGACCTTCTCGTTGATCTCAAAGACCTTGCTGAGGTCTTGAGCGACTTGACGTCGGTTGGGGAGAACCTTCTTCATCGCCGGGAAGGATGCGGTAAACATGTCCGAAAACTGAAGGCGTTTGAGACGTTTAGACGTTCGAACGTCAGTATAAGATTCGGATTTACGGAAGGCAATCAACTCACCCCGGGCTGTTCGACGACGGAGAAGGAGTGGTTGTTTTGAGCGATCCAGCATACGATCGCATGTCGAGTCTCGGCCTCTCGAGGCTCGACTGTTGGTGCTGGACCGAACAAGGTAGTTTGACGGAGACCACCTAACGTGTGCTTCTGCGGACACGTCTTCGGGTGGTCTGCCAGGCTACTACCAGTCCCTGCGGACTTCGCAGACTTAATCTTTTTATAATTGAGGCAATGGCTGAACAAGGATAGAAGTTTGTGTAAGTCAAGAGGTTCAAGAAGTTCACGTTCAAACGTCTCAAACGTCTTGATCGAAGAATGATAAAACAACTTACCGACAACGCCAGAACCACCAATGATGCTGACCATCCTTACCGTCAGCCTTCTTCTCCGCATCCGTAGCCAATCGAGGTCGCTCGTAGTTGGCCCGGACGGTGCTGGCTGCACCGTTATCGATGAACAACCCGCACCAAGCGTCGAGATAGGCCTGGTGAGCGGCCTGCGAGGCGTCGTCGGCAGGACGACGTTCTTTAAGCTTAGGAGCTACGTGTAGTAGCGTAGAAGAGAAGTAGAAGAGAAGTAATCAAAGAGAAGTAAGCGTATGTTTGAAAAGTTAAAAGACGTTCAGACGTTCAGACGTTCGAACGTCTCAAACGCTTACCATTAGTCCCCTTAAGCGTACTCTTACGAGTCGATAGAACCTTAGGGTTCTTCTTCGACTTCTTACTTGGTGTTACTGTTGTTATAAGTGTATAAGAAGACGTTTACGACGTTTGAACTTCATCTCGAAGCACTTACCCTGCGTATCAGGTACCTCCTCGACCAACTCATCGTCATCGGACTCGACCTCGTTCCGTCGACGTTTATTCCCCTTCGTTCGCCATGTCGGAGACCCGTCAGCCTTCTTGGGGGGCTCGTAGGCGTCTTCGCTAGCGTCGGAGAGGGGGGAGGTGTCGTCTCGACGTCGACGTTCTTGTTCGGAAGTTTCACCTTCCGCGTCGACGTTCTCGGCGTCGCTAGCCGGTTTCTCTTGCTCCACGGGCCTCGCTTTAAGCGTGAGCTTGATCCGTGGGGTACGTGGGCTCGACATGCTATGTTTGAGACATTCTAGAACGTTTAACGATGAAACATAGTCGTCGTCTATCGATAAAGTAGATATTGACGATATTCGACTCGACTTCTCGACGTAGGGGGAACGCGCGTCAAAAAAAGTGCTTTCTCACGCGTTTTTTTGCCGTTTTTCGAGACGTATCTTTGCGTGTTTCATGTTACTGAACAGTTATTACAGTAAGATTATAGTAGACGTCTGTAAACTATAGTACGGTCTGGCTGGTGTATCGTAAGGCGTTTGGTGGAGACGTTGGCGTTCAAACGTCTTCACGACTGCCAGAGCAAACGCCAACGCCAAAATGAACGTCTGAGACGTTTGAGGCGTTGGCGTTTGAACGTCTCAGACGTTCGAGACGTTGAAAATAAGGCGTTTGGCGTTGGCGTTCGAGACGTTCGGCCGAACGCGTGCCAACACTAGTTGAGACAGTACCTTGTCCCTCTTGAAGTACTCCAGGTTCTTGTGATCCGTCAGGATCCGAACGGGGTACCTGTTGTCGAGATAATGTCGCCATATCCGACTGCAATAAACGATGGCCAACAGTTCCCTGTCGTGCACATCGTAGTTCCTCTCGGCGGGCGTCAGACTCTTCGACATGAACGCTACCAGGTGGAGCTTCCCATCGTCCCCTACCTGGGACATCACCGCGCCGATCGCCCCAGAGGAAGCGTCGGTCTCGAGCACCACCTGGCGCTCCTCATTGTAGTGCGCCAATATAGGCGCCTGGGTGAAGGACTCCTTCAATTCCCGGAACGCAGCGTCAGCGGCTGCCGTCCAGGAGTACTTCACCCCTTTCTTCGTCAGGGCCGTCATTCCCTGAATCTTCTTGGAGTAGTTCTGAATGAACCTTCGATAGTAGTTTGCAAATCCTAAGAAGGACTGCAGTTCCCGAATGTTCTTCGGGGGAGCCCAGTCCAGAACGGACTTGACCTTGGAGGGGTTCATACTGACCCCCGTCGGGGCGATATCGTACCCCAAGAATTCGGTAGCCACCGTATCGAACTCACACTTCTCCGCTTTCGCATACAGGCCATTCGCCTGCAGCCTCTTCATAACCTCCTTGACCTGACCGTCGTGGGTCTCCTGGTCGGAGGAGTAAATAAGTATGTCGTCGAGGTAAACGACGACGCACACATCCAAAAGGTCTTGGAAGACCTCGTTCATCCACCGCTGAAAGGTAGCGGGGGCGTTGGTCAGGCCGAACGGCATGACCAAACATTCGAACAGACCGAAACGTGTAGTAAACGCGGTCTTCCAAATGTCTTCTTCTTTTACGCGTAGCAGGTTGTACGCGCCTCGGAGGTCCATCTTTGTGTAGACCTTCGCGCCCTTCAACCTGTCTAGCGTCTCTGAGATGAGGGGTAGGGGCGTCCTATCCTTCACCGTAATGTCGTTAAGGCGACGGTAATCGATGCACATACGCATCTCGCCGCCTTTCTTCGGTACAAACAGTACCGGGCTCGAACAGGGCGACTTCGACGGCCTGATGAACCCCTTCTCCAGATTCTCCTTCAACCACTTCTTTAGCTCCTCACTCTCCCGCTGGGAGTGGTTGTAGAGCTTCTGATACGTCGGCGACGTACCGGGTTTGAGTTCGATCGCGTGGTCGATCGATCGCTTCGGGGGCAGTGTATCTGCCTTCGTCTTGGAGAACGCTCCAAGATGTTCATGGTACTTCTCCGGTACCATGTCCCTCAGCTTCTCCATATACTCGGGAGGGTCCAGGTCATCCTGGAACGAGTCTGTAGGTTTGACGTCCCAATCCCACAGGTCCGGGCGCCTCGCCCGCTCGTCGTCCTCCCGGGTCGTCTGCATTTGTGCGACGACCAAATCCTCCGTGATAGACCCCTTCATCTTCTTGAACGGGTCGATCCCTCGTGTCTCCACCTCTACTTCGTCCGGAGCATACACCGTCTCGGGCCTCTTGAGACATCCCGTGCTGATGCAGACATCCCCGAACGTCACCGCGTTGGAGTCCCATTGGATATGCGGATTGTGTCTCCGCAGCCAAGGGATGCCTAGTACGACCGGGTATCCACTCAAATCGGTGAGGTGGAACTCGGTCAGTTCCAGGTGCACTCCCGTACGTACCAACGTACAAGCCTTCTGGGTGATCCTTCCTCCCTGGATCTCCCGACCATCGATCACCGTCACTACCCGCGGCGTCTCAAGATCCGTCACGTCGAATCCATGTAGCGACGCAAATGTCCGATCCATGAACATCCCGGTCGCTCCCGAATCCAACAACATGAGTGCTTGGACCGGCACTCCTTCCGGGTAGAACACTCCTACCAACGTCAGGTGGCTATCTGGGCCGTTGGGTATTCCGCTTGCACCCAACTGCAAGGGGATCCGGCTACCTCCCTGTACTCCCCCATTCGGGATCCTTTGGTGATCCGTTATTCTGTAAGGCCCGGGAGCGACCCCCGATGGGGGTCCCCCTGGACAGGCTGACGGGACGCAGGAATGAGGCAAGGTACGAGTAGACATCTAAATGTAATAACGGATGTAGGGCTATTACAGAGGTACTAGTTCTACATCCAAACAACAACACCGAAAAGTACCCCCGACGGGAGTCGCATACGGGAGTCGCGTACGGCGCGTCCGACGCGTCACGTGACCGCTATAACAGTACCTTGCTGAGCTAACGCACGACCCGACCCGTTCCAAATAGATAAGGGAAAGGGCCGAGCCAAACGTTACGACGTCAAGATCGCCGATGAACCTCCCCAGATCATTCCGAACCCTCACAATTTCATGGACCGTGACGACTACAAACACAACGAGTTGATCTACCACCAAGATGGTGATCGTTTGCTCAACGACGTTTTTCATCGAATCGCCGGACCTTCTCGCTTTGCCGAAGCGTACATCGAGTCGGTCGATAGTCAGGATCATGAGCGTTCGTTGGACGAGGTCATGCATCAGATGATCGAACATGCCAAGTTCATGTCGTTGCAAGGAGATGCCGCGAGCCTCTCCAACATGGACTTCACGTCGATCGTGGACGACAACCGGGATGTTCAGCATTGCGACTTTACCAAAGAATACGTTGACACCTTGTTATTCAACCCGTCGCCTGGTTCAGTCAAGGACACGCACGTCACTTGCATGGCAAATGATGCGGCCGAACCGCTCTGGCTCCTCGATCCAGCTCATCAGGATGCGACGCGACCGTCAAACATTCCGGGACAGTATTCCGACGATAGCGTCTCCGTCACCATCAACCATCAACGCTATGCTCGCCAGCCAGAATTCGAGCCGAGGAGGCGGTTCGCTGTTGATTCGGTCGCAGCTTGCAATTTTAAAGCTTGAGACGATTCTGCCTCGAGCCGGTATCCGGCCAGAGACCGATGATAGGCTATTGGGAGGAAGTCCTCCCTCCACAATCTTTTGGGGAGACCGCATCCCCACTGGTGATACGAGTCTCGTCGTCATACATTGTCCAAGAAATCGGCGCAACTGTGATGTTTGGGATATGATCGTCATGGCAAGATTGGATCAGCTTCGGGATTGAGATGAGTCGGTGCGCCAGGATTTGGATGATAGATGGATCGATATACGTTGACTACTCCAAGGCATCTCATTGAATTGTTGAAAGATTGAGAAGACATGCGTCGGTCAATAGGCTTGTACACTAGGAGTTTCATGACCAGCTACGTTTCGGGTGACCTGTGAGAAACTTTCGATGACATTGCCTCGTCCACGTTTGGCCTCCTCTCGAGTATGGATATCGATGGCCTTCGATAGCGGTTCTCGAGTCAGTATCAAGCGGAAGGTAAGACAGATGATGATGATGATGATGATGATGATGATGATGGACTAGCTAGGTCCATGATGCGAGAGGGAGTCGTCTGGAAGCTGGACGTCGGCAAAAGGGCGACGCGTATATTGCATTCAACAAAGCTCTCTGGACGCTCGGCTGTGTAATGGAAGTGGTAGGATATGGATTTAGGACGTATTCACACAAGAATCCATTCTATGTCAACGGTCAGTACCGGCTCGCGCATTTTCCCAGAATTATATAGGGCTAACTGAATAGACGCCCAGCGTTTATCAGGGCGGTGCAGACAAAAGTCGAGACGAGTGTGGCAGCGATCTGCATGCAGAATGGTTGATCTTTGCGTAATGCGCTAATTTGAGATCTTTGGAGAATTTCAAAGCATGGCTGGTTGTTATATAGCGGAACTGAAATTCGTTCAAGGCAGATGAATGAGAGAGCTATTCAATCATGCTGAACGATTCACTCACCGACTTGAAGTAATTCATCGCGAGGGCGTTACCGGCGACCCAGGCTCCACCAATGAATTCCGCAATGACGTTGAGGGTCGTCTATCGGGCATTACTTATCTGTGTGAGCAGCTCATCTGATTTCGAAAGTCCAGAACAACGTATTCTGTCTACTTGTGAAAGGTCCTTCTGTGCGTCGCCAGAATGACCAGGATGATGGCCGCGATGATGGCCGCGCATGGCCAAGTCGACCCGCGTGCGTGGCCACGATCGAGTCCGAGCGCGGCCAGGACGACCCATGCGTGGCCAGGATCGAGGGTCCTTGATGTAGCCATGCTTGCATGTCGACGACCATCGCAATCGACGACATTGAGCCCCTAATCAATCACAACATGGACGAATCATCGGTCGTTGCCTGCAATCACTGCGGACATCAGGTCCTGCCTCTGGATGACGAACCGGATGATCGTTGGAGCCAGACGCCGTTGTGCGACGCTTGCCAGTGTAACAAACAAAGCCGCAGGATCACCATCGATGGGAAGCGACATCGCTTCCGCTGCAAGGACTTGGCTACCCACCAGGAAGAACGTCGATGCTCTCGCTGCCTGGCTACGCGTCGGCCAAACAAGCGGCAAAAGATCGGCAAACAACAGCAGGACTCGGCCGAGCTCACTGCCGTTCATCTGGCTCCTATGCCGGGAGGTCGATCACGACTAGAAGTACCCCTGAAGCATCCTTCGGGGTTGGGATCGACCTTCGATCTAGTCCTTCGTCACATCCTTCGCCTCTCTCCGGCCGAACCATCGGACGACCAGGTCATGGTGGCCGTTGTCAAATCCATCGACAAAAACAGGGACGAGCTAGCTGAACTCTACAGACGGATCACCACGTCGACAGGCTGTCTATATGTGAAACAAGCGACAGTTCAGGGTGCTAGCGACGATCTTGACGAGGTCGTAGATAAGTATCTTGAAGGAATAAACGACGATGACGATCTTGATTGTTACGGCAAGTACACGGCCTTGTCCTTCTTGCTGTTTACCCCCCCGGCTGATCTGCCCCAAGTCTACACTCACGTCTAGTCACGGATAAACACTCTCTCGGCGTTTGGAAAAGGCCTAGCGATGACGAAGACGAAGACGACGCCTCTCTCGATGAATGGGAGAAACCCGGAGAGACTCGGCCCATCCCCTTTGGCGAGCTGATGCGAGCGTGTCGACACACCTTGCCTTCTTCGACCACCTACATCAGCCTCAACTGTCTACAGCTTCCCGAGTCGCCTCGACCGGATTCCTTTGGTTCAGCATGGCAGATGAATCACGGGGTCGCGGCCAAGGATCACGTCTTGAAGTCGGCAAAGAGCCCCCAAATGCGTCCGCTCGAGGAGCTCTTTGCGGAGAGAGAAGGCTGGTACCTCCTGACGTCTCCCTTCGCGATCACAGAGGTCCACGCAGATCCTCCGGGCTGGCTGACCTATGTCGAGTG
Source organism: Filobasidium floriforme (assembly GCF_021052385.1). Taxonomy (NCBI): domain Eukaryota; kingdom Fungi; phylum Basidiomycota; class Tremellomycetes; order Filobasidiales; family Filobasidiaceae; genus Filobasidium; species Filobasidium floriforme. Next base: position 407,160 of record NW_025763639.1, read on the forward strand.
CATCTCGGGATACAAGGTCTGGACAACCTATCCCGAAGCCCGACCCATAGCAGAGCTAGAATCAGCAACGCATCTCTGCCTTCAACGGGGGACATCGATGTGAGTTTGCAAGAATCGATTGATGCCACGCCTGCTTCACTAAAGCTGGACTCGTCTTTCGTCTGACTCCTAGTCTGATGCTGCCCAACACCGCCCACTCTGTCTATACGGCAGAGTCAACATTGTGCCGCGGATTTCACTTTATAAACTATCGCGCTCTCGGTTCAATCGACGTCAGTTTGCGGGCATCCTCGGAAGGGTCAGATCCCATCATCAAGGTCTACCTAGGGTGTATGATGATCGCTCTGGCGTCGTACCAGTTCCGACAAGACCTTGGAATCGCTGATCTTTGCCACTCAGATCGACAGCTGTCTGCACACGCTTACCAACAGGCCAGAGCCCAAGGGCGTCCGTGTCGCAAGGGAAGACAAGGTCGTCAAGGTGATGGCAAAGATGACAGGCACGATCGACCTGGCACGTCGAGCGTTGTACACCTGGCAAGGTGTAGGCGAATTGGGTGGATGGCGTGCTGGTCGATGAGAGCTTTCGGGGTTGGTCATCAATGTCGTCGCCTTGGAACACGGGTTATCGTCGTCCCACATCTACAGACCCTCTCGCCCGTGACACCCACGCCTTCATCCTTGCCCCATGACACCTCTTGTCCACAACCTCGCCTACGGAACATCCCGTCTACAACATCCAGAACAAACCTCTCGTCCATATCACCTCGTCGCTCGCCACGATCTCGCCTACGATCTATAAACCGGAATCCTCGTCCGGCATCAAGATTTAGGTGTTGTCTACCTATTTATTTTTTTACGCCCACGTCATTTGTTGTCCATCGACATCTCGACTTGTCTTTTTTTACTAGCGACACGGATGCATATGCGGATGTATTCATGGACAGTCCTGAAGTACCACGACACGGCAAGGCAGAGCGATACGAAACACAATGCAAGCACATCAAATATAAGAAGGCAAGACAAGGAGCCAGCTGCGCGTTTCTGAGCCGAGTACAATGCTTGTATTGCAGGCGCTAGCGGCGAGCTCCATGATCGGTCAGCCCCGAATTGCCGTAACCGCCTGTTCTTACGTAAGCTTTGCCGTCGGCGATCTCTGATCCTCTCCCCTGGACTCGCATCGGTCGACCGTCTCCTGGCATCATCCTTCTCAACAAAGTTATTACTTTGCTCACTTTCCCTGGCGTACGAGAAGAGAAGCACAGCCTACAATGGAGAGTCCGACTTGTCTGCTGCTGCTGCTGCTTTGTGACACGGTCAGTTAACGATTTACCGCTATACAAATCAAGGGTTACTGTCTTCTTGCTCTATTGCTTCTCTCGTCTCATCGGAACGACAACTTTCCATGTCAACAGCTCATACTTACCACGATACACTTACAAAGTATAATCTATCGCTCACCCTTTTTCGATCAGACTTAAAATGTACCAGCGCATTCCTGTCGTGACTGGATAACGGGATGAACAATGAGTACCTCCGCTGTCGCTCTTGTTTGGCTTTCGTTTGTGAGCAGTAGACGGACGGCACTACGATGTGGCTGTCTTACTCGCCAGAACCCTCAGCCATCAATAAAAAGCAGATACAAGAAGGTCAGGAGAGTCAGCTCATGTCTTTGCTTTGTGACGTCGCTAGCTAACTCTTGCCCTCTATCCGTGTTATCGGGCTCTGGGAGCCGTCGGAGTATGGACCGGGACGATCAGATCATACAATTCCGGGTGAGCCTCCAGCCAGGTTTCCGTGAACATCCATCGCTAAGGAGATTCTTCTAGGTAACCAGGCTCTGGAAAGTAGGGGCAGGCATTCGGAACGGCTCAGCCGGCAGGAGGCTCGTGTGAGACTGGATTTGGATAGGCAGCCAAACCTTAGTCGGTGAGCTTCTGGCAGGGTCGATGCAATCTCTCAGCGGTCACTTACCGTTGTTGTTGCTGACGGCTGGTGCCTTGCTCTTATAGATCCGATTGAACGCCTCGATATGTGTAAGGCCCGGGAGCGACCCCCGACGGGGGTCCCCCTGGGCAGGCTGACGGGACGCAGGAATGAGGCAAGGTATGGGTAGACATCTAAATGTAATAACGGATGTAGAGCTATTACAGAGGTACTAGTTCTACATCAAAACAATAATACCGAAAAGTACCCCCGGCGGGAGTCGCGTACGGCGCGTCCGACGCGTCACGTGACCGCTATAACAGCATCCGGAAGCAGATTAGAATCCGGGCGATCATGATCGCCCTCCAGTGCCCGTGCAGATCTTGTTTTGTCATGGAACGGAATAATCAATGTCACGCTCAAAGGGTGGGCTACTCTGCGGCGGTGGGGTCTGTCAAGCCCTTGACTCGGTTCTTTTACGCCCTCGACTCGGCTCTTCCACGCTCGTTCTCCAAGCTCTCCAGCTGGAGCTGCAGGTCCCTCCGTTCCAGAGCTTCAAATATCTGCTCTTTCCAATCGTTACACTGCTTCCAGGCGTTGTCGAGGTGCGGGAGCTGAGGCACTGCGGATCTAAGGCCGACGAGAGGGCGGAACAGCTTCACGAAGTTCAGATCTGGGAAATGTGGACAGATTAACCTCTCGTGACTGAGATTCATAAAGGGGGATGTCACGCACCAGTTCGTTGCCTTCCCAAAGATATCCAAAACGAAAGATACCGTGCATTCAGGGAGGCGTCGCACTCTTCAACTCTGGCGATCCCACCCCAATCCCTGGATGTCCAATGAGCCCCAGCGGCCGCACAGAAGACCGACTGATGCATGGGCTTGCGTAAAAGCAAGGTTGCCGCCGTGAGATGGAAGAGGATGGCGCTCCGATTGGGCGGGATCAGAACGCTATTACCTGCTTCCAAGATATGTTGCGACCAGCCAGTCGAGGTCTGGATGGCGAGCAATACCTTTCTGTGTATAGCAGTGTAAAGGTACGCCTCTGTTGCAGGTAGACGTTCCAAGCTGCCCTTCTGGGCGAGGGAGTATTTGGCGTCATGGGGATTGTAGATTCTGTCGGTGATGTACTTGGCCCATTCCGATGTACTGTTATGGCATCCGCGGTACGCGTACCAAACACCCGCGTCGGGTAGTTTTACAGGGACCTCCGATGGGAGTTCCGTATGGAGTATATCTAGAACACCCCCTATGTGTTTACTGTAATGTAGTACCAGTTGTACTACATCCGTTATTACATTCATTACCTTACCCTTACCTTCTAGTCCCGTGTGATACTATTTCAGGCTTGCAGGCAAGCCTAATAGAATAACGGATCTACAAACTTCACCCCGACTAGAACTCCCTACGCGATGAACACTTCGTTCACTCAGTGTTTTCGTCCCGATGGGACCCCCCAAGGAATCCCGCCAGGGATCTCGCCTGTGCTGTCCGAGGATGGACAAAGCCAGCAGGTAGATGGGGAGGGAAGGTTCTTGTGGTTGCAAACGACGGACTCCGGAACGGAGACCACCGCAAACGAGTTGCGGGTGTTTGCCAATCAGCAACCTCCAACGCAGGCCACGCCGGCCAACAACATGGGAACGGTCCCCCCACAAGTGGTACCAACTTCTCCTGCGGGCAACCCCGCAGCCACCCTGGCTCCCGCCACCGCCACGCCGGACTTGAATGGCCTCTTTCAATTGATGGCCAACATGCAAGCCCAGGTGCTGGAGTTGGCGAGGGCAAGAGAGTCGCGGTCGTCCTCAGACGAGGCCCGGGCCAAACTGTTTAAGTTTGGAACGCCGGACAAGTTCGATGGCAGCAAGAAGGAGAAGGTCCGAGGATTCCTGGACCAATGCAACCGGGAATTCGAGGTCAAACCGGGCGTCTACGTTACCGACCGCCTGAAGATGATGTACGCGGAGTCGTACATGGAAGGACAGGCCGCCGACTGGGCTCGGGAGTACTCCACGGGCCGAGTGCCGGCTACCTGGGAGCAGTTCGAACAACTGCTCATCTCCACTTATGGTGGAGGACGAAACATCGCCGCGACCGAAAAAGAACTTTATCACCTGAGGCAGGGCACCAAGAGCCTCGCGACGTACATCACCGAGTACAACGACCTCTTGGCCCTCCTCCCCAATGTCTGCGAATACGTTCGCCGGACGCTGTTCAGGTCCAACCTGAACCAAGCGTTCCAAGACGCTATCGTCCCTATGCCGGGCCAAGAAACAATGACCTTGGCGGAATTCCAAATGGAATGCCGCCGGTACGAAGATCAGGCGGATGTCAGGAGGCATGCGTCCTCGGGAAACCGCTACCACGGCGGTAACCGACAAGCGAGCAACCACTCCGCTCCTCGTAACCCCGTTGTGGTCAATACCACTGTTGCGACTCCTACTCCCGCCGCCAACGCTTCCACCGCTGCTCCCATGGAACTCGACGCGGGCAGGATGAGGCGGAACGACCCCTGCTACCGGTGTTTCCAACACGGCCATGTGGCCGTCAACTGCCCCAACCAGAGGGTCCCTGCCCCTGCTTGGTTCAAGGGTAGGAACAACAGCCAGACGAACGTCTCTGGTGCCCGAGTGCAGCCCGTCGAGACCGTCCCGGAGGGAGGTTGGGAGGCCGAGCTCGCTAGGCAGAACGGAGAGCAGCCTTTGCTCTGGACCCCGACTGATTAGACGTACGGTTGTGTTGTTATTGGCTCATCATTTGTTGTACCCCCACGGCAGGACCGGCGGGGATGTTTTTATCACCATTCACTTTTGCAAGCACTCGACTTCACCGTCGCTACGAGAGATACACTCACCAAAGTATACGCCATCAAAAGGTAACTGTACAAGAAGTACAATACGAAACATGTCCCTCGCGAGGAGTAAACGCATACTACTGAAGAACACAACCTGAAACAAGTCCCTCGCGAGGAGTAAACGCACAAGTCCCTGGCGAGGAGTAAAACGCACAAGTCCCTCGCGAGGAGTAAACGCACATAGAGAGAAGAAGATGAAGTCGGGACTCTATTATGGTATATCAGAAATACAAGAGAAAAAGAGATCCCGACGTAAAACAATCCGGAGAATACAAACACGACAAAACTCCAAAAGACCCGGAAACCCCTCACTCGTCGTCGTCCGAGACATCGACAACCTTCTTCTCCTTCTTCTTCTTCTTCTGCTTCTTATCGGAAGCGGGATTGGGAGTCGGGGAGGGAGGGGGAGAGGGGGTGGGGGTGCGGAGAACGTCGTCGTCGTACGCAGCGCCCGCCGGACCTTCCGTGGGCGCCGCGGGGATGGGCTCCCCGATGTCCTCGCCGTGGCCCTGGAAGAGGAACTGCCGGTAAGGTTCCTTTTGAGGCCACTCGTCGGCCTCGGGGATGGTGACGCTCCCATCGGCGTTGCGGGCGGCGTCGGGGTGGCTCTTGGCCCACTCCTCGTTGTGCTTCTGGATCTCCGCGTCCCGGTACGTTTGCCAGGCGGGGATGAACCGGTTCTCCACCAAGCAATCGGTCTTGTTGGAGAGTAAGGGGAGGACCTACGCAAGGTACAAACATCAGTTCCGAGAAGTACCTGCGTCGGGGATCCAAACCGGAACAACAACTTACCATGCGATTCATGAGCCGCTGCAACTCGTCCCCAACGGCGATGGCGACCTCGTGAGGGACGTTGGGGATGGTCAGGACCTCGCACGCTGCCTCGTACCGGGTAACGACCCCGTGGTCCTTGTCGAAAACCGTCATGTAGGCGGACGGCAAAGGGGCGCACTTGAACTTGGTCCCGCGACAACAGTAGCAGGAGCTCCCGCCGCTGGTGGATTTCCCGGCCTCCGGGACGGGGTGGCGGCAGACGAACATGCCGTTGAACTCCATGACGTTGTACCACCCCTTACCGTCCTTGTCGGTGTACCCGGGGACGTCGTTTTCGGCGGAGAGGTGGAAGCGGTCCTCATAACCGAAGCAGTTAAGACAACACCACTTCCAACCACCACGGAAGTTGGCCTGCGTACGCACAATCGGAGTCGATAAACCGTGTTCCCGATGGAGGGAATAGAAAAGAGAAAAAGAACATACCATCATTATAAGGTTTGCCAGCAAACCTGAATAGTAACACACGGGACTAGAAGGTACGGGTAGGGTAATGACTGTAATAACGGATGTCTAACTACTACAAGGTGCTAGTTAGACATCTTCGAACACATCTCCTAATAGGTCTCCGAGAGAGTCTCCGAGAGAGTCTCCGAACGGACCTCCGTACGAGGTGAAAACCTACATCCCGCGTGTGTACGACATGTGTACCGCGGATGCCTATAATAGGATCCCCCCCTTAGGGCGAGATTCCAGATTGCCCAAAGTAGCCGAGTAGTCCGAGGCTAGAGTAGACGTTTCATCTTGAAGTTCTTTGTTCCCTCGAAACGTCCAGTGTCTGTACCCCCGCGACTCTCCTCGTGCCTCCGCTCTATTGTCCCCGAGGAGATCGTCTAGAACCTTCGATTTGTACGTCTAGGTACACTGGTTCTCTCTGAAACACTGCTCGGCGCCCGTGGGTGCTGCAATGAAGAACCTATTGTCTATCGGTGTCGTCGACCCGTCTGAAACGCCTAGCCGACGACGATGACGCGTCGCGCGTCTATCTTCTATTGTCTTCCCCGCGGACATTGCAACATGGTCCTGTCCGCGGTATTGTTCGTTGATGTAAACAAAGGTGATGTCGTATGTATCGACGTCCTTTCTAACCGATATCGCTGTATTCTCTTTGTCGTGTTCGAAGTAACGACTTCTTGCTTTGTCCTAGTAGCTGCTACCTAGGTCTCTTTTGTCTTGTTCTCGAAATGTGAAAGGTATAAGACCCCCGAGGGGGTTTGTCGACTTGATGTTTTTCGACGTACGTATCCTCTCTCCTTTAGCAAACCTATAGCTTACTATCTCCCGTATCTTTCCTTCCTTCCTTTCGTACCATGCCTCCTTCCGCTCCCCCTACTCCCTCGAAAGCTCGCAAGCGCAAGGCCGCCACGGACTGGGTCAACGACGCCGTGTATGGCTACATACGCGGTAACAACTGGGAGGGCTTCGAGGTCAACGAAGTCAACGCCTTACAGAAGGCGAAAGAACGATTCCGAGGAACCGTCCCGCCGGAGGTAATCTCCGCTTGGATGAGAGGGGATGTGGATGGCGTGAATGGGTTGCTGGTAAGCCTTTGATATTCTTTTGTTTTTGTGTCTCCGATAGGGTCTCCGAGAGGGTCTCCGACTGACCCTCCTTTGATATCTGATTTTTGATCTTCAGGCCCAATTCTCCGGTGGTTGGCAATGGTGTTGCCAACGTTGCTTCGACGGTGGCAAGTTCAAGAGCGTCACTCCCGCCGACTTTGTGACGTACAACCCGGAAGACGGCACGTGGTGGGACGTGATCAGCGTCGAGGGTCTCTTTTTCTGCCGCCATCTTATCCACCCGCCGCACACCGCCGGCAACGTCACCAGGTCCTGCGGTCGGTGCGCCCCGAAGAAGCTCGGTTGTGCCCCCGTTCCCCGAGAGATGGTTGTCGTCTTCGACGACGATGAGGATACCGAGACCCGAGTTCGGGCGGGGTTGGTCTTGTTGCGCGCCGACAAGATGGCCTTGGGGACTCGGGATGAGGTCGCGACCGAGATCGAGAGGCTCCTCGATACGGTTGTGAGTTTGTTTTCTTCTATTCTTTTTCTTTTTCTTCTTCTTCCACTGACTCCTCTTGCATGCTATCCGACATCCAGATTGTACCTCAACTCAACCGTCGGTCCGGGGTCTCCGTCATGAGCGAACGCGGGGCTCTCTACAAGGCCATCGCCGACAACAAGGAGGAGTGGGACCACCTGGACCCCAACACCCGTCGCGGTTGGGAAGGGTTCGAAGAGGCCCGCAAGATCACCTTCGATTTCGCCGAGGGTCAGTACAAGCCTCTCCCCGTGTGGCCCGGCGAGGAGGACGCCATGGATGTGGACGAGGAGGAGACCGAGGTCCAGATCGTTAGTACTCTCTTTCTACGTTTGCGTTTTGAGCTAACCCAAGTTCTCCTAGGCTGCGCGGGAACGAGACGCTCGTCTCGCGGCCGAGAAGGCCGACGAAGAGGCCCGCCAGAAGCGGCTTGACGCCGAGGCCGCCAGCAAGGTCGCTGAGGACGCTCGTTTGGAGTACGAACGGGCCCGGGACCGCCTCGCCGCCGTCAACCCCCTTCGGTTCCGTACTCCCCCCGCCGACCCGCCCCCCGCCAAGGACGCCGCTCCCCCTCCCGCCCAGGACAAGCAGCCCTCGCAACGAGGTAGCAGGGCCAGGTCCCAGCGCGAGGGGACCGCGACCGAGCACACCGCGGACCGCAACGAGGGTGATGGTGGCGATGGGAGCGGCGATGGCGGTGGCGATGGCGGCGGTGACGGTGGTGGCGACGGTGGTGGAGCGTGATTTTGTTTGTGTTTGTAACGTCTCGTTTGGTCGCCGTTCGGGGGTCGGCTCCCTTTTTATTTTTATGCTATTTTCTTGTTGCGATTCATTTCTCCAGCAAAGTCTCCGAACGTGTCCCCGAACGAGTCTCCGATTGAGCCTCCAAGCGAGTCGTGGTACTTCATTGTTTTCGTAAGACAAACTTGATTGTCGTTGGCTCGTTAAGTTCGTAAAAAAAAGGAATGGTGATAAACATCTTCGTCGGTCCGGCCGACGAAGGTACAACAATGAGTAATGACAATCACGAAAACCCTAAGCACCCGGAGTCCATAGCAACGGCTCGTCCCCGTTCTGCTTAGCGAACTCCTCGTCCCAATACGCCTGGTGGTTCTGGGCGGGAGGTTGCATGTACGTCGCAGCCACCTGCATCCGACCAGCCTGTTGCCGAGCCTGCCACCAAGCAGGTGGAGACCTCTTGGCGTTGCTGCACTGGGCACTCCTGTGGCCGGGCTGCCAGCAGTTGTAGCAGGGTTTCCCGCCGGGCATCCTCGCAGCGTCCACCTCCATAGGCGTAGCACCCGACGTGGCGGCCACCGCAGGAGGGGCAACAGTGGTGTTAACCACAACAGGGTTTCGGGGAGCGACGTGGTTACCTGCGTAACGATTTCCGCTCGTGTGGGCACGGTTACCCGAAGACGTGTGCCTACGGGCTTCCGCTTGGTCTTCGTACCGACGACATTCCATCTGGAACTCCGCCAGCGTCATATGCTCCTGGTTGGGCATAGGGATAATAGCGTCCTGAAAGGCCTGGTTCAGGTTGGCGCGGAAGAACGACCGTTTGCCGTACTCGTTGAGGTTTGGGAGGAGGGCGGCGAGGTCGTTGTACTCGGTGATGTACGTACTCAAGCTCTTGTTGCCCTGCTTCAGAGAGTAGTACTCCTTCTCCGTAGCAAGGATGTTCCTTCCCCCTCCGTACATCTCCACGAGCAACGCCTCGAACTCCCGCCAGGTGACCTGAGTTCGCCCCGACGAGTACTCCCTTGCCCATGCCTGGGCCTGCCCATCCATGTACGACTCCGCGTACATAATCTTGTAAAGGTCGGTGTACAACCCCGGCTTGACTTGGAACTCCCGGTTGCATTGGTCCAGGAATCCCCTAACCTTCTCCTTCTTGCTGCCATCGAACCTGTCCGGCGTACCGAACTTGAACAGCTTCGCTCTCGCTTCCTCCGTGGCCGTCGCCGATCGAGTGTCCCTCGACATCGCCAACTCCATCATCTGGCTATGCATGTTCGCCATCATGGAGAGCAGGGCGGAAACGTCCGGACTGGTAGGAGGCGCAGCGGCCGGAGCAGGGTTAGCTGCTGGGGGTGTTGACTGCATTTGTGGGGGAGTCTGCCCCATGTTGTTGGCCGGTGCGGCCTGCGTGGAAGCGGTAGGTACCCCCGTGGCACCTACCTCCGGTTGCTGGTGGGCAAAGACGCACTGGTCGTTTACCAGCGTCTCCCCAGTTGGGTTCCTCCACATGAACCTTCCTTGTCCATCCATCATCTGCATGCTCCCGTCTTCGCTCAAGACCGGGATCGCATCCGCAGGGATGGGGTGGACAGCCCTATCCGGTCCGTAACACTGCGTGAACGTATTCATCGTATACGGGGTCTCCTAGTCGGGGTGTTTGGGTGATCCGTTATTCTATAAGGTTTGCCAGCAAACCTGAATAGTAACACACGGGACTAGAAGGTACGGGTAGGGTAATGACTGTAATAACGGATGTCTAACTACTACAAGGTGCTAGTTAGACATCTTCGAACACATCTCCTAATAGGTCTCCGAGAGAGTCTCCGAGAGAGTCTCCGAACGGACCTCCGTACGAGGTGAAAACCTACATCCCGCGTGTGTACGACATGTGTACCGCGGATGCCTATAATAATCATACCATCGAACGAGGCAACGTTCCCTTCCCGCCACGCCTTCGCAAGAGGCTCGATGAAGGCGTTACCGGCCTTGAAGTGGGTACGACCCAACTCCTCTTGGTGGATTTGTTCCTCTAGAAGATAGCCCGATATGTTATCCCCGACGGACTCAGCAAAAACAAACACCACTCACTCTCGCCGGCGGATTGAGTTTTGGGGTAAACGAAACCCCGACGCCGGTCTTGCTCGAGTTTCGCGGTCGACCGCGAAGGCGAAGGTTGGTACGGCTTGTCGCCGTGGTTCTTGGTAGTCTTGGGAGTGACAGGCATATCGAAGAGGGCGTAAAGGTAGACGGGGGGTAGATAGCGTAGGAGGGGTAAAGTGAGTAGTAGCGAAGGACACCTACGACTTACTCCCCACCTCGCAAACACGAATGCGAACCCCTTTATACCCTACATCCTTGCTGCTGCGGCGGCCCAAACAAAAGAAGAATTGCGATACTAGCAAAGAGAGCAACTAGAACAATACTATTGCTATGGATATGGGCATATGAAGAGAGGATATCGTACAGCAACAGCGGTATAGGCGTCTACATCAACGACGGTCTCCTTTGTTTACACCTCCCGAACAATGAGTCGGACATGCGCCCATCCGGATGTCCGCGCAAGGACAAAGAAAAGAACGACAACGAGACGCGCCCCATCGGGCCCGAAATTCGGGTATCCCTGTGAAACAGGTAGACGTGTGTAAGCAACGAACGCTTACCGGTGGGAAGAACGAAAGGAGAGAACAAAGGCGCTTACGTGAAACACGAGCGGCGCTGGCCGATCTGGAATCTCGGCCTGGGGGGGGATCCTGTTATGGCATCCGCGGTACGCGTACCAAACACCCGCGTCGGGTAGTTTTACAGGGACCTCCGATGGGAGTTCCGTACGGAGTATATCTAGAACACCCCCTATGTGTTTACTGTAATGTAGTACCAGTTGTACTACATCCGTTATTACATTCATTACCTTACCCTTACCTTCTAGTCCCGTGTGATACTATTTCAGGCTTGCAGGCAAGCCTAATATGTACACTCCGCCTCGACCGCATCAAGCGCCTTGCTCCAGGGGCCTGGACTAGGCTGATCGTCCGGCCGGACATGTTGGATCCGCCGGTCAATCTCGCAGACGAGCGAACGGTGTGCGTCTTCCGGACCCCAGTCTTTGACTCGGCTCATGGGCAGCCTCAGAATCCACGCATCGTTGAAAGGGAGAGATTTTGGTCGCCTGACAGTCTGCCAGTGCAATCTATAAGCGTGCCCTGCGTTTTCACCTCTGTCAGCTGCCTGGCATGTACACGACGTCAAGGGTGCAACCGACAAACTTACAAATGGAGACGAAAAAGGTCGGCTGACCATAGTGCTTCAGGAGATCTTGTCGAACGGTCTGAAAGTCTGATGCCGCTCCGAAAAGATCTTGGGGCAAATTCGATTCTTTCGAGACCGATTCCTTTGATATGGTCCAGATCGGCATGATTTCCCTGCTCTCGAACGGCCCTTCCGGCGGCCAAGATCTGAAGCAGCTGCTATGGCACGACGCGGGCAGTATATCTTCAAGGAGCCCAGTCACCGCAGGATGAGAGTCATGTGGCTCGGGGATAACCAAGTCATGCGGTATGATCGTCAACGAACGAGGTGGCGATTGTGACAACGGTTCAAAAGGCGGTGAGATCGCTTGGTCAGGTGAAGGCGGCAAAGTTGTCGATGAAGGGAGCTGCTCCGGCTCGATGAGTTTGCTCAGTTCGAGCACGGTGAGATGACCTCGCTTCGTCTTCTTCTTGCGATCCGGTTCCGTGGTGTCATCCGATGATTCCCCTGCGACGTTCCGCTTGATCTGCTGCGGAGAGTCGTCAAGAGCTTGCTTCAGATGCTCGTACACCCGCTGACCTGATCCCAACTTCTCTCTCAACTGAAGCAACGACTGGATCTTGCTTGTCCCGAGTGCATCCAGCCCACCGGTCGGTGCTATAAGAGCGGGGATAGAGGTTTCCCATAGCTCGGCTTCGTCCTCGCCTCGAGCATTGTTCAATTGGCAGAGCTTGGATTCCCGTTTACTCCTAGTATTTTTGACTATCTCAACCCATTGATTGAGGTTGTCCCGCCAAATACCTTGCAACGCGGCAGTGAAAGGATGATTTGTCTCTATATCGAATTAAATAGAGTTCTGTGAGTGTCATATCGAAACCACGGCCGAGTGTTCGATCTTGCTTACCGCGTACTTGTTCTGAAAGGCCCCTCAGAATCATATTTCCCCAAAGCTCGTAACAGATATGAGAGCGAACTCGTTGCCAAAACTTCGGGTTTGTAGGTTTGCTGTCCTTTGGTGGCATCACCGCTTTCCAGACCTCAGGAAGGTCGCCAAGAGCGACATCAAGCGGGTGAGAGTTCTGCATCGGATTGATGCATGACCTGAGGACCTGGAGAAGAGACTCGTTTGGGAGCTTTACGATCTGGGTAAGAATCGCAGTGATTCTCGCGAAACACTCTTTGTGCGGTCCCTTGGTGCCATAAAGGTGAGACCCTTTGGCCCCTAGCATCTTCCTGCCTTCGTTCCAGAAAGACGGCTCCAGTGGGTCTATCTCATTCGGAGTTGACATGACGGCGCAACTTGAATGTAGTTCTTTTCGCTCGTTATGACCCAAAGGGAAGTATTGTTCTTGCTGAAGTTGTCCTTGTGTGATCTTAGAGAAGTACCATCATCTCGAATCTCGGCAAGCAACCCGGATCAAGGTCGACACCGTCCCGCCCTGATGGGCCTGCCGCATGTCACGTGATTACGGAAGCTTATGACGTGAGACACAAACCCCAAGAGACAGATCTCTGAGGGGTTTGTCGGTGATCGTTATATTATTTTGCTGACCAGCCATGCCAGCCAGGACCTAGTGCGACCTAGCGATGTCCTCTGTTCTCTTGGACGACTGGTATGCTTTTGAAATCCTGCTTCGTCTCGGACTCCCAGATCCGTGACCATCTTTCCCAACCCCCGGAATTCCTTGTGCGTTTCTTCGAAATTGTATGATTCTTGGATGCCGGTACTCTTCTCTGTCATCGTGGTTAATGCGTTCTTGTAGTCTGCCTTCCCATCCGAGGTCTCGTCTATACGGCTTCAACCTCGACCTCAGGTTAAGTCATATAGCAATACTAGTACAATGCGTTATCAGTCTGTTGATACCCTGCGATCGTCCGCTGCATCGACAATACCCTTGGCTGGGAAATATAGGCTATCTATGTTGGTCAGGTTCGAGAATGACGGGGATAGGATCGAGCTGGGACCATTGAGCCCGGAACGAGTTACCTGCGTTGGATCGATGTCTAACTTTAACGTCAATGCCAACATCGATGCCACATCAACGCCATCGACCTTGCGACAGACACAGATCAAAGGAGATCTACAGACAAATGGTCAAGCGGATTGCACCCTCGCGACCTAGGCAAAATCGAGCTTTGATGAGACCCTATACCTTATGAAGCTCGTATCGTATTATCTTAGAGCCAGGTCAGGTCAGGCTGATACGCCATCTTGGCCGAGATGTTGAAATACGTGCCGTCGACTGAGATGGGCTGGGCAGCCGTCGCCACTTTTACAGGTAGGCCCCACTCTCAAATGGTACGCATGCCCCGCAGAAGGCTAGGAAATCCTTATAGAACTTATCCGGAACGTACCGCGTGAGCTTCAGCTCGGGCCTTCTCTGTTGTAGCGTCTCATTCCCATTGAGTGAACATATCCTCCTCACCAAGAGGGCCGCGACTACCAGTAGAGAGAAATAAACCCGTGCCAGAGACGTATCGTGTGGTGAGCTAAGATTGCCAATTGGAATACAGGATGAACGTACTCGAAATCTTCACAGTCCATAACAACCAGGTCAGGGTGATCGTACACGCACTTTTCTGCGGCTCAAATACCTGGCGAAAAAGCCTTTGAACTTGCTAGCCGCTGGACCACGTAGTGCGGAAGAATGGCGGCCATGGACCAACTATCGGTTCCATGATACTTCCCACATTGTTGCAAAAACGGATAAAATTTCGCTGAATGCAAGTCAACATGATTGCGGTCTTTACAGTACTGCAGCAAGGCCCTCCCTGCATCCCCGCAGGTGAGTCTCTGGATTGCTTCTTTCCCGTCCGAGGCGAGCCTAGGTGATCAACGACACTGGGTGGCAGCACGCACAGACAACCTCCATACTGCAATCTCCCTTATTCGGTAAGAAATGGCTTCCGCAACGAGGCCCTAAGGGAGAGGTCGGTCATAAGCAAGGGATAGACATCGGATGTGATAAACGCAAGAGTATTCTAAAAAGAGTCTACAAAGCCGGGGCATTTTGTCATTTAACGTTGGCAAGATTTTTCGAATGTTTAGTGCCCTTCCAAACCCGAAGGAGGGGGAGGGATTTAGTGGTTTTTTTTAAAAGAGATATCAAAGAAGGAAGAGTCCGTTTTTTTCCACACCAAGACCGGAAGCGGCGACCCGATCACCAAGTCCTCGTCTTCAACAAGAGATCCCCGCCGCCCATCTCGAGACCGAGACAAGCCTTCATGAAGGCCTCGAGTCCCTGCCTCTGCCTGTTGAGCGAGTTGACGACGTCGTCACCGGGCTTGACGAGCGGGGCCTTGAGCATGTACGAGAGCAACGAGAGGACGGGGTAGAGGGGTTGGAAGGGGACTTCCTTTTCCGAGGGGACGTCCTTGACGCTCGTTGACTCGGCTTGAAGGGGACGGTAGGTGATACGCGTCATCAGCTCGGCGAGGATGGTCAAGTCGAGAATCAAGGGCGTGGCCAAGAGCGAGTCCTAGCGGGGAGAAAGCGACATCAAGATCAGTCTCCTGCGTCTAATTCAGCAATGGGTTTCCCTGCCAGACTCACCTCGCAAATGTTGAACACCGACAAAGTGTTCCTTCCACCCATCAACAACTCCGAGTAATACTCGTCCAAAGCCCTCTTGTCGTCCCCGACAGCAGGCGCGTACTTGATGACGACCAAGTGATCCGGGTGTTCACCCTTCTTCTCGCCCTTCTTGGCCGGCGCGTACAACAAGTTGTTGGCAGCGACCATGTCGTCGACGACTGAAGACTTGGAGATCTCCTTCGATCGGAACTGCCGTTGGGAGGACAAGTTCTTGCCGTCGTTGTTACCGAGATGGTTGTACGAGGCGATCGAGAGGGGCTTGATACCGGCGTTAACGAGGAACTCGGTGACGACCGACTTGAACTTGGTCTGGCCAGCTATGTAAACGGAAGACGGATCATCGAGGTAATCGATCAGTAGATATCCTATGCTAGACTAAATGGGTCCATGATGACATGCGACTCACACTTGAAGTCATCACCGGCGATGAAACTCTGATGACGCTCAGCCAACTCGATGCAACCCGGAACAAAAGTGTTCGAGGGCGATCCGTTAATGTAAGGGTGTCCATCGAGAATGGCGGCGATCGCAAAGACGGTCGAAGGCGAGACCTCTTCGTGCGAGTTTTGAACGGCGTCTAGGTAAAGTCGTGAGACATGTCAGGTTGATGCCGGAAGTCTGTGTAAAAGCGTGAAGTTCAGGCCTCGCACTCACTCAAGAGGTTGTCTGCGGTATCGTTGACCCCGTCGATCAACTCGGAATACCTCTCGGTGTTGGCCGTCCAGAGGACGACGACCTTGTCCAACCCGTTGCTCCTCTTGAAATTGGCAATGTCCTTCCTGATCCTCTGGACGTGTTCCCACTTGTTCTCCCCAGGGATGACGTTGTCCGCTCGGTCTTCCTGGTTGGCAGCGATAAAGTCTGGGTAATAGATCGAGGGGAGGGGAGCGCCCATCTCTTTCATCAAGGGAGCGACTTGGCGTTGGAGGTCATAGTCGAGCACCTGAGCACGGGCCATAGCCTGGTCCATGGGCATACCGGAGATGTCCCATCCACCCAGACAGAGGTCGTTGGGGTGGACCATAGGGAGCATGTCGTAGATGGGAACGTTGACGTCCTTGCCGGTCTCGGCATCGGCACCGATCCTGACCGTGGAGGCCCGGACGAGGGATCCGATGTAGTTGGGCTGGATGGGGCCGAGCTTGGTGGACCAGGAGATGTTGTGCTTGTTGGCGAGGATGGTAGCGGCGACGGTCGTACCGTTGTTACCACCGATACCGACCAACATCAGACTGGGGCGCGGATTAAGAGGGTAAGCTCGAGGACCATGCCAATGTTACCGGACGCGTGTTTCGACTTACCCGACCTTGCCGACCTTGGTATCAGTCTTGAACTCGTACTTTTGCTCGGTCTTCTCGACGACGAGCCTTCCGTCGAGCGATTCTACATAGGACATAGACACAAACGCAAACCTTGTCAGTCTCAACGAACTTCACTTCACTTCCTCTTCGGCCGGAACTCACTCTTGACATCGCATCCACGGTCGGTGTAAACACTCCTGATCTCGCCCTGAACGTCATCGTACTTGGTACTCTGTTCATCCTGGACCCTGATCAGCCCGCCAGGCAACGACCTGGCAGCAGTAGGGTGGACAGGGGGGAGACCATCCGAGGCACCTTGAATAGGGGAAGAGGTCGCGTGGTTGGGGATCGCGATGGGGGACATGTTGAGAGGTTGATTGGATATGTGTGTATGGAAGGAAAGAAGGGTGGGGCGGGAGATAGTTGATAGATAGTTGTACGGTGGTGAGAGGGGATTTAGTTTCTATTCAAGGGAGGCGCGGCACAGTGCTTGATGCCTCGGTGAGTCTATTGAGGTTGGAAAAGGATCAAAGGTCAGAGGAAGAGCTGATTATATACCTTTTCGAGAGGGCGGTACTTACGTTGTGGGGAGAGCAGAGGCTGTTGCTAAACATATACTGGGGATATATGCTGGTTGCGGTGGGGGAGTGTTTGTTTTTCCGGTAACTCTGGCCGGTTCGAATTCGAGGGGTCTAGGTGGAGAACTTTTCGAGGTGGAGTGCGAAGAAGAGGAGAGGGCAGGGGAGACAAAAGATAGGTGGTCGCGTCGACGGCGATGATCCAGGACGGCATTGGACGTTCGGCCAGGTGGTTGATCGAATCCAGGATTCAGGTCACAAGTAGGAAGCGCAGGCGGGTGAGCCGATCCGGGGTGGATGGATACGATGCGAGCGGTTTCGGTTATGGAAGAAGCAAACAAAGGACGGTTCCAGTATAGTGCGCGATGATCATTCAGGTCAAGGGGAGGAGGATGGAATGGCCGGTAAGGGTAGGGTAGAATGTTGATGATCAGTCCGGATGTCACTCGGTGGATCAGGTCGGTTAGCGACTCACCTGATGGGGTATGTGCAGGTGGGTATCCGGCAAGATAGGTAATCGGTATTTGCAGATGAAGATCGATGAAGTACGAGTTGATGAATATCAAAGTGGGCGACGTGGCTGAGGCTTGGTATATATACTTTTTCTGCTTTGGGTGGATGGGATGGGGATTGTTGACACAGGAGACACAGGACGGAGGAAGCTCTCGATAACCATGATCCCCTTCATTTCCTCCGGACACCGCCGTTCCCCGTCTCCCCGGGGGCTTCGGTGCGTATCTCGGGGGCCGCGTCGCGCCACGCCACCCATCACGCCACGCGGATTCCTTTCGTCATTTCGCTTCCGCCCTGCCAAACTCTATCTTTCCCATCATCATCAGATCCACCCAAAGGATCGCGGGCGGGTCACGCTGCGTGTCGATCATCTGAAACCGAATTCTTTCGCTTGCACCTCCCTTCCATGAGCCGAAACGACTAGAGAACACGGAGGTGGAACGTGCACCTCATGCCCGGCAAAATCTGCTGATGCCGCCTGTGACCAAAGACAGCTGCCTTTCACCTCGTGCCCTGAGATAGGATGGTGGGTGGCGAAGTGGATATCACTGCATCGAACCCTGGCTCTTGTTCAAGATATGATTTCTCGGACATAGCAGGCTCGACTTGTGTCCGCGCCGTGAAAAATAAAAGATTCGGCAGAACCAAGAGTTTCAGGGATTTCAGCGCCGACGCGACCGAGCCGTGCATCTCTAGGCTGACGAACAGTCCCCTTGAATTCGACCTCCGCGTTCATCCAACGGATGATCCCCGTGCTTCGGTATGAGGTATGCGTATTCGGCTTGGCACCTTGGCTATACTGTACGTCCACATGGTCAACCTGCAATGCCTGCAACCTGTGCGCCTGGTGCGTTTCGTATTCTTATCGTCTTTGAGAGGGTCTGACGATGGCCAGTTTCAGCATGCCGGCATGATTACGCGATTGAATATTATAACATCACGTGAAAGAGAGCGCGACTCGAGATTTCCGGTCCTCCACCTTTGTACATCGCCGCTATCTGTGTCTACATTGCTGCCCCAACCCTCCCACTCCACTCGATCACTTAGTTCAGCTCATTCCTCTCTAACACTCCATCGAGAAGTTCATCATGCCTCAAGGAAAGTCCAAGCTCAACGCCGCCAAACAGTCTTCGGGCGGCAAGAAGAAGGTGGCGGACAAGAAGAAGGGGTTGAGGGCGATCGCACCGAAGAACAAGCAGACGGTCCGACAGGCTACTCAGCACAAGGTCGGTCCTGCATTCCTCCTGCTCTATTTCTTACTCCTAGCAAATCTCGTGATCTATGTGAACGACAAAGTGCTGACACATAAATTACGATCGCTTTGTACAGAAAATGAGCGCCAAGATCAACAACTCGATCGAGCAACAGATGATTGCCGCCGCATCAGCTGGAAAGTTGACCATCATGCGAGGAGCCGCCGAGGAGGGATAGTGAGTCCGGGTTCTGATCTCCTATCTTCTCCTTTAATGCATAATATGCAAGGTTTTAGAATGATCGTTGATCTTTGCTTTTCGCGTTTCCTATCTTTAGCGAGAACAAGCGACCCAAGGGAGGAAAGAAGTAGAACCCCGGATGCTCTGGAAAAAACAATCCTCCCCTCGACAATCCATACCATCACTTAGACGATCCAGTATCCGGCCCTTTTCTCGATGCACCTACCTCTGTATTCCCTTCCGGACCACGGTTGTATAACTCGACCTCGAAGGTCAAACGACAGTATCATCCCATATTACATCAGATGTACAACGGATAGAGAGCCCTTGGCTCAGACATGCTTTCACTTCTGCGGTGATACAGTAGAGGGGGTAATGCGAACGTGCGGCTTGGTATAGATTCTGGGGGACCTCCTTCTCGTCTTAGACCTCTTCTAGGCATTTCGCCCATTCAATCACTTTCGGATGTGCGAGGACGCTCGCTGCTCGGAAGTTGTTCACTTCGAGCGTTTCTAGGGATGTCGCTCGTCTGAAAGGAGCAATTTGGCAAATGAGCGGGATTGGAGCAAGCACCAGATCAGCTTAGGCTCGGCTTACGACAAGGCGACATAAGCTTGACCCTTTTCAAACGTCTTGGCTAGATCGACCTTTAACCTAGGAAGAGTGATACCTTGAGCTGGAAAGGAAAAAGCCGCAGAATCAGACACATCGTGGCCGAAAACAACCCGAAGTCGCCACCTTACCCTTGTGAATGGATAAAGCCCAGGCGAGAATCAGGGGTACCTGAATGCGTTTGGCTTCGAGTACGCCTTTCTGGCTGTTGACGTCAAAGTCTACCGGGATCATCATCTTTCGTTGCCCGGTCGTGAACTGGCAGAATGGGATACCGACGAGATTGTTCAGTTGTTTCGTTGCAGCCGTCGCGGACGATCGATAGAGCTCACTTCTACAATAGGCCATTTGTTCTTGGCCAAATCCGCATCGTGGCGGTAGGTCTTTCCGATGACCGCCTTTTCAGGAGGGCCAGGTTTGGCTTCCGTGACCTGGGCGAGGACGTTCAATAGTGCTTCACTCGCTTGTTTTGCGAAGCCATGTGTCTACAGCGACAGTGTCTAGTAAGCTCATATCAATCCGAAGGCAAACTTGTAAAAAAGCCGCTTACTGTAGATTTGCTCGATTCCTCGGCTTTCTGCTTTGCTTGTTCCTTTGCCAGCTCTTCTTGTATACGCTGCCGTTCCTCTGCGAAGCGTAATATCAGCGATAGTTAGCCGGTAGTAGCGGCGACCGGACCTACCCAAGACTGTTTCAAATGCGACTACTTTTCCCCTGCGAAAAGGTGATGCAGCGTTAGCTCTATTCGCTGACGATATTTCGGCCAGATAAGGCTCACACGGAGCCGTTGCATAAACCATCGTTGGGCATGTTCACGATCAACATGACCTGGGCGCCAATACGCAAGTCGAGAACGGCGGGTGCTCTGGAATGCTTATCGAGCACAAAAACAGCTTCCTGGTGGGAAAACGAGTCGCCGTTCGGCTTGATACTGCGTCAGAAGTGGATGTCATTAGCAAACTGCCAGACTTGTCATAGGCGGCTGACCTCACCCTTCTTTGTCGATGCTTTAGAGTCCATTCTGCTTCAGCCGATGACCCTTCGCTTAACGCCTGATTCAGACTGACCTGACAAACATGCGGGTTTCACCCCCGAGCCGCTTGAGCTGCGATTCATTTGCCAGATCCGACTGTCTCTTAGTGGGAAACTGAGCAATTTGAAATCATCAGACGCAAAGCTGCAACCGGATTTCAGAACCCATCATCTCACCAATTCCGTAGCATTGATGCCGTCTTCGTATTTGATAGGTCGTGCCAGACATGCGAAACCCCGAATACTCTTGCCCGAAAGTTGGCCTAGCCGGGCTTCAGTGAGCATGTCCACGAATCCTGACCGGAGGCGTATCAGTCATCTACCATTCTTCACTACTCGGAGATAAACCCACTTTGATTGGACTGGCGGAATACTTGTTTCAGTTTGATTATTCGAGGCACGCATTGCGGCCATGACTGTGCTTCGAACGCAAACACGCTACTCTTGTCGTGTCTGTCGGGAACAGGCGGAAGTTGAAAGAAGCTAGAATTGCCGCTTACGCAGATTGAGTATATAGCCAGAGAGAAACGTCCGACAAGATACGTACTCTCCACAGAGAACAAGCTGTATACCGCCGAATGGGCGAGTGTCTTTTCTGAGAACCCTTCCGACCGACTCTAGCTTGTCCCAAAGCCGCCCATCGATCATACTCACTAAAAGGTCATTTCGTCAGCTGACCATCAGTTCACAACTGTCTTAATCGTGATTTGACGTACTTTCGTCAACAATAAGCACATCAGTCTTGAGCCATCGATCCAAAGGGGTTTCTAGATTTGGATCGGCCCGCCCGATCTTCTTCTCCTTGTCTTGCCGGATGACCCGATTCGCACATGTCTGAACGTCATCTACTGCTAAACCTAGACCCGCCCTGCCTTACCAGGCTTTAGCTGCTTTCCGGAGATCGTCGTATCCAGATCAAATTACCACGAATGCAATGTTTGTCCTCCGATATTCACACCTGCAATTCCTGTGGACGCAGTGATAGCTATGATGGCCACAAGAGTGAGCTCAGACATGGTAGACTTCGATGTTAGATCTACTCACCGACTTTCTTTTTCACTTTTTTGCCTTCCGCGTCTTCCACGTCGATTGCAGAAAGGTGTTTGATGATTTCCCTTAAGAGCACACTCTTCCCCGTACCTGCATGTCTTGCTCATCAGCGCAGTCATCCCATTACGGTCGAATTCATCTTACCAGCCGACCCCGTGAAGAAGAGACTCTCGCTAAATCATCATCAAGACGTTTGTTAAGCACTGCTACTTCTTACGCTGAGGAGACAAACCCTTACCCTGACAGAACGAGGTTCAGGACCTTGCGTTGCTCTTGGGACAGCTCGATGACAGGCGCAGGTTCAACGGGTTGGGTTTGTTTCGGCTCCACCTTTGGCTCGATAGGCGGTATTGCACGGCTTGGCCCTGCTTCAGCTACCAGAGGACCGAGCATCTCCTCTAGAGTCAAATCGATGACCATATCCTTAGGTAATTGAGCACTCCATTTCGTTTTCCGAGTGTTTCTGGCCGGTCTTGAGCCTTCAACGAAAGTTGACTTTTGTGTTGTTACAAGTGGCTTAGGTGTGGATCTCTTCTTAGATGGAGAAGTCGGCAGCTCCAGGCCTTTATAAGGGTGTCTAGATGGCGAAGGAGGAGTGACCCGCCTCGAACCTCCTGCTCGTTGCGATGGCGGAGCGTCTTCGAGAATTGAGAATGGAGGGGATGAGGTCTGATGATCCGGGCTATTGCGCATATTGGACTGAGTTTTCCCAATTTGACTAGCAATGGGAGGTTTAAACTTTGCTGTCGATTTGCGTGCCCGAACCCGGGAGGTTAGACTAGGTGAAGCTGATCCCGGTCGTGTCAAGTCTTCCTCTATGCTTGCTTGAGTTGCAAATACAAAGTCCTCGACCCCAGAGTCAAGTAATGCCGACGAACTCGACTTTACAGGCGAAGATCCCAAATGAGTGTCGTTGATCTGTTCCGAGGACAGGGTGTCATAGAGGTCATCGCCCTCAAATTGCTCTTCTGCTTCGTACGGCTCTACCATGATGGCCATCGCCTAGTCCCGTTGAACTACCGGCTAGGCTTTCGTGTTCCGGATTTCTACGGTTTAGGAAAGGGGCGAGCGAGCTAGTGAGAGTATAAAGAGATAGCCATGGTCCGTTATCAGTATTCGATCTGACTGATTCGCAAGTGAATACATCGTGCGAAGGAGCAACAAATTCATTCATAACTCATGAACTCATGTCCATGATCGCTGATCGCAATGATATCTGATCGGAGGCAAATTCTGCTGCCGGTTGAATCATCCTCTACTCTCCTGATATAGCGCCCGACTCATATCGTACAGCAGCCCAGCGGACATGACAGCGTGGACAAATCGATAGGGTCCAGGCTCATGAACACACTTGACAAACGCTGATTTGTTGTTGTTTGGAACAATTACTGCCGACCCAGAGCTCCCAGCATCCATGATACCAGGAAATTACTCGCTTCGGTATCCTGACCCGGATTATCAAAGTCGAATCCTTGCAGCGGGGCCAGCGTGGTATTGGGCGTCTTTTGCCTCGGAAACGTTCCATTCGTCCTTGCCATCTCTGGGGTGGCGTGAAAGCTGTTGAAGGAAATGTCACTGAATCCGGTTGCTGGACTGAAGTCGACATAGTCTTGACCCTGCAGATCCATCGTAGCATTGGGTAACGCATCGTTCCAGTAGGCTGAGGGTAGTTGGAGTAGATCCGACGGCCAGGAATTTTGAGCGGTCTGATCTGCAAGTCGAATCCCTTCCTGAGCCTGTGCGAGTGCAGCAGCGGCGACGGCAGCGTGATCACTGCCCTGAGCCGTATTGTTGCTGTCGGACGAGGTGAGAAAGTCGATCGAAGCTGACGGCGCTAGCGTAGGCGCGGCTGGAGCTAGAGTGACATCGCCTCCAATCGAGTTTCGGTGGCCTACTGATACAGGCGGATCTGACCTGACCAATTGAGGTTGTTGTGTATTGGTCGTGTTTTCCGACAATTCGAGTCCTCCTTGGATCACTGTCGGTGGGAGACGCCGATCAATTTTCGTTTCAGGGCTCGCGAACCACAATGTCGGCAGGACCTACAGCCTTCGAAGAAGATCCTATGAGAACTCGCTGGCGGCCAAGATCTGCTCAAATCCCTCATCCACAAACAACATTGTGAAAAGTTCAGTTTGGCCCGGTTAGCCATTCCGACGTCTGGTAAGGACGAATTGTAGGCTAGAAGTGAGGGAGGCAATCAGCGCCCAGTAACCGGTATATGCGACAATTCAAGACTCGTACCATGGAACTATCAAAAACACAGAGAAGCGTAAGCATATGACTCGATCGAAGTGCAAGACGGCCACTCACCAATGCGGCCTGACTCAGCATATGGATCACATCACTACTGATCTGCTCCAACAGCTTGTTTCTCTCCAATACCTGCACCAGCGCGACGATCGATTCCGCCGCATTGGCACAGAGCAGATGACATTCCCCATAAAGTCCCGTCTGGCTCGCCCCGGTCGTCGGATTCGGGTCGGGCTTCAGGGAGATGAAGCGCGAGTGTAGCAAGATTACAGCAGAGTGATACCACTGTCGTTGGGACGACGATGAGGCTGTTTAGTGAAAGGTCAAAAGCGTCGTCAAATTCTAGACTAAACTCACCGCTAGATTGACGATCAGATGCGTAGGAGCCGGCCGTGGTATCGACACATCCACGTTCAACTGGTCAGGCAAATCCGCATACCAGTCCTCCAGCGCTTTCGCTAACGCGTCCTTTTTCCTCAAAGCCGACTCCATGCTCTTCTTCTGAAACTCTTCCTCTTCATCCTTCCCCGTTCCCGTAGACCGCTCGTACCGAGGTCCTTCTTCGTCGAGGTCGAGAATTTCTTCGACGATTACCCCGAGCTTGCAAGTCGTCTGAAAGGCGCTCAATAACCGACCCTGAGCGGGTTCGAAGACCGTCGCCGAGCCATACCGATCCGACTTTGTCCCGTCCTCATACCTTTCCCGATTCAGCGACCTCGAAGGCAAGAAAGCAGAAGCCGACGGTGGTGGCCATAATTCGTATTCGTCCGCTTCTGCCGAGGCGGGCAGGGGGGTCGTGGAACGCCTTGCATGAAGGAGGACAGGTCTTCCGGTCTCTTCTGCCAAGACCTTGTCGAGAATGTAGCAACACCACCAGACGCGTGAACGGAGCTCCTCGTCCGCCTGCAAAGTGGAATTGTCTCGTTAAGAGCCTCGTAATCTTCAGCGTGATTCTAGCACTCTGCGAGTCGAACTCACTTGACTCTGCTTTTTCCCCGTCGCCCCCGATCCCCACCCAACCCTCCTATGCAACCCCAACTCGAGGCACATCCCGCTCGCCATGCTAGCGTAAAGGTATGCCGACGCCTTGTCACCCATCCGGGTCTGTCGCAAGCTCATGAGAACATACGCCTGGCACAGAAAGATGTGGGACCGTTTCCCTCCTCCGGCCAGGTGATAAGCATGAGACGGGGTGATGGTCGTGAGCTTGTGTATGTGATGGAGAGCCGTCTGGAAGAGGGTGTCTGCAGTGGGAAGCGAGGGTGTGGCGGAGTTGATGGGTACGGAGATGACGCTGGCGATGGATAGCATACTATACAGTAACGCTGGGTGTGTTTGAGAGGGTACAAAGAGGGGTTTGTAGATGAGCGGCCAGATGTTCTGGTAACGAGCCAAATGCGCCATCAGCCAGCGTTTTCACGACCGTCCACCCGCCTGCAGACTCTCTCGACTCACATGAATATGCGTCCAGTATATCGTCAACAAGTACTCTTGTCCAGCCGCCGTCAATCCGGGCACACCTCTCGATCTCGGCTCATGCGCGATCCCCTGGCCAATCTTCGTCCCCGGTCCGAACCTCTCCTTCTCCTGTTCGGCCTGTTGAGCATCCTCCGGACCTCTGTTTTGATGTCTGTCAGGTCGCGTCCGGGTTGATGAACCTGCTGCTGATTCGAAAGCGTCCGGGTCGTTGTCCGAATATCTGGTCCTAGACGGCCCTTTGGGGGATTTTAATAGATGAGAGGTGGACGAGGAAGCCGTAGGAGGCTGAGGGAAAGGTGGATCATCCAAAGATGCTGAGTTTGTAGCTGTCCGGACTCTCGGTCGGAACCCTTTCGGTGGTCCGCTGTTCCGGCGAAACGAGTCAATGTCAGTGAAGAAGCTGCTAAGAGGGGATGTTTATAGCTCACCGTTTGACACCGGATTCGACATAGTTGCATTCGAAGCTGTTAAAAGAAGCGAGATCCACCTCTTAAGCTCTTGTATATGCGAGATCTCATGGGAGAGCATGCATGTAACGCACTCTTGGCTTTCGCATGCTCCACACCTCGGACTAGCTGAAATCGCAAGGAGAGGTCAGCTCGGTGAACATAGCAAAAGCGTCCTCCTGCAGCGTCTTGGCTCACCTCCATCGCATTTCGTCCTCTTTTTCTGATAGATTACAATTGAAAAGAGAATCATCTATCAACCGCTGTTTCCCGATCATCGTAGCTAAAGAATCGCGATCGACCCACTTGACAAGCCTGACATGCCAACTTGACTCGTTTCCTAGGCGGCTCGTCCCTATGTACCTCTGACGAATGGGGAGATTCCGACATTCTCCAGGCCGCTGCTGCTCGATGTTCCAGGTGAACTATATCTCGATCCGCCTTGAAGTCTATCACTGCCTAGGATCAGGCTCTAGCTTGCAACTTGGTGAGCGATATGATGATGAAGCAGCTGTTCGGCAGCCTCGAATCGCCCGACGTGATATGAAGTTGGTCGGAAGCAGATTCACGTCCGAAGGCAGGGGCGACGTTCATCCTCGGCAATACCCCCTCCCATCTAGGTCACTAATCGGACCGTCATGCGATCATAGACAGTGCCCGGCGGCAAGATATTTGACAGGATCATGATTACAGGCAGGGCCAGAGCCAGAGCCGAGGTTGTGTGACAATATCCATAGGGGTCGATTCCCTCCGGATCCGCCGATATCTGCTGCTGCTCGTGATCCGGATAAACCACTTGCTCGGGCTGCCAGATCACGTGATGTTACCGTTACGGCAATTCAATACGGCATCGTTGCGAACGCGTTCCCCTCCCTTCGCTCTTTGTCCCGCGAACGAGCGATCATGACGAGTTCGAGCTCTTGATGCATGATGCACGATGTCGACCTTCGGCCTGTTCGACCGCAGGGCCACGACGACTACCAACGGTACCTGTGCCAGACATGGTGCACCTCTCTTCTTGAACACCTACTGACAATCTGGATCTCACAACGATGGATCCCTCCGACCCAGCTCCGCTCGCGTTGACGACCGAAGAGCTCCTCCCCATCCTCGACCACCTCTCCACCTCCCGCTCACATACCGCCTCGGGATCACTGCTCGCCATCCATTCCCCGATCCCCCTAGCTCTGTTAGAGTCGACTTTGGACTTGTTGGCTCAGGTACAGATCGAGGATGAGAGGATGGACAGGCTGCAAAAGGTGGATGGCGAAAAGAGGGGGAAGAAGAGGGATACTTGGGGGTCTTTGGTCGGAATGATGCGGATGACGGTGAGTAGCGACTGTACTTCGAGCTGTTTTATCTCTTGGGATTTCGCTACCTCGGTGGTACGTGTATCGCCCAGCTGTACTGACTATAGCACCTACGTTGGTATACGCTTTCCCGGTACCTTACCAACTCTATAGCACTGCGCATCCCTCTTGATCCACCTAGCCTCTTCCTCAAAACCCGACGCAAGAACGGGTACGACCACCCACCGACCCCGTGCGGTCCAAGACTCCCTAGAAAGCCGGTTCAAGACGGCTATGAAACGACTCTTGCTCCCTCCGTCCACTCTGCATGCAAGCGACGGTAGTACCACCACACTTCCCAGCCTTGACATGGATAAGAATGGCACCGTGGATGCGGGATCAGCCTCATCGGCGACCAAGCCTCATCTGTACCAACACAAGACGAGTGCGGAAGAATGGGATTTCTTGAAATCAGAGGTTTATGAGAGGTACGAGCGGGTTTACGAGGTATGGTTGGAGACCGGGTGAGTCCATTTCTGGCTATGTTCGAACCTCGCATTTCACTTTGATACTAACTTTCCCATTTGGAAAACAAACATGCTCGACTGACTCTACAACCTGGTTGTCTCTCGCGATGCAGCAAATTCGACCGGACCGCTTTGGGCCAGAGCCCTTCTATACATAGGATGGCCAGTAGGTTGCAAAGATGGGTGAACGAGGTGATCCAGCGGGCAGAGGAAATAGCGGCGGGTTCGCAGGCGGACTCGGCATCACAGGCGCAAGTGCAGGTGTCGAAAGTAATGCCAACGCGACCAGAGCCTCGGCAAGCGGATTCAGCAAAGAATGATGCTCGAGACCGTCGGATGGATGACGAGATGGATATGGACGTCGAGCTGGACGTCGATCGACGTATCCCTAGGGTTGACAAGGGCAAGCAGCGTGAAGTGCAGATGACGAGCACTACGGAGAAGCGATCCGTCAGCAATATCCAGCCGACACCGGTTACTGTTGGTCGGCCAGCTAAACGTACTCTTAGTGAGAGACCGGAAAAAGAGGCTGAAGGGGATGCGGACCGGCTCAAGCGCCTGAAGAGGACTCTGAACGGGGGCAGGGAGCTGGCCTCAGCCACCTCCGGTACGCAGCGACTGGGCACACAAGAGATGGACGTAGGGCTAGAACCCCCTTTCAAGCAAGAACGACGGGAGGGATCGTCGGACTTGAATGCGGGTGTGCAGACGACGCAGGGCGGGAGGAGGCGGACGAGATTCTCAGTTCAGGGCGAGCAAGAGGCCCAGCTGGGAAGGCATTCGTCGCCCTTTCAATCCGAGAGCGGACGGAGACAATCGATACATACTGGTTCCCATTACTCGCCCCAGCAACAGCAAAACCTACCAGACGATTACCCGGCTGATCAACAACACTCGCTCTCATCCCATATGCCGCCTCGACCCCGCTCGAGTTTGCCTTTCCGCCCAGCGGAACGCGAGAGACGAGAACGTTCGATCTCGGTCCTTGTACCTGATTTACCGCCAGGGACGATACTCCGTGTCAACGAGCGGGGTATCGCAGAGCCATTGAAGGTAGAAGATGGGGAATTTGCTATGCAGGACGGTGGGTTCATGCAGGAAGATTACGAGGATCCATATCAGCATCAGCTTCGGGATCGGGACAACTATTATGACAGGAATCGGGATGATGGAAGCGCTATGGACGAGGATGAAATGGGTTGGAGGGGAGCAAGCCTTCTGGACGAAGATCTAGACGGTGATATGGACGTTCCCATAGATAACAGAGTCGACTTTGGGTCGGGACACATAGGCTACGAAGGTGCTCGACCTAGCGCTGGCCCTGCGTCTAGGCCGGAGGGATATCGATGGGTTCTTATACCGGACGAACCCGAGTACGAGCCTATCAATAGGAGGAGGTCATACGCTACTGCCGGACCGCCTCGCCAGTTTTATCCTCGAGACATGCGTCGGTCTGAAGTTGCACCGGCGTATTACCGCTCGAGATCGATTTCGAACCAGGAGCGTCGGTCTTTGCCCAACTGGGGACAAGACGCGAGGTACAGCCACGATGGACGACAGCCTGAAATCAGAAGGATATCAGTTCAGCCAACGTCGTCAGCAATGGCGAGGATGAGGTATGGCACGCCGGTTCCAGAAGGTTCACGGACGCATCAATCGATGCTTGGGAAAGACCCGAGGAGAAGGCATACGGATTTCGCTCGACCTCTGGCGGGGTCACCCCTAGCATCACTGTCATCACAAGCCGACGCCAGACAGACCGCGCCGAGAAGGAGGCAGGGTTACAGTCTCGGAGGCGCAGAGAGGAGGCTGCCTATTGACACTGAGGAAAGGACCTCGGCGCGACGCGAGGGAGTGCTGGCGGACTGGGTTGATAACAGTTTCGACGATGATTCCGCGTTTCATCCTCCACCCCAGGCTAGTGTACCTCTGCCTCGCTCACAAGAGGCGAACCGCGCTGGATTGGAGGGACAACACGCTCGACCTCCCATAGATTCCGATCTCGCGCCTGTCGCATCATCTCCCTCCCGCCCTACTCCCTCAATAGCCAACCGAAACTCTTCACCTGGCCTCGTGTATAGCCAAGCTCCCTTGTCGGACATTCAGAGGACCCAGGGCGGCTCCTCCACTGTTATTCAGCTACATCGCCCGTTCAACAACAACAAGGTTCTGCGTAACCCGCAGAACGCCAAGCGCGCTAGGCAGAGCACGGGTCTGCACACGGGCCGACCCGAGTTTCAGCTCGCTGGCGCCAACGAGCCTCAACCGGCTGGGTCAGCCTTACAGGCAAAAGATGCGACAGAAACAGTGGAGGTGGTTGCATCGGCCAGCAAGTCGGCTCGGCACAGGGAAAGGGAGAAGATAGTCGCGGCGAAGGAAGAGGCGAAGAGGAAAGCGAAGAAGCTGTTCAGTAATTCCGATGATGACGACGATAATGAGCTCTAATGATAGTTCTCTTGTTCTTTACTTCTTGTTTCGTGTTTATGGCTATAATAACGATGGTTATCCGTGATAGATTAGAACCTCTTGGCCATGCAAGTGGATATTTGTTCTACGTTCTCTTTGCTCGACTGCATAGGTATCGCGACTGTTTCCGCGTTGAATCCTCCAGGAGCAGGCGGTTCTACCAATCTGGCAACGACCCGAAGCGACAGCGCCTTCCCAGCGACTAACCTTGATGGGTAGAGTACGAGGTAGGGTCGAACAAGGTGACCGTCTTCAGGAGCCATACCCTTGGAATACAGGCGGACTCGGTCAGGACCGGCTGTTGAATGCATCAAGACGCATCGGTCTGGCTTGTATCAGGAAGGCCGCTGCGCTTTTGCCACTGCCATGTCTGGCGGCCGCTGTCAATCCTTGCCCTTGCCACGGTAAATGGGTAGCAACTTTATCCACCCGTTGTATCGCAGGTTGAAATGAGATAATCGTTCTTTCCATCTCCAACTTCTAGATCGTCGCTGTTGGCGACGCCAACTCACGGAGCCGTAATCGGAAGCAAATTCGATTCTGATTCGAGCCGAGAGCACAAAGAAAACAAAAGAGGGCGATCTGAATGATGCATGGTTATGGAATTATGGACAATCTGTAAGCAAGCAAGATCGACCATCAGCGTCAGGATAAACACCTCAAATACATATCATCTTGCAATTTGCAACTTGTGGTCGTAATACACCCCTTGGCAAGACATGTCTATGCTCGATCCTCCGACCGTTCCGACGAGCAAGGACTCTGCTCAATTGGCATTGCTACAACAAGCATCCAGCGTGGCTCAACAAGCCAGCCCTCAATTAGCAGCCCTTTATCGAGCTCGGGTTCGGCTGCTTTCGGATCTACCATCGGAGAGCACTCGAGGCTGGTGTTGTTCCACCTGCGGCAATTTGAGGGATGGCTACGGCTGGAAGCTCGTCCGCGGACAGAGAAAGAAGAAGTCTGCACCGAAGGAAAAGAGGATAAAGAATAGCCTGGCAGATGGGTCGGACGTGCTCGGGACCAACGCCGAGGCAGGTCCGAGCAAACCGTCTTTGGCTCAGAAAAACGTCCTGAAGGGGAAATGCAGTATATGTGGCACCGCCTTCAAATCGAAAGGATCGAAGAGCGAGGTCGTCGCTAGCTTCCCCTCAGCGAGATCGGCTGCCAGGCGAACGCGGTCGGGCGCCGGACAAGTCAATCCTGAAAGGGCGAGCGATGTTCTGGACTTGACGCCGTCTTCGGTCGTCCCTGTAGAGGTGGAGCTAGACCACTCGAGCCCTGCCAAGCCGCTCACGCCCAACCTCCTGCAAGCGTCGCCATCGCTGGCTCATATCCCAATATCCGATCCAACACCAGCGAGCTCTCCTCTTCCTCCTACTTCTCCATCATCTCTGCCATCCACCTCGACGCCATCGTCTAGGTCTGCTACACCTGTTGGAGGCGTACCGAAGGGGACGACAGGCAGGAAGAAGAAGAAATCGGGCTTGGCAAAGTTATTGGCCGATAGTGCGGCACGGAAGGAGCAGGAGCAACAGTCTCTGGGAGGCTTGTCTCGCTGGGGATTGAATTGAAGAGTTTGTACCCATGGCTCGATTGTGTATCATCGATCTTTTGGACTCGCTGTACAACTGTATTCAAGTACAACCAAGTTTATGCATGTAGACTTTACGCTCTACGTCCTCTCATCCTATCAGAGATCCTCTTCTCGAGTATACGCCCAACGGCTGAACCGAGCTTCTTCTCGAGCTGGACGCCGCCACAGAGCCTCGACGACTGCCAGGACCACCGATCACATCAACGGCCAATGCCAGGACGACCCGGCAGCCCGGACAGTATCGCAAGTTGAACCCGGTGATATGAACGGCATCCGCAGAGCAGAAACAGCCCCCACATCCTCCGCAGTACCTTCGCGGTTCTATAAAGGTTGTTCGACGGTGAGGATTCCTGCTGAGCATCCTTCTCGCGCCAGTCAAAGCTTACCAAGAAGTCCGAACGATCTGCCGCATCCCGCCATGCATGCAGAAACTGCAGTGTCCGATACGTTTCTGGCTCCTCCCTCGGGTAGTGACCATTGATACATCGTAGCTTTGCTCTTGGCGTCCGTCTTGCTCTTTGCAAAGCAGGCATACAGATTGTCCCTGGAAAACCCACAGGAAATTAACGAGGTCACTCCTTTGCGACTCGCACCCACTGAGCACTCACCCCATGAAATTGACGGCTGTAACAGGGCCGATATCGTCATTCGGGCCATTCAGCCTCTTTACCTCGTGAAGGGACCAAGGAGGTTCTCCGACGACGCCCGGAACGAGGCGCCACAGCGCGACACTGTTCCCGTAGCCCACCGCGAACAAGGGACCGTGCTTTGAGAACTCTTGCTCGTAAAAGGAGATGCCGCCATTGAAATCGGTTTGCGGCGTTGTCGCGTTTCCGCTCATGCTATAATTTTGTATCGGGGCCATCGGCGTACTAGCAGAAGCTATGTGAGCCCCGTTCAGGGTGAACAGGTGTATATGGCTGTCGCAAAGCAGTGCGATGTGACCCTGCAAGAGAAACGAACTTCAGCTCTTGAGAGTTCTCGGCCCAACCATCATACACACATACCGTTGCGTCGTCTACCGCCGCGAATCTAACGGGTTCAGACGGTTCGACGACGAGCCGTCGCACGAATTTGAACCGGTTGGTATCCCACACAATAGCAGATCCATCCTCGCTAGAACTGATGAGAACACTCCATGCTGAACTGGCGGTGAGGCGGTTTACCACGTCCTCATGACCTCGAAGAACTGCGATTGGCATCATCCTCGAAGTATCTGTCCATACCGAAACAGCGCTACCGCCTTTGATGCGCCATACTTTGAGTACGCCTTCGGGAGTCGCTGTGACGAAGCGCGTTGCTGACACAAAGACAGCCTCAACTGCCGGCGATTGTTCCGCAACACACATGACCTGTGTGTCAAGTAGTCATCAGTAGCCAATTGACGGTGTCTCGCTTAGCCGACACTAACTCTAGTCATTCCGAAATATCCACGGATCGATTGATCCGAAAAGCCGTAACGAAGGGAGCACGCAGGGATGTCAGGATGAAAGACCCGGCCGTGCGGTGCCATAACCGGAGGTACTTCCGGAGTCGGAGCATGACAGATGTCGTACCCTGGTGCTGACGATTCAGCCACAGGCAGCGCGCTTCGAATCAGCACAGCAAAGTGCTCATCTACTCCGAATCGTTGACCGATTGGCAGCGAAGATGAGACCCCATTCAGGAAACGGTGAGGATGACCGAGAGCGAAAATTTGATGAGGGGTCTGCCCGAAGTTATGGATAATCCCTACGGAGGCAGCGCGCTCGCCCTCATCACTGATAGCGTCCAAATCTAGTGATCAAATAGTTTGAGCTGCAGAAGACCTTTCGCACTATGTGATGAGACTGACCGACGGCATCTTTGTAGCTCAACGGGTGAAAGCAAGTGTACGAAGCTTCATCGTGCTGCTTGCAACCGAACGTCAGGTCGATCCACGAGGGCAAGTGGCGGGAGACGTAGTCTGATTCTAGAGCCTGCGAAAATAAGACTCAGTCGCTGTCAAAGTCATTGTTGCGAACCCAGGAGCAAGTCGACCGACCTCGCGATGACGGTGGATGAACAGCAGAGGATCATCTAGCGCCCAGCCAGGCAAGTCCACCGAGTCGACCTCTTCGTTTGAGATTTGCTTCCTGCCCATATCTAGACGGTTGATATTGTCCAGGAACAAAGGGCCTTGAGGAGGAGACAGCGTCTTTAGCTGCGGTAGCGAAGGCGAATCGGTGCTGAGCTGAACTCACTGTAAAAGAATTCCGGGATGAGTTCACGAACGTCCCCTCGATTCTCCTCTGATGCCGAACTCCAAGCCTTGGGAATGCTCGAGAACAGTCTATCTGCTAGATCAAAATTGCCTCCCTGCTCAACCGCCTCTTTGGTGAGTATTGCCCCAGTATCGTGAAGATCGCAAGAAACGATACTTGCCTGTAGCGTAAGAAACATGTCCGTAAAAGGCTCGAGCCGAATCAAGAACGAGCAGGTGATCATCGATGAGCTATAATGTGTTCCGAAGTGGAATGGCTTATCTCCAGCCATTCCACTCTGTTGATATCGCTCAATAGCAGCCTGGCGACGAGCTTCTGTCAAAGCACCCATCGGTAGCGAAAGATCGCGGAAGGAATTGGGGTTTGACAGATTCAAGATCTCGGAAGAGTAATCTTTCAGGATCCAGGGAAATACTGGATACTGTGTCACGTCTAGAGAAAGGTATATTAGCCCATGTGGTAAGAAAAAAAAGTGTTGATGAAGCAGTTCGGATTTACCATTTGGTGTCCGGTTTGCATACTGGTTCAAAATCTGGAGGTACGCAAACTGTATCGA
Organism: Filobasidium floriforme; assembly: GCF_021052385.1. Taxonomy (NCBI): domain Eukaryota; kingdom Fungi; phylum Basidiomycota; class Tremellomycetes; order Filobasidiales; family Filobasidiaceae; genus Filobasidium; species Filobasidium floriforme. Next base: position 441,772 of record NW_025763639.1, read on the forward strand.
AGTAGCTTCAGGTCAAGTCGCTTGAAGCTTATCGAACGACCGAGCTCACATTGCTTAGTTGGCGATTTTGCCATTGGCGCGTATAGCCATCGAGCTCTAGCGAAGCCCGGTCTATTGCCTTGGCCACCGTATCCAAGATCAAGTTGCCTATTGCTGATTGTTTCATTGTATTCGGGTCATTCTTGCTTCCTAGCCGATGCAGAGCAGCTTGCCTCTCCTTCTTGTTTCGGAAAACGACTAGGAAGTTGCGCTTATCGGCAAAGAAAAATTCTATCGCCACGTCCCTGAACAAAAAAGATCTCTTGTTCGATTCCACGACTTCCGCATACGTCCTAAGATGGCCCGCCGGATCACATACTTGGTCAGCCATCAGATGGACAGTGAGTTTCGATGTGTGACCTACCATCTGGACGTCTCCATTTCGTTGGTCTGGGCTTCGGCTATCTTTCCCGATGGGATGCTGAACATGTCGCGCGGCGCTTCCTCGCTACCGACCACCTCTCCTGTGTCCAGCCTGACCAGTCCATCGAGAACATACATGCATTTTCTTCCCAGGATAAGAAGCCCGGCTGCAGAGTCTGGCGAATTAGTCTTCCTCATGGCACGAGTTTCACTCTACTGCAGACAGGCACGACACTTACGTGCACCGTCAACCCCAATGGCACGGGAGATATTCTGTAAGCGCAATCGAAGTAGAATCATCAGTACGCGAAAAGGACGAGTCAACGCTTTTATGACCTACGAAACAATCCTCGATGGTATCGCCCGTCTGCAAAGCGTTCTCGATTCGACGCTGCTTGCTGTCGCCGCCGTTCTCGTCTGCCAGTTCGTCATCCACACTCTCTATGGGCAAAGGTGCTGTTTGAAGATCGCTGTCCATTCGCTCGCCGTCGACTGAAGGGCGCCTCGTGGCCTCACCCATCTGAGCTGCAAACGGGTCGTCCCCTTGAGGCTGCCCCATATGGGATGCTGCCGAGCTGAGTTCATCCTCACGTGGCACGGCCGTACGAAACGAGCGCGTGGGTGGCGCATTGACCTTCTCCGTTCGTTGCTGTACCACACGCTCAAGCTTCATCCTATCAGAAAACCAAGTCAGATACAGGATATGACATCTTTGGCAAAGACCAGCTGATTATCTACCTCTTTCGCAAGGGTCCTTCGGAGCCGTCGAGGCGCCACTGAACATTCTCGTTCGGCTCAGGCCATAGTCCACCATCCGATGTACTGATGGCACGCTGTTTAGGCCAGTCGTCATTCTCAACACGCTTCCAGTATTCCTTGCTGAAGGATGCCAAAAGGCGATCAGCTCCGGCAACACCTCTTTCGGCCTGACCCCTGTCGGACTTACTTATCGAGCGTAGTCTTCGCATACTTTGTCGATTCTGCTGCGATGATCGATTGCTTCCAGACGTTGTTCTTGTCTTTGCTTTCCGAGGGCCTCGCATCGCCTGTGAGGCGACGAATTAGGGGTATCTTGCGCGAAATGTAGCTCCGCTTCTTCTCGCCAGTGGTGGGTCGCCTGGTCAAGCGTTTCGGTGCGAGCCGATTGGATGAGTTTGAGGAAAGGAAAGATTTCGAGGACTTGATCGAAGCCGCCGAGCTGGAAAGAAGCGAGCTTGACAACATTTCTGTGCCCGATGTTGCTTTGACTTGTTCTCGCAAAGCTTCCAACTAACGTTCTATCTCAGATCAGCAGAAGAACGGATGCATGTTGGCGTTTGTCTCATATAACTTGCCTGCTCCTGTAAAACCGGCGGAAGGTCCGACAGATCTTGCATCAAGGACAGGGCCCAAGCGAGATTGTCCAGAACATCTTTCCGCTGCTCCAAAGCTGAGCCCGTACCATCTTCTAGCGTTGCGCTCAGAGATATGAATTCTGCTACGCTAGGGATGAGGTCCTCCAATAATTGGTTCGTGAAAAGATCTGGGTCACTCTGCAGAAGGCTGGCGATGTCCCGAAGCAGCTTGTTCAACTCTTCTCGTGGCTTGGCATCACTGGTATCGACTGTAGCTATGTCAACTTATGAGAACAGATCGAGCGGTATCTGTTCACGTACTGGATGTGAGCGCAGGCAGACATGGTGAAGAGCCAAACGCGACTGCGAGACCATCTGCTGTCTCTGTCCGTGCAGACCTTGGTCTCTTTCCAGATCTTTGCCAAATGTTGTCGAAAGAGTCGTTCAAAAGTCGACTCAGTGCATACATGACGCACGGGAATAGTCTGCCATTGGGTCGTTTGTCGCCTTGGCGAAATTTAACACATGCGATGACTAGAGCGCCAGGCTTCGTTAGTGGGCTGCCGCTTCGCATCGTTCTCGAATCAGTAAACGCGTACCTCGAGTTTGTATCTGCTCGTTCCAGAGACCGGGCAAAACGGAATCCAACAGAGCAAAGCCACCTTCTCCGTCAAATTTCCCTCGGAAGGATTCCCCGGATGCCGAACAGAGCATGGTAGTAATCATGTCGAGGCAAGGTCGGACGACATATCTGGCTGGGTTGTTGGATAGGAGGATGACCAGCACGCGGTGTACAGGCAGTGAGCTTTGCAGCTTATTCGACCGAGCGTCGTCGTGACAGAGCTCGGAAACGGCCTCCAGAAGCATCGCTGCAGGAGCTTGCGATTGAGTGGGTTGGTCCGGGAGAGTGATACCAAAGTCAAGTGGCGTTGTTTGCCCAGCTAGAGTGACGATTGTTCCTCAGACTTAAGTTCCTCCCTCGAAGTCAGACGGCAGCCCTCATCGCACTTACCAGGACATAGGGTCGATATCAAGTAAGCAAATAATGGCTTGATGCTGCCATTGCCCCGCGTTTCTGCTGTCAGCGCTCGATCCCCAACTTCGCGAATGCTCGCTTACGAGTCATCAGAAGACCAGTGGACAGCAAAGATAGTCTTGGCGGCGTCTGGTGTAGAACAACTATCAACATGGGCATAGCCCAGACAGGAGCACAATTGATCTGACGCACCGACAATCCTCGGTACCGCAGCCGAGTCAAAAGTATTCGCTTTGAGCGCATACATCAACATTCGAGTGATGCCAATCTTCCTGAAACATTTCAGTATATTGTATCTCTTGAATTTCGAATCCACGAGTAGATGTTGGAATTGTCGGCAGAAGAGTTCGACAACGTCCGTGCTCGCGCGAGACCAAAGATCGAGTCGCAGCGCGAGTGCCCTGTATGCCCCTGAATTGAGGATGGTAGCTGTTTCCGGCTTGTCGAAGTCAATCCCTATTGACATAAAAATTGTTCTCAAGACTGAAAGCGTAACATGGTCCTGCATCTTATTGCGCAGCAGTCCTGCCAAGCAATCGTAGCCGTCTATGCAGAGCAGGATATGACTCAGATCTTGAAACATTGTGTCAAAGACCTGAACTCACGCATTTTCTCGATCTCTTCCGAAGCCGCCCAGTCTTCTTTGACAGTATTGAACAATATAGAAATCGCGAGCTGCAATTGATTGGAACTGTTTGCTAACTCGACCAAGTGAAGTGCGGCAGGAGGTCCGCCAGCTATGTTGAAAGCTTGATCCAAAGACGAACCACGCATCCAGAAGACGCCGTCTGAAACGTTCGCCCGGCCTGATGCGGATGCGAGGCCTTTCGCTACCGTCGGCGCGGCTGCATTCATCACTTGATATTTGGTGGCTTCGCTCGACTCAAGTTTACGATGCGAAGACCTGACCACATTCTGGGCACCTAGAGAGAAGAGTATCGTGTCCTCCGATATCACTCGACCCTGCTTGATGCCCCGGATGAGATACGAATTTGAAGGCAGAGTGGTCCGGACCCCTTGTCGCGTCACCTTCGCTAGCTGCGAGAGATATATGTTGAGCGACGTGGCACCTTCGTCTGTAATTATGGTCGAACGCCTCATGCATATCAGATACCGAGTTACGATTCGGAAAGCACCTATACTTACAGGTCAAGAATCTCCCAAGCGGCTCCTGGAAATTGCCTTGATATCGAGGCCCCTGTGATCAAAGAGAGAGTTGGTTCGGCGTCGTTGCTCAAAGGAATAAAGATTCGATATGGCTTACCAAATGATGAAACAGTAAACCCAGATCGTCTCCGATGTATTCACGGAATAGGGTCGACTGGCCTAGATACCAAAGACTGCCTTCTAAGCCACGATATATAGCATCTCCTGCGAGTATAGGCTCTTGCGGATCCCGTTCCTGGCCAATAGAACATTCCATACTAGCTCCTTTCGATGGGTTGGGGTAGTCACATTTCAAAGGTCGACCGCACCGTTTACCATTGATAACTAGTTTGACCTCAGGCCCGCTGCCGTTTGTGGCTGTTGAGGGCGGCACTCTACCTCCGATGGCTATGTGAACCCAGCCTTGATGCGGTACCATATTATCACTGCCGGAAAAGACGACTTCATGCGGCTCGGTACCCTGAGCATGTTTCTCGGTCCTGTCCATCGCGAGGACTGCGACCTGAGAATCGGGCAGTATCCTGATCCTCAAGACAGTTTTAGAGCCTTCAGATGCATGTAATAGCACAACGGGAGCGCATAATTGCTCGATGTAGATCCAAGCCTGAATATGATATATCAGCGGCGTGTGCGTGTGAATGCTATGTTGGTATCTGGGTCTGGCGTCTCACCATGAAATAGAACCCGCTTTCTCTGGTCGGCCACTGTTGTAGCCCGGTCAAGGCCAACCGACCGCCATCGCCATTGAAACCAAAGAGGTCAGGCCATCTTTTCCCCATACCATGGCTAACGGCTTCAAGCATCTCGTCATCGAGCTGTCCAGCTGTCTCTCCCCCGATCGACAAGTCGTTCAGGTTTATTTGTAAAATAGGTTGGTCCAGTTTCCTACTCCTGGTTCGAGCGTGACCAGACGGTGACTGGCCCGATACGCTTGGAGTGGAATTGCCACTTGAATCCTGACCTGATTTGCCTGGTCTCCTGCGGATCGGCAGAGCCAAGGCAATGTTGTTTTCCCGGCGGAGCTGTTTGAAGAGTCTGAAACTCAATCGCGGATGCACTCCCGCTTCCAACAGTCTCCGTAACACTTTGAATAAGATCTTCCGCAATACCCCATCGGCGGCAGGGAGGAATGATGTCTGCCTCTTGTCCACAGCAGCTCCCGACCGAGAGGCTGCTCCAGCAGCAAACGGGTCTTGGGCGGCATCATAACTCCATCTGACACGCTTGCTGAGGCTTGACCTCCTAGCCTCGAGCTTTGAGGCTATCAAGTGCGACCTGGGAGGATATAGCCGATCCAATACGCATTCAACAAGTCCTCCTGCTCCCATGTTCTTGGTCACCTCGAACAGATTCATCCAGTTTGACTGGATGATGACCAGAAACAGCCTCCACAGCGTCTGCTCGAACACGACTAGATGATCTGGGAGGGAGAGATTGTCTCCTCCTTGACTCCGAGGCCAGGTTGCAATCTTCTTAATCGGTTCGTCAAACTTGGAGCGCTTGGAGCAGCTGTAGGGCAACGGTAGGATGTCGAAAACGCATGCCAGCAGTTGGGGATCCGAAACAGTCAAGTGGGAAGAAATCGGCAGTGGTGCCGGATATGCTTGTTTACTCTGCAGGGTTGCCGAGTTGAAAAGGCCGAGCAGGGATTGATCCTTGGACAACGCCTGAGATAGGAGGATTCCCAGGATCTGGTGATCTGGTAAAGCCTGTTCAGGTAATTGCTTGTATCCTTCAGATAAGGATTCCTTGCAGCAGATGGCTTTTTGAAAAGCTTTCGAATAGGCTTGCCATCCGAGGTGTTCCTAAAGAACCAATCTATCAGACTGCCGCTTATTCGCTAGCGAAACAGTCAGGCTCACATCAAACCAGCGCCGATTCCTCTCATCTCGCAATGCAAGTACCGTGACCTCGAGGGCAAGACGAAAGACGCTTATTTTATCCTCGTTCAGCATGCCATCTGCGGCAACAAGTTTCGCTTCAGGGCCTCCCCACCCATTGAAAGAGGACGATCCCGTTAACCTTCCCTGAAGTGTCTCCTTCCCTTTGACTGGGTCGACATCCGAGCTTCCGAACCCATTGTGGGCCCTGCTCTCGAATGGTTCATCAAGAGCGTCGTGGTGAGAGCATTCTCGAAATAGGTCATCTAATATCCCCTTGACTGTCAAGAACCCGTCGCCGCTGCGAAATAGCTGTAACCGAGCGGGTGGAACGGAACTCAGCAAGTTTGAGACCTTGTTCAATGTCTGACGGTAGAGGGAACAACTCAGTAATAGCCAGTATTGAAGGAGTCAGAGGGCGCTACACATACCTGAACTGTCATCTCCAGCTCTTCCTTGCTATCCAGCTTCCTTCGGCTCAACTCTTCCAGGGTCTCTTGGAAAAGCATGTCCTCATCCGATATTGCGGAGGCATCTTGACTCGGCTGAAGACCAGGATCTACCGCAGTCTTGCCGTGTCGACCTGTAGAGCTACTGGGACCTGCAGCGGGTACCCTCTGGGATGGAAACGCCCCTGTTGCTGGACGTTCGGGAACAGCCAGAGCTTCTTTTAAAAGTCGGAACATGGTAAAGTTCGTGCGAACTGCTCGATCCGCAGCTGTTGTGAGCAAGACTATTTCAAGGTTGGTGCATGGTTCCTTCCTGTGCTATCACTACGACATGTGGACAGGAGAGCTTTATGCTGGGTCGCACATCGAGCATGCTTGGTCAATCCTGAGCAACGTCGACATGCATGACATGGTTTGCGAAGTCCATGACCCTAGGCCGACCTCCTGCGAACTGCATCGACCCTCCCCCGGCTTCCGGGCGGGGTCCCAGCTTCTCAGAACCCGAATGATCGTCGTCGTCATTTGGGTGAGAAACGGAAGCTAATTTACTCCCGTGCGTGCGATCGAGAGGCTCCGGCCCGTGTCACGCCATGCTAATTTCAAGATTCCCACCCAATCGTACATCGTGCGTAACAAAAAAGGTATGAAGAGAAAAGGTTGACGATATGATTGATTCGTGATGTAAAGCTTATGTTCCCTATCGAAATGTGTAATGTCCGTGATCCTTCATGTGTTGTCACTCCTCGACTCCCGGATCAACCTGTTGTTGATAGCTCCTGCAACCACCGACTTCTGATATCGTCTCTGTCTGCAATGAAAGTGTAATCTTTGTCCGCCTACAATAAGCCGGACAGGTCAGTCGTTGAGACTCGGTCGTGGTGTTCGTTCCTACATACCGTCTGGATTTGAAACGCTCGAGGTCCCTTGGCCACAACTTTGGTAATCGTCTTGGTCTTGCTAGGTGGGCTCCTCTCCCTAGCCGGGTTTTGCGAATCAGGCGAATCCGACGAAGCAGTATTTCGCACCACGAAACACTCGCTCTCGACCTTGATCCGACTCTTTACGGCGTCTTCCTTCACGCATATCAAGCGATGATGATTGGTCAGGACCAAAGTACGACGTTTAGGCAGGAAGATTCCCGCCCGAGTGAGAACGGGCGATTGATAGACAATCTGTTCGCCGTCCTCCAGATGCTGAGCCCTGTGATCGACATGGAAAGCCGGTGAGCTGCCTCTCATACACAAGTGGACTGCGTAGATTGATCTTTGAGGCTCACCATAGCTTCCGCCTCTCCTCCTGCTCCCACTGATGTGTGAGCTTGCGTGTCAAACCGCCTTCTTTCTCTGTCGGCCCCGAAACCGTAGATCGCGACTTGGCCCGTGCCGCCTCTTCGAACGTCTCTGTGCTTGAGAACGTGTTCCCACCGGCCTCGATCCATTTCCGCTGAGGCTCCCGAAGGTGTTCCGGACCAGAGACAAGATGGTCCGGGAAAGGCAGCTTGAGCTCGGCGGTGGGACTCGACCTCGATGTAGCCCTTTCAAAGCCCGGCCTAGAGCTGGTCAATCCCTGATCCGCTTCATCTGCGAGATCAATCTCGTTGCGCTCCTCGTCGCTCTCAGTTGTATCGAATGCATCGGTGAAGTCGAGTGCTTGTTGAACCATCTTGACTGGCGGGGCGATACCTGTCTTGATATCCGGTATGTGGTCGGTCCAGATGTTACTAAAGTTAATCGAGCTGAAGAAAGGGTCGTCCCGGATGGAGTCAACCGTCGGACGATCAGCAGGATCAAGCTTCTGTCTCGTGCAAGCGGCATGGTAAGTTTTCTGTAGCTGAAGAAGGTTTAGTCAGGGGATGCTCACAAGGATCCTCTCGATCAATGCCTTTGCAAGAGGATCGAATCGATCCGGAAATTCGTATTCGCATGCCAGGACCTTTTGGAAGGTGAGGTACTCTGTAGCGCCACGGAAAGGCGGTCTACCGGCTATCATCTGGAACAAGATGCAGCCAAATGCCCAGATATCCGATCTAACGATAATGTGGGGAAAATCAATAGAGCTCAACTGGTACCACTATTCTCGTTACTGTCGGACGTACTGTACACTAGCATGCTCATTTCGAAGCACTTCGGGAGATACATATTCAGCAGTCCCAACGAACGACCGTTTCTTGCCTTCCGCTGTAAGAAAGACCAACAGAAGTCAGCTTCGAGACACAACTTCTTGATTGGAGCACACCGTACGGACCTTCGGGCAGCTCGACCGGCTCAAGAGTGATAGGGTCAACCACTTTGGCGCTACCAAAATCTGTGATCTTGATCCGCCAGTCGTCATCAAGCAAGATGCTAAGCAATTGTACAAGCCATGATCAGCTCGGCCTGGAATCATGTGACGCGTAGCTGGAGGATCGCTTACTTCTCAGGTTTGAGATCGCTGTGAAAACAAAGTGGTACAGTGTAAGTCTTGTCTCCTCGTACAAAAATATTGTTTTCCGGAAGCTTACCGGTGAATAACTCCACGTTCATGCATGAAATCGATAGTATCGATGATCTGAGCCCCGTATCGCCTCGCCGAGTCGATATCAAAGGAGCCGTGCTGTACCAGATGCGGAATCAGCTCGCCATTCAAAAATCGGTAGTAAGAGCTGCTGAAGCTCACCTTGCGCACGAGATCGAGAAGTTCTCCATTGATAGCTAGGTCCAACACGAAGTCTGGCGCGGTCGACGAGATGGTTCAGCACTGTTTAAAGGTGATGCTCATACCGGTGTGCAAAACTTACAGAGACTGGTGTGGTCTTTGAAAGTGTAATGCAGTTTGATGACTCCCGGGTGACTAGCTCGTTTGCGTTTCCGCAGCACGGGTCTGCCGGAATCTGGCAACTCTGACGATCCCCGACCTGCTATGATAGTGCCCTCTGACGGACTGGTCGAGACTGTCGATGGCGACCAAGGCTGTCCACCGACATCTTTACCCGTCAGCTTAGGGGAAGGCGGGATAGCAAGCCGAGGCAAGTCGGGCTTGATTGTTCGCTGACGATCTTCCTTGTGTATCAGCTGTTCTTCCTGCTCCTCGACTGCTTGATCGTTCGAATTCGAAGGTGGCGAAGGCGTTTGCTCAAGGTTCATTGTAGGTGTCGTCGGGGTCCCGTAGCTCCTCCCGTAACTAGACCCCTGCACCGATCCTTGAAAGGTCGAGGTCCTCCTACCAGGCACATTCCATCCGCCTTCGTTGCTCTCTCGTCGTCTCCTGGGCTTACCAGGATCCGTCCCGGCTGCTAACAAGGTCCCCGAGATGCTGCCTCCAGCGCTACTGCTCGCAAGTGAATGTCCGCTTTCTCTCCTCCGATGACCCATACTTGCGGGGTTGCTCATGATGCTCATGGTCGATCCTCGATTGCCGTTCGATCGTACCTGAGGCCCAAGTCGGACCAGGGCATCCCGCTCGACCTTAGCGTACTTGGTCTTTTTCTGCTGAATAAGGTGAGCCTGATCAAGGATCTTGATCGCATAGGGTATGCTTGTGGCATTCTGACGGGCCAAGACGACCTAAAAACAAGTTCTTTGTCTTAGCAAGAGATTTCGTTGCCTGAAAAGGCGGCAGAATTTATAACTCACGGTACTATAGCTGCCCCGCCCGATCATCTCGCCAAAAGTGAAATCCTGCAACCCGACGACCTTCCTTACATCACCTCGCCCAGAACCTCCTCCCTGACTGGCGTTCGATCCAGCAACCAGCCCACCTCCTCCAGTAGCCGCCACCTTCGAGTTCATCCCCGCTCCGGGAGCTTGTCCAGAAGAACTCCTCGCTCGATGCTTCTTCGGCGTGATCGAAGTCGAGCTCATGATCGTCTCCATCGTGCCTAGCCTTCCTGACGAACTCTTGGTAGGAGACTCGGGCGAGTGATCGTCTTCCTCTGCTAAAGCCGATTCGCCAGCCATCATCTGTTGCCTGAGAGACGCCAAGTCGGGACCCGAAGCAGAGGGCCGGAGTTCTAGCGGCAAGAGGTGGATCGGAGCGGGATGGTGGTACTGTTGTGCCGTACCATAACGAGGACTTCCGAACGTGTCTCTCGGATGGTTGAAAGAGTACTTGTCAGGCCTAGGTGTTACTGGACTTCTGGATTCTTCCCTTTCGTTCCTATCCCTAGCTCGAGCGTTCGAGTTTCTCCTGATCTCCCGTTCTTGTCGCTCAATGTCATCTTGAGGAGGTAGCTGCGCATCGTTCGTCGCCGCCGTCCGCGTCTGGATCGGTGGGGGACGTATAGGAGCAGCCTCGAGAGACGACGTCGACGAAGTGGTATGACTAGAGGACTGGGAGATGTTCCTATGAGGTGGAGATGGAGGTCGCTCGCGGACGGTGCGGATGGGCTCTCTGTAGGGCATCAGAGCAAAGGGAAGCCGAAGCGACCCTTTGTAGACCTCAGTCGAAGGCTCGCAGTGAGCCGTGACGACTACGGAACGTAGCTAGGCTAGCTGCGAGATGACTCTGGATGTGCTCTGTAGTACATCTCAGGGACCAGTGATGTCTGGCTGGCAAGAAGCGATGAGGATTCTTCTCGAGATGGGATCTTCCCTAACCCGGTGCGGAAAGCGGGTCAGGTGCTTGCGACGGGCTCGACCGAGCGAGCGATCGAGCGAAACTCGAAGCGCGTCCTCGACTCTGGAAGCTACCAAGCTACCAATTAATGATGCCGATTGACTGATTTTTTTCACTCGTTCCAATAAATCAGAAGGGTCTACACTTCAGTAGTCTGATACTCACCTAGCCAATGAAAGACAAAGACCTCCGATCCTGCTATGTGCGGTGAGAATATAGACATAGCGGCGCAGAATCCCGAAAATCTGGGTCTCTTCCTGGACCTCGGCGTAATCCGAGCGCGCATGGAAGTACACCTGCTCAGCTTCTCAATTGATCCATTATTGCTCGCTCGGTTGATCGATTGATCAGTTGGTCGAAATTTCCTCGCAGACTTGGAAAGACCCTCGATGGGCGGTGAAATCTAGTCCACGAGTTCTGCACCTATTGAGCTCTTACACATAGCTTACGAGGCGATCACCAACCACGCCCGCGGCAGATCAGACCTCGTGATTATGGAAACTCCGGTCGGGAATGCAGCATTGACCGCTGCCGAGCTGGTCTATGCCAACGACCTGCTTGTCGACAATATTTACGCATATTTGGCCGATGAGCCACCCATCATGAATTTCACAGAGTGGGGTCAGTATGCAGTGCGATCATGTGCTATCCTGCATAAAGCTGGTTACGCCAGGGCCGCCAAACACTTTTACAAAGAAGTTCCAGAGAGGATGATACGGAGGATGATTAAAGCCAATCATGACCCTGTGAGACTAAACAATGTTCAGCGCCTATTGACTTGCGTGGCTGATCCTATCTCGAACCTATCGTGCAGCAACGTATACGATACCTTTTCGATTCGGTCAAGCAGCTGAGCGTCCGAGAAGCCGATATCGACACGAATCCGGACGGCGAGTGGGAAGTTGGCAGCACTTGCTGGCTTTCCCGGCTCAAGAATGTGGAACGCGTCTGCCTCTACGATGCTTGGGAGTCTGGACGTCATGACAATCCTCATCTTGGTCCGCCCATCATGATAGTGCACGAGACCCATGTTATAGCAGGACGTAGGCTGGAGCTAGCCGCGCTTCGTCGCTGGTCATATCGCTTGCACCCTCGGACAGCGATGACCGGTCTACTGCCGACAATAGCCGACTCCGAGGGTCTTTCATCCGTCGCGATAGAGATTAGCGAGTCTGCCGATTGGCGAGCGATCCCATACGACAGTAGCCTGAGTGATGAGGAAGATCTTGATGAGATTTGCGTTCAGGCTGGAAATGCGTCCGCATATGAGTGGCGAGGCGCTGGCGAGTTGATGCTGATCGCGGCGGTCAACAAGGTCAGGCTCGAAGGTGGAGACTCCTCGCTGTTCGCTAACTTAAAGCGAGTCGACATTTCCGGGTCACACGGCCTTACCCTTGATGATCTGACACGGCTTCTGGCAATCAGTCCCAACCTGAAGCAGCTTCGAACAGCAATTCACCGCGCTCCTGAGTCTCAGATCTTCGAAACCTGGTTATCAGCTTACGCGGACCAATTGCAAGAGGTCAACCTGCAGAATGCCGATCTAGCCTGGCTTCCCCGCCTCATCAACTGTCGCGTTGTCGAACTACGTATCAGCGACAAGAAGATCAATCTCCGCGATGAGAGTTCCGTCGTCTCGGCGACAACAAAAATCAGTATCACCAGCCGTATTCGTCACCTCAAGATCCGTATTGGCAAGCCCCCGCTCGATGTCAACCCGATAACGTTCGCGGAGTTCTTGATCTCTTGCTCTTCGAAAGACACTACGTTCATGTTCCACGTCTGTAGCGACGCCCCAGCAGCAATTCGCTGGCAGTCCGAAGTGAGATCCGCCTTTGCCGCTTTCACGGGACGAGTCCACCTCGTTTCCGACGGTTGGATGGATTCTCTGGATTGCGATCATTCCGATACCACCGATTCGGAAGCGGAGATGTAGGCGACCCTCCATACCGGAAGGTCTCGTTCACATACGACACTCCCCGATGGGTTTCCAGTCAAACGTTCGATCAATGGAGTACGTATTTGGTCGGATATTGAGAACGGCTCGCCAGTGCGGCGAAGCCAATTGACAAAGATCGCTACGCACTGCGATTCTGGTCCGATCAAACCGGTGTTGGAAACGCAGAGTCAACAACCTTGAACGCAAATTGCCTATCTCGATCGTAGAAAACTTGGAGATTATCGATGGGGCTTTAGGGCAATATGACACCTGGTCGCGAATTCCGGCAAGATGGTGTTGGATGTATGTATGCCTCATATATGAAGAATTGAGTTGAGCCATGAGTTCACCATTCGGGAGCTGGGATCAGCCTGCCTTGATGCGGGGCAAATCAGGCGATGCAGGTTCACCAAGCGGTCGAGCGAAACTCGAAGCGCGTCAGCCGTCGGCTACGATATCGTGATTTCGGATGAAACGCGAGCAGATTTCTCCGACTTCTTTCGGATAGTACGGATCAGAATTCAGATGGTTAGAAATTAGACATCCACAATCCCTGAGGCCTTCCAATGGCAATTGCTAGGAAAGCAGCTGTGTTGATTAGCTGCGTAAATGCTTGAAGGTGGCTTGCAATATGTGAGCCGGATCTATAGTTACGAACGCTTGGACAATTCGATGAAGCGATTCAACCATGACTGGGTCAATAGATCAACCTGGCTAGAGCTGTTGCAGAGGGGAAACTTTGGGCTGTTGATGAACGAATGCCAGATTCCAAACTAGAGATACAGCGCGACCCGCCTCGCGATCAGTCATAATCTGACCTGAGACCTTTCGCTTACGGGTCAACCATGTGTCGATTGATGATGATGATGATGATCAGCGATCAGCGATCTGAGAAAGGACCTCATTCATATGGCTGCGGTGTCCCTGCAGATCGCAACCCCACATTGCCTTGATGCATGGAGTCAAGCACAGCAAGCGTACGCATGGATGTGCATGGGAAGCTCACTAGGACCTGGGATGCTCGGTATGGAATCAAGAACTGTAGAGATCGATCAGGCCCGGTCGAAACGCAGGATCGATCAACAGATCAGCATCGACATCAAAAGCACCAATCATCAAACAAAAGCCCTTTGTTCTACTGGCTACTCGCACTCGCTACCCACCGCGAAGCGCAAACAAAAGCGCTGTGTCACGTATGAGTACAGTACGACTCGTTTTCCGATATGAAGGAGGAGTCCCTTTGTTGCTTTGTTGAACCGTTGATTCGCTTTCGACACTGGCACACCGGTCGACAGTCCCTATCAAATACAAGCCGTACACATACTCTCCTGACTACGAGCTATTGTTCGACTCAGCCGACTCAGCCTAGCATCGTTACGACATACCGGACCTCTGTTCCCCCAGCTCTATGCCAGATCATGTCGTCAACCTGCCCCAAGCAGGGCAGACCTTGACCACTGCTGCCGAGCAGGTCTACGCCATCCCCGAGCTCATGGACATAATATATGCACTTGTCGAAAAGCAAGGTCAGGGTTCGCATGGGGACCTCTTCTGGCACGACGATCAGGCACGGCAGGAAGTTCTTCAAGCACTTATGTGTCTAGCTCTATCGCATAAAGCTGGTTACCGTCGGGTGGCCAAGTTCCTGTATCGCCAAATCAGCCTATCGGCGGTACTGAAAATGATCAAATCGGAACATGATCCCGTTAGTCGAGTAACTTCGCGTTAAACATATCTGAACCACAGGTTGTGGTGTGGATGTCGAAGCTGACGTATTGTAATCCTCTCACAGGAACGCCTCGAGACCGCCTTCGCCGCGATCAAGAAACTATACTTGCGGGAAGCGGATTTCAAACGGAACTCGAACAGCCAGTGGAATATCGGAGATAGCTGTCATCTGGCCCGGCTCAAGAACCTACAATCTATTCACTGGCTCCCTTGCTGGGAAGTGGATATGATCGAGCGCTTTGGTCCCCAAGTTATGCAAGTGGAAGAAACGCACATCATAGGAGGACGTCAACTTCTCGTGCACGGCTTGCTCCGCTTGTCGGATGCACGTCCATGGGAAACGTCCATCCTGCCGATTGCTGATTCCGAGGGTACACTTTGGAGTACCACTTGCCATGGCGATTACTTTGACCTTGATGATATGAACGATTTCGCACCGGAAGGCGCCGAACTGAACATGGTTTCGCTATTCCGCTCGGTTCCGACCTCAAGCAGATATGCCAACCATGACATCAGCGAGGTATTGCTCGTCCGAGAGGCCAATCGAATATTGAACGGCGGGAAGGGTGGCTCGCTGTTTGCACAAATCAAGGAGCTCGATTTCGCTTTCGATCTGGCCAAACAGGGTTTCGTCCCCGACGATCTGGCGAAGATCCTATCGCTCTGCCCGAACCTGGAAAAGCTTGAGGTCAAGCTCATCCCGGGCGAAGATCAGCGAAATCTTGAGCGGAGGTTGACCGATCTCACACCCAAGTTGCGGTGGATCTTTCTCGACGCTGTCGAGCTGACTTGCCTGCCTCAATTGACGCATTGTGAATACGTCGAGCTGGCCATCAGCGGTGATCCACGCCCAAGCCTACCACCCGATGATAGATCTAGCTTCAAGACCCGCCGGCAGAAGAGTGTTGGCCAGATTGAGACGCTTATCATCGATTTCGACGTCCCTCCACTTTACATCGATCCAGCTCAGCTTGCCAACTTTACGGTGTCATGGGCATCGAAAGACGCAGAGATCACTGTCCAGGCTGTGCATGTGTACGTTGACGAGGATACGCCTGCCTCAAAATGGATACGCAAAGTAAACTCGGCGATCGCAGTCCTGCAGAAGCGATCTCCCCGAGTCCCGTCGGATGGTTCTTCACCTATCAGCGCCGTCGTGGATCAACAAGCTTCAGGCAGTCCGATCAGCCCGAACCGGGAGGTCCTATACGCCCAGGATTCGTCACTGGAATATCGTCAAACCCTGTAATTGAGCGTTCCCTCTGGAGGAAACTTTCGATCCCGCCAGCAAGGAACCTCTCGATCGTTGCCATCTTCCTGGCTATCGAGCGCATATAGTAGCAACAACATATGGAGATCGACAGTCGTTCAAGTCACAGCCTGTGCCGCGATTCAACCAGAAGCTTTTTCAACATCTACGCGGCATTGTATGACCTATCGATACAGTCGAAGCAAATCCCAGTACATGCTATCCTGTCTATACTTCATGTGCTAATATCGAATTGTCCATAAGCTTAATCGCCTTCTCAAATCAACCCAACAGCGCCAACTGCCAGCAGCAGCGCGGGAAAGACGATGGCCTGCATCGTAAGAGTGTTCCGCTCGGCAGAATTCTGCGGGGCCACAGAAGGCGATGGGACAGAGTCTGTACCCGTCGCACTGCCCATGTTCAGACCGGTCGAAGCCGCCGTGCTGGCGGTAGTTGTCGTAGAAGCATTGTTGTCAACGGCTGCCAAAGCGCTCCAATTAAAGTTGGGTCCGTAAGGATATTCGTCCAGCTCCGGCATCTGCATTACTCCAAAGCACGTAAGTCCACCTGCCGTGCCCTCGACGAAATCGTTCATGTTGTCTATCGTGATGTTTGTCGAATTTGTCGTTATGTCCGATATCAAGAACGGAGTTGGTTCGTGCGGCTTGTCGGCTCCTGTCGTGCAGTTCACTGCGTAGGAACCAGCAAAAGTGGTATTGCCGTACAGAGTGTTGTTGATTAGGGCGAAATTGCGGGCTCCGGCGATGGCTACAGCGAAGACCATGGCGCCAGAATAGACATTGCCAACAACGGTTGCAGGACCACTAGACGTATTGGTGCCATATCGCTCACTATAGGCAGGACCTCGAAATTAGCCGGGAGTCTTGTTTTAACCCGTAGCCAAATGTTTTATAGACGACTCACTCTCCCCACCACGTTTGGGGGGAAATTGCCATACCTTCGAAGCGATGAAGAACATAAGCGAAATGAACGGATACGAGGACGTATTTCAGTGAGCAGTGTAGGTCACTGTAGATGACTTACCCAGCTTGATGACGGCCGGCTGATCGGCCACTCCCAAGCTACTGTTGCCGTACTAAAAAGCAAAGTGGGCGTGTGTAAGATTCTATAGCACACCGCAAATGTGGTTTCATCACTTTGACGTACTTCGTCGGCAAACCCGCCGTAAATCCTGTTATTTTCAACTAGCAGGTTCGAAAAGTTTCCTTGCCACGGGTCAAAGTCAACCACTGGACAGGAGACACAGTCAGCAGCTGATCATCGCATCAGTTTGACATTCGATAGACGTACTGTTGATTCCTCCCAGCATGACCCTCTGCAGTCCGGATGCAATCGTATCAATAAACACCGCTCGCCTATCTCCAACCCGTGTCGTAGTTTTACTCACATCGGTCGCCGAGATGGTATTGTTACGGATCGTACTTCCCGGAGAACCGAAGATGACGATCCCAGCGTCCGTAGCGTCCTTGATGTCGTTGTTCTCGACCAGCGAGTTGGCGCATGAGAGGGATACCTTTCGTTCGATGGTTCAAGTCAGTTTCAGCTAGCCCCCTTCGAGACCTAAGCCTCCAACAAGATCTCTGACTCACGCCGTCCGCCCACTATCAACATCAAGTCACGCGTGCAAAATACCAGTAAGGGGTGAGACTTTTGACCGTATCATGTGATTAGACTTAGAGACGTGAAAATCACACGCACATATTGGAAATAGTCAGACCCGCAGGGACCGATGTCATTCCCTCGAATTGTCGCGTTCGAGCAAGCGAATGGGCCTTCAGCACTAAAGAGAGACAAGACAGAAAGATCGTCTAATGATCAGCCGTGGATCGCCTTTGCGACCTCATAAACCCCTTGTCTTACATGTGCAAGCAAGACCAGCCCCTGATCAACATACAGAGTCAATGTTGGGTTCAGCTTTATTGGACTCGGCATCTCGTCACTTCTTTCCAACCGACTGACCTTGGGTTGAAGGATCTGACATTCTCGACAATCTGTCCCTGGTTCGCCCCGCCGATCTCGATGTTGCCTCCACCTATTCGTCAAACGAAGCAAGGGAAGGCGGGGTCTCAGCTAATAATCGACGAACTGCTGGCAGGACTCGAGATTACTGACCAGGCAAAGGTGCCATATTCTCCAGATCCCTATCACCGTCGATCATTATGTTTTTGATCCTGATAAAGTCACAGTTCTCACAGTCTCCGAGAACAGCGGTAGTGTGATTGACCTGGGGAGTTTTGGGTCCGGAAACTACTAGCATAGCTCTTGTGGAATCGGTCGGGTAGCCTTCCGTGCTGATTTCCTATAGGTGGATAGACCAAACAATGCGCTTGGCTTAAGTTTCGCTTTATATGGCATGAAGTACCAATCCGTGCAACTCACCTGGCTGGTGTTGGTAAAGTTCAAAGACTGGGTAATCGAATACACCTGGCCTGCACATAGGCTCAGAGTATATCCCTCGCCTCCTTCCGTCAAGAGCTTCTGCAGACCGGCGGTATCCGTCGAGTTGTCCACGCATGCTGATCGGACGATCGTAGCCGCCAGTATGCTACATAGGATTGAATAGATAGACCATGAAGACGGGGTTCGTGGGACCGAGTTGAGCATATTGAATGATATTCTCCGGACGAGGTTTCTTGGTCGATTCTATGTGGCCGATGCAGAGGCTGTGTTGATGATGTGTTCCGATGAGGTGTTCCGTTCCAGCTACGCGTATCACCACCAATTCTAGATTCAGGTAGACGACCAGGCGGAGATCTCTATCGAGGAACAGTCGAGCTGGATGTATGACAAGAGGCTTCCAGGATTGATATTGACGGCAGAGAAGAGAAAGCGGCGGTCATGCCGATCCCGCAGTCTTTGTGGAATTTGTTATGAATAAAATGTCGTGTTTTATTTTTGTTGTCTTTTCCTCGCGCGCTAAAAAAGAGGGGAATGCACGATAATTCCCACAATTATTGTGCTGCAAGCTATTTGATGTATCATGGCGCATGGCCAGCAGCAGCCATAGTATCTTAGCAGAGGCCAGCGGCTACACATCGTTGACTGACTTGTGAACCCCTACCTAGTATCATGTATTCATTGCAGGTATGCATCTTCGGTGGCTGAGCGAGTTGCAGATCGCTCGCGGGTCAGCTTACGTCAGCAACAGCAAACGGTGGCTTTTGGATTGATTCTCGCATTCTCGAGAGCCTCGTGAGATGTTTCATGTCTTTCATGTCGCATGAGCTCTTGTCACTGCGACACATCAGCTGTCAGGGCAACGGATCTGCCCGGCCGTCCACAAATATGACGCAAGAGCCAACGCCAAGTGCCCTGGCCATTGAACAGCCTACTGAACAGAACGCCTTGTCTATCAGTCCAGAACCTCAAGCGGCTCATTCCAATCTCGGCAAGGAAGTATCTGCGACGTCGGCGGCATCGACCTTTGAAGAGGCGAGACAGCTCTGAGCAACATTAACTCAGATATGTGAGAGCACTTTTCGTACCGTGACGATGTCTGCGCGTGTCCAAAATGCTTGCAAACTTCGAGGACGTAATGTCGCCACCCCTCCTAACCCCCCGACCGTTGCCACCCCTCCGACCTCCAAGACAAATTCTTCCATCGACCCTCCTTGTACGAATCGGTGAGGGAAATTTTCAATCCTAAAAGTGAATCGTGGTCACAGCAAGTGGTCACGAAGAGGGTCATAGCGAAGAATGATCGGTACAGCGCGGGAGATGGGGAATGAAAGAGGAATCGTAAATATCTCGAAGCAGCTATAACAGGCGCGGCGGCTTTCTGTACAAGCGTTCTCATGCTCTATCAGAATCGTATCCCGTATTGTCCTAGCAAGCCAAGTCCTTCCCCGCGATCAACGTCGATGCGGTTCGGCTATCAGCGGGAAGGTGGGCTACCTTTGCCTCGACTGCCAGCGCTAGATACCGGCGATACATCATCGTATGTGTTGATCGCTCCCGAATACTCATGAGCTCCAGATTCCAGTGAATATCCGGAAGGTCCTGGGAGAATGCTATGCATGTCTTGAGTACCTTGAGATGCTGTCTTGGGGATTTCAATCGTGAGACCTGATCCCCCCAAAGTACTCTGGATATGCGAGCCGGGAGCGGAACCTGCTCGCCAGGCCTCCGCACTAGCAAATGTGGTCGGGGATGCTCTTCCGTCAGCAACGGACTCCTCCACGGTCGGGGCTAGTACAGACTCAGATCTACTCGTATGGTCGTCAACATAGATCGTCAGGACGGGGATCTTGTGATCTCGTGAATCGGAGGTGGATTCCTCAGGTTCCGGGTCAACAAACTCGAAGTGGAAGCTGAGATCGTAGTCGTAAAACGCTCTGGCGTTTGTATTGACTGTGACCGGGTAGACCTGACCCGGCTCGGTTCTGAGCAGAAGGGACCAGGACGACTGCAACCTTTCTTTCCATTTCTGCTCGACCTTCTTGCGTTCAGAATCTGCAGTCCCTCCGTCCAGGCTGAGCCATTGGAGCGTTTTCAAGGTGGAACACTTGACTTGTGACCTCGTACAGGGCGGTTTCACACTCTGGAATCTCATGACCCAAGTACCTTTGCGCTAAGTGGGCAACAAAATACCATGGAATCAGACCGGTGATAGTACGAGAACCATCGCCTGCAGAAACTCACAATCTTTTGCCCTAAGATCACACTGTATCCCGAATGTTTGGATAACAAGACTCCCAATCTTTCGAAGGGGTTGTCTTCGAAACTGGGGGCGTTTTGCGCGTCTGCGATACGTTTCATGAGTCTGTTCATGGTTTCTGAGATGCGCAAGTTGGTAGAACGTGGGGGATTGTGGTTGCTGATGCAATGGTTGTTGCTGGTTCGACGATCCCGTTTCATCATACGATGGTAGCATTCAACTTTCGTCTAATATTTATACATGTTTGCCTGACAGTAAATCGATAGACTACAGCGGAGTTGCACCATACTTTGCGTAAACTCAGATCAAAGGAAGCGCTTCATCGCTCCTTTGCAGTGACTGCAAAGCCATACAATCATAGCTACGTCCCCTTGTCATCCTTTCAATCTGCATGGCGTGAGTCGGACCGGTTGCTCAGTCGGCCTGAGGGTTCGCTTGTCGCTGAACGGATCGCCACATTCCTCCGTTGTCATGAAAGAGTCCCTGATCACCTCCATTATAGAATTTGTGGCTGTGTGAAACAGCAGTAAGAGCGCTGGACCCGGCAATCGCCAGAACTTCGCGTTGACTCGGATCTACCATCTACGAGCTACGTGAGTGAACTGAATCCTCAGTGCGTCCGAGTCCATGCTCGCTCATACATCGCCATAAGGCTTGAATATATTATATTTACAGACAAGCGCGTCGCTGCCACCACATCTGGAGTGAAGCAGCCGAAGACGATGGCCTTGATAACATGTCGACCGGCACGAGACTGCTGAGCAGTGGAGACAATCGTCTTGTCAGAAAGGTCTCGGCCAACTCTGATATCACTAGAATAGTCATAGCATTAAGCACTATTGTTGTCCATGAATACAACTTGTCTCTATAGCTACAACGATATCATTTGCCTTTCCGGCCCGCTCTTGCTCGATACAATTCGGCGCCAAGAACCTGACGGGCGCAGCGGGGTGAGAATGATCGACCCGAAGCGTCTGTGTGATGAATATTAGGGAAGGATCAGGAGCTAGCGGAAGTGTAGCCCGAATGTAATTATGAAAGGCGATTCGCCAGGTCGTTCCATCTATCCTTATCCCGAATCGGGTAATTTACCGCCACACGAAGTACCAGGAATCCGAGTCATCTAGGACGAGAGATCGACCAGCGGTGTACCCTGCCTCTGTGCCCCGGTAGAACGTGCAGATATCCCTCTCTTTCGACTGCCATCGGCATCTTCCCTTCGCATTCAGCATGCACAGAGAGTACCCAGAGACTGCATGATGTGCTGGACAAGACCTCGCCGCGACCTGTATCGGAGCCATCAGCTGCCGCTCCTCTTGACCGGGTCTCCTGGTTACACTCACTTCGAATACCCTCTCGTGTAGATGCAAGGGTATACGAGTCTTCAGCTGGACGTCTTCCCGTGCGGCGAGTGATGCAAGCTGTCCCTGGGTCATCATATCATTCAAAGCTAAAATAGTATCCACACAAATTTAGCGTGGTTACGCTAGATAGCGAGGCATGGCCTCGAATGAACTCACCATCATTCCCCGCCCCATTGGAACCGGATCTATACAAATTGGGATAAACTTTATATTCGTCGAATGCCTATCTCTGCGCTCCCTGTTACGTACCTCGTCTCCCTCCATCGTGAACACGTTTGTGTCAGCTCGATGTACCGCGCTCCCATCGCTACGCCTCGTTCGAGCTGCCATGGATCTATCTTGAACCGGTAGATCGAGGTAGATGGGTCTGAGTTTAAGGGAGCTATCAAGCACTGAGGCGGCATCCGGAAATTGCGATTAGGTCCACTGTTAAGCAGAATAGTCATCAACGATTAGCGGATAAACGCCAAGGAGAAAAGAGGGATCCGCTCACAAGGGTCCATCGGCCATCTAAAGGTTCATCAGACATACCCCTTTCAGCATGCTTGTCGTGTTATGGTTGGAGTTGACACGGGAGAGTTTCTCACCTGACAGTCGGGCGATATAAAACTCCAAAAACAGGATCGGTCTCCCTTGTTGCCCCATCGTCCCCGGAAGTTCAACCAGCCCAGCTTTCCCCTGGGATCATGACGACGTCGTATATGTGGATACCCTCCTCTGGCTGTCGTGTTCAGCCATTGTATTGGGACCAGATCGTTCTTGCTATCCCATATCGCCCCCCGGTCATCGGTCACGTCAACCAACTTGACAATGTTGAACGCCTGATTGATAAAAATATCGAAGTGAGAACATGTTCGGCCAGAGATCAGGTGAGCAGGTAGGGGGCATTACGTACATTTATATAGAGATGCTCTCCTGCAGTGGGCCAAAGTCCATGACTACCTAGAGCGCTAAAGGCGACAGGCCGTCCATCGTACTTGGGTACGTCTGCCCATCGCAGCGTTCTAGATGTTACAAGTAACCAAGAAAGGTCAGCTTGCTGCTAACATCGATCGGCTCATCACTAATACTCTCACCCTGTCGTCGACAAGTCACGGTGCACCACTATCACATCGCAGAAAGCTCCCGTCAGCGAATGAATTGCAGCGCGGCCGAAAAACGATGCAGATACTGACTGTAATCGGCCGAAACCGCTTGACCGTGTCGAGTTCGCACTTTCATGTGCTGTTCACAGTAGTATTAGCACGCGAATATGGATGAGCAAGCATTTCCGGGGCCATTCACCTCCCAATCAGACACATCTAGAGCGGTCCTTGGTATCAGTGCTATCTCGAAGATCGATCAACTGGTGATCACAACTCACGATTGCCCAGGATACCCAGCGGAGGAACTAAAGGATGGAAGTAACATGGGTCAGTACCAACACCGTGCTAGTCCCGGTACCGTGGGACCGAAAGACCAAAGGTGAGTTTAAGGTGGCGTGATTTACCATTCTTTCCTAAATTATACGGGTAGTGCGTCCAATAGATCAAATCCTGCCAGAAGCGATATTGCACTGTCAACCGCTGATTATGATATCAAGCCGCCGTGTCGCATCGGTACCTACGATGTAGTCATCCTCCTGGGCCACGTGAAAGGCATATACGGGCGCTCGGACTGTCGGCCTGATCAGAGTCCCATCGATCCCCTCGGCGCTCATCCTCCGTAACAATCTCTTCTCTGCGGTCTCTCCTCCAGGCCCGTACAAAAAGGCGGATTCGTTCGAGTGCAAACGAGGTTGAGGGTTCATCTCAACGGATACGGAAAGCCACATGTCCCACTGCTTTTCAAGCGGTAGCGTGGCCAAGTCGTAGCTGCTGAGGGGACTGTCGGGGAGCTGTTCGATACGATGTCAGACTGGGGTTAGCTACTGTCTCACCTAGGCCCATGTGTAAGTATGAATCCAATGACCGACCGTAGCATTGTGTAGTCCTTTACTATCGAGTATCTAATAAGCCTAGCGCAGATCAGCTTCGCATACTCTAGCCAAACCAAACAGCGATACTTGCTTGGTAACCCGACTTGTCCAGCATGTATTCTACCGAGCTAGGAAAGTACTCTTCCTCTGAGCTGTTTGAGTCGTTCGTACCTGGATCAGCGGAGTCGCCAGATGCAAAAGCCTTAATATCACTCACTGAAGATATATCACTGGCGCATATTTCCTCAATAATGCCTCGATCTCGGGTGTGACCCCGTCATTATGACCGTAGTCGATATCGGGATCGTAGATCGTTTTGTTGACAGGCAATTCCAACACTGGGGGTTCTAAGGGCCAATTGAAGCCAAAGCGAGCTGCCGCCGGTCGCACAGCTGTTGCGAACAAGAGGAAAAACAACGATGTGCGTAAAGCGCCTTTGCTATAGCTCTGGGTCGAGAACGTAGTTCAGATCATGAGCGAAACCTGGTCTGTAGGGCTTAGGTAACCCCTACAAACCTTTGAACTCATGTCATTCTCTATCCTTGCCATGGTTGTCTGATGGAAGGGCGATATCAAAGTCCAGAGGACGGGCTTTTGGTAACTCTCGAATTCGAGCCTTCGTGGCTGCGCTTATCTATTGCGATGTCCGAACAAGAGGAGCCTAAAGCACCTATCTAGATTCGACGATTCGCTCGAGCTTTGCGCTGCGGGATAATCTATGTCTCGATATCAGAAGGCGACTGGACATGAGTCAGGTTGTCTATCTGGCTAGGTATCTATCTTCAAAGGTATGGAACGATATGCCAGTCGATGTCGTCGAAGGGACCTTCGTAGTCCTAATCGGACCGCTTGCTTTGTGATCGGCGACCACGGCGGCCTCCACCCCTTCCGGGAGATGAATTGCTTCCGGAGGCTGGATCGGGTGCCGAGTACTGTATCAGCTGAGAGCTGCGGACATTCGAACAGCGCTGTGTCCGTGCCCTGGCTCGACCCTCGACATGGTCAGGGCCGCGTGAGCGTGCTTTGAGATCTGATGACGAAGGAGAGCGACCATCTCGACCCTTTAGACCTCGATATGCGTCAGACTTGTAGCTTCACCTTGATACCTTGGCCCCTGCCTAATCAAACGATTCTCCTGCAACTTCGGATCTGTAGACTCACGCAAATATGGTGAGATCCTTAATCTTCATGGCTACTCTATTCCATCACAATTGGCTCATACTACTTTCCTTTGGCAGTCTCGAAGATATGATTCCAGAACGACCATCTTCTCGCCCGAGGGTGAGCGTTATCCCGCACAGTTCATTCCATATATTAGGTACTTACACTCTTCTTCATATCTATGCAGGTCGAGTTTTCCAGAGTACGCATGACTCAATTTCCGCTGAGCTGAAAGTCGTCACGCTGAATCGTCACCATCCTTTGTGTGTCCAGTCGAATATGCGATGGAGGCCATCTCCATGGCCGGAACAGTCCTCGCTATCCTCAGCAAAGAGGGAGTTGTGATGGTTGCGGAAAAGGTGAGAACCAGCGGAATCGACATGCATACGGACTTCATCTGACGTTACATCGCTTCCGCTCCGAACAGAAAGTGACCGGTAAACTGCTCGATCTTTCTCTGACTAGCTCGGGTGGGGAAGGTTTGGAGGCTTGGACAGGTGGTGGTGCCGAAAAGATCTTCCTCCTCAACAAGTAGGTGGCCTTATCAGGCGCCTGTAAGACGTGCTCGGATTACCTTGCTGAAGCTTTCATCGGCTTCCCTCAACAGCAACATTCTCGCTGGTGTAGCAGGAATCACCTCGGACGCCAACTCGCTTGTCAACTACGCCAGGACTGCCGCTCAGAAGCATTTGTTCAGCTATGACGAGGAGATTCCGGTGGAAATGCTGGCTCAAAGGTTGTGTGATCTCAAGCAGGGATACACGCAGTATGGAGGTAAGTCTGTAGAGCGTGTGTGCTATCCATCATAATGACCAGAGATCTTATTTTATCGCTGTTCTTGATTGACGTGATATAGGACTTCGACCTTTCGGTGTCTCCCTTTTGTATATCGGTCACGACCCTATCCACGGATTCCAGCTATACCATTCGGATCCGTCCGGGAACTACTCTGGCTGGAAGGCCACCTGCATCGGAGCGAACAACTCGAAGTAAGACACTGTGTACACAGATGATAGTCTCGATCCGCCTCTAACCCGATGTCTGGCTTTTTAGCGCTCAATCCCTGCTCAAGCAGGACTACAAGGACGAGATCACGTTGGAGGAAGCCAAGGCGCTGGCCTTGAAGATTATGAGCAAGACGATGGACTCGACAAAGTTGGGAAGCGAAAAGCGTAAGTCGCCAGTTTGCAATTTCTGGGTGTCACCTGGCGTCTTTCCTGACGCTTTGTCCATGACAGTCGAGTTCGCTACAATGACTTTGGACCCTGCTACTCAGCTACCCCTTGCCAAGATCTTCCGATCAGCCGAGTTGGACGAGTTGTTGCGGAAATACGAACTCGGAGGTACCTCGGATTCAGAGGTCGGGGTTGGGCAGGGGACCGGTGGTGGCAGCGGTGGAGACACCAGCATCTCGGTATCGACGTGATAGAATTTCGAATTATCTTTCTACCTCTGACGATCTTTACTGTACGAGCGCCAATACTCATGATTACGAACATGCCCTCCCATGAGCGTCCCGTCCATGATCCCACCTTATGCCAGACAATCTTCACACTATTCCCCACTGAGTGACCCGATTTCGAGCTTGATCTGCTACAGGCTCTTGTCATGAAAATCCAGATCGTTCAGGAATTCTCCGCTTGATGATGGCATACATACAGGATGGTACCAACAAAAGGTAGAATCGATCTCGTTCAGAACGTGCGCCAATACTGGCTATATATGAAGATCAGGTCCGCACGGAGCATTTAACCTCTCTTAACATGCTCTCTCAAGGCCTTCTTGGCTTTCCTCGGAAACTCTTTCCACCTCGCCTCTCCCTCGCTTTCAGAGCGAACTCCCACGTCCTGGTCCCACCCGTGCCCCTAGCAATGACATCGTCAACGTCACGCTTGTTGGGTGCTGCAGCGCCTCTGGTCTTGACATGGGCGTAGCCGGGATACAGATCGGGCACGAAGGCGAACGATCGGCACACGGTGTATCGGGGCTGGACACCCATAGTCTTGTTCCTGTTGAGCGCAGCAAAGAGCGGATGCGTCGCCAAGGTGTCTGCAGGGCGAGTTGCCAGGGCCTTGAGGTTCCAAAGAGTATAGGGTATGGAATCTTTGAGAGTGACAAGGATGGTACCTTGCGTCCTAGGTGGAGCCGAGGGATCGGCTTCCTCAACGGCGACCGGTTTCGGCTTGACGTCTAGGTCTTCCACCTTGGAATTTTGGGCGAGGTACTCGTCGATATCGATACCAATATCTTCGTCCTCCTCTTCGGCCTGCGGTCCCG
Source organism: Filobasidium floriforme (assembly GCF_021052385.1). Taxonomy (NCBI): domain Eukaryota; kingdom Fungi; phylum Basidiomycota; class Tremellomycetes; order Filobasidiales; family Filobasidiaceae; genus Filobasidium; species Filobasidium floriforme. The sequence continues at coordinate 468,986 of NW_025763639.1, forward strand.
CATCTGACCCTGGCGCTCCTTCTCCTTCAACGGCTTCCCCATCCAACTCCACCATCTCCTCGTCCTCCTCGACTGGAACATCCTCGTCCTCCTCGACGCCATATCCGCCCAGCTTTCTCAACGTATTAGGTCTGCCCTTGACCTTGTCGTTCTTGTTGATCGCGAAACGGGACGGTCCCTCGGTAAGGAAAGGTGCGGCGGATCGGAAAAAGGTGAGAAGGAGATGCTGGTTGGTGAGGATGTTTCGATCTTGGTCCTTGATACCAGCGCCTGATCACGCCGAGTGAGGATTCAGCTACATAGGCCATATGAAACAGATTTGGCGTAACGGACTCACCGGCGTGGGGGAAATTGAACACGATACGACTCCACGTCTTGGCCTTGCCGACGGCTTTGCATTTTTCGATAGCACCCGCATCCAGCCCGAATTCGACTCTGGCTCCCAGAGCCCGGATCTTGGAAACCGTCTCTTCGGCTGCAGGGTATTTTTCGTAGCATTCCTTTTCGCTATCATAGGCCGTCGCGAGTACACGCTGAGCGGGATGATTGTGAGGCGGGCTCAGGATCGAGAGGGTGTAGGAAAAGTCTCCCTCCCCAATGAGGAGGATGGTGTCAGTCGCGTCGAAGGGGTAAGTGAGGGTGCGGGGCCGATAAGGTTGTTTCTCCTTGCCGCCTTCCGTAGTACCAGCAGCTTCGATCGCAGCTTGCATTTTACTCAGGTTCTTTTCCTGCTGCTTGTCGCGACGGTTTTTCTGCTTGTTACCACCGGACATGGACTTTTCCTTTCGTTCGAGAGCTTCTTGCACCTTGACCTGGGCGGCTTTGCGAGCCGCTTTGGCCTGCTGAGCGACCAGGGCTGCCTTGAGTGATCCTCCTTTTACCATGGTGTCTAATGATCTAAAGTGGCGAATTCCAAGAGTTGGAGGTATGTTTCGATGGATTATGATCAAAAGTTTCAAACCACAAAGTTCCTCTCGTGCTCTCAACTTCGAGATGATGATAATCCTCGTCGGAAGCATTTTGTGAATCCGATTACGAGATGACATTTTGCATCCGCGGTCGATCGCTCATGGCCGATTCAGCTGCTCAACGCTCGCTCAGACGAAGGTCGTTCTTCCAACTTCAGATCAGCGTCAACTATCTTAGCAAGTGGCAGGAATAACCGAACGAGGAAAAGCCTCTGCATCATCTAAAGACACTCCTCATTGGCCCATAGCTGTACTCCGAAACACCATCTCGCTCAGGATGAGGTTTCGAACCAAGATCATCAACGCCTCGTTGATGAACAGTAAGTTTGGCTGTTCACTACGGAAGAAGTCATCCCGAAAGTAGCATCGCTGACGAATGTTACTAATGTGACCACAGAGGTAGTCAAATCGCTTCAAAGTACAGCTAAGAGCTGCGTCATCAAGCTCGGACCTGAAAGCGTACACTTTATCGTATCGGATAGTGAGAGTGGTCCGTCAGGGGTGCAGATATGGTCGTAAGCCGCTCTCCTCATCAAGGGGATCGTGATTAGCAGATGGTCTAAACCACAACATGATGATCTATGTTTCTAGACAAGTCAAAGTGGTATGTTTGCCGGCTTCCCGCGAATTAGACACCCCATCTCATATTTCTCGCAAGTAAGGTCACTCTTTTCGACGAGTACCGCATCGAATCGCGGGGAAACAACGAAATCTACCTAGAAATCGGCCTGGAACCTCTAAGTAAAGCTTTACGCTCGGCCGAGATGGTAGGGACGACGGGGAGAGACTCCGAGGCCGGAGTCAAACTGAGCAAGAAGAACGACAAAGCGGTGTTGGTCTTTGACATCGTCGGACAGGCGAGTCGATCCCCTACGATTCGTCATCGTTTTCGGACTTGAGAAGCTGACCTTAGACGTCACGGGGACATTATAGGGGAATGGTCCCACCCCCATATCCATCACGCATGATGTGACATGTCTGGTATTGAATCCCAGCCGAGTCGCTCAGCTCAAGGAACCCCTTTGCCCTCAACCGGATGTGCGTGTGTGCACCGTCCTGTCTCCGGCAAGCGGTCCAGAGCTTACTTCTAAACCCGATCAGATTCACGTGCACCTGCCTAGTTTAGCTCAGCTGAAAGGTTTAGCCTCGAGATTTTCTCACCTAGGCTCAACGGTTTCGATCTCTGCCAACAAGGTCGGTCGTCAAATGCTGGACAGCAGGAAACATCGCTGATCGAGTAATCTGGACTGTTCAGAAAGGAGAGATGTTGTTCACGGTACAAAGCGATGGGCTCAAGATGGAGACTAAATGGGAAAAGTTGGCGATACCGAATTTCAGTAAGACTACGGACGAGCCTCATGATACACAGCGAGGAAAAGGGCTCACCTGTCTGAGAACCTGTCTTGCAGATCAGGAGGCAGATCAACAACCTGCGCAGGAAGTGGATCCAGAAGAAGCCCCGACGTTCAGTGTCAGCATCAGTATCAAGAATCTGCTCAAATTCCTCGCTACCAACCTCGCCAACACAACAACTATTGCCTGTATGTCAAGCCGGTTGATAAGCGGTACAGCGAGGTACTAATCAAGACGCTCGCTGTTCTGCTAGGCATATGTGACAACTACTGCCTGATCGCTTACGTCTACATCGGTGAGCTGATAGCGGGTGTCTTCTGGCTTCAAGCTCTTATCGCTGATCCAATAATCCGAACAGGCGAGCCCAACGAGGCGGCAGGCGTTTTGACTCTGTTCATCCCAAAATCGGAAGCCTGAAATACATCATCATCAGACAGGAACGATTACGACATCACGAAGGAAATGACCAAAACAAACGGGCCAAGCATAACATCAAGGTGTATCAAGGTGTAACAGTAAGGATAACAACAATGGGTATGACGGTATGACCTAAAATGTACAAAGCATGTCGATGAAGATGGTATAAAAGCTGAGGATCCGCACTGTATCATCACATGGCCTTCTTTTCCCCTCTATTGGTGACGCTCTGCAGACGGCGTTCGATGGGAGTTCTTTGCGGCGAATAGCCGGGAGGCGACGTGGCCGACGGGGTCGCAGGGCTGTTGACCTGAACCGTGAGATCTTGTGCGAGTTGCTGGCCTTGACCGAGCTGGACAGTCCCGTTGGATCCTTCCTCGGCTTTGAGCGTAATCTCTTCACCGCTTTGCAACCGGGTCTTGATCGTGCCCTTGAGACCCTTCTTGCCCGAGTTGATCAGGGTCTTTCGTCCGACTCCACGAACGTCGACATAGACCAGCGCCACATTATGAACGGATCCACCGAGGATCTTGGTCGCCTGGCCCGCTTCGGGTCCATACTTGTGTCTGCAGAGGTCGAACGGGTCAGCTCCTGCTCGTGACTGAACATAACAGACGAGCGAGGTACACTTACTCGGCGGCGGTAGAAGCGGCCGTCGTGGTCGACTCGATCAGATTGGCAGTAGTCGCTTCGATGCTGGTCCCGATGACCTCGGCAGCGGTGATGACCCTCAACCAGAACTTCTTCTGCGGCTTCTGACCGCTCGTCGAAGGTCTGCGTTCGCCTTGGTCGTATCCCGCCTGGGTAGCGTAGTCTCCCTGTTTCTCATCCTGAGCTTGGCCTGGACCGCCAGAGGTGTATCCGGGAGGCGCAGCCCCGGGTGGAGTGTACGTGGCCTTTTCATTCGGGTAACCGTTGTTGTTGTAGCTAGTACTGCTACCGCCGGGTCGAGAACCAGGCGGGGTGCTGCGCTTGAAGTCTTCGTATTCGTTCATCCCCGCAGTTGCAGCCTTGTCGATGACACCACCGATTGCCTGCGAGACAGCATGAATATGCCGGAGCAGGTTGAGCACAACGATCCCGCGGCAAAGATAACATACGAGAGATCACTCACGTCCTGAACGATCCCCAAGGTCTTTCTCGTCACCTTCAATCCCCTGGTCGACGCGTTATGAACCTGTCTGATGCTACCCTTGGCCATCGGGCTCAACTTGACCGGTTCCGCGGACGGCTTGGTGTTTTTGGTGTAATACTCTGCGGCCGAGGTGATCCCGGACGAATACGAGTTGCCGAGCGTGAGGATCCCTTTGCTCAGATAATGAGCTCCTTTCAACATCCAATCGTTCATGTCGGCCTCGTCGACCGTCTTGACCGTGATCGACTTGGCGAGACCCTGGTCAAGAGGACCGAAATCGACGATGACGGGTTCGTTCGCCGAGCCCCCTGCGACCTGCTTGCCCTCCTCCACAGACAGGTTCTGGTCGAGCTCGCCGAGGATCTGACCGGTCGTCTCGTCTACGAGAACGAAACGACCTTGAGAGTCGCTGTGACGCATACCGGGACGAGGGGGTACGGGAGGAGCGGGACCTTTGCCTCCGGCTGGCGAATCCGGCGTGGAAACCGACGTGAACGAGTCGATCAGGCCAGCACCGGGGATCTCGCGGTTGACGAATTGCGGGGGGATGTATAGCGAGCCGTACTGTTTGAGCAGGATCTCGAGCGTATCCAAGTCCTGAGAGTCGAACTCCGTTGTGGGTTTGGGAATGACAATGTCGACAAACGCGTCGGTCACGGTGGGCGATGGAACCCTGAAGACGACGTTGGGATTGTTGTTGACATGGGTACGATCGTTTGAGACCTCGAAAGAGGGTTCCCTTGTGATCCTGACCCCCGGAACGAGACATAACTCAAAGTCTCCCGATTTGACCACCAGGAAGAGGTCCTTGTTGGGAGCCGGGTCGTCGGAGAACGGGTTGTATTTGACGAGCGCACCAGTGGGAGATGTGAGGTTGGCCGTCGCTTTGGGTGGCAGGGCGAGACATTCCAGCATGAGCTCGCCCTCAGCGATCTTGATCGTCTGGCCTTCAAAGAGCTATAGTGACCGAGTAACGATATACGGGCTCCCATCAGTCAAAGGTATGCCATATAACAGGATCATCGCGATATTTACCTGATAGACCTGCGCTTGAGGCAGTGTCAATAACAAGAAGCCTCGGGCATCGGCAGGTATGGGCGAAGTCATGGTCGAAGTTGTGTGATCGGAAACCAGAGATTTGTAACGATGACCAAAATAGCGAGGACAAGTACTGAAGTGAGATGTCGAGGTATGATGAAGGTGAGATGATCGACCTGGAAAGGACGGTGACAACTGCTGCGCGGCATGCGCGGGCGGTGATCGAACCATTTCATCGTCATCGTCATGCAATCATTTGATTCCGAAATGAAACCAGGGAAGGGGGGTGGAGGCGAATACATCCGGGTAACGTAAGCATCACAAAATACACGTCGCCCTAGGCTGCCCGCTGCCTTTCAGCATATTCGTTTCGTTTGGGTTTGACTCACATTCTCAGAGGGAATGTCGTTATCTCTTCATCACCACCGACCTCGTCTTCTATCAATCACCCTTCTCCCTCTTATCATCCTCCTCAGGAACGAGCTCCTTTGTCCTGTTATTGTGACTCGGCGCTCTGAACTTTTATGATACTTGGGCGACACTGCTATAAAACACTAGCAGCTACCACTCGGCCACTCTCCGTCCAACCATTCCTCTCGACGAGGACATTCAATACCACACCTATCAACTACAACTTGATCAACTCGCACAACATGCCTCGAATCGATCTCAGGACCCCCAACTTCCCTGACGAAAAGCCTCACGCCTGGCCGTCGCCAGAATCATGGCCCGCCGCCAAGGTCAGGGAGACCTTTGTCAAATACTTTACCGAGGCCAAGCCGGGTCTCGAACACACCTTTTGGCCTAGCAGCAACGTCATTCCCTTTGAGGACCCGACGCTCTTGTTTGCCAACGCTGTGAGTTGCCGGTCATGCTTTCGACGTCTGCGCAAACCTGGATCGACTTGCTAAACGTCTTCTCTCGCCGTCCGCTTTGACAGGGTATGAACCAGTACAAACCCCTCTTCCTCGGTACCGCCGACCCCAACACCCGCATGGGACAGCTCAAACGAGCCGTCAACTCCCAAAAGTGTATCCGAGCCGGTGGAAAGCACAACGATTTGGACGACGTCGGCAAGGACTCGTACCATCACACCTTTTTCGAAATGCTCGGCAACTGGTCGTTCGGTGACTATTTCAAGAAGGAGGCTATCAACTGCAGTTGGGACCTCTTGACTCGGGTGTATGGTCTGCCTGCCGATAGGTTGTACGTGACCTACTTTGAGGGAGATGACAAGCTCGGATTGAAGCCGGACCTGGAAGCCAAGTGAGTATCAACGCTATCGAATCTGAACCATCCGGTGGGCGCCAGAATCAAGCTCACTAAGCGCTTGTTCTCCGCTCGCAGGCAGTTCTGGCTCGACGTCGGTGTCGAAGAGGACCACATTCTTCCCGGAAACGTCAAGGACAACTTCTGGGAGATGGGTGCTGTTGGTCCTTGTGGGCCCTGTAGCGAGATCCATTTCGACCGAATCGGAGGTCGAAATGCCGCTCACCTCGTCAACCAGGACGACCCGAACGTCCTCGAAGTCTGGAACAACGTCTTCATGGCCTACAACCGAGAGAACGATGGCAGCCTTCGAACGCTGCCTGCCCAGCATATCGACACTGGAATGGGTTTCGAGCGACTCGTCTCGTGCTTGCAAAACGTAGAGTCCAACTACGACACCGACGTGTTCACCCCTTACTTTGACAAGATTCAGGAGATGACTGGCGCTCGACCGTATTCGGGCAAGCTCGGCGAGGATGACAAGGACGGTCTCGATACCGCCTACCGAGTCTTGGCCGATCACGTGAGGACGTTGACGATTGCCATTTGCGACGGAGGTGTGCCCAGCAATATCGGACGAGGTTACGTTCTCCGAAGAATCTTGAGACGAGGTGCTCGATATGCCAGCAGCAAGTTTGGCGTCAAGATCGGGACCTTTTTCTCTAGCCTCTCCCCGACCGTGGTCAAGGAGCTCGGACCCTTTTTCCCCGAACTCAACGGCAAGGATGCCGACCTCAAGGAGATCCTGGACGAGGAGGAAGAGTCGTTCGCCAGGACTCTCTACCGTGGAGAAGCTCTTTTCAACACGTACGCTACCAAGGCCGCCGAGGCTGGATCCAAGACGTTGAACGGTCTCGACGTCTGGAGGCTGTACGATACATTTGGTTTCCCCGGCGATCTGACCCGAATCATGGCCGAGGAGAGGGGTCTGACGGTCGACGAGGAGGCCTTTGAAAAGGCCAAGCTGGACAGTTGGGAGGCTAGTAAAGCCGGCGGCAAGTCCAAGGGCAAGGAGACGGTCAAGTTGGATGTGCACGATCTTGCCGTTTTGGAGAAGAACGACTCGATCCCCAAGACGGATGATTCTGCCAAGTTCCGTGAGTGCAAAAATCCTGCTCGAATCATGTCAGGCTTTGTTCGGCAACTGGTATTAAACACGAGCCTTTGCCATCGACACAGTACTGGGCAACTCGAACGGAACCATCAAGGGGATCTACCAGGGTTCTAAGTTCGTCGACGCCACATCGGAGCTCGAGAACGGGTCCATGTTCGGGATCCTCCTCGACAAAACCAACTTTTACGCCGAATCCGGTGGACAGGAGAATGATACCGGTTCGCTGACCATCGATGGCAAGGCCGATTTCGAGGTGACCGACGTTCAGGTCTTCAACGGATACGTCTTGCATGTTGGGTACATGAAGGAGGGCGAGGTCAAGGTTGGCGACGAGGTCGTCTGTACCTACAGCGAGGTGAGATCCGGGCTTGATCAAACGTTTAGCCGGGAACCGAGTGATACAGGCATTGATCGCATGACATGTATGTGCAGGAACGACGATGGCCTTTGAGAAACAACCACACCGCCACGCACATTCTCAACTTCTGTCTGCGAGAAGTCTTGGGCGATCACATTGACCAGAAGGGATCGCTCGTCGCTCCTACCAAGCTTCGGTTCGACTTCAGCCACAAGGCCGCCATCTCCCCCGCCGATCTCGAAAAGATCGAGACCATGTCCAACGAATGGGTGAAAAAGGCCGTCAAGGTCTACTCTGCCGAGCTTCCCCTCAAGGTCGCTCAGAATATTCCCGGTCTGAGAGCCGTCTTCGGAGAGGCTTACCCGGATCCTGTCAGGGTCGTCACCCTCGAATTCTCTTTGGATGAGATCACTTCGGACATTGAGAACCCCAAGTGGAAGCAGACCAGTGTCGAATTCTGTGGAGGAACGTGAGTAGCGGTGCAAATCGACTTTGCTGCTGATCATATTCTGATGATACCACCTTTCCCTGTAGTCACGTCGGCAAGACTGATGAGATCAAAGACTTTGTCATCACCGAGGAATCGTCGATCGCCAAGGGGATCAGGCGTATCGTGGCCGTCACCGGTCAAGAGGCTCACGAGGCTTCGCGAGGCGCTTCCGAGTTCTCGAAACGACTCGACTGGATCGACAGCCTGAACGGAAAGGAGAAGGACGCTGCCATGAAGCCGTTCCTCGTCGTAAGTTCGGCTGGCCTGCATCATCCTACAGGACCAGGATGCTGATAACGGCGTATGTACGGTACAGGAACTCGGTCAACGAGACATGTCGGTCGTCAAGAAGAACCAGCTGCGTGAAAGGTTCACCAAGATGCAAAACGCTTTCGCCGCCGAAGCCAAGGCTCAAACGGCCGCCAAGGCCAAGCAGGTTACTGCCGATATTTCAAAGTACTTTGAGGAGAACCCGAACGAGAACGTCTACGCTGGTGAAATCGATGTCGAGGGCGACCGAAACGTGAGCCGGCCAGTGTATTGGCGGTAGGAATCGTCGGGCATTAGGCTGATCTTCCACTGCTTTCGTCTCGACAGATCATGAAGGTCTGCGCCGAATACGGCAAGGCCAACAACAAGTCGATCTACGTCTTCAGCGTAGACCGAACCGCCGGCAAGGTCGCTCACGTCAACTTTGTCCCGCAAGAGCTCGTCAAGAGCAAGAAGCTGGACGCCAAGATCTGGTTAGAGGAAGCCAACAAGGTCCTGGGAGGCAAGGTAAGTGCGAAACACAGCGAGTGGAAGTTTGGGATGAGAGGGTTGACATTACGTCTTCAATGTAGGGTGGAGGCAAGCCCGACTCTGCCATGGGATCCGGCAACAATGTCGATCAGGTGCAGGAAGCCATCAAGCAGGTCTTGGCTTTCTACAAATCCAAGGTCGAGGGTGCTTAGATCGCTTTGACGGTTCCATTATGGGTGTAACAGTACTATTTGCCTCTTGCATTATTCAATGGCCTCACGACCGTTCCCTGCCGCTTTTGGCATCCCACCTATTTCGCAAGGTGATTCATTGCACTAAGATAAGTCCAGGATTGCCCACATGTCTGCTTCGGGGCTTTGGCGATTCCCGGCGAACACCTTTCGCCGGACGGTTAGGAAGATACATGGTCAACCTCGCCTGGATGAACGGACCGTGAGCTCGACCGTCAACTATGAGAAGAGATCTACCTCTGGTACCGATTGGAGTCTGCCGGACCCCGGTCATCGGGTCTGCTGATCAGACACCCAAGCAAGTCAGACTCCGGACTTGGTTTCAATCGGATGACATGTCGATGGGCCCGGACCCGAACGTACAAGGTTTCGGAGCCAACGTCTGTAAGATCGTAAATGTCGTCACTCCCACTTGAGCATATCCAGACTTAGCAGCTGGTGCGAGTCATCGGTTCCGGTTGAATGGTGCGACATCGCCTGTCGAGTCATCGAATCTCTCACGCCGGGCGTGTCCGTGCGCCGGCAAGCTGAAACCGGTTCTCAGTGGCGCGACCCTTCGGATCCGAAGTCGGCGTTCGTCACAAGCACAAGTCAGACGAACGTTCGATCGTCATGACAAAGGGAAAGGTTGATGAGATGGTGGTGACAGGGACTATATAAACAGGCAGGAGCCCTTGTCCCGCTGTCAAATCCTTTCTAGGGTCGATATGCAATATACCCCGCTTCATCGCTCTAAGCTTCGCGTGACAAAACACCCAACCCTTTATCGCGCGCCCTGTCAACGATTCCCCTACCAACTGCTCCTAACGCCATGTCAACTTCCACGTCATCATCGAGGAACTCTTCTCCTGGTGAGTTGCGAACCGTAGTTACCGTTAATTATATCCCTTTCTGACCGCCAAACATTTTTACAGAATCGATCAGTCGAATGCCTTACGTCGATGCTCCACCCCCCTATACGGAATTCGCCGAGCCCCCCTCGAAGAAGAAATCCATCTGGAAATCCTTCTTCTCGTCTCCTGCGGTACCCTTCCAGCATTCTACCACCCTCGGCAACAAATTTCAAACCTCCGTCCTGGCTCCTGACATGCCATCCGGGATCGCCCTCTACTCTCAGAACAAAGACAGGACGACTCGTCCTAAACCGCTGTTCGAGCGAGACTTTAGCAGGGATCACTACAATCCCGATGCCGTCTTGGCCATGGACCTGATCAGGGGAACCACCGTGCTTCTGCACCAGAAACGTGGATGATCGCAACCGCATGCGTCATTTCGCCTTCTTCGAGATACGTACACACGGTCTATTTGCTCGCCCTGATCCACTTTTGGCTCCGGTCTACTCGTCGTCTCGTCGAGACTTCTACCGATCCCTATTCCCGGCACTCCAAGGACCTCTAAATCCTCTTCGGATCACCCTCACATATGTGGACCATAGGACGATCACGTCATATAGCTTCCGCAACCCCGGTTGGGGCCAGATCCGGTCCCGGCCTTCGGGTCGACGACGCATCCTGGATATCGGGTTTGCATGGGCAGCAGATTCATCGCCCCTCAGGGTGAATACAAATCGCTTCATTTGCTATGCTTTGTAGTATATCTCGAGACTCCGGTCGAATCCTATAGATTCCGAGCTCAGCTCGTGTCCATATGATTCTGAATATGATATCAACTTCTGCGACTCACCACTACTCGAGCCATTCTTGACCGCTTCCCGTCGTGCGAACCCGATTTCATTCAACAGGATTCTCTCGAAATCTTCCTCTGGTCGTAGTTTCAGCTTGAAGTAGTTATCTTTCAGGGTCTAGAGCGAGATAGTAATACGCGTCAGTACAGAAAGGCTTGATCGACGTGTAGATAATATACCGACCTGGGTGGATCTCTTGGCATCCTTGTAGCCTCTCCATCCTTGTTTCTCGAGGACGAGCTTCCCTCCCGGTTCGATACAGTCGAAGCATTTCTGGAAAAACTTGATCAAGCCCTCATCCAGTCCGTGAAGGTGTATCCACTTGGTCAGCGATAATCTATCGGCGCAACGCTGAGGTTCTTCAGTAGAGGCAAGCGGTATGATATGGATGGGGATGAAGGAAGCTCACGCAAGGACTACGTCGTAGCGGTTTGCGTCCGTCTCGATTTCTTCTTCAGCCCAATTCGCAGCGTAAAACACCAGATTACGAGGAAATTTCTGGGCGGGAGCTTCCGAGCTGTTTTCCGAACCTTTGGAACGTTTCCGCCCCCCTTCCGCCTCCTGAGCAGCACCGTGAACTTCTGAGATAGCTGCCTGTGATGTTCCAGCTATCGGGAGACTGCCGTATAGTGCAGGAAAGCAAGCCGGAAAGTAATGCAGCTGTCCTTCCGAAATCGGCTCTTCTGCCTGTCCCGCTCGATCCCCGTTCAGCAACTTCCTCTTCTTCCTAGATCTCTCAGCTGGAAACTCGGCCTGGGATATCGAAGGTTTTTGGAGTGAAAAGGCTTGTTGTACCGTTCGTCCGCACTGCTGGATCAGGTCCACGTCAATGTCTACGCCTATCACCTGTTTAGCTTGATGCAGCTGAGCTGACTTTGAAGAGGGTCAACAGGCGAGTTTTAATTTGCAAGGCGAAGTCGAGCTTACCGATCTCTTGAGATACCGCTCCGCTGTTACATCCTACATCCAGCACAACCTTTCCCTGGAAGAGATCTTTCGCATGATCGTCCTTGAGCAGCAAGTCTAGACGTTCGTCTCGATCCGGTGCCAGGTCTGTATGACCCGCTCGACGTCGGAGGTAGTAGTTGCGGTAATTTCCTCTAGATTGATCGGAGAAGTGGGACATCTTCTCCCTGTGCTCTTTTGAGTGTAGGTGCCGAGTATGAGATGACGGAAGTGGGTAAAGCTGGGAATGCGGAAAGTTGAAAGTCAAGGTCGAGGTTCGCGATCTTACGAATTTCGGAGTTTGTACGTACGTAGATCTCTTCCGGCGCCGGCGATGAGAGGAGCGGAAGCAAACTTTCCCAAACAAGCAACCACCACCAGATTCAAACATCATCCGATCATCATCATCGTTGTCGTCATCGATCTACAAGAGAGACATATATGTATTACAGCTCTAGCTCCCTCGTAAACGTAACAAGGTACTGCCTTGGATACTCAACCCTGGTTTCAGGTTGCAAAGATGTCCAAGCTCGGTCGCCAGGACGGGTATCTCTCCGTCAACCCGACACCACCTAATCAAAACAAACCCCTAAAGAACAGCAGACTTCGTCAAGAATCGCAGGATGACAATGATACCACCGCCCTGTTTCAACACTCACCCGAGTCGAACAAGCTCGAGAGGGAGTACGAAGCTGGATGCTTGCCAGACGAGGTGTACGACCGGACGTTGCCTGGTTGGAGAGCGGGACTGAGAAGGTTCCTGACGAGGTGCCTAAAGGTGGAGAGCGAATACTTGGCTGGCATGCAGGTAGGCCGGCTACGTTTCTGCGGCTATTCACAATTTCGAAAGCTGATCTCTTCACTCTCGAAAAAGCACCGGATACGAGGGCATTTCCTCGATCGCTACTTCTACTGGACGGCTCTTTTCGGCAGTTGGTTCTTGCTGTTTTGACGATACAATCACTATTATGATCAACTGCTGATCAAGTGCACTATCAGCGCATACCTTCTTCATGGCCGCTCTACCAATGTTTTTCTGGTTCGGAGACGATTTCCACGCTCGAGGGCAAGTCTTCTTATACCTCACAACCTGATACATGCTCTGATCACTGATCAGAACTGCCTCGTTGTGTCCGTCAATAGCTTGCTTATCGTAACCGGACTAGGAATCTGGTTATCCAGCGTCGCGAAAGATCTAGCGTGTTGTCCTCGACCATATAGCCCGCCTGTCATTCGGCTCTGTAAGTTTGGCTCGAAGCGCAGATCGCCTTGTGGGCGTCCTGAGCTGAACAGCATATTTGACTAAAAGCCATGAGCACGCACGGTCTCGAATACGGTAAGTTATCGGTGGTATCATCGATATCACGAGATACTGTGCTGATGATAATTTCTTTCTATCTTTGCGAGGTAGGCTTCCCTTCCTCGCATTCAGCCAACTCGGTCTCCGCGGCTCTATTCCTTGGGACGTGGTTGACCCTTAGATTTACGTCGGGCGAGATCGATGCACAGACCCTGGTGATAGGAAGATTCGGTGAATCTCGGAAGTTGCGCGGTACGACTCGGCTTGACGGCGACTGACCTCACATTTGGCCCGATAGCCTTGGCTGTTTATGCACTGAGCGTAATCCTGGGGAGACTGTACTGTGGCATGCACTCCCTCAGTAAGTCGTGAATGTCAAATGAAAACTGAATAAACCTCGCTAACAAGTCCGACGGTAGTCGACTGCTCGGCGGGAGCTCTCATCGGTTGGTTCTCCTGGTTCGTCTGGGACAGATTGCAGGCGCCGTTCGAGGCTTGGCTCGTACAGAGCGATTGGCGAGGTGGGTCGCCACTTCTCGATATTTCGAAGGTCCAAAATCCTGACACCTAGAATTTGGATTGGGCAGCTCCCCTTGCCGCGGTTATCCTCTGCGGGTTCTTGGTTCACTATCATCCTGAGCCAGTAGACGGTGAGTGAAGTTTGCGGAGATGCCGTGTAGAAAATAGTCTGATGGCTCTCCTATGGTCAGACTGCCCATGCTTTGAAGACTCCATCGCCATCCTCTCCGCTATGCTAGGGTCGACTTTGAGCCACTGGTACGACTCGCACTATCGACCGCATTTCAAGCATGGATTCCAGGCCGGATTCACTCCGTTCGGCTTGACAGGACCTGCGAACGTGGTAGCGCAGACCGTTTTCGGTGCTGGAAAGCTCGTTATCGGTGAGCTACGATACTTCATCAGAACGAGTCGGACGTCACCTGAATGTTACGTCGCGTGCTATCGCGTTCACAGGGATCAGCGCCTTGTTCTTATGGAGGATGGTCATGAAGCGTCTCCTCCATTTCATCCTGCCCATCATCTTCCGTGCGACCTCGCAAATCTTCCACTTCGCCCTGCCAACGAGACGACACTACCAAGCCGCGACCGACTATGATAAGGTACCCACACCTTATACCCTCAACCCTTTGCCATCTTTCGTCGACCTGCCTTCGCAAGCATCCTTGACCACGGCTCTGCCGCCGTCGTTGCAACTGCACAAACGCTCGAGACAGGCTTCGCACGAAAGCTTTTCGAGCGTCGCTTCGTCGGCTTCGCAGCAGTCGATCGAGAGCGCGAGACCTCCTCGAAAACGAGCAGAGACGGAGAAGAAGCATTACGACGTAGATGGTGAGCAGCCATATTGTCGGTGACTATAATCCACGACAAGCTGACAAGTGTCTTCTTGCAGTCCTGACGAAGGTATTCGTCTACGCCGGGATTCCGATCATGGCGATAGATCCTGTCCGGGTGGTCTTTGTATTGCTGGAGAATCTCATCGGCAAGCCATCTTCAGGGTTGTAGTCCCTTGTATCGCATGTGTATCCATATCAGGACCCGAATCACACAACTATACATCATAATGCGTGCGAACCATCCAGCAAGGAGGATCTTTCAGAACACGCGGGTATGTTGAGCCTCTCGCGGCCTCGTCAGATGTTACAACATGATCTCGAAAAGAGTCGTCGGCCGTCGTCAAAACTCATGTCGCTGCTATCGCGCTCATTGCCTGCCGTACCAACTCCTTGGCGTGCCGTATCCGCCTTGCATCATCCCGGCCATTCCTTGACCGCCGTACCCTTGTCCTCCATAACCTTGGCCTCCATATCCCATTCCCATTCCCATACCGTTTCCCATCATGTTGCCCATGCCACCTCCCATGCCGTTTTGCATGGTCATCATGTCGTAATAGCCTGCGGGATAGGTTAGGTCAGCGTTGTGAGCTCAAAGCACAACGAGAAGACTTACTCCGGGTGCCCGGGACAGGTCCCTCGCCTTCCATACGATGAGCGTATTCCTGCACAAGTCAATAATGTCAGCTGAGCTTCACCAGGCGACGAACGTAATTTGGAATCAGCAGCTCACGGGAGTCATCCCGCTGTAGTCGCGCCAGAACATTGAACGTCAGCTCAAAGTACAGACGTGATTGTCGACCTGCAATCGGACTCACGGGAAGGCTTGACCGTGAACAGCAGCGTTCTGTCCCATCATCATGTTCTCGAGCTGTTGTCCTCCACCCTGCATCATCATCGGGTTCTGCATCTGTTGCTGCATCATCGCCATGTTGTTCCCACCATGCATCATCGAGTTGGCCATCGGGTTACCCATCATCGCCCCCATGGGATTACCTCCCATCATAGGGTTCATCATACCCGCAGGAGCTGACATGGGTGCTCGCATCCCGTAAGGAGAGCCCATACCCATGCCCATCCCCCCTCCCATCCCCATCATTCCGGGCATACCGCCTCCGCTCATCTGGCTCATCTGATCCCTCCGCATCATCTCTTCCCTCTCCCTCTCCCTGTCGGACTCCCTGCCCGAATCACTACCATGCCTACGATGGCTACGCCTCGGACGTCCGTACTCGGCGTCTCCTCCGGCGAAACTTCCGCTCCTTCGGTGTCGCATCCCGCTACCTCCGTCGGAAGCATATCTCGAGTAGACACCCTCGTCCGGGTCGTAGTGACGATCGTACAAGTACTTGGCGGTCGCAGCGGCCGCTTCGGCGGATTCGTTGAGTCGAAGGGTGTGAGTGGCGGTCCTAGTGGTAGGAAGGAGTCCGAGGCGTTCGTAAAGAGAGTACACTGACGTTGGAAGGACGCGACAGTATCAGCGAGCGATGCGGTATGCTTAAAGAAACCATTCACCATCACTCACGTTCTCCGACGGCGAGACTGATCAGCCTCTCGCGATTCTCCTGAGAAGGTCTCTCGTGATAGACGCTAAAGTGTTCCTTGTCCCAGATCAGAAACGCCTGGAATGCCGCAGCGCCTCCGAGCACCCTTGACGAGATATCCTCGAACCCGCTGGTCTGGTACTCTTTGTAGTGGTAGATCCTCCTATGAGCCTCTTTGGCGTCGTCGTACCTCATCCTCCTACTCGAGAAAAAGGACGAGACGCTCCCGATGATCCCATCGAACCACCCTCTGTCGAACCCGGGGTCCCTGCCTCCGTATTGAGCTTGAGCGAGGTCCCAGCCGGACCAAGAGTTTTCGGCAGCATAGCCTCGATTGGGGAGTTGATAGTCGTACCCCAACGATTCGTATGCTCGTCCAGGATGGAAAGCCCCGCCGACCATGCTTCCCGCCATCCCGCCTGGCCCACCTCCGACATAAGGCAGATTGGGGTTCATGCCAGGTGGGTAGGCATGCTGCATGGTGGGGTAAGAGCCGGGCTGGTGGTGACCGTTCGGATAGTACTGCATCGGATAGGTCTTGACGTCGTCACCTGGGTAGATTGCAGTTGGCATCAATAATGAATGCAGGCTCGATTACGTTGATATGTTGGTGTTTCGGGAGTTAGAGGTTTGGGTCTTCGATAGCACGGAAACGTTCGAGGTTGACAAACGTTGGACGTGTATGCGCGTCGAAATGAGGATGATGTGATTAGAACGAGAGACGAGAGGCCGAGAAGCGAAAGTTACCCTCGAAACCAAACGATAGGCGATCGGGGACGAGGTGGAAAGGGGCATTCGAGGTGGCGAAGCGTCACAACAAACGATCCAAAGGAGGGTTGCAGATCAAAACAGATCATCGTCATCATCAGAAAAAAGACGATCAAAGGACCCTCCCTCTAGCCTCTAGGTGGATCGTCGTCACTGCCATCATACTCGAGTTTCCATCAAAGAAAGCGCGGATGCATAGTCTGAGAGAGCTCACATTCGTTCTCGAAGATCATCGCGTGCGATTGTGAAACAGATGGTTTGGATGATTTGTGAGCTTTCGAACGAACCACCGATTCGCGATTCGACCCCATGATGTCCTGAAACTCGGGACCGCTTCGGACGCAAATCCAGACTCATCACCCCGATTTGCGACCGACGGACGGATCTGACGGATCGCGATAGCCTCCCCTTCACCAATGCCTCCGCGATCGGCGACGCTTGTACGCTTCACTACGGCCCGTACGAGCTTCCACAAGCGACGGGCCGCGACGTTGGTCGCTTTGGTCGTACGTCCTCCGTACACCCCGAGACACGTAGATTTCGAAGAAAGGCGACACGGCAAATGGCGTGATCGCTCCATTTTCGATCAGATATGGGACCATATGGGCGAATCGAGTCGAAGGTGGATGGTCGGTTCCGCAGCTGCCCAGATGGGCGCGATGTCGGACAACGCCGTGCTGAGCTCTTGTTTTGATTACCAAATTACCAATCACCTCGGATTTTTCGGTGGATTGTACTCGTAGGTGGATCGTCGCAGAGGTCAGGTGGTCGACCGCTGTGCGGCGCAACAAGTCCCGCGAATCTTTGTGACGATTCCAGCAGGTTCATCACCACCACCCAGATTTCGATAGCGGGAACTTTGTTTCGCTCCTTCAGCCGAAAATGATCCCGCTTCAGGGGTCGAACGGCCTCGGAGATGACAGCGCTTTCGCGCTTATCGTCACAGCCGCGGCTGTCGAGTTCACGCCTTTTTGACCTTGCACGACACGATCTCTTCGATCCCTGCCAGTCCGGGCAGTCCGATGCCCTTGACCTTCATTCGCCGCAAGGAATGGCATGCTACCAACGCCAAAAGACGTCCTTGATCCTTGACCACGTCTCGTATCTCGTATCTCGACTGCGCAGTGTGTGTGTGTCTTTCGATGGGCTCGGCGCCGCGAAAGGAGATCGTCATGTTTCGTGTGCAACTTTGTTTCGACCGGCCCGGGGCATGCACGGGGACTGAAGAAAACAAG
This sequence comes from Filobasidium floriforme, assembly GCF_021052385.1. NCBI lineage: Eukaryota > Fungi > Basidiomycota > Tremellomycetes > Filobasidiales > Filobasidiaceae > Filobasidium > Filobasidium floriforme. The sequence continues at coordinate 486,948 of NW_025763639.1, forward strand.
AGGAATGCTCCCATCTACGACGACCGAGCCTCTACGGTCGGAGGCGTTTCGGTTCGCCAAGTGCCGCTCACCTCGGTCATGGACGGTGTCATGACTCGCTCCTTGCTCCCTCTGGCTCTCGGGATCAATCGCATCGTCCCAGAGCGAGGTTGGGTGGTGACTTTTTGCGAGAGGGTTGTCAAATTCGATCGACCGTTTTCAATCGTAGACCTCGGGGAGGTGACACAGACATTGCAGACTCGAGCACACATGCGCATCGCAAGTTTCCTTCCGTCTTCTGGTTTCGAGAGGGACAAAGCGAGGGGGAATTGTCGGAGCGAAACGACAGTTGTTTGGGCGTATCAGCGTATCAGTGATTGGTACATCGAGAGCATCGCCGGGTGCGTTCTGGATCGAGTGTGCCCAGTCCGAGTATATACGGCAGGTCTGGCAGCTGTACTGGCTGCGGAGCGGACGTGGTGTGCAGTATCTAGGCAAACGCTGCATCTCAAGTGTCCCTGTTCTTTGCCTCCCTATCTCTCTCGACTTGTTCCCGTGTTTCCGGACGATCTGCAAGCGAAGAAAGCGGCACCGGTCGGCCTCTTTTCACTCTCCCAGGCTCACACAGACTCGCCCTCCTCCCCTCCCACCTCACTCCAACGTAGACGTCGAGCGCTCGTGTTCGCCGATCTCCAACCTCTGTCCACCAGGCCACCAGCAAATAGTGACCATCGACGTACGCACATAAACAACGAGCCCCCTGCCTTCCCGATCTGCCCTCGCTTCCTCGCGCAAATTCCTCTCGTTCACCGATATAGGCGACATACCGCAAGTAGCGTTAGCCGTCAACATCGTCGTCAACGTCTTTACCACGAGGGTCCACATCGACTAGTTTTACTCTCGTCACAAATCGCCAAAGTGTCTCGACTCATCGAATCCTCTGTCAGCATCCCCGTCGATCGACAATAACATCAAGCTTGGCTGTATCCCGTGCAGCCCAACCATCATCACCACCACCCCATCCTCGAAACCTCGGGGTCATAACCGTGGAGCCAATGACTTCCCTCTACACCTACACTCGCATGCCACCTACCTTAACAGACCTCTCGGCCGATGTCATCCATCTCATCGCTCATCATGTCATGTTCAGTGGAGCGACCCCACCGTCCACCGACTCGATGTCGCGGGAATGTGACGACAGGTCCACGGCGGAATACGACGTGGATGGACCGTTCGTCAGGCGATTAGATACGGGAAGCGACAAGTCCAGGAGGTCATTGAGATGGAGAGACGAACCGGCCTCGTCGTCGTCGTCCATCTTTTCATCGTCCTATCGCCCCGTCGTACCGCAACCACAACAACCCTACCGGTCAGGTCTGGACGTCTTGATGAGCGCCGCGTCGGAAGTCAGCGCAAGTTCGTCCTCGTCGACAGGATCGCGATCGCATGGTCGTCATCATGCTACGACGACAGAACGCAGTCATGAACCGTATGGAGCAGAGAGGATCTCGTCCGCCTCGTACTCCCGTCGAGCATCATCCACCTCGACCCGATCCAAGGGTGTCGAGTCGGACAGATCGGAATATACTCCACTCAACCCGCCGACAACGTCCAAGAGCGAAGTCTACGTCACTCGAACCATCCCGGACCCGCGATCGCTCCTCCCTCTCATGCTCACCTGCAAGCACCTATACAAGGCTTTGCGATTCGACGGGAATCCCAAGCTGTATCACTGGATGTACCTAAACACGTTCGACAGCGAGGCCTTGACGAGACGCTGGAAGGATTATCAAATGGGAGGACCCAACCACGAGTACGCCGCCGTCCCGCCTTCCAAGTCGGCAGGCGGGGATTCGTTTTTCGATCAGATCGAGGTCAAACGGGAGCCTGGCCTGGAGCATGAGCAGACCATCTCGGGCTCGTCGGGCCATCGGTCTTGTACCCACGGCGTACGGGAGAACGGGACCAAGTGCGCCTGTAGGGAAGGCGTACACTTGTTGAGTGACCCCGCCATCCTCGCCAACGAGTACAAAGACAGGTTTGAGACTTTCAAGAGGTACCGAGAGATCGCGGCGGGAGGTAGTTGGAAAGCACTGATGAAGACGGAAGAGGATAGGGAGACGTGGTCGGCCGACATTTGGGTCATCTGGTGGATGTATATGGAAAACGGTGAGTACGCTCGCTGGATCCTTGATCGCACCCGGTTTCGGACTGACATGTTCGTCTGGCGATTCACATAGACCACAAAAACTTTGTCGTCCTCGAATCGTTGGCGAAGTTCAAGGAGGTCGTTAAGATCTTTTACCGGGAACACATGCTTGAAGCGGCGCTGCAACCGGGTTATCCGACTGACTCTTGCGAAGGCGCCATTCTGACGATCATCTCGAACAGGCTCGGGATAGATACCGAGCTGGAGGAAACGAGGGAACAGATCGATACCAAGGTGTTCATCCTACTGCCCTATGTCTTTGCTTGTCACAAGGTGGGTTCGATGCGGCCCGACTCAAAGAGTTGCGCTTGACACTGACCTGCTCGATATGCAGTACCCTTTTCTATACGGTCCGTGGGTCCATCGAGACTTGCCACTCAGCCGAGTCGCGCGGGATGAAGAGGAACTCCGCATGCTCAGCCGGCCCAACGCTTTCATGGTCGAACTCTCACCTAACCCCCGTTCTACAAACGTGAAGCGGTTGGGTAAATGGTGGCGAGTTTCGTCGCCTTACCAGACGACCTGCGCCAGCTTGTCGTTCATGAAACTACTCGAACGTCATCCCGAGCTCATCACGCTTGGCAAGAACCCGCATGTCCAATTACCTCGCCCTGGCGTAGCTTCTTCGAGTGATCAAAAGTTGATTGCGGCCAAGCCGTTCTCATCTGCAACCGAAAACCTCGATTCGTCAAATTGGGACAACGATCTCTACCGAGCCATGAACTGCCACGACCCGATCACCTCGTCCGGGATGCACCCTTTGGCGTTCCGCCATAAAATCGAAGGTCTCTGGAAAGGCAAATACCTCTACTTTGATTACAACGCTTATCAACACGTTGTCAAGGGCGACGTACGCAGCCTGTACGAAGGCACATACGGCGAAGAGATGCAGGAGTGGCGACTCGAAGAACGGGTCATCAACGTCAAGATCGACAAGGTCGGTGGGGACGGGCCCATGCTCAATGCCGGTTACAGGCTGGGCCTCACCGCCGAGGACGAAGAGTACGAGGCGAGTCTGTCAGCCGAGGAGAGGGGCTGGGAGCCCTGTCTGGACGAGGACGCTCCCGATCGTCCTGGTTGGACAAAGGAGATCCTCATCTCGGGTACCGGACTTAGTGCCTGGGGGGAAGTCAAGATTCAAGGCCGCGTCAGGGCATGGGACGGGCTCGTCACGATCCACACCGACTTTGGTATCCCCGAATCGACGGGCAAGTGGCTGTTCAGGTGCTACATCATGTCGGGCAACAAACTCGTGGGACGATACAGGGACACGTTCACCATGGAAAACATGAGGGGTAAGTCGCCGACCTCCCCACTCTTCTTCTCGTTTCGATCCCCGTCCTGATATTCCCTCCGATTTCTCATCGGCATCGAATTCAGGCTACGAAGGACCCGTCTTTTTGCAGAAACAGTCGGAGTCAATACCTCCCGTTTCTGAGAGGGTGCCAAGTTCGCCGATCGTGGAAAAGTCGCCGCCCGGCTCGGCATCAAATTCGGGAAACTTCCGATCGGAATTCGCGCCAACCTATCGACCTATCGTCCCTTCGCCTTCTACAATCGTCGCAGTCAATAGACCGCGTGAGCTTCAACTGCCTCACATCCAGGAGCTCGGCTACAGGCCCGATCCTCTGCACATTGCGAGGCCAGCTGAGAATGCCGCTGCGTCTCCCGCCGATGTCTGCCCTCCCACCGTATCGACGTCCGAGCTGGACGGAAGCCGATCGTGCGCAGATGCTGTGGTCGCGAAGCCTGGCCAGCGATGTCGGTTCGAACCTTTCTCCGACAGATGAACGACCTGCGTCCAAGCGGCCACGACATTATTAAAAACGATCAGGAATACGTTGCTTTCTCGCTTAGCATATCATAATTCGATTGTATTGATTCTACGACATTGTATCAAATATAACGAGCTTCATGCTCGCAGCTGTCCTGTCAAGTATCATCGCCATGATGTTTCGCACTAACTCGGGTGTCCCAGAACATCGCCTCGGCAGTGGCAAAACTTGTGGGATGACACTTGATATCAAGGTGTTGAACTTTTGGAAGTTTGCTAAATGGTTCTTTCTCAACAAGCCAGTTGTGTGACCTGCCACCCCAGACCATGCGATTGACATCGCAAAGGTCCTGGTCATCTAAATGATTGATGTGGGTAACACAGTATCATAATTGCAGATGAGCCACGCCCTGATCGTTCAAAGCTTGATGTCTCCCGGCAACAGAGGTTCTCAGCACTGTTGTTCAGAATAATCCCCAACATCCTTGCAAAGACAGTTGCAACGGAAGAATCGCTGATGTGGTGATCTGGTGCTTACCGCCCGTGTGATTCGCTCGCAGAAAGAGGGCAAGCGCGAGTTGGCACTTCAATCCAGCTGTCCGATGCGCGTGAAGATGAAACAAGTCTCGTCTAGATGCGTCTCCCAAGTCTGGGTGTGCAAAACGTGCATGCGATTGTGCCTCCTTCCCTCGGCAACTTGCGTTCTTGAGGTTGATACGATCACGCGCCAGACAGCCACACGCTTTGGAATTTGATGGTACACAGACATCTTCCTCTGGTAGCATACGGAGTCCACAGTGGATAACGTCTCATTGATAGGCAATGATAGGATGAAGGACTGTTGCTGAGAAGAAATTGAAGACGGATCACAGGAGAAAAGTGACACGGTGTCCAGGCTAGATATGGTTGCGCGATCGTGGGACCTGGCGAAGCGCAACAGCGCTATCAATATACAGTCATGTACCGTGCCCTTCCATACATTAATAGAAGCGAAACACATAGGCTGTGCAACTATTTTCACCGGGACGCCTTTTCTCAGCTGAAGCTCCTTGCTGAGTGGGTTGTGAGCTTCCAGCCCTTGTGATGGAACCGTTCACCTTCTTGCGCCGTTCGAGTGTCAACCCGCTTGTCTCCGAACTTCGTCTCCTCTGCAGATTGTGCTCTTCTCTCTTCTCCAGCTTGATTTTGTTATCGTCCACGGTCACCTCAAATAAACAGTTGGTTTGTGCGGCTGACGATCCGATTTTGTCGATTTCGCTGAACAGGGAACAAAACTTAGCAAAGGAAGAGATTGCGCAATGCCATAATATATAGACAGTGAAGGGTAGTAGATACCGTTAGTACTGATCTGGTCTGAAATCATCAACACCCGGCTCGGGCTGGTTGCAGGTAGATAGGATAGAACCAGTACAATCAAAGAAGAAAGGAAGAAGCAGGACAAGTCTCGGCAGGAACAGGTCGCTTATTGTCGCCATCGCGTGTTCGTGACCACCGTCACGTTGGTTCGACGAACAGTTCGAATTTGGTTTCGGACGAATCGGTGGTATGTAGTATAGATAGCACCATGTTCTGTGATTGATCCAAGAGTCTCCTCTGACATAGTAGTACTCCATGCCAGTTGTAAAGATACCTTCATCACACGAAAGGGTCAACGTCAGCTTGTGCTTCACTTCCCACCAGATGCCAGCGTGATACAATTCTAAGTCACAGGATTACTCCCTGTACTTAGTTAAGAATTGACCCAATAGCCGAGCCCTTCGACAGCCATTCATCGCTCAGCCAACCAGTCCCATGTCATAAAGAAGACTGTACGGTGTAAAAGAGCAATACGACTAGCTTTGTATGATACTGGACACGAATGAATGCAGGGCGCCTTGTCGGGAGACGGAATACGATACATGTTATCCACTTGTAGTAATGAAGGATTGTAGCCTCGCTCTTGGCAAAACTTCAGGGCCTATTCAAGTCGGTGAGCTTTGTCTATGCCAAGCTGGGGCTTGAATAGACAGTCTCCATCACTGAGCGCATTAACCGGGCGGCTATCCTCCCGTTGTGAGAAAGGAACGGTAAGACGTCAGCAATGATACTGCCCAGCCTTTGGATGAAGAGTTAATTGAACGACCAATGCACATGTATTCACCTTTACTCGAGACGCAGATTGAGCCAAGTGTTCCGGATTTCCCTGATGCTGCTTAGCATTCCCAAACCAGGAGGTGCACTGCAGGTTGCAGTTCTTGCGCCTCCATCCGGTGACTAATTGGAATATCAATCCGGGCAAGTGAGTAAAGGTGAGAAGTCAAAACTCCGCGACTTCTGAAAAAGTCTTGCACATATGGGACCCTGATGTCAAGGTCTTCCTGGCTGGCAAAGGCAGCAAACTTGTAGGTCACGATTCCGTCTAAGACATCCGAACAATATATTAAGCGCATGATAAGAAATACAACCGATTCGCACAGCCGGTCTTCAGCAGAAAAGAACTTCGTACTCTACATTAACTATATGCCTTGTCTGGGCGATAAGAAGTTCAGCCTGTCCTGTCTTGACGATGAGGGGGTATGAAACCAGGAGCACCCGCCTTGACACCGGCCGAATGTTCGTCTTCTTCCTCTTCACTCAGAGTTCCCATCGCTTCCAGCGCTGGGCCTGGATCAACTGAAAACCCGCCGTACCCCTTGTCTCTATAGCTTGCGCTCGGCTGGGGCGGACCGCGACCCTGACTACGGGCCACGTCCTGTCTCATCGACGCAGTGCCAATAGTGATGTTCGATACCGAAGCAGATACCGAAACATCCTGTCGATCGCCAGACTGGTCGCCGGCGGCCCGCTTAATCGAAGAGTTATCCGAATCGGACGACCCCGCACGTCGCATGGCATTTTTGAGCGGAGGTACGAGCATGCCTTTGCGGTCAACCAGACTTGTCTTGGGCTCGAGCTCTTTCGGCACACCGCTCTCTTTTGGCATCACGATACGGACCGGCATCGAGGTGGCGAACAAGCTCGTCTTGTTCTCGTCAACATCTTCGTCATCGCTCGAGTCGTCATTCCGGTCTCGCGTTCGTCTCGACGTAGAAGGCGAGAGGAACGACCTGTTTGTCGTCTGACCCAGAGCTTGCCATAGCTTCTGTGTATCGTTTCTCCAAGCGGATCTATGCGATGGCGCATCGGCTGCCATCAACTGGATCAGTTTCTTTTCCACTAGCTGCGTGTTCTCCTTCATCGTCCTGTTCTTATCTTGTCGGGCTGGCGAAGAGGATGCCTCGGTCGCCTCGGCATCGTCGATCAACGATGTGGCGAATGAGGATGGAATCTCTGGCCTGGGCGCGTCGTGATCTTCGAAATCAAAGACGGCATCTAGGTCCGTAATAGGTGAGGGTTCAGCGTCGAAGATCTATATCGCTCGGACGATTCAGGCCTTACCATCTGGACCCGAAACTAAACCGGAATCCTCCGGCTCGTCAATCCCTGCACGTTCTCTCTGCATCTCCTCTTGATCGCTCCTCGCCTGATCATCCTTTACCACGACGGCCTCCTCAAACTTGACCTTCTTCCTGGTAGACCCTGAACCTTCACCCTCTTCCTTCTGATCCGCGTCGCCCCCACTCTTGGCTCCACCCATAGCAGAACGCCTGGTGCTAGACGTGTTGGACAATCGCCTCATGGTCTCTGGGCTGGACGAGCTGAGATGCTTGACGTTTCTCGGTCGGGGTGTTCGTTCTTCTTCGGGGACCATGAACGACGGCCTCCTACCCCTGGGCGGCATGTCCTTTTCCCCGCTGCCTTGTCTTTCCGGTTCTCTAACGGGCAAATCTTCATCCGATCTTTGATCCTTGTACGAACTAGCCGCGCTGACCTGACTGCTCTCCGCAAACGGATGGAGCGCGATGTCCCCCTCGCCTCCCTCCCGAACGTCTTCCTCGCGCTCGAGAACCCGGTCCAGCTTGCTCGGACTAGGGTCCTTCATGGCTGGATCATCAGCCTCGACATCAAGGTCTGTATCGAGCGGGTTGTGGTATCGATTCCCCTTGCGTCCGAGCGAATGGTGCATCTCAGAAGTGACAGCTCGGGACCCTCCACCCACGGACGACCCGTGTCCGAACCTCTCGTCCATATGCGAGATCCTGAGACTCGAGACGACATCGAGATCGACACCAGATTTTGCTCCTCTATGAAATGGAGTCGTGATTGGGTTACTGTTAAAAGACGAACCGCCGATAGGCTCTACTTTCTGGAACGAGTGATCGACGACTTGAGGGGACTTCATGGGCGATCGGCCTGGGCGAGGCGTGGTGTCGTTTCCGGTCCCCGAGGGCGTTGGTGCAGCGATTCCAGCTTGTTGTTGCTGTTGCCCTTGGTGCGGGAAATAGCTTACCGACAGCGAAGCGGACAAGAGGGAAGAACCGTAACCCGTCTGCGCTACCGAAGCCCTGATGGGCATCCTCGAAGCGGTTCCCTTGCCCGGAACATCGAGAGCCGAGCCAGACATCGGTGTCGCGATAGACGGTGCTCCGAACGACTCTTTCGCAGGTCGTTCGGTACTCATCGACCTTGTCCTCGCCGCCCCGTCCATACCCTGACTGACGCTCGGCCGGGACCTAGCATCTTGTTCCTTTTCTTCTCCCCTGAGCGCGACTCCTCGCATACGACAAGCCTTCTCATAGCTCTTGTAGAGGATCTCACATTCTCCTCTCGCCCGCCTTTGAACGGAAGCTACTTGCTTCCTCTTCCGGGTGACGAATTCGAGGATCTCCTTGTCGACCTCTTCCCGGACCCTTCTGATCTTGTCCGTGGCGACGTCAGACAGCTTCATAAAGTATGGGTCGGAGGGAGTGAATGGAGGCGGGAGGAAGAATGGGTCCGCGAGCGGGGAAAGGAGGGTGGTGAAATGGGGTGGGGTGGGAAGGTTGGGAGGAGCACCGTATGACTCCGAATAAGGAAGGTGGGACAGGTCGAATGGATAGAGCAGAGCGTGTTTGGCTTCCGCATCGCTGGGAGGTGGGCCCTATAGGCAAAACAGATATCCACACGTCTTCAGTTCGACTCCACCCAATTCAGACTTGCCCCTCAACGCGCCTCTGACTCACCCTCTTCTCACACAAGACCTCGAGTACGTGGACAATCTTGATCTTGCCCCCACTCGCATCCACCTTGGCCTTGACGACATCCTCATCGCAGACCGTACACACCACTATCCGCTCACCATCCTCTTCCTCGTCCCCTCCGGCTGATCGACTCCCGCGTCTACCTCGACTAGCACTACTACCCAATACGTCCGCTTCTCCCACCCGGACATTGTCTCTGTCCCGGTCCGTCGACCCTTGCTGGCCTTGTTTAGGGAAGTCGTTGGATACCCGCCTCACCCGGGGAGCTGAACCGCTTGTGGAATCTCGGCGCCGAGATTGTCGTTGATGATAAGCCGGGGTCCGGCGGTATGCAGTGAGTTCTTCCCGGATCTGAAAGAACGGGAATACGCACACGACATGAATGCGATCAACGGAAGCATGAAGTAGGAAGATTGAATCAGCTTTACGCAGCCTGACACTTCCCATCTCTCCCAAGGCGACAAAGGTTTTTGCAATCCTTGTGATACTGACGATATACACTCCCGTCCCATGACCGTCAGACGACCCATGGTCCTCGGTCAAGACCGAGACGTTCCCGCACCTACACCTCGTCTGTACACGATCCGCCGGCGGTGGACTCGGCTGGGTTGCCGTGGGATCAGGAGGTGGTTTGGTGGATGTACTCATGGTCGCGAGTGGAAGTTAGAGTGGTGCCTGGGCAGGCTGGCATACGAATTCGATGGTGAATGTGTTGATTGTATATGGGTCATATGCGCTGAGAGGTGTGACGTCGAGGTCATCGCGCGGAATCAAACAGACGAGGTCGAGGAACGTCAGACAAACGACCATGAGTCTATGCGGGATTCTGCAACTTTGCACACACACGTCTGCTACATGTGCCGCACGAGAACGAAGTAGACTAGCAAGAGAGCAGGAGACTGGTTCCCATCATATAGGTCCCTGACCGCTTCGGATCGCTTGCTGCCGACATGATCGCAGACAAGCACAATTTGACGGCTCATGAAGAATTGGTCGCCTATCGACAGGCTATCTGTCAATGGGCTACCCACACGAAGGCTGTAGGGCTTTTCGGGCTAGGTGCGCTAGGGAGGGCCGCTTTCGCACTAAGAACTACCGGTGTGTATTCGATCGATATTCGAATTCTTGGTGGTGATACATAGAGGTCAAACCCTCTTGCTTCCTGGTCGGTCCAGGCGCCTTCCGTCCTGCATGTTGACGTAGACAAGTTGTACGAGGAAGAAGTAAGATAGAGTAGAAGCCATGTCTCAAGTTCGCACGGCTCCGTGACCCGCCTTCAGGGCGCCCGCTCTGTCCTGGCGTTTCGACCGCCCGTTGCCCGAAGTCCTTCCATCCATCGCACCGCTTCACTTCCCCTTGCCATCCATATTCTGTATCCTACATCCGATCCCCTCATAGCACCCCTATCGTCTCGTTCCCATTCCCAATGAGAACACCGAGTTTGTCGACGGTGCCGAAGGATCTCGTAGTCCGTGTAACCGGGTGAAGAGGTCTGCGCGGAGTTGTTTCCCGAATGGGGTAAAGTTGTTGGGCGATTGTGAGAGCTATAGACCAGGACGATTCATAGGCGGAGGTTATCAGTATATACGATTCCGATCCGATGTCAGCCACACGGCAAGACCTACCAGAGCACCCTCGACCCCACCCGCCTTGTCGAAACTCTTCACATCCCTCGCTCGCATCTTGATCCCCTTCAAAACGCCCCTCCCGTATTTATCCCTATGCGCACATTCAAGGACCCTGACAGGCTGGTCGATCCGGTGAGTGTTGGTTATCCACGTTCGGCGGGTCTTGTGCAGGGATTTGGGGACGTTGTTACCGGTGGATGTTGAGGGGAGGTTGAGGATCGGAGGGAGGGTCTTTCGGAGGGAGAGGAGGGATGGGCGGGGTGCGATGGATGGCATATCGAAGAAACTACTATTGAAGCGATTTGTGGATGATACTGGTTGCTGGGCGTGATGATGGAAAGACCCTCTCCAACATTGTGAAATCATGAAATCACAACGATCAAGTTCGACCTCGAGGTTCACTGAACCAAGAAACGCGGACATCATGCAAACAGATCGTGAGGGATGTAGAAACATGATCAAGTCCGTGTTTAGCTTACGTAACGCTAACGCTGCATCCGCGGAAATTTCGATCAGCCAGAGGAGTCTCGGCGAGCACCGTGAATGTCTGGGGAACTTCAGCCAAAGTGGGTCAATTGCCTCGCAACGTCTTCCTGGATCCTACCTCCTTATAGCTCTCTGACCAGGACAATAAATCAAAGATGGGCGGAATCCGTAAAAGTCAGTATGACCCCTTATTTGACCGTCCCGTCGGTGGTGCTCAGCTAAACCTCGTTGAAACTCCTTACAGAGACCTCCAAGAGGGGTACCACCTTCCAGCGATCCAAGATCGTGAAAAAGGCCGCAGAGACCAGGAAGAAGAACAACAGGGATAACAGGAAGAACGAGACGTGGAAGTCGAGTGAGTCGAGTGACGCCTTTCCACCCTGTGGAACAAGCTGATCTGACGGTATGATGTATGACTGACTGTGTTTCTCGCTGCAGAGAAACCGACCGACCCTGGTATTCCCAACTCTTTCCCCTTCAAGGACCAGATCTTGGCCGAGCTCGCCCAGGCCAAATTAGCCGCTCAGGAGGAAAAGGAGAGGAGACGTTTGGCTCAGAAGGAAGCTGCCAAGGAGGCCAAGGCGTTGATCAACTCGGCGCAGGCTCTCGGAGAGGACGAAGATGAAGATGATGAAGACGAGGAGGATGACGAGGAAGATGATGAGATGGAAGGCGAGGACCAGGAGGAGGATGCCGAGGAACGACGTCTGAGGCGCAAGATCGACCGAGAGGTGGACGAGGACGAGTACCTGGAGAACCCTGGTGTCCTGCCCGTCTACGGTAAAAAGCCTGTCAACCCCGTTGGAGCCACGTCGGACAAGAAGAAAGGCAAACAAGTCGAGGTGGAGGAAGAAGAGGAGGAGGATATCCCGGACTTGGTGGATACCGAGCTGCCGACCATTCAAGCTGCTCTGGATCGATCGGATGTTGTCGTTGAGGTCTTGGATGCGAGGGATCCGATCGGATTCCGAAGCACCTTCTTGGAGAACCTCGTCCTTATTCAACCTGAACCCACTGTCGAGTCTGGATCAAAGTCCAGCAAGAAATCAAAGACTGCACCGAAACCTGCTGGATGGAAAAAGGACAAGCTGGTCGTCCTATTGAACAAGATTGACCTCGTCCCTAAGGAGACCGCCGAAGCCTGGTTGAAATTCCTCCGATCCTCCTTCGAATCTCATGGCGACAACGTCAAGGTCGTCCTCTTCAAGGCTTCTTTCGTCGAGACCCCGATCAAACCGGGGATGACCGTCTACGGGACTGACAAGCAGGGTAAACTCCCTCCTCGAACGATCCCTTCGGCGATCCCCGTTGGCAAGGAGACCCTGTTGTCCATCCTCTCGGCTTGGCAGACGGAGAAGTACAAGTCCGACGAATCGTCGTTGAACGTCGTCTTCCTCGGTCAACCGAACGTCGGGAAATCTGCTGTGATCAACACGCTACTAGGACGACCGAGACTGGCTACGGCAGGAACGATTCCTGTTTCGGGGCTTGCGGCGCCTACAACCAAGGTTCCTGCCGAGTTGGGTGTCAAGGTCGGAGAGAACGAAGTGAGGTTGATCGATACGCCAGGGTGGGAGTTTAATCCCCCCGACGTCGAGGGCGAGGACGAGGAGATGGACATGGGTGAGGAGGAAGACGATGAGAAGTGGGCGATTCTGGAGGGGACGGTTGCCAGGGACATGTTGACGAGGAATTTGGGGAGGATCGACAAGGTCAAGGATGCTTTGCCATTGGGTGAGTGAAGAGGACCCGGGAACTTTGCCTGTTCCCTTCTAAACAATGTAGGAATGTAAAAAAACAAGGCTGATTTTTTCGGTCGTTGCTTCTATCATTCTCAGTCAAGCAGATTGTCAACCGTGCCAACCCGCAGGACCTGATGTTGGCCTACAACATCCCTCACTTTGCTGCTGGTGATATCGAGACTTTCTTGATCAGTGTCGCACGAGCGCAGGGCAGGATCAGGAAGGTAAGCATCGGCCAAGGGTAGTCTCTGCTTCGAAGCCTTGCTGATTCTTTTGTGCGACCGCAAACAGCATGGAGACGCCGATGTAGAAGCCGCTGCCAAGACGGTTCTTCGGGACTGGGCACACAACCTCTTCCCTTACTACACCTTGCCTACAAAATCCGAGATCGAGAAAAGCAAGGCAGAGATCAGCGAATCGGATAGGAAGGCCTTGGACCTGTTGAAGCCGAGGCAGGAGTTGAAGAAGGTTGGCAAGGGTCTGATCAGGCTCAAGGTGCCCGAGGTGGATGAGCGGGTGGTGAGTGGAATTTCGTGTGGCTAGAAACGCATTTGATACACGCATGCTGACCGATAACATCTATGCAGCTCATCCTGGACGAAGAGATGATTCAGGACGATGACGAGTCGAGTGAGGGCGAGCTGGACATCGACGAGCTCGACTTCGAGGACGGTGACCTGGAAGAGTCGGGTGAAGAGGTCATCTTTGACGAGGACAACGCACCGAGCGAGTCGGAACCCGAGGTCGAAGTGGTTGCCTCGAAAAAGCTCGACCGCAAGAGAAAGCGAAAGTCATCCCTTGGACCTGCTGCCGCACCCGTACTCAGCAAAAAGCTCAAGACGGTGCAGTTCTCCAACGACGAGCCAGAGCCAGAGGTCAAGAGGGTCGAGGTCAAGGTCGTCGCCAGTGGCAAGCTGAAGCGAAAGGGTGGGGATGATGACGACGTTTCAAGGGATGGCAAGAAAGTCAGGCGGGACGAGGTCGGCAAGGCCGTCGCTGATGCCGTCGAAGCCGTCCTACCTGCAAAGCGGGAGATCAAGGGATCCCTGAAAAAGTCTGCTGGCAAGACGAACGGGGTCAAGGAGGTCGAGGTGGTCGCTGTGAAGCCTGCCAAAACCAAGAAGGCCGACAAGGCCTCTGCTGCTGCTCCTGTGAACGGCAAGAAGTCAACGACGACCAAATCGACCGAGGCTGACAAGCCATTCGACTTTAACGCGTTATGATCCGGATTCAACTAGACCACTCTTTGTCCTCGCTCTCATACCCGGGGTTTCTCGCCTGGTTCCCTATCATTGTGCATACATCTGTATTGTAATACCATTTACATTGTTCGAGCGACACTGAATAGGTCTCCCCACCTGAGCGTCGTCTGACGTTTTCTTGATGCGCGTCGCCCTTTCGCTTAGCCGAGCATTTCGAGCTGAGCGGACGATCGACCATTCAACCTGCTATACTGCTATACTGCAACTATAGCCTGCGGTATAACCTCGCCTTCTTCCTCTAACTACACCATCCGTCACGACACTAGCGAAACCTCGCAGTTTGATATAGAGTTTGAGACGAGACCTTTTTACCGACGCTTCTCGGTCCGCCCCACGCTTTCACACGTCGGAGATCAACGCTTCTTCGCTGAACTCGGCGACCAGGAAGGCCAACATAGGATAGTCGAAGCTACTTCATATCGCTCGCTTTCCGGGAAGGACCACGGGTCATCGCTCCACCAGAAGCTCAACACAAGAGGCATGTTCACATATTGACTCAAGTACGATGTCCCGGGAGTGGTTGTCTTCGTAAGCTGTTCGCACGCAAATTCGATCCAGCTTCTTACTAATATTCGACGCATCATTTCAGAGGAGCTAAAGGAATCTTGAATAGAGCCGGGCTAGACATGGAGAGGAATGCAGTACGGGACAGGCAAGAGAAGCAAAAGCGACGTCAATCGGATTCTGAAGAGTGGGTATTTATGTTCGTCCAGGACTTTTCGTTGCACTGATGCAGGTGGCCCTGTAGTGAAATTGCATTAAAGCCAAAGCCAGCTCGGCGAACGGAATTCAAAGCCACACCGATCAGACCGCCGACTGTAAGCTTTAGTGTTCTAAGCCTTGACATACTATTCTTACGCGAACACACCTGCATATAGCAAGCTCCTCCAGTGCCTTCGAATCTACCCATCGCTGTACCGTCAAATCCACCTCGAGCTGCCAAAGGCAATGCTTCGCCCTATGTACCAAGTCATATGACATCGAGCCGTCCTCTAGCGGTTTCGAAAGCTGGCCACGGGCAGCCTCAGCGCCAAGCTCACAATACTTTCTCGCCAATGCCTTCCGAATTGTTCCACGGAAACGAAACTAGCAAGCATTGGAAGCAGGAGAGGCAGCAGGAGCGAGCTCGCCAGGACCCGCCTCCGCAGCAGCAGCATCAGACGAGGACTGCCTCGAGGCCAGATAGTTTCGTGCCGAAGGGTCCGCCATTATCGCCTTCACCACCACCTGTTGCTGGACCGTCGAGACCTCCAGCGGTCGCCAAGCAGCCTACTGGTGTGAACAGGAAGAGTAACCAGAAGATCCGCGAGCCCCCCGTGACGATAGTGCTGTCGTCCTCGGATGAAGATGAAGAAACGCCGGAACGTGAAGAACAGCCGATGCCCAACGCTCAGCGTCCCAGCGCAGCAGCAAAACATGGCGATCGTCAATCTGCACTGCCGGCGGTTCCCAGCGATCAGAACAGTCTAACGGCTAATAATCTACGACATTATGAAATGCCCAGGGGCGCGGACAGCTCCAAGCGGAAACGTCCATCTCATAGCAGCTCGGTCACTCCGCAAGTGAACGGTCCGGATGAAATCGAAGATTTTGAGGATGGTCACGACTATGATGTCATTCACTTACCACCGCCGCCGCCAAAGTCGAACGCCACCAAAAGAGCTCGAATGCAGGACAAAAACGGTAAATCTAGCGTAAGTCAATGTACGAATTGATCGTCCTGAAGGCTATCGTATCTCATGCTTGTACTCTAGGTGACCGCCCCATCTCAGAAGAAGAGGGATCCAGGTTGGCTCGGCCCTGTGGTAGAATACAAGGTCAATGGACAGAACCTTGCCATTCCAGGAAATGGCAAGGACTTATATTTGGAACAGCAAGGAATCAGGCATTGTGACATACTCTTCCCATGGGCGAACGTTATTATTATTTTCGTGAGTAATATGTTTCAGTCAACAATCGATACATCCCTCCCCTGACTTTCAGTTTTGGTCAAGCAGACGCCGTCCGGTATAGGTGATGTGATCTCTGAGGAGTATAACCTCGGTCTGGTGGTCCAGAAAGCAAATACGGGTATGTGAAACCAGATGCATAGACGATTCCGGTTCCCCTCTAAACATGGCCTATCTATTAGGTAGTGATATTCACAGCTATTGCTACAAGCTTCATGGGCGGGATCTCTCTGGAGCTGAACGCAATAGGATCGTTAAGCTGTTTCTACAGATACAACAAGCCAAGAGTAATGGCATTTCGCAACAACGCATAACCGCCAAGTGAGTCTCCCGCGGGCTCTTTAAGTGGTCGATTGACCGTAGTTTGATTATCCTCTACTATATACAGCTCAAACATCGCATACTGGACGAAGGAATCAGCACAAAATTTCAGGGAAGCTGTTGCTGAGCCGGGCAAGAGACCAACCCAGCAGACATTGCCTTTCACCCGCGAGACGGACGGTTCTTCGAAACAACCTGCGGAGCGCCCTCGACCCAAACAGAAGGATCGCATGCAGAGTACAGCACCCGCTTCCGCAGAGGGTATACGGCGTAGCAGTCGCTCTGCCGTGGTCGAACAGAGAACCGATCGCGAGATCGCCTTGCGATCGATGCCTCCAAAACCTCGAAACCCAGACAGGGTCCTGTTTCACTGGCCGCCTACCGGGCGTACCGAACTAGTGATCACGAAAGGAGACTATCATCGTCTCTATGACGACGAATTTCTGAATGACACTCTCATCGACTTTGGATTACGCTACGTCGTCGATTCCCGACTCTCATCAAACCCTACCGAGACGAAATCAGCAGATGGTTACACAGGCTTAGGCCAGTTGCGACCTGAAGATGTATTTGTATTCAACCCCTTCTTCTACAAGAAGCTATCGGATAAGACGCGGAGTCGTGAGAAAGTCTCGCCTGATCCATACCCCGAATGGTCGGCCTATGAGTCGGTGAAAAAGTGGACAAACAAGGTGGACATCTTTTCAAAAAAGTTCATCATTGTGCCTGTCAACGAGAACCTACATTGGTACATGGCGGTGATCTACAACCCTGCGATTCTACTTGGCGATGCTCGATATTTGAAGGGTTCCACTCCGCCATTGGATGATGCCTCCGGCCGGCCTCTCACCCGGTCGCTTGGCAGAGAAGAGGAAGCCCAGGATATAGCGAGCGTTGAGCAGGCTATGACCAATGGCGAGAAGCTGCCTTCGCCCGCAGCGCGATCCTTGTCCATCGGTCCCGTAGCCACGGCGATAGCGTGCGACAGCAACGTGCTCTCGCCCGACTCACAGCCACGTCTGCCAGCAGGTGATACGATCGAGGTACAAGGTCGCAACGCTCGAGCGAGCGGATCTGTCGCGAGGAATGAAGCACCCAGGTCAATTGAACACATTATCTGCCCCCCGTCTGTCGGACAACCGGAACAAGCGGAACCTCTGGACTCCGCGCTCAGTCCACGTTCATTGGAACCTGGTGAAGGTCCCGGATCTCCTATCGAGATTGACGGGGTTGACCGTACCAACCTTGAGAAGCGGGGCTTGATCATGACTTTCGATTCCTTGGGTTCAATCCACCCAGGAGTTGGCTTCGCTCTCAACCGGTGGTTAGTTTACGAAGCGAGGGACAAGAAGAATGTCGAGCTGTCGTGGAAGCCGAGAGCGCAGAAACCGCTGCCTTACAAGGCAGTCAGCGTACCCCCGCAAAGGAATTTCAGTGATTGCGGCGTTTACTGCTTACATTTCATGGAAGTTCTCCTGGGCGATCCAGAAGGAATGATGAATTTCATCTACATGTCCATGCTGAAGAGGGACCAGCTGGACGGGCAAGTTCTAGACGACTACAAGACCCGGTGGCAAGGTGAAGACGCGCTGGTGGGACGCAGGAAGTGGCGAGAGATCATCACCGAGCTGGCTGGACCTTCAAGCAGCCCGGAGGAAAGACCGATAGAATTGAGTTCGCCGTTGCCTAGCGCAAATGGTAGCCAAGAGTCGACGATCGAGGTGCATTCTGCACAAACACCGGCCCAGCCCTTTAGGGAACGTAATGCTGCGAACCCAGACTCTTTCGTACCCAAGACCGCAGAGTCACCTTTGCCGACACGCCCTCTCCCCAAAGGAGGACGCTTACCTCCTGCACTACGACCTTCGGTCGCCCAACCCGAAGTACCTAGTCCCCAGGTTCTTGTCAGCATAGCACCACATCCCCCGCAGCAACCGCCAAATGTCACGCTCGAATACGACGAGCACGGAAACAGCGTGAGCGGATCTACCGTATCCGATGCGGGTGCGACGGCAGCGACCGATTTATCCATTGCTACCGCATCAACGTCCCATATCCGAGATATTCGAAATTTGAGGATAAGCCGAGATGACGATCGCATGGAGGTTGATTCCGATGTCGAGGGAAGCGCAATAAGTATTGCACGAGAGTCGGCTGTGAAAGATGGTAGGATCATGCCCAGCATGATGGAGATTGATGGCGAAGAGGAAGAGGAAGAGGAGGAGGAGGAAGAAATCAAGGAGGAGGAGCGAAAGGAGCGTCAGAGCAAGGACGAAGAGAGTGGTCCGGATATCATCGTGCTGGATGATTCCCAGTCGCAGAGGCACATGCACTCGCCCACGCATGCTCCCGCGCATCTGGACGAAAAGATGAGAGAGCCGGAAAAGGCGAAGCAGCAGAAGACACTCGCTTCCAGAATGGAATCGAGCCCATCCTACAACAAGGGGGCACTGCGGGTCTCAACCACAGTCGAGGTACCTGTACCTTCGTCCATGCTGCAATCAGCCGAGCGATCTTCGATCTCCCTTTCGGAAAACGGACCAACGGAGTTCACAATGGTGGATCCGCGAGCCGGTCAGATAGGATCGCTGTCTAGCTTGGTGAAAAGTACAATGGAGGGAAATCAGCGCGGCAGAGTCGTACCGGCTCTTGACCAGGGCTCGGCTAGCCGTACAGCGTTCACCAAGGAGCGGAAGGTCGATACCGCACCTTCGTCAGCAGGCAAACGCAAGCAGTCCGAGGCAACGGTCGAGGCCGTCCACTCGAGGCCCGTGCGCAGGCAGAAATCGAAACACAAGCGCAACGTTTCCTATCTTCTGAATAGTGACGGTATCGACCAGCAAACCGACACCGGCTCGAAGGATAATGACGGGATCGACCCGAACATGGATGAGCCGGACTTCGAGCTTCTCGGAAGTGGGAGAGAGTCCAGTATCATTCATACCCGGAGCAAGAACTGCAACCCCTGACGATGTATGTTCTGCAATAATGACCTTTTACGACACTAGCACAGCACGACCTTGTAGATGATGATTGTCGGACATGCGCGATCATATAATGTCCGCTTCGATGACCTGAGGTGTCTCTAGACCCCATCATATCCATATGCTATGACCTATATGCGAAGCTCATGTTCCACCGTTCGACCTACTCAAGTGGCGCAAGTCGAGACCTAGAGAGGAGCTCTCCATCGTGCCAACAAGACACGAGTTTTAATCGAGATTCGAAAGCACCTACAAACACGTTGGTTTCGGCTGGCAGCGGTTCGTTAACTAGCATTTACGCTGTGTCAAGTCAATCATGTCAGTATATCAATCGTCATATTATATTTAGCCCTGCTCCGAGCTTATCTGATGCCCATGTGCCCTCGGAAGGTCAAACAAAGTCGTCGTAAGTTGGTCTCGGTGTTCATAGCGTCCGACGATAGGTTTTCCAGAAAGCGAACCTGACAGCAGGCTCACGGTGTGATGTCAACTAGCCATCTCTCTATGCTGGAATCATTGATGATGTCGTAGGGGCGACCAAGGACAGGTTCGAAGAAGAAGGTCTCGATGAAGATGGTGCTCTGTTGCTAAGAAAGGCAAGTCAAATGTCTTGCTTCCAATCGATCGCAACCTAATCTTAGTTGTCTGCTTTATGATACAGCTTTGGGAGGCGAATCTTCGTCTCACCCGGGTGGCTCCGTTCAAAGAGGCCGAGGAGGACGATATCGACCCCAACATGGAAGGTAGCGACTACACACAGGATGAAGGTGGATATGCGATGGCTCAGGAGCAGCAACAGCAGCAACACATGCAGTATGGTGTGGACGCGAACGGGAACGGGCCGTATTATGGGGGACTGAAAGGGGGTGCATCTGCTTTAAGACTCAGGGGTGGACAGGTCAGTCGCCCACAAGCTTGGTCAGCTAACAGTTGTTCATGAATTGTATATCCTGTGACTGCAGATTTCCGAGGATGAGGACGAGGAGTTTGACGAGGAAGGCGATGAAGAGGACGTCAAGCCGTTCAACGCGGACGGCAAGCTGGATGCACAGCAAGTAGCCGAATACAACAAACTCGCAAAACTCGGCGACGATGATACTACGGACGCTGGGTCACCCTCTAGCAGGCCGACCAGAGACGCTCGAGGAGCTCTATTGACACGCAATCCCGAGGTCAAGCCGAATGAGAACGGGATTTACCCCGGGGAAGAGATTATTGGGTCAGATCTCGATGACAGTGACCAGGACGATGACGACGGTCCCTTTGATGACGAGGATGACGAGGAGCAGGATAACTTGGCGAAGGACGTCATGATCTGCGTCTGTGATAAGGTGGGCTTGTTTGGTATGAGCTTTCGATAGACTACTATCGCTGATCAGGGTGGAACGATGCATACAGGTTCAACGTGTAAAGAACAAGTGGAAGGTCACATTCAAGGATGGCTTTATCCGTGCGAACGGGAAAGAATACGTATTTTCTCGATGCACTGGGTAAGCTCCGCAAGGTCTTGGAGTAACCTGGCCAACCAGACCTGACCTGTATTTGATCGCAGTGAATTCGAGTGGTAGTCGATCGCGATTTAATACCCCGCTTCTCGACTACTCGATGACATCGGAAACCCCGCTACATAAATAATCCAAAGTTAATTACAGAACTGTCGTATTGTATCTCGTAAATGTATCATTAGCTATTGTGTCGTCGTCGCATGTCGTGCCGTAAAGAATCAAGTCAAATCTACGTGCTCTATCGATCGTGTTGGTTTCTGCTTCATCATCGCTCGTCTATTTTCCTCTGCCCACTTCAGGTCACTTTTATCGAAATCCCCATTCTCCCCAAATCGCAAGCTTCCGTACGTCCTGCTCTCCACGAGGACTTTCCAGGACATCTCCCGTCGATCCTCTACCTCTTTCGAGACCGGTTGATCGACATGCCAAGCCGTCGGTTTGCCGCCGTACATGTCTTGTTCGATCAGCAAGCGTCCGACTTCGGGGACCATGACGTGTTCAAACCAGTCATCGCGGGAAAGCGGTGAGATATGGTCAGGCGGCGGAAGGATCGCCCGGCTCTGCGTGTGCTTGTCGAGAGCGATGGATATGGCCCGTGTACCGCGTGGTCCGTAGCTGCGAAAAGGCATATACTTGTCAATCAAAAGTTCATTGAACCTCGAAGATGAGACTCGGACGAGACTCACTATCCAGGCAACTTTGTCAAGGACTTTTGAGGCGACCTGGAAGAAGCCCATCGCGGGTCCCTCTTGATCTCTCTTTCACATTGCATAAAGCTGGGATGGTCTCGAGGATGGTCCATGATGGTCAAGATGGCCTTGACAATACTATCTTCGAGGACGCGGTCATGTAGAGACCGGAAGTCGACCGTAGCGGGGTATCCGGCAAGCAGGCCGAGAGGGAATACGACGGTCTCCGCTTGATGTCTGGCGCAATAGTCGATATACTGGTCCCACTGAAGATCAGACCCAGCCTTTCGCTTCGCTTCGGCTATTTTGGCACCGAAATCGATCAGGAACGCTGTAGGGCTGTCGGGTAGAGGCTCCCTGCAGTGTGAGCACTTTTCATTCTTGCTGATGAATTTTCTGCCTAAAAGACGCCACCGAAGAATTCAGCACGGGTACCAAGGAATATGACGGGCGTAAGATTACTAACAATATGCCATAGCCTTTGCGCCTTCGAGTTGTAGTTGCGGTTTCTCTGCGGGTTCCATATCCACCACCTCCTCGTGCGCCATCCCCGGATCCATCTGCGTTTCCATCCCATACCCATTTAATAACGCCCTCGCTTCCGGAGTGATCATCGCATCACAACGCTCCTTCTCTGCCTGTCTCTCCCTCATCCTCGAAGTCGAAGGCAGAGACATGGGGAACTCGTCGACCGCGGGGAAGACGACCGGTTGTACCATCGCTGCAGGCGCTGGGGCAGCTACGGGTGGTTGTACTTTACGCTTCTTCGGTGCAGGTCGCTTCGTTTGAACCGGGGCATCTTCGTCATCTCGTTCTCGTACCGTTTGTTTCCCTCGAAGTGTTCTCCCTCCGCTCCATCTATCGACAGGCGGCTCGGGCGTCACGGAGGGCGAGACCGTGACGGGTTCGACGGGAGGGACCGCCAGGGACCATTGCATCACCGGATCGAGCTCAAATTCAATCAGAGGTCGGCTGCGCACATTCGTCTTTGGTCGTGGTCTGAACCTTTGGGGTTCAATGGGTTCAACGCTCGGATGTCGTTTACCCAAACTCGTAGGGGAAGATGTACTGCCGCTAGCTAATGCTAGTCTGCCGTTGTGTGAGTCCGAAGCACCTTTCGATGGGGATGAAGCTGGACTGGCGTTGAACGTAGGGAGGAGACCATTGGGTTGCAGAGGTTCGGCGTATCTCGCAAGATCGTCTTTACCACGGTTGCGCACTTTCGTAGGAGCGAACATGCTCGTAGAACCCGCCAGAGGAGCAAATTCTGGGGCGATTTCGTGCTCCAGGGCATCTTTGGTCCTTCCAACAGACGTAGGTGATTTCGGCCGACTACTCAGAGCGACGACGCTCGAACAGACCGTCGATCGAGCGGGTTCGCGAGCAGACTCGCACTCGAGCGGAGAAGACTGTGCAGCAGCTCTGGTCCTCCTAGCCGGCGAGGGCGATTGTGGTCCACCGCTCATGGCAACGATGCTCGGAGACTGAGATGATGGTGAAGATAGTAGACATTCAGCCCCTGGAGTATGAAATGGCTCCAGCTTTCTAGCCTTCCTACCAGTGGTAGGCGTCATCAAGTTCAATCCCCTGGTCGGCGAGTTGACCCACGCTGCTGCGACTGAATCACTACGACTGCTGACAGGAGAGCATTCCTCGACAGGGTCGTCGTCCTCGTCGTCATCACTGATCTCGACGACATCGTTGTCACGGCTCGTTCTCAGAGCTGGAGGCAGGATGATGCTACCGTTCGAGCGGATCCCATTGATGATCTCGCTCATCCCGACCCTGTCTTTCTTGCGAGGTGAGATACGTTCGTTGCGGAATCCACTGAATCCATTGCTGGGGACAAGAGGTGGTTGGGTCCGGGGGACGGGAGTGGTACGTCGATTCAGGGAGGTCATGCTGTCCGATACCTCTTGTGCTTCTCCAGCCGTAGCGGCCGATCGCCCCCTCATCGATGATGACCCGGCGAGAATGTCCCACGACCTTGTACCGAACGCAGTCTGTCTGTACCACTATGTGTCGTCTCGGTAGGCTTGAATGTCAAAAAGCGATAGTGAGTTGTTGATGGGATGAAAATATGATGATGATGATATGTCGATATGATCGATATGATCGATGATCGGATGATGGATGATGGATGACAACCTCCTCTTTTGCCTCCGAAGAACATCCGGAGAACATCGCGAGAACGCGACGCGACGCGAAATTAAATGAAATGAGATCCGACAGAGTTCATGTCAAGATGGGGAAAGAGTGCACGAGTATGGGGAGCAAGCAAGGACAATACACAGGCTTCTCTCGAAGCCGTCAAGCGAACCAGAGCGCAAGGTTCTGGCAGCGTCTAACCTGATGTACAAATCAGATGAATCGTTGGATCATGTCCTGCGCCTATTGACCATTTTTTTACGTCGTTCTGAAACAGCTAAGTGGCCAGATCCATCCCATTATCCCGCTGGGCAGTACCCGCCTCGTTATTCTCAGTGGCGGCCGGCTCGACCCCTCCATTCGCAGCCAACCCTTTCCCCTCGGCCCACCGCTTTCCACCCCTCGCAGGCAATCCAGCAAACTTGTTCCTCAACGCCTCGTACTTGCGCTTCTGTTCCCTGCTGACACTAGGAAGCGTCTTCTCCGCCGCCTTGGCGAAATGCTCGACGGTGACCTTGATGTCGGGAGTCTTGGCCGTGGCTTCTCCAGTCGGACGCATCGTGCTCGGATCGATCGACTCGTCGTCATTTTCGAAAGCGCCGGCAGCTTCCAACGCACCCCGGAGGGCGAGTGTAGCGGCTTCACGGACGAGGGAGGACATGTCGGCTCCGCTGAACCCTTCACACTTGTCGCCCGTTACGATCTGGGTGACCTGTTCCCAAGCACCTTCAGCCAAGGGTGTCTTGGCGAGCTGGGTCTTGAGAATCTCGACCCGTTCTTGAGGTGTCGGCAAGTCCACGTAGAGGAGCTTGTCCAGACGACCGGGTCGCACCATGGCAGGGTCGATCATGTCGGGTCGATTGGTAGCCCCGACCACGTAGACCGCCTTTCGCGCATCGAGACCATCGAGTTCGGTGAGGAGCGTGTTGACCACACGAGCCGATGATTCCGACTGAAACAACACAACGCTCATCAGTCTGCTATCACTCGGCATGAGCTACTGCGACTGCGAGACTCACCATGCTATCATCTCGCCTCGGTACCAGCGCGTCCAGCTCGTCGAAAAAGATGACACAAGGCGATGACGCTCGAGCCCGAACGAAGACCTGTCTGACAGCCCTCTCACTCTCTCCAACGTACTGGAAAGACCAACGAAACAGAGAATAAGATATCGACCTGGACTCGCGCACTCGCGCTGAGACCCTCACCTTGTTCAGCAACTCTGGCCCTTTGACACTGATAAAGTTGGCTCGGCTCTCGTTCGCGACCGCCTTGGCCAACAAGGTCTTTCCACACCCCGGCGGACCCCACAATAACACTCCGCTCGGTGCGGTGATACCGACGGCCTTGAAGATCTCGGGTCGTCGGATGGGTTGAACGATGGCCATGTGAAGTTCGTCCCGGACCCCATGGAGAGCGCCGATATCCGCCCATGTGATATCGGGGACGGTAGCGAAACCTTCTCGTTTGGCCGAAGGCTGGACCGTCTTGAGCGCCTGGGTGAAATCGGATGGAATCAAATGAAGAGGCGAAAGCTGGGTGGTGGTCAAGGCTTTCGGATGGTTGATCAAGAAATGGGCGATAGGCGTCTTCTGAATGATTTCTGGAAGACCGTGCAGAGGTCCGTCTGGCCGACGAACTGGCATTTCCCCGATCGCGGCGTCGGTTTGAATCGACGTCTTTTCGTTGACCGCCTTCTTCTCGTCTGCGTCGACATCGATGACCATCATATCCTCTACACCTTCCGTCACCTTGCCCAAAGGCTCTTCTCCTTCCTGGCCGTCGACGACTTCAGATATCGTCGCCTCTTCCGGCTTGTTGTCTTCCGGCAGCTCGAGCTTGCCTTCACCCATCGCTTGAAAGATTCGTTTCACAGCTGCGACTCCTGCTGCCCCGGTCAATGCCGTCAGATCGGCGCCTACATATCCCGGAGTAGCGTGTGCCAGGGCGTGGAAATCGATATTGCCCGCCAATTTTAATGACGAACACAGGACTTTCAGAATCCTAGCAAAGTCTAAGAATCAGCATCGTGTTAGAGGGTAAGAAGGCGAATCTGCAGACTTACTCCTCTCTTGCTTCTGCGCTAGGCACACCCATCTCGATCTCGTGATCGAATCGACCCGCCCGTCTAAGAGCAGGATCGAGACTATCCGGTCGATTTGTAGCGGCAAGCACGATAACCGGATCTGGGTGGTCGGCGAGGTCTACAGATAGAAAGCTCGCAGATTCAGATCCTGCCTACAATGGTTAATCGTGTACAACTCACCATCCAGACACGTCAACAACTGCCCGACGATCCTCTTCTCCATCTCCCTCTGAGCGTTCTCCCGCTTCGGCGTAATAGCGTCCACCTCGTCCAGGAACAAGATGCAAGGAGCGATAGACTTGGCCTCGTCAAACGTCTGTCTGAGGAGTTTCTCGGTATCCCCAGAAAGACTCGAAACCAAGCTAGGTGCCGAGATGGAGATGAATGGGACTTCGAGTTCTCCTGCAAGACAAGTGACAAGCCTGGTCTTGCCTCCTCCTGGTACTCCGTGTAGCAAGACACCTCGAGGTGCTCGAACTCCGGTATGACGGTAGATTTCGGGGTGCAATAGCGGGAGAGCTACCATCTCCAAAAGCTGAGTGATTTGTTCATGTAAGCCTCCTAGTAGCGAGAGCTTGAGGTTGGGAGGAGGGTATTTGATCAGGAGGGATTCACGGGATTGTATCCCGGATGACGGTCCTGATTGGGCATTTGACCGAGAAGAGGATGGGTCGGCGTTCCGTGAAGATCGTGTTCGCTTGGTAGAAGGTTGCGTAGGAGTCAGAGTAGAAGAGTTGTAAGATCTTTTGGCTCCAGTATTTGACGTCGAAGCTTGCATCGGTTCGGTCAGGCTAGCGTTCATCTCCGCTGCTGCCGCTTGCTCCTCCTTGTCCTCGATCTCGTCAACAAGCTTGCTCGAAGCTTTGGAGTTATCATGGTCCACTATGCTGGGTGATCCTCCTCTCGACGTTCCCTTCCGTAACGGTGAGCTGGCTCCAGAACCGCTAGCAGCCGGGGGATTGGCAGAGTTGAGCGAAATTTTGGTCCTGTTTCGCGAGGCTGGTCGTTTCGTCGGTTGCTGCTGCCATTGCGAGATGATCGAGCTGTTCAAGCTGCTTCCGGGGAGTGGCAGGTCCATGGTTGGCACTATGTCCTATCACGAGGTGGGTGGGACATTCAGGTGATTATCACGTCGATATGCTGTACGACCGGAACATCCAAGATCTGTTGAATTCCTAGCGTGAACCTGAATATGCTCGACACACTTTCGCGAAATTTTGCTTCCGCACGCAGGTCGCCGCCGAAAGCCATGGCATACATCATCTTAGAGATCAGCAGGTCACTTGACGAGTTGTCAGACTCGAAATATGCGAAGCGTCTGCCATCAGAGCGGATCGAGGGCCAGCAGACTGTTCCAAGTAATGCAGGAAACTAATCTCCAGTGTTCGGTGTACCGGTCAGAGTTCAATGCATCACGCTTTGCGGTGAAACCCTGCATTCGGTCTAGTGTCCGACGTTACGCAAGGCGGATTGTAGCAAGAAGATTCCACTAAGGTGTTGATCGCACCGAGCCGATCAGGGTTTCTTTACCTCTTTATTAAGTGCAGTGTGGGTATAATGAAATCTGAGATGCTCGGTGATCATACAACATCTCGTCCCAGGCGCAAGCGAGCCGTCTCTTCGCGCAGTCGTTCCAGTGTCCGTTGGGAATAGGGAAAGACGTGGCCGCCTTTGGGATCGGATCTGTGTAACGGAAACAGGATGCGTTAATACCTCGCTCCGATCGACAAGACCTCTGAAATGACTGACGATCCGCCCCTTCCTCCGGGCCAAAACCACCTCCAGCTCGGTCCCTTATTATCGGGATCAAATACCTGCAAGACGTTCCGCCTCCATCCCAGATCGTAAGGATTGTTCGACTCGGCTATTCGTTTCGCTCGTCTCCGTTCGTCCCGGTTGAGCATATGGTCCGGCCTCCAACCTCGGTCCCTCCGAACGTCCAGGCTGGGCCGGCGAGCGGGTCGATTCGGACGCCCCTCCGCTTCCAAGGGGTGCAAGTCGTGTTCCGGCAGTTTGATATTTGGAAATGCCGGACGCATGTGTTCGAGACTGGTTAGATTGCGGCTGACGAGATAGATGTGAAAGGCCGCAAAGGGAGCCAAGGTGAGGAAGAAGACGAATCCGCAGAGGGCGAGCAAGATCCATATGACCGGTTTGATCTCGATCTCTTGTTCGTCCTGCGATGTCGCACGATCAAGATTCAGCAAAGGCTCGTGCCGAAGCTGAAGCCACGAGGACACTAACATCTCCCATCCCGGTAGGATCCCCAAAAAAGTCGACGCAAACTTTCCCAGCCTCGAATGCCGAGTAAGCAGCGTACAGGGCGGCATAGACGAGGAATAATAGGAAAGTCCTCTTGTTCCTATACCCGATGCACCCTGCAACCCAGACGCAATGATGATCTGTACTCGCTCGCGCAATATCAGCTTGATTAGATTAGAGCTACGGCGGTTCCGCTCAGAGACGTACCCATCATAAGCTGACAGCGGCCACAGGTACTGCAGTGGTGACACCGGTCCGGCTTGACCGCATTACACTTCCTGCACCACCTCATTCCCCCCGAGCTACCCTTGACCGTCAGAGCAGGGATAGCAACTGGGTCGACAGGTTCGGCTTGCGAGCTGGATTTTGTCAAAAGGTTGACTAGCGGCACATCGTCCTCGTCTTCCTCTAGATCCTGTCGTTCGTACTGCCCCGAATGATCGTACTCGTTATATGTTGACGGTCTTGGCTTCGAAGCCTTCCATTCGTCCACGCTGATCCCTCTGAAATCGGCTTCTATCGCATCCCGTTCGTCCTCGTTCATCTCCGGTCCCGGCGGGTAACCCGTCGACCTATCGGGTTGATGGGAATAAGACCGGGAGGGAGATCCTGGTGATCGAGTCGAGGTGAGGAAAAGGGAATAGGTGGTCAGGCCAAAGAGAGCGTTATGGCAAATGAACCTGATAAGAAGCGAAACGATATCGTTCAGCGCTCATCGCTGGTCTACCTGAAAGCAGAATCCACTCACTGCCTTAGGAACTCTCCATTCCGATGTTGTACCGCCAATACCTCTCCCTCAACGTAAATCACAAAGGCGATGTAGCTGGTAACCAGGATCGAGTAAGCTCCTAGAGATATGAAAGATGGTCGATAGCACAATCAGCTCAGCTTTCGACGTGCTACGTGAGGCTGTGCTTACTCGCCCATCAATGGGAGCTTGCGTTGTACCGTTCGCCATTCTGGCAGTCGAGGCTGCGAAGGAAGCATATTGTGCTTGACCCCTGATTCTAGCAGGTTCGGTTGGAAAGTGGTCGAGGTGGACGCTTTTCGGAAGGTCGAATTTAGATGTTGCGATCGCAAGGCAGGGGGCAAAGCTAAATCGAGCTAAACGACTCGAGCTGATCGAGCTGATCGCTCGGATCGCTGCAAAAAGGGTCTCCCCTGGAGGCCCTGGATGATCCCTCACGCATTCTCGCATTCGTAAGCAGTAGTTGCAAACACCACTTGGCAACGGACCACCGGATCAGAAACAATGGACCTCTGCTTTTGCACACATGTATTTGATCGTCTCAAACGCGAACTAATAAACCAAGCTTATAAAATCATGACACAGTTCCATCTTTCCAGCAAACGTCTCGACACCCGATCTACTGGTCGTTGACCTCGTCCAAAGCGGAGATGAGGGGAGAGTAGACCTCGCAACCTCGCTTCTTGTAGAAGTTGACGACCTTCTGGGCTCGCTTGGCGATGCCCTCGGGCTGTAGTTGAGAGCGCAAAGCAGAGCGGGTCAGCGTGAATACTAGCACAGAGATTCGCGATGGGCGACTCACGGTGAGCTCGAAGTGGTTGTAGACCTGGTCGGCAGGACCGCTCATACCGTATCCCTTCAAACCGAAGAATTCGTGGGCTACAACCGAGAACACAGGGCAAGGTCAGTCGATGCTCGCGATTTTCCGTCACGATTCGACCCTGAAGCTCACCGTAGCTCAACCAAGTTCCACAGGCGTAAGCCTCGACGGCCAAGATGGGCATACCCGAAGGCAAGACCGAGAGACGGTACTCGTTGGGCTGAGCGTCAAAGATCTCCAAACAAGGAGCACTGACGACACGGGCCTTGATGCCCTGCTCCTTGAGCTTCTTGGCGGCGTCGTTAATAAGGTAGACCTCGGAACCGGACGAGATCAAGGTGACATCGGCTGAAAGGTCGGGATAGAGTACATCAGCATCCGACCAAGGGTGTTGGGCACTCAGTTGCAGACATACCGTTCTCAACCTCCTCCAAGACGTAGGCACCCTTGACGGCCTTCTCAACCGAAGAGTTGGCCAACTGGGGCAAGTTCTGTCGGGAGAAACAGAGGGTCGAGGGAGTGTGCTGCGACTTGAGGGCGACCATGTACGAAGCCGAAGTCTCGTTTCCGTCAGCCGGTCGGTGGACCTGCATGTTGGGCAGAGTCCTCAACCAAGCGACAGTCTCGACCGGCTGGTGGGTGGGACCGTCCTCACCCAAACCGATAGAGTCGTGGGTGGCAATGTTGAGCACTCGGAAGTGGGACAAGCTGGAAAGTCGGACGGCACCGGCGGCGTAGGAGACGAAGTTGAGGAAAGTGGCACCGAAGGGGATGATACCACCGTAGGCAGCGAGACCGTTGCAGATGGCGGTCATCTATAGGCGAGGCGAGGAAACGTCAACACCGGCATCCTAGGTACGACAAGAGCCCAACTTCGTTACTCACTCCGTGCTCCCTGACTCCGAACCTGACGTATCGTCCGGCGTAGTTACCCAAACCGGTCGAAGGGGGCTGGAAGTCGACAGCAGCCTTGGATCGGGTCAAGTTGGATCCGGTCAAATCGGCCGATCCACCGAAGAGCTCGGGCAAGACGTCCCACAACTTGGTCAAGACGGTCTCGCTCAACTTTCTCGATCCGACGGCAGCGTCCTCCGGGGTGTAGGTGGGCAAGGCCTTCTCCCAACCCTCGGGGAGACGTCCCTCCATCCTTCGCTCGACCTCGGCGGCCTCGGCGGGGTACTTCTCCTTGTAAGAAGCGAACATCTTGTTCCACTCGGACTCGTACTTGGCGCCCTTGTCGGCGGCCTTGGCGTAGGCGTCCTTGACCTCGGAGGGGACGACGAAGGTCTCGTCGGGGTTGAAGCCCCATCGCTTCTTGAGCTCGGCAATGTCGTCCTTCTTGAGGGCTGAGATGAATCCACGATCGTCAGCCCCTATCTATCCTGACTAACCCTGGACCGCCGAGCGTGTCGACTTACGAGCTCCGTGAACACCACCGGTTCCCTGCAACTTGGATCCGAATCCGATGATGGTCTTCAAGTTGATGATGGTCGGCTGGTTGGTGTTCTTCTTGGCCTCCTCGATGGCAGCGGCGATCCCGGCGTAGTCGTCGTTACCGTTCTCGACGTGCAAGACTTGCCATCCGTACGACTTGAACCTCATCTCGACGTCCTCGGTGAAGGAACAGGCGGTGTCTCCGTCGATGGTGATCTTGTTGTCGTCGTAGACGGCGATCAGGTTGCCGAGCTGGAGGTGACCGGCGAGCGAGGCGGCCTCGGCAGCGACACCCTCCTGGAGACAACCGTCACCGGTGAACACTATAGATTGATGCACGCTTCGAGATCAGTAATCTGCGATCCGGAACTCGCAACCTGACCTCGGACTGACTGAAAGTGTGGTTGTCAAACACGTTGAAGCCGTCCTTGTTGAAGGTGGCACCCATGTGAGCCTGAGCCATGGCCAAACCGACAGCGTTGGCGAAACCCTGACCCAAAGGTCCAGTGGTGACCTCGATTCCGTCCGTCATGCCGACCTCGGGGTGACCCGGGGTGATGCTGTTCAACTGCCTGAAAGCCTTCAAGTCGTCCATCTTGACCTTGTAACCCATCAGGTGGAGCATGACGTATTGCAGAGCACAGGCGTGTCCGTTGGAGAGGACGAATCGGTCTCGGTTGTACCACTTTGAGTTGGAAGGCGAGGACTTCATGATCTGGGTCCAGAGGATGTGGGCGACGGGGGCCATTCCCATAGGGGCACCGGGGTGACCAGAGTTGGCCTTGGCAACGACATCGGCGGCAAGAGTTCGGATCTGGCAGCGAGAATGAGGAGGTTTTGTAGTCAATATGTTTGATCAGACAGTCTGTACTGTTCAGACAACAGTCGATGCGTGGCAGGCGGGCTTTTGGTTGTTTCACGAGCTGACGAATGCCAGACTCGTTCCAACCTCGTCGGTGGGTTTATCCTGCCCCTTTCATATCCCAGCCCCGTCCGCGGGAGTGTTCTCCCCTCGACCGACTACCTTTCGCTCGCCACCACATTCACAACCCAGGTATGATATGCTACTCACGGTGTTGACACACTTCTCATCGACCTCGCTAGCTTGGAAAGAAGACATCGTTATGGGTATATGCGTCTTTTTTTGTGGTTTCTGTGAATGACGTTATAGGACGATCAGTTCGGCGCAGAAGCAGATCAATGCTTATGCAAAAGCTTACTTTTGGGGGTTGTGGTTTGAAGAGGAAAGGAGGGAAACAAGAGGCGAGGTAGGAATGTATGAAGCTGAAGTGAAGGTTGTGTTGATTATGAAGTGGGATTTTCGATGTCGTGGCTTCGCTGAGCTGAGCTGAGGGGTCGAACCCCATTGGATCACGCGTGGGAAGGCGCAGGCGCGAGGGAAGAGGGGGGCGTGACGTAGCAATCCGACTCCGACATCATCTCGTTCGCTTCCCGCTCTTTCCCCAAACGCGGACCGAAGTTACCGACGTCACACATCACAGCGATCTCCCACTCTGTACCCACTCGCAACCTACGTCGACCATACCAACCATACAATCTCGTTTCATCCTCACTACTACATCGACATCGACTAGCTCGACCTGGACCTCTTGCAACTTGAAACAATCTCCCAGTGGATTTTCGGCCGAATGCTCGTCCCAAAAGAAAGGACCCACAATACAAACCGTCCGTGGAAAACTCCGAAAAAGGTCCGAGCACGCCGATCATCAAAAACAGGGATCCACAACGACCGAGGTTATCACACATGTTTTGTTCTTCATTTCGCCTGTTTTTTTTTTTATCTTCGCATTCTCGTCGCTTCTTGCTTCTTGGTTGCATTGGATGCCTAGTTCTAACTTCATCGCATTGGACACTGTATCGTGTCGTACCCTACATTCCATCGCCCGGTCCGGACCATCAACACCAGGTAGAAGGAGGGAAATTGAGCTGTTCGGTCCGGTCCGGAGAGCTCATCCACATTCAAACTTTACCGGCCCGTCGTTGCCGTACCCTGTCCGAGGCAGATCGCTGAGTTGTTGTACCCTGCCAACGGTTTGCCATGCACCGCTGTGATACTGGACACTGTAAGCTGAATCGCGTCTGCGCGGGTCTGTCGTCGAACCCAGAGCCTCTCGCTTTCAAGGACATCGGATCGGGCGAGTACAGGTTAAATGCGCGGTCGGTACCCGTTGAGAATTGGCGTTGCAGCGTCGAAGCGACTGCCCTCTATCGGATACGGTCATTACCTGTGCTCTTTATCCAGTGTCTATCTGATCCCTCGCCTTCCATCAGTACTTTGTCCAAAATGAGAGGCCAACCCGTAGCGGTTTGTGAAACACGTAACACTCGAATATGAACCCTAACCGCATGGCTGTGGCATCGTCGTGGAGACATCGCACGACCTGACATCTTCCTGCACCGGCACTTCGAGACTGACTGCATTGGCAACGGTCAGTCATAGCCAGCTCGTAATGTCCACGTGCTCCGCTCGATTTCATCCTGGAATAGATGCTCTATCTGTGCAGTCTGTGAGTTGAAGATCGAGGAAATCGAGATTACAGAAGGAGCCTCCTGTGGATCTTTGTGATCACTTTCGTGACTGTCGGGCGGCTGTATGCGGTTGTCATTCCCATCCATGGTCATTACCGTGGGGTGGTATTGCTGAAGTACGTCGAGCTAGATACGATCGGCCTGACAGGTTCCTTTCATAAACATTGCCCGGAAAGTACCGGATGAAGCTCTCCAATCACGAGTCTGGCCAGTTCGGAAGTTCTCACTCTTCTGTCTCTTATCCCCCGTTCGAAGTTGCAGCTTGATGCATCAGATCTGCAGCCTCAGTCTCACGCCCGCGCTGATGACTCCACAGGGTCGACTCGAGTTGCTCTCCAGTGAAAATGGGTTGAAATTTGGGCGTGAAGCTGCAACTGTCGCCATCTTTCGGACCTGAAACGCCGATTTCCTTCCTTTCTTTATGCGTTTTCAAGTCGACACAAGACGTCATCATCGCCTCGGGCGACTCGTCAGATGTTGTTGATAGCGACGACCACAGAGCCTTGGCATGCAATCAGCAGATACTCTGGAGATGCCAAAGCTGCAATACCATCGTTCAATCTCAGATCGTTATCGCCTGAGTTCAATCAGTATACAGAGGTTCTGCCAATCCGATACAAACGAACAGCCTCAAGTCTGCAGGAGCTCCCGATCAAATCACCATCGACAAGAACAGTCGCCATGTCCGCATCAACCGATAAACCATACCCGTCCAACCTTAAGCTTTTGTTGATCGGAAACTCTTCAGTCGGTAAGTCAATGATCGTTATCTGGATGTTCTTTGGCAAGCCCTCGGTAGAGTGCGGGAGAAAGAGGTTGGGCCACGCCTGGCGTCTGGCGAGAGTCGGAGGCGGGAGATCTTGTTACAACACAGACAAAAGAAGAAGCAACACATCTTGTTTCCGCATCATTGCCTGTTATCGCTGTTGAAAACGCTGATTTACACAAGACACTAACTGGGATTCCTCCCCATCCTGAATTTCGGATTGTTTAATAGGCAAATCATCCCTCCTGCTCAGATTCACGGACGACGATTTCCTCTCTGTGAGCCCCCCTCGTCCACCGCGTCGCCTGCCTTGGAAAACTCATCAATTTCTCTTGTCTGTAACGTCGGTCGTGGTCTGTTAGGACGAAGAGACGACAGCTACTATCGGGGTGGATTTCAAGGTCAAGCAGCTGGAGGTAGAAGGGAGGAAGTTCAAGTTGTCCATCTGGGTGAGTACAATTGTCTGAACTCGGGTGGCGAGAGCCTGCATGCCAAGGGCCTGGGAAACGCTGTGACTGGTATCAATGAGCTCATCGGTATTTGCTTTGGTCATATTTTGGGTCGCAATGAAGGACACGGCAGGGCAAGAGAGGTTTAGAACGTTGACGAGTAGTTATTACCGAGGAGCTCAGGGTGTGATTCTCGGTTAGTCGCAGACTGTGGATTTGCCGGATTTTGCAAGTCAGAGTGACTGACAGCTGATCGACGTCTTCCTTTTGTACTGTCGCTTTACGGTCATACTCTGTCGATACAGTCTACGACGTCTCCTCCCGTACATCCTTCCAAGCCCTCGACTCGTGGTTCCGCGAACTATCCACCTACACCTCCCCCGAGGTTATCAAGATGATCGTCGGGAACAAGTTGGACGTAGGGGACGCGCCTCCTCCGAGTGGGGGTAAAGGAGCCAGGGAGGTCTCGACGGAGGAGGGTGAGAGGTATGCGAACGCGAAGGGGTGTTTGTTTTTAGGTGAGTGCAGATACCGGAAATTTGGTAGACAGCTGGTGAGATCGAGGGAGGTGAATGAAAGCTGACTGCAAGGCTTTGCAATGGGGTTGATATTCATAGAAACGTCAGCAAAGACGAATACAGGCGTTATGGAGGCCTTTTCCGACCTAGTCATCCGAGTGAGTGCCCCCACCTCGCTCTTTCCTTTTACACAACCTCTTCTCTTGCTTTCCGATGTATGTGTACACTGGAGGCGCGTTCTGACACCAATCCTTTGATCCTGTCAGATCACGGAGACTCCCTCGCTATGGTCTAACGACCCTACCCTGCGAACGCAGCCCCGGAGGGGCAATGTTCAGCTGGAGGAAGATGACGCTCCGCCCGGTTGGACGTGCGCTTGTTAGATTCAGTTGGGGACCCACGATATTGTTAGTTGGATGTATATGTATGAGCTTGTGAGTGTGTATGTGTTGGTCTACCTTTGTTGTATCGTTCGGCATGTGATGTAATAGTATAGTAAGACTTCTCGCATGCATTGCATAGACATCATCAATACGTTCGCGATTTATCGCGATCTCCCCGAAACCCGTGCAAACAAGGTCGGGACTGCAATCTCAGCTGCAATCAAGGATGCTTGTCGCCTGTGAGAGAGCGAAAGCATCTCCTATGATGTGCTCGTGCTAAATATCGAGATCCTTGACGTCTAACGAGGGCCACCTAGAGGAGTCTATACGCCGGCGATGATGAGCCATCGATGTCTAACTGGATTCAAGTTGCACCAATTCGTCGCGCAAGCGGACCTGCACAGTTGCATGTCTGTGCGTACACCATGAAGTCGATATTGCGGACCGATAGATGAGCATCTTATTTTCGAGCAACGTAAGTAGGGCATTGAGGCTTCTTGCACCACAATCTACGTAGATCGATAGAAGAATCTTCATTCTCAATCTCGGTCTTCAGTCTCGCTCTGATATGTCAAATTCAAGACTAATGCCAGCTCGACTTGCACATACTGTACTCTCCTCCCGGTACTGTTTGAAGCAAGTCTATTTGTCGTACATGCATTCCAAGTTTGTCCCAACTTGTCCACTAACTTCTTGGACGGCAAAGAAACCTTGAGAAAGGCTACATCCTACCATGGTATCTTGAGTGCCGGTGGGTCTACACAGACAGAATGCGCACCTAGCAGTCACTAACAAAGTGTTACGTCTGCGCACGAATCTTATGGCTTCGCAGAGCCGTTCAAAGCAAGAAGTGGCTGGCGCGATCCAAACACATCGCTTTGGACAGCTAGAATGCCCATGATCATGTACGGATATATCAGTAATGATAGAATGAGCTTCGCGCTGATACGGTCTCAAGGGTTCAAGCGTATAGAGCCCTTCTGAGTACCAGAAATTCTTCTCACAGGCGAGCCCTGACAAACCCCTTGCTCGCGCTCGTATAGTCACGTAGCTTTCAGACGATGTGCTTTGGTAAGTGGTGATCGAAATGTGTCGTTGTAACGGTTATGCAGACATGCTCGTCTCGGTAGATCCCACCCGAGGAAGCAGTACGCGAGCAATACATGCTGGTGCAGGAACTGGTAAACCGATCCACCACAAGTCAATGAAGCTTTCACTGCGGCGGCTTCCAGTCTAGCTTCAGTGGGCACGAGAGACCTATTGACCATGAGCGAACCGACGTTCTGTCAGCTTTCAAGGCGTAATCTCGTCTAATCCGAACTGGTAACACTTACCAGCATCCTGTATATTGCCAGAGTAAGCTATGGCCGTCTCACCGTAAGGCCCGTCGACTGATTCCTGATGTGACCAGTGGTCCCATTGGTAAAGATCGCAGTTGTGCTTATCTGCAGTTCTCCATTGCCACCCCACCGAGTTGCATCCTGAGTTTCCGAGCGAAGCGCGAATCGAAATATAAGGAGATAAGGTACAGTACGGTGAAACAGCATACCAGAGAATCCCGAGTACACATACCCTTGTATTCGTTGCATTTTCTCACGCAACATGCTACATCCGTCATGTCGGCTGAATAGAAGGTCGCGATCTTGGCTTTCGTCTATGTCGAACGGAACAACGAAGTTGATCGGATTGTACAATCAATAAGGCGCATCGTGGAAAGGTAACATATCACTCACGCCGTCCGATTTGTTCAGCCAAGTTGCATCCATATCATAATATATGTAAAAGGTCTGCGTTATGTCTGTAGTCGTGGTCGTGTTCACGTCGTGACATTTGTGGATATCGGACCTGGGTGCGGCCTCCGTCGCTCGCACAGCGAGCGCTAGAAGGAAGGTGATCGTTTTGAGCCGGAGCATAATGCACACTTGTTTGTATAGTGGAAGCACTTGCGAGTTGAATTTCAAGTGCTGACAAGAACATGCCATACGTAGCGGAGCGCGTCGAAATGAGCTAGCGACCTTGCGAGTTTCGTTATATCCTAGCGAGTACGACCTGGCAGCTGATGTGATACACTGTGACCGTACGGTTCATTCCCTGGAAGGGGGGCAGGAGAAACGCTGAAAGGAGTCCCACTTATGTGGAAGGAAGAGACAAAAATATCTCAGGGGGAACAGGGGTCCATCCATCAGCGGTCGTCGAACGTTTGAGTATGGGATAGTCAGCGCCCTGGATCCTGATGCCGACTTCGATGTAGCGTAGCCACAATGAACAACTCTGCCGCTAGGTTGCAGCCCACCTAAGGTCGATCCCGTCACACGACGTTGGGGACTCAACGGTTTCACAGCGGAACTCGACAGCCACGCGTAGTTGAGCCGATTCGTTCAAAGTACGAAGCGCAAGGTAAAGGTTGGTTCAGTCCAATCATCTCATAGTAACATGAGCATCAGCCTTTGAGACTGTAATAGCTCGAATGAAGCAAGATACAAGTATCTCCCTCGAGGGCTGCATGGAACTCTAACACTAGGTCTGCCTAGTCAGGCAGAAGAAATTCACCGCTAGACAAGCGGAAGGTCAAGAATCGGGTCTCTTCTGCAACGATCCGTATCATGTATCGTGTATCGTGAAGAGCGATCGCAAACAGCAGCAGAAGGACGTCAGTATTGAACGAGGAAAGAGAGCTCTAGTATAGATACTCACCCCCCTTGTCATCGACTTTGCCCTTATAAGCGAACTTTCTTCCGTCCGGGGTGGCAGCGGTCTCGAATTTCGTCCATCCTTCTGAGAAAAGCAAACATTGGTTGTCCCCAGATGACCGTTCTTTCCATTCTGATGCCAAACAGTCTGGGGGATTCACAACTGGACGGTCAATATTTTGGCATGGCGCTTCCGTACTTGTTCACTGACTTGGAACCGTACGGCACAATTTGACGCAATTGGTGATATCCTTATAGGATGAGGAAGTTGACTTGTGGTCTTGGATCTAGTTGCCAGCACAAGAAAGTGATGACTGTTCGTCAGCTTGTCTACACGCTTTTGTTTGAGCGCCATGTTACGAGCGATCACCATTGTGCTCAAGTCCCATGACGGCACCTTCTGAGACCATACGGTCCACATCTCTTCCAATATGATATCGGCTGGAGCTGCCCGCACCAGACTAGACAGCGCGACTCCGAGCCATATGACGGCGAGGAACTTGACCATCCGGATGTATCGTCACGCGCTTCAAGGTCGGATTTCACAGTAATAAGAGGTGACAGGCTCAGCCTGTCTATACTTGGATCGAGTACGCGGTCACAAAGAATACTTCGGCTATATCACAGGCTCTTCGACTGGTCGAATGCTTTATATGTCGCTCAGGATATGCTACAGTCCCCCTTACGCCTAAAGGCGGATTCAGGCGCTCCTTTCAGTCTCACCCCTGCGGACCCTAGCCTCTCCTATCCAACCCCTGTGGATCTTGTAGCAGACAAGGCTTACACAACCGTTGTGATCTTTTCGGCACGCTGCAGAATGCGTAGCAGTCGGGCTCGGACATACGATTAATCTTTGCACAGAACGGGAATCGCGCTACAGTCTGTCATGCATGAATTTCATAAATCGAGTTACGTCGTGATTCGTACTGTATATCGAACCCGATTCCCTACAATTCTATCCCCCTTGCCGAAGATGATATTCTCAGATTTCAGTCGGACCAAGGTGAAAACATTGAACGACAGGTTGCGAGTGGTCTCAGCTGTGATCTAATGGTCGCTGTCTGAACCCCGGAGCGTAACGCGACTGTAGCGATGGTAATTTTCATGGGGTAGCAGTCATGATAACAACAAGTACAAGCCTTTCTGAGTCGAGGACCCCAGTCGCAAATGAACGTCACAAACCCCCTCAGCTGGACTTTGTGGCGAGATGCAATGCCGCTGATGTCGATCAACCACTCTTGGGGTACCTGACGGTCATATCCTCCGCTACGGATGAAGACCAAACAGAAAGCAATGTGATCAACATCAGTGGAGCAAGATCTGCTAGTCAGACGTCTTTGCACTTACTTCGTCCTTCGATAAGTCCTTTTTGAGCGATTTTGGTTTTGAACGGGACAGGTAAGGTGGTCTCCCATGTCGCGTTGAACCATTTGCACGAGTTGTGTCCACTGTCAAATGGTCTCCAAGTGAATGCCTCACAGGCTGTCATCTGACGGCATTTATGCAAACAACCATCGATGTCTACATAGCTGGAAGAGTTGCTCTCCGCAATCTATTGTCCAGCGTTCGAAAGAGAGGTCCGATATTAGCTTGACTTTCATGAAGGTATAAGTTGTGGTTGATCATTCATATGTGGTACTTACGAGAACTGCAGCTTCATTCCATTCTGGCGCAACATCGTGCCAAATACTCCACTGCACTTCTTCCATGGGCACAGCATGTACCAGACCGACGCAGCTGACCAGGATTGCAGCAACGTTTAGGAGTTTAACCATTGAGACGGGCCTTGAATTGATGAGATCTGGTAAAAAATTTGAAGCGGCTCTGCCTGTTCTCCACGAATATCGGGATTGTAAAGTGATTTTGATTCGACTTCGAACAAGATGTCTTTGACCATCAAGCAATAATTATCACTGTATAGGACAACTGCGTAGTCAGAACTCGTTTATATAGTATGCGCTGGCTCACGACGAATTTTCGTAAACAAGGGGACGGCGACGATTCCTTTGTTTCTAGAAGTTACAAGCCCTGGGACGCTTGCTTTGAGATTGACTCCTTGATCTC
Organism: Filobasidium floriforme; assembly: GCF_021052385.1. Classification (NCBI taxonomy): domain Eukaryota; kingdom Fungi; phylum Basidiomycota; class Tremellomycetes; order Filobasidiales; family Filobasidiaceae; genus Filobasidium; species Filobasidium floriforme. Next base: position 527,493 of record NW_025763639.1, read on the forward strand.
CTGGAAGCGATGGGGTACTCCTGACAACTTTTTTTGAATGGCTCTCGTCACCCCTTGCCTGCCCCTCGACTCCTCCTTAGCATATCCGTGTCCGAGTTCTAAACATGAAACGAGGACAGTTCGTTTCAGCATGATCGCAGTTTTCCCCTCGAAACGCGATTCCCGCCCGCGTGAGCTGACGTCATCGTTTCGCTCGCTCGGCTAGTTTTCTTCTGGATATGCTCGTGGTCACCTGCCAATCTCCGTCGCCATTGCCGCACCAACGACGATGAGACCTTCGCAGCTCGCAGTCAGCTGTCATTCCGTTCATCACCCTCCATGCCCTCCACATTGAAGTCACGAGCGTTCGCATGCCCCGGAGATGTAGGTGGCGTTACCCCTTCAGCACTCGGGCCGTGGATTCCGACGCTCGGCTCGATAACGTTCTGGGGGGTTAATCACTTTCGCTCCCTCCTCTTTCCGGGTATGGCAATCAACGAAAGTTATCAGCTGTTCAGCTGGAATCAACCTCGATTTTGCCTCTCCGCTCAAAGGATGTCGACGACTAGTGTACGCCTTATCGACTTTTCGATAGATACGACAACGACCCTATACAAATATCCTGGACGAGCCTCTTGAATCTTCTTGTAGCAATAGACGGCGTGCCATATACCCAACACCATATACCCAAATACCCTAGGCCTGACTTGCTCGTGAAGCATGCCGGAACCATCGAGACCGTCCTCTTTACAGAAGATGTCTACAGATACAACAACACAAAAAACTCCCTCCTCCGACCCTGTTGCCTCGACCTCTTTGCAAGCTTCTCCATCGGATACAGTCGTCGAATCCAATTCGGAGCTGGAGCATCCGAATCCGTTCTTCGAACCTGAACCTGCTTGGACGGGTCATCAGGATGAACAGCAGGACGATAGAGACAACGACGTGCACTCGGTCAAGTCTGATACTGCCGTATCTCCTGGTCGAGGACGGGAAGGGGAAGATGGAGCCGAAGAAGAACGGAGAGCGGTAGAGAGGAACGCTCGGAGGATCCCTCTGGAGAGAAAGGTACATTGGCCTTCAGAGCGTACGATGCAGAATCAATTCTTCACCACAGGAGGATCGAAGCGAGCAGGGGTCGAGGCCGGGTCGACGGGAGGTCCCGGTCCGAGTACGGTGGGCATGTCGAGGTCAGGCTTGAATCCAAACTCCAGCGCGGACCAGAGGATGGAGGCAGAAGCACAGCAGCGGAAAGAGGATTCCACCAGGGCTCGAAGACATGCGAGACGCTTGATCGCACATACACAGGAGCCAGGATCGGCATGGGTCGTCAACCATGACGAGGATGATGATGGCTCAGAGACGGCTCTGTCTTCCGCCGGAGAGGAAGAACACCGGCGTGATGGACAGGAGCGTCGCTCGTCAAGTCCCTTCTACGCCAAAGAGGCTTATCGCCGTCAGCAGTGGGGGCCTAGTGGTGGCAAGTCCTACGAATCGAGGAAAGCTTGGAATGAGCGGGAAGGAGACGTTGGGGATTTGTCTATGGATCCGAAGACCAGGGAGAGACAGGAGCAAGGCCAGTTGAGGCGCAGACCGGGGCAAGGTCAGGGGAGGGATGACGGATCGAGAGCGAATAGGGGTGGCGATAGGGGTAGGATAAAAGTCTGGAACGAAACTTCGGACGAAGAGGAAGATCGTGCAGATGACAGCGAAACGGATTCGTCCGACGAAGAAGACGGAGTGGACAGGATCTCCAGCGGCGGGCTCAATGGGATCTTTACGAGCTTGTTTGGCAGGGACCAGAAACTCCGACGGGGTAAGGATGATGCCCAGGATCGGGCCGAGAAAGGGGAGAAGACGACGAACAAACGGCAGGGACAAGGTCGAGGCAAGCGGGACAGAGCCAAGGCTTTCGGCAGGAAAAGTCGGGATCGGATCAAGAAACGAAGGAGATGGTCTCACCATGCGCTGTTCCGAAGGGATTCGGTATCGAGCTTGAGGAGTGGAAGGTCGAGCGTAGGGAGCTGGATGGGCAGCTTCGACCGAAGGCGAGGGAGCGAGACGTCATCCAAGGATGAGAAGGGTCGAGGAGCAGGTGTGCTCGAGTCGGAACAGGACGCTAGAGATGATGCCGAAGACATGCATCTAGCCACCTCGGAAGATCCCAACGATCCCCGCGTTCAGAAGACGGGGAGGTCAAAGGATACCGATCGACAGAACGCTGGAGAGGCGGAAGCGCCCCGAGAGACTCTAGAGGCTGAAGAGCTCTACGAGCCTCATATGTTGACCCCAGCGAGGACGGGACATTCGGCTAGGTCGTCGTTGCGGTCCCACGGAGTCGACCTCGAAACGGATCAACAGCGTGCTCGACGTGAGATGAAGGAGGATTTGAACTCGCCATATATCCCGTCGGGACGGAGAAATAAGCCCGATGCGGTGGCTCCAAATGCCAGGCTCGAGGCAGCTCAAGGGTGGAAGACAATGATTGACAGCGCCAAGGCGTTTTGTCGGGGAGAAGACGACGACGTGGATCACACGGGACAGTACAGGTCGTTTGCGGCCTTGATCATTGGGACTCAAGGACTGACCGGTGTCGCGAGTCCTGAACTCGCTAGGGTTGCGCCTGCGTCGGGCAAGGAAGCCGAGACGAACAAGGGGATGCGGAAATTGTCCGAGTACAGCAATCCTCGGGATCACTATACCAACACTGTCAAGGAGATCAGCGACGACTTGATACACGACGCGCAAGAGGATGGAGCAAAGATGACCAAGAAGCTACGTGCAAAGATCACCCAAAAGGCTATCCAGCAGGCGGATGCTCAAGTGGGCGACAAGCCGATGCGAGGAAAGCGGCGGCAGAAGGAGATTCGTATCTCGAGGCACCCGGCTGAGCTGGTACAGAGGCAGGACTTTATCGTCAATCTGGCCAAGGCCCTGATCAAGTGAGTTCGTCAGCAACAGGTCTGAACCGTCAGCATGCACTGACTCAGAGAGTGCCTCGTCCTTCGCAGTTTCGGAGCACCCACGCACAGCGTCGAAAGCTGGCTGGAAGCGACGTCTGACGTGCTCGGTGTACAATCCTCGTTCCTCTACCTGCCGGCCATCCTCATCCTCGCTTTCCGGGACGATGATGCAAGATCATCCGATGTTCTGCTGCTTCGACCAGCCGGCGCACTCGATCTTTACCGGCTAAGTCTGGTTCACAAGGTATACCGGCTCGTCGTGCACGACGTAATCTCGGTCAACAGCGGGGCGCGGGCATTGAGGAGAATCATCAAGGAGGTGAGCTCGGCGTTCGCGCAGTTGTGGTTTCACCGGCTGACCATTGCTTGTTGCCTCGTTGTAGAGCCGATCTTATCACTGGACTGTTCTAATGACGGCCGGTTTCTTCATTTCAACGTGTGGATCGATGGTGGCATTCAACGGCAGTTTTGTGGACGGACTCGCATCGGGCGCTGTTGGTCTCATCCTAAACGGAGTCCTGATCGGTTTACTCAGCCGACACAAGGTTATGAGCAACATCTTCGAACTCACCGCCGCTGGCTTGATTGCCTTTGTCGCTCGAGGATTGGGTGCCACCGGGTATTTCTGTTACGCCAGCATCGTCTCATCGGCCATCATCATCATCTTGCCCGGTTGGGCGATTTGCCTGGGTGCACTCGAGCTGGGTTCGCGGAACGTCGCAGCAGGAGCTATCCGGATCGTTTTCGCCATCGTCTTCACCTTGTTCCTGTCATTTGCCATCTCGATCGGGACTGAAATTATGGACTCGATCGGGGTCATGCAACCGATGACGAGTCCTTCGGCAAGCGATGGAACCTTGCTCAGCAGTCAGACCGTCCAGGGGAGCTTTTCTAGCAATAACACGGCCTTCGACAATCAGTTTCAGAACGGTCAGTCGTCACTCGTTTGAGGGTTTGGAAAGCAAAAACTGATGAGCGTCAACCCCCCTTCTGATATAACAGGCACGTTCACCTTTACCAACGGCACTTCATCGAGCTCGACGGGTCAGGTCTCGTGTCCGCGAAACCCGATGTACACGCAATGGTGGTACAATCCGCCACCAGACTGGAGCCTCTTTCTTACCGTACCTACGTTCGCGGTGGCGCTAGCCATGTGGTTCAAGCAAGATTGGAAGAGTCGGGACATGCTTGTTAGCACAGGCGTAGCGAGTGCCGGGTTCTTGGTGAATTATTGGGTCAAGCCGGTATGTATAGCCGTCCTCACGGATAACGCGGGCGTTACGCATGTTCAGCTAATTCTCGTCCTCCGCGCTTGGGTCCCCCTTCAGCAATTGCCGGAACGAAGCGATATTTCCTCGGCTGTGCAAGCATTCACCGTTGGAATACTGGGGAATATGTATAGCCGGATTGCTCGTGGTAGCGCTTTTCCTTCGATGGTGAGTCCGCTTATAACATCTTTGATTTTCAGATATCGACAACCGCTTACTCGAGCTTCAACTTGTCAGGTGGTCGGCATCCTCCTAGCCGTTCCCAACGCAGTCGCAGCAGCAGGGTAAGCGAAATTGCCTCCACTCCCAAAGACAGGGACTTTGCCTGATATCACTTACGTATGATCGCAGGGGTCTGGCACAGTCAAGTGACCAAGGGCAAGACAACGGGACGAGCCAGGCTGAGCTAAGCAATACTGTCATCATCGCCATCCGAATGTGAGCATCCGCAGCCTTTCATATCCTTGATACTATTGTATCTCGCCTCGAGACTGCGTCATGGCCTTTTACGCGCAGAGGGCTGACGTTGTCTTCTCCTCGTTGATGGACGCTTATACAATCAGGGTGCAAACAGCCATCGGACTTGCCATAGGCCTGTTCGCTGCGGCGGTGGTAATCTATCCATTCGGGAAGAGAGGGTACATTTTCGCCTTCTAAGCGTCAAGATGATCGTTTCACGAGCGGAAGACTGTCCTGTCATCATGAATATACGCCTACATGAACAGCGACACCTACAACGAACAAAATCTTCAAGCGAGGGAAGGATAATGAGGTTTGACCTCTGGGATTAGCGAGACGGGCTTTAGGCTCAATGACACCAAAGGAAGGAAAAGTGTTCTGCAACCACGAACAGGACAACATGCTCACCTTCCCAATAACTATGACACAACGACGGGAGAAAAGATTGATTCTAGATGTACCGATAGTCTCATGCCAAAGCGGTATGATACGGACCTTTTGACTTGCAAGGACATCTGATTGTAAAGAGGATGAATAAGAAGCAGATGCGTAAAAGCCGATAATATCATCGATAACAGAGTGAGAAGGTCAGACTGGCCCAGTGATAGGTGAAGAGGTGCCGAAACCACAATTCCTTCCGCTATGTTTTCATGGCTGGTCCGCACTTTCCAGATCAGGCCCAGATGTCGACATGTGATCGCCCTTTGGGGTGATGAGCGTTTCCGCGTGAATGATGAAGGCGGCGCCATTCAAGAAAGGGCTGACACACACCAAGGAAGAGTCCAATCAATTCAAGCCATGGATTGAAAGCTATATTGGGCCGCACATTGCCCCTCAGATCTTGAGCATAGTAAGATCGTCTCAGAGAGCTATAGACCGATCCCCCTGACAAACTCGGGGGTGTTTTCTGGATTGACAGGATGGAACAGTCCATTGCCTCTCGGAACGTACCTGTTGTGGGCCAGATAAGGTGCCAAACCCAACGATTTGACCACCACACCGGGTCAACCCATAGCCCTTACGGCAGCGAGAATGCTCTCAACAGGGTCGACCCTGATCCGACCATACTATTCTCGTTATAAGCGAAGTCATCCAGCCACTGTCCAGTATTGTCTACCTCGACTGCTTCACGTCCCCCTCAGATCGTCTCCCATGATAATCTCCAGTATCTGAAGGGTCTTGCGACATCCGGGCCAGCTACCCCTATCACACCGATCTAATACTACCACATACGTCCATCGGCCTCGCTCTTGCGCAGTGTTGTAACAGTAAACAGATACAATCAAGATGTCGATTCAGATATAGGGACAGACAAAGGTTTCATATACACAGTTTAGGTGGTAGTAGTCCAGGGTCCCAGTGCTACTGAGACTTCTCCTATCCATCACCATCGCTCCAAACAGTGCATACCACTGATCTCTCTGCCTATTCAGCCATATCTCTCTCTTCCTGTCTATCTCCTTAGGACTGTGTTACAGATGGATCAGTTCGTGATGGTTTCGACATTGCCCCTTGTGAGGTTGTTGCTCAACTGGTGGTTCGCCGAGAGACGATCCGCACGCCCTTCCAGCTTTCTCGGTACAAACCTCTTCTTCTCCGTTACGATTTGCCCGATTTACAGTACCAAGGAGGTTCTTGCTGTATCAAAAGCTCTCCCTTCGGACAGACGAGACGACGAGTAGAGGCGCGCGCTCTCAACCCTGAGGATGGAACGCTCCACTCGATGCAAAGGAAGGTCGATTGCGCCTTTTTCTATGAACATCCTCACTCGCCCAACAGATTTACAGGGGTTCGCTGTAAGACGGAGTATTTGCGTACAAATCACATCCGTTCGGAGGGCTACTTTAGGTCTCGACCCCTGCCTTGCGTTACTGACGTGCGGGGGTAAGATGAAGTTTCAGTTCGAAAGGGGGCAAGGAGGATCGTTTGGGTAGGGATAGGATGCACAAAGGGATCATCCGTAGTCACGTCAGATCCCTTTTCAGTCTGGAGTCTGGCCAGTACCTGATGACTATATAACTGCGCACATCAGCGATATTTGAGTTCAAGTCTGTCTGTCGTCAAGTTCGGGTCCACAGCAAGTCAGCTCGGAACGCGGTGTACAGGTCTGCATCATACATCCGAGATGTCCAAGAAGATTCAAGCGGCGCTCGTGGTCCTGTCTGCGTTTGCGAGTCTATCGCGAGCCGACGGGTTTCCGAGGTGTATAGAAGGTGCCCAGGAGGGTGGGAAGCACATAGCGGCTGCTTTCTACAGCCGGGATGCGAGGTGGCAATCTGGATCGGTACGTACCCCCCTCGGCAATCCCGTTCCGAAAGCTCGCGTAAGGTCTGAGACTATGTTTTTGTTTCCCCTCTTTGTAGTGGATGTCGAACCTTCTGGCTACCAGTATCACCGAGTGCATCGACATGTGTCAATGTGAGCGAGAGTGTGATCGCAACACGAGACGGATCGCAAGAGAGTCGTTCGCTGATGATATGCCCACATCCTCAGACCAGAACGACCATAGGGACCAATACGGAGGAAAGCCATGCAAGTCCTTCGGATATCAAGCAGGGTTGAACAACTGCGATTTCTACAGCGACAATTTCGCCACGGTCCACAAGCAGGATACTCCCGCCTCTTATGGAAAGGTTTGGGTTGGTGGCATGATCGAAGGGCTGGACTGCGCTGGTTATGCTGCTGGTGGCTTTGTATTGCGTGAGTACAATTTCTTCGGCATACAGTAGTACGGGAATGGTACAGCTGGTTACCCCTTGCGCTTGGAACCGATAGCCGATCCTATTCAGTGCTGTGACTATTGGAAGTAGGTTGAGCGATGGAGATCTGGATGTCACTCGGTGAGCAGAGAGAGTGGTGCAAAAGGGGGAAAGTTCGCTTAGAGCGCTGAAAGGATCTCGATCGGGGAATCTGGACTGATAGCGAGAGGACGGATTCTGATGTCCTCAACTAGGAGTGATCCAGCTCATTCGATCTTTATCCTCGAGGGATGTAACACTTTGACGCTCGATGATGTTGTGGTGTAAGATCGCACGTCTATCTCGATGTACTATTGTATGATCATCTCCTTTTGCACCATGCAAGCTCCTATTATATCAGCGTAGGTCCCCAGGAGCATTCTCGCAACACAAACAGACACCTTTGTATCGTATGTCGAGCGAGTATAGAGGCGAGAGTTTACGGGATGACTCGCTCGCACAAAACATACAGAGACCGGTGCGCAAAAGAAGTTCTTCATCACTCGCGATCACTCGACAGGCGTCTGATGAAACTGCGCGCTAAGACGACGTCCCGCGGCCGGATCACGCCCCGGGCCGGGGAGCAAGTTGCCGCCCTTTGTCGGATCTTTGACAAGTTATTAGCTACGAGTAGCTACGAGCAGCTGTAACTCGTTGATGGATGATGGATCACAACATACACAGACTAGTAGACTAGTAGGGCTAGAGCAATCTGTCCTTGATCATAGGTTACCCGTGTTCCGAGAGCCAGGCTTTGCGAGAGTTGCATTCGAGGTGAGCAAGAACTGGTCGTCGGTCACTTCCTTAGTGCGATTTCTCTCGTAATTGACGCGAGAGCTGCATCCCCAGATTCGAGGTGTTTGTGCGGTTCAAACCACCACCACCACATCTTGCGTCGGATATCGTACGGGGAAGGAGCCCGCACGACCACCCCAGCACTAGCACAACTCCCACCACAGCACTCTCACTTTGGATCACTCTCGACCGATCTCTTGCTTGCTTTTTCCAACTGTCCCGAACCAACGCGAAAAAAAAGAAACCGCGCTCCAACCTCGCCCATCTCTCTCGGTTAACCGGGCGTGTCTACCCCAGCTTTTCACACACAATCCCTCCACCCCCCGTCGTTCTCCACAAATCAGAGGAGGAAGACGTCATCAAGTCACGTTGTCCAGTGATCCAGTGACAGTATCTCCCAGGCGGTAAGTTTAGCAGCATCCAGGTGGTTGGTCGGTCGGGGGTGGGACGGGGGGGTCGAGATGAAAAGATACCAGCGAGCTGATCTAGTGCCGACGTCTTGCCGTGCAATCTTGCTGCGTCGCTCTCAATAGCCCGAAAGCGACTACATCTTGCAATCCGCATCTAACGAGCTCAAAGTCTCGAAAGGATATTTTCATCAAGAACAGTATATTCGGTCTGGTCCCCATCGTCATTATCACGAGCACTATCACCAGGACTACAAACATCATATCCTAGTAGATTACCCCTATTCCACCAATTACCACTTCTACGAATAGCACAACTACGAGGAGTTCCTACTCACACGACAAGCAGGAACGCACAAGAAAGCTTAGGCAGTAGCACAAGAAGCTTTACAGATTCTGGTTGGAAGGGTGCGAGGAGTTTACGGATCGCACCTACTAGATTCAGACGCAGACGAGGTCTAGAATCCCGGAACTGGTACCGCAAGAACAGTAACAGCGACAACGAGGACCACAGCGTCGATACTACAACCATGTCCAACCTCCAACGAAACACCTCTATGAAGAGGCTTCAAAAGCAATTGAGCGAGAACGAGAACCACCCTCGACCTAGCATGGAAGGTCCGCCTTTACATGCCCCGACGCCGTTGAGGCAGAACAGCATGCAAGGACCAGGTTCTGGGTCTGGTAGTGGCACCGGGACTCCCCCTTCCGGAGGTGGGAACGTCAACAGCAATCCCTTTGGGTTCGGGACCTTTACCGCCATCGACGAAGACAGCCCACTGAACAGCCCGTTCTCCAGCGCTCCTGCCAGTCGGAGAGGTTCGTTTGCCCACCCTCACCAGTCGGGACCCAGACCCGCCATCGTCCGAAGGCGAGATTCTGCCAATTGGCAAGAAGGCGCCATTGACATTACCGGAGCTCCTTCTTTGCTCTCTCGAGCTGGATCGCCGACTCTGCCTTTGATGACAACCAAGACCCGTTCGGCGGCTTCTTCCCGTCGAGGTTCCTTCGTCGGGACCCCTCAGGGGGGATTCGGAGGTCTGGGGGGACAAGGGTTCGGGATGAGCGGGATGAACGACCTGATGAACCGGGAAAAGAAGAAGGGAGAGTTTGTCGGGAGCGTGGACTGTGGGACGACGAGTACGAGGTTTATCGTCTTTGACCAGTATGCGAAGATCATCTGTGAACATCAGATGGAGTTTCAGCAGTACTACCCTCATCCTGGGTGAGTTGCGAGCGTCCGTTTTACTTTCCTTCTACCTGGTCCCTCGCTGATACGCGTTGAAATTTGGTGTACTCACAGCTGGCACGAACACGAACCCTACGACCTGGTCGACTCGATGAACGAATGTATCGCCCAAGCCATCGAAAAGCTCGAATTCCTCGGGTTCTCCGCTAGCGATATCAAGTGTATCGGGATCACCAACCAACGTGAGACCGTCGTCTGTTGGGACAAGACCACGGGGAAACCCCTCTGCAAGACGGTCGTCTGGGACGATGCCAGGACCGTAGGAGTGGTCAGGGAGTTTCAGAAAAAGCTGGACGAAGAGGGGTTGCCGTTTGGCGACAACGAGGAGGACGAGAGGGATCCCAAGGAGGGCGGGGGTTATTTCAAAGCGAAGAAGGAGCAGACGGGAGAGGGTACGGCCGAAGATGGAGCTCAAGCTTTGGCGGAAAAGTTGAAGAACGGACTGGGGGTGGCCGAGCAGGCCAAGAAGGAAGGTGGTGGTGATGACGGCTTGCCTACGCCTACCGTCATCTCGGACGTGGCAATCAGCGGCGGCAAGAGGCGGAGAAAGGGGAAAGAGGCCCTGGTCGACATGTAAGTCTCTGATCGTTTATGCTTGGTTCGATGTCTTTGTGTCGCTAATTCGGTTATCCATGGGGATTTGCTTTCTGGTTGTAGCACCGGTCTGCCGTTGTCGACCTACTTCTCAGCCATCAAGCTCAAGTGGCTAACGGACCACCATCCTGAGGTCCGCAAAGCGTTCCAGGAGGATAGGCTTGCGTTCGGGACGGTCGACAGTTGGTTGCTCTACGTGGGTTCCGATCTTCCGATTCCATAATCCGTGCATGTTCCTGACTGTTTGTCTCGTGGCTGAGCAGAACCTGACTGGCGGGGTCGACGGCGGCATCCACGCCATCGACTGCACCAACGCCTCGCGAACCCTGTTGATGTCGCTCAAGACTTTGCAATGGTACCAACCGCTCATCGACTTCTTCGGCCTCAAGTCGTCCATCTTGCCCAAGATCGTCTCGTCGTCCGAAGTCTATGGCAAGATCGCCTCGGGACCGCTCGAGAATGTGCCCATCGCCGGGATGGTCGGAGATCAGCAAGCTGCGTTGGTTGGAAACAAGTGTCTCAGTAAGGGACAGGCCAAGAACACGTACGGAACCGGTAGTTTCGTGCTTTTCAACACTGGGCCCGATGTCGTCAGAAGCAAGAACGGGTTGATCAGTACCGTTGCGTACCGCTTGGGAGATCACGAGGCTCCCACGTATGCCCTCGAAGGGTCCATTGCTGTGGCCGGATCCGCTATCAAATGGTATGTTGAAAAGCGGAGCCGGCAGTGCTGCCATTTGTGCTGAATCGCGATTCTTCGATCGTTAGGCTTCGTGACCAGGTCGGTCTGATCGACGAGTCGGCCGAGATGGATGCTCTATGTTCGCACGTCAAGGACACTGGTGGAGTCTACTTTGTCACCGCGTTCAGTGGACTGCTGGCACCGTGAGCATCTTCTCTGGCTTGTCGCTGAGAGCTCTTCAGCTAATAAATAAGTTCAAATGAAATAGGTACTGGGACCCCAATGCCGGTGGAATGATCGTCGGACTCACGCAGTACAGTACCGCGTCACACATTGCCAGGGCTACCCTTGAGGCTGTCTGCTACCAATCTCGAGCCGTTCTCGATGTCATCGAACAGGAGTCGGGAGTTCGTCTGGACGAGTTGAAGGTTGATGGTGAGTCGATGGCGAAAGAAAGACGATGCCGCGCCTGAGTGACGTTTTGGCTGACGATGCTCATGCTCTGCAGGTGGTGTTACCAACTCGGACTTAGCAATGCAGATCCAGGCCGATATCGGCGGGTTCCGGGTCTGCAGGCCACACATGCGAGAGTAAGTCCGGATCCGCCTAGAACTTTGTCTAGTCGACAAGCCGATTGACCCTGTTGTACCTCGCAGATCGACCGCTCTCGGCTCGGCTCTCTTGGCCGGTCACGCTCTCAAGCTGTTCGGCTGGGACTTGAGCAAACCCGAAACGCTTTCGGAGGTCAACATGCAGGAAGCCATGTACTTTGACCCCGAATGGCCTGAAGCCAAGCGACGCAAAAACGTCAGGGGATGGGAGCGAGCCGTCGAGCGGGCTCGATCGTGGCATACTGCAGAAGAGGAGGACGAAGCCGAAGCCGAATTTGAGAAGGAGGACCATTACGAATAGATGTAGGGATATAGAAGGCATAAGTACAAAACAAACCTGTACGATAACATACAACCGCATGAGACGAAGATGCAATCCAGTAACTATACACGTCACAGATTGACTCATTCCGATTGAAGCGCCTTCCAGTCCCGGTGAGCGGCTTCCATGAGGACGACAAAGGCTTGTCCCTCAGCACTTTGCTCCCGCATCATCCTTTCGTCACAAATATCGCAGACTTGCGTGAGCGCGCCTGAAGCCGGATCGACCTTGGCAAGGACCGCGTCTCGAGCTCGCAACGCAAAGGGAATGTAGTCGTCCCGCTTGCCCCGAATCGTCGCCAAACGGCTGTATCGTGCAGACGCGTCAACAAAACGAGCAGAAATCAGAGAGATGCAAGTACTCACAATCCGACGTAAGCCAGCAAGGCCGTCCCGCACGATTCTTCCGGCATGTGTTCTTCATCGATGTACGTCCTGATCATGCCAGAAGGGGTTTGATGCTTGACCGTTTCGTCCATGATTTCTAGTGTCCAGTGTAAGAGGTCTTCGGTTTCGGATTCCATCTGGGCGGCATTCGGGCTCTGGAGAAAGATCTGTCTGGTCCGGATGAGACCTGCTGCCACCCACCCGTTCGCTAGAGGAATAAGAGCTTGTCGTCTCAGCAAACTTCCTTGGCCGAGTGTCGCCTTGTAAACCTGCGAGGGGTGCAGAAGTTTACTCACAAGTGCTCCACGCCCACGGGTCGACTTTCCGATCGCCTCCAACTTTCTCCCCACCGAGAACGATATGCCTCCAGAGCCCACTGGTAGGTTTCTTCAGGTACTGACGGTGCAACCTACATTGGTTGTAAGCTTGGTCCAGGTAGACTTTTGGTCCTGACGAGCCATATGCTGAATTATCCTTGGCAGGGAAACTGAGCGCGTAGGTGGCCTGGCAAGAATGACGTGATAAGCTCAGGCAGAGAATGTCACGCTTCGTAAGACGGTAACAAGACGTACCATGAATGGAGGGACCTGATAGCGGCGGAGAGATCGGAATAGGCCACCCGTATCTTTGTGATGTGATGCTTGCAGCTATTGGGACTTACCATGTAAATGAAGTCGGCCCACAGGCTGACATGGCCGATTCGATGGGAGATCGCTCCATCTTCAGTCTAGAGTGTTCATCGTGGCATGTATGTTGATGTTAAGTCTTCAAACGAATGAAAGAAGACGAGGAGAGGTTAATTCTAACCTGGGACTCACCTTTGGGGCATGTTCGAGCAAGAATCGCATCTCCTGGATCGCAGCGATCTGAAGGTCGTGCATCAATTTCCACTCTTCGGCACTATCCAGTCCATAATCGGCCTCGCTCAGCATAGAAAGATGATTCGCCACGGTCAAACAGTGCGTTCCCAAACTGGCGGGATCTCCCGCAGCGCCATCTTCAACCAAGATCAGGCCTTTGCCTTGAGGAAACTGCTCCTCTGTAGGTCGTTCCGAGAGGATCTGTTTTACTATAGATAGCAAGATCGGAGGGAGTGTGTTCGGCTTTGGAGCACCCTGAGGGGAGAAGGGGGTAAAGGCAGGGTGATTGTATTCGAGTTCGGCTTCGACGGCGGTTGCTGCAAGATTCGCAATATGCACGAGCTCTTAGCGAGAATAATCAGTCAGAGTTCACCACAAAGCCGACACACCTCTTTCCCAGCTGGTTGTTTAACGATTGATGGTTGGAAATGCGATATTTAATGGTAAGACGAAGGTAAGCTTCGCCATGTGTCGTCGGTGGACAGACAAAGGTATCCAGAAGAGCGCATACTCACCTGCCCTTTGACCATGCGTGCATCTTTTCGATAACCTTGTCAATCATCGCAATCTGGTCCATCTTGGAGAAAGAGTCGGAAATCAAAGCGAGGAGTCGCGGGTAGGTCCTGCTTGTCGAGATGTACGTCTTGTGGAAAGGCTGTCCGTCAGTGATTGCCGTTGAGAGCTAGGACTGGTTGTAGCAAAGGTGAATCGAAGGAGGAGAGAGGAAACGGCTGGGATGCGTATGGGAAGGCGTATGATTTATATGCTCCTCTTTATATACCTCACAACACAATACCAAGTCCCTTTGCTTATAGCTTACACTCCCTTGTGATAGAGAGAAGCAGATAGCTCGCCCTCGTCCTGTGATGACGAAAGTAAGATGCATATCAAGGTTATGGAAGTAAAACGATCGATATCGGAAGCATATCCGGGCCGGTGTACCTCGGATCCGAGATGAGTGCGCTTATACCGGCGGGCTTGTGCGCTTCTGATTGGCTCAACCGGAATCGTCCCCCCCGGCATTCGACCTTTGTGCTCGAAGTTGACTCGATATTTCGTAAACCGTTTCACTTGCAACTTCGACGACCTTCAAGCCGTAGTGTACAAGGGATCATTTCCTCCTTGACATCCATTCATCCAGCTTAGTGCATGCGTCCAGCCGTCCTACGTACAGCTCGAACTCAACTCTACGCCGCCCTTAAACAACCCCTACGACCCGTCTTACCACTCGTCATCACTCACAACCAAAACAAGCACAACCAGTCCCGATTTTACTGCGTCATGTCCAACCCGAACCCTCACCCGGTCTCCTCGGCACCTACCGCCGCCCCGGTAGAGAACGAGCAGATCAACACGCAGCTGCCGCCCGCTGAGCAAAAGGAGAAGAAGCAGCAGCAGCAACAGGGACAGAAGAAGGAAAAGAAGGCTAAACCCGCTGCCCAGGGGAACGCTCAGCTGGAATTGAGCCCTCCTCCCGAGTTCTTTGACACGAGGAATGCTATTTTCGACAAGTACAAAAAGATCTACGATGACAAGGTTGCCGGTATGTCGGGAGCACATCCTAACAAGGAGCTCCATGGGAGACCAGTCGAGGAGCTCGAGCTGATGATGGAACGAAACTACCGTTGCGATCACTACAGCCATGCCCCGAGATCCCATCACCGTTACCCTCCCTGACGGCCGCAAAGTTGAAGGAACCGCCTGGGAGACTACCCCTTACGACATCGCCGACTCCCTCTCCAAATCCCTCGCTCAAAACGCAATCATTAGCAAAGTTGACTCTACCACGCTCTGGGACCTGAATCGTCCGCTGGAGAAGTCATGTAATCTGGCGATCTTGAACTGGGACTCCGAGGATAACAACTACGAAGCCAGACAGGTCTTTTGGCATTCGAGTGCGCACGTCTTGGGAGAGGCCTGTGAGCGGCATTTGGAGGATTGTTGTTTGGGTTACGGACCGCCACAGGAGTCAGGGGGTTTCTTTTACGAGATGAGATTGAAGGATAACAGGTGGGTCAGCTCGCGCCGTAACATGGGAGGTGGGAGGCGAGGCTGATTAGAAGGATGGTTCTGGTTGGATGACGGGAATAGGCCAATCACCCCGGCTGACTACCCGAACATCGAGAACGTCGTAAAAAAGGCCGTCAAGGAGAAACAGAACTTTGAGCGTCTCGAGCTCCCCAAGGAGGCGCTGTTGGAGATGTTCGCCGTGAGTGTATTGTTGCTCTGAAACACTATACGGCCCAAGTTCTGACATGGCCTGCACTTGTGTACCTCGCAGTACAACAGCTACAAGCAACACTACATCCAGAACCAGGTTCCCGATGGCACCTCCTCCACCGTCTACCGATGCGGTCCCCTAATCGACTTCTGCCGAGGTCCCCACGTCCCCCACACCGGCCGAATCAAGACGCTAGCGATCACCAAAAACTCGTCTTCCTACTTCTTGGCCGACTCGAAGAATGACACGCTGCAACGTGTCTACGGGATCAGTTTCCCCGACTCGAAATTGATGACCGAGCACAAGAAGTTTGTGGAAGAGGCCGAGAAGAGGGATCACAGGAAGATCGGGAAACAGCAGGAGCTGTTCATGTTCCACGAATTGAGCCCGGGGAGCGCGTTCTTTTTGCCGATGGGGATGAGGATCTACAACACGTTGATGGAGTTTATCCGAGTGCGTACCCACCTCACCAGGGAATCTATCGTCATTGTTGTGCTTACTATTCGACCCACCCACTCGGCCTGGTAGAGCGAATACCACAAGCGAGGCTACGTCGAGGTCGGTTCGCCCAACATTTACAACTCGAAACTCTGGAAGACCTCTGGTCACTGGCAAAATTACGCCGAAGACATGTTCGGCCTCTCTGTCGACAAGGAGGAGTTCGCCGTCAAGCCCATGAACTGCCCCGGGCACTGTCTGATCTTTGACGCGAGAGAGAGGAGTTACAAGGAGTTGCCTTTGAGGATGGCCGAGTTTGGTGTTCTGCACAGGAACGAGGCTAGTGGAGCTTTGAGCGGGTTGACCAGGGTGAGAAGGTTCGTGCAGGACGATGCACACATCTTCTGTACCCCGGATCAGGTGCGTGGTTTCCATTTTACGGTATTCGGACTCGTCTGCGCCTTTGGCTAACATGGTCCCCGCGCACGCCAGATCGAAAGCGAGATTGCCGGCATCTTCGACTTTATGGACACCATCTACTGCAAATTCGGCATGGAGTTCAAGGTCGGCCTTTCCACCCGTAACCCGGACAAGTTCATCGGCGACCTCGCCATCTGGGACAAGGCCGAGGCTCAGCTCAAGGCCGTGCTAGACAATGTCGCTCCGGGCAAATGGAAGTTGAACGAGGGAGACGGAGCGTTCTACGGACCGAAGATTGACATCTCGTTGACGGACGCTCTGAAGCGGGAGTTCCAGTGTGCCACCATCCAGGTCAGTTTTGACCTGATGTCGCGCCTGTCTGACACGTTTCACATCGCTTACCTTGTTTTCCCTTTATCCATAACTCGCGCAGCTCGACTTCAACCTTCCCGAGCGGTTCAACCTGACCTACAACGGTCCCGAGCAATCCTCAGAGGCCAACCCCACTCGACCGGTCATGATCCACCGAGCGCTCGTCGGGTCCATCGAGAGATTCATTGGGGTCTTGACGGAACATTGCGCGGGCAACTGGCCGTTCTGGTTGAGCCCTAGGCAGGTTGTTGTCATTCCTGTTGCGCCGGTCTACGTGAGTTATCAGTCGCTGGAGGGTCTTTGAGGTTTGTGGAACAGAGGCTAATGAGGCGTCTTCGTCTGAACATGCAACCTCTACTGCCTGACGATCTCCTTCATGCCGCTTTTCTCCCTTCATCTCCTCGATTCCACGCTGCAGAAAGACTATGCCAACGAGGTCGCCGCCAAGCTCTGGGACAAGGGTCTCTTTGCCGAAGCCGACGTCTCGCCGGAAACGCTCAAGAAGAAGATTCTCAACGCCGAAGTCGCCCGATGGAACTTTATCTTGGTCGTGGGTGAGGACGAGATGACGAACCGGTCGGTCAACGTCAGGTCGAGGGACGAGGAGCAGAAGGGACGAAGCGAGACATTGAGCTTGGAGGACGCTGTGGAGAAGTTGGTCAAGTTGAAGGAGACCAAAGGGGCGGTTTCCAAGTTGGAGTAGAGACTTGATTTGTGAGGTACTTGACACCTGGCGTGATTACTATTGCATGGTGTCTTAATCGCCGATAAGCGACACTTGTTGTCACCTGTCATCTGCTCTTTGTCCGGTGGTGGATCGCTTTTCGTGTGTGCGCTGTGTGCGCTGTCCTCCCCCCGTGCTCCCCGCGTTGTCTTTCCCATTTCCCCCTTGAAACGCGGATTCAGCCACGCCCTCGCCTCCCGGTTAGCGTTCTGCAGCTTTCTTGCCAGATTGGGAAATAAATTCATATCGGATGGGCGAAAGGGGAGGGAGAGGGAAGAGCGCAGAGTCACTGCTCGGTATCGGTATCGATCTGATCTCTGCAAGTTTCTCGGTCTCTTCCTGACCTTCTGCCTATCCTGTAATACACATCCTGGTGCAGCTGTGAGGATATCGTTAACGTCCCGCCCCCATCGCCATTCAGCCGACTCTCTCTTTTGTTCGAACCGACTGGTGCCGAGGACGCGCAACAATCGAATCGGAGCAAAACGAGACAGAGATATCCACGGTTCAAGGCTCGAGGGTTCGTTTTTCTACTCAAAGTCGTGGTACATCGTCATCTCTAACGATAACAACACATAGGCTTTGAAGGTTAACTAGATAGTCGCTGAATCATAGAGAAGAGCCACGAAACATCTTGGTACAAGCTGGTTCAAGGTGAGCCGGCTAGAGTGTCGGGTCGAGCGTAGACAGGACATGTCTGACGGTGTTCATATAGAGTTTTACCACGAAGCTAGACTCGTCTGCAAGCTACATACGAACCGAGAAGAACGACGATCGAGTTTAACTTTAGGACCACCAAGAGGAAGTGCTACGACACTGGTACGGATCGATTCCGAACGCGGTCTGCAGTATTAGACGAACACTCGCTCGAAACCTAGGCGACCGAGATAGCGTTCATAATCTCGACCTGGATCTTATCATTGCAAAGCTCTTCTACGGAATCTTTGCGTCCATTTATCTTTTTATACGACACCAGAGCTCAAAGCTCTACACCCTACTTCATCAAACATTTGATTTCATACCACACGCGCTACACCTCGTTTCCTCTCGACCTACATTCGAACTATCCTTCATCTCGATTCCCATCTCGACTGGAGCCACAAAACCTCGACCTTGAAGTAGCCTCTCGATCTACGAAAAGGACTCATAACTTACCCAATCGACTCAACAAGACCGAACGACGATACCGGCATGATGTCAGTCGACACCGCAAATTCTACCTCTCGAGCGAGCCCAGCTAGCACAAGCGGGATAACCATCTCGAGGAACAAGCCCGTTAGCGGGTTCACGACCACAGCTCCTTTGGATCGGAGTAAAGGAGGTCACGCTTCGACCGTCCTTGGGACCGCTTCGAGTGCCGGTTTGGGGAGTCCGCTTACCACGACTCCTAGTACGAGTGCGGGTGGAGTAGCTGGAGATAAGGACGGGGAGAGCAGTGCAAAGATCGTCTCGGCGATGATCATCCCTGGAGAAGGACAGGGGACACCGGGTCCCAACTCGAGTGTACCGGCTGCGTCTGCTCGAGCGGGTTCTCACGGAAACGGGACCGGGAGTGGAAGTGGGAAAGGATGGGCCTCGGGGTATTCCACCCCCGAAGCTGGGCTGGGGGACTTTAAGCGAAAGAGGGATCAAGCCGCACAAGCACATGCACAACAACCATTGAGGGCCCCGGTCAACCCGGCAAACTATGAATACAGCTCTGATGAGATGGAAGAAGACATGGCGGACGACGATTCGGACGAGGATATCGAGCGGGAACCTTTACCTGGCGAGAACATCTTTTCCAGGATCAGAGGAGGCTCAGAGGAGGAAGAGGAGGATGGGACCGTCCTCGTTCAACGTCGAGCTGCTGGGCATGGAGCCGGGGACGAGGTGGACGAGCTGGAGAGCGTGAACGGGGACGGGGCAGAACCGGGCAAGTTGGGCCAGGTCAAGAAGATCAAGTTGGTACTCAACAATGGGAAGTCGAAAGCTGGGAAGATGGTCGTGGGGCCGGATGGCAAGGCGAGAAAGAGGTCAGTCTCGAGTGGTCTCGTTTCTTCTCCCTTTCCTTTTCGTTCTGCGTTAGGTCGGGAGATCGAGGTCGACAGTGTGGAAAGGAGTAATCGAGCACGGAGTCGAAGTCGAGGGGGTGACGAGGAGATACCTTTGCTTTGACACGGAGAACCGTTCCAAAGGAGGCTCGCGGGGTAGCCAAGGGGGGACGCGAGTGGGGGTGAAGGTTAGCTTGGCACATAAAACAAGATTATCAGATGCGGGTTTCAGAGAATTGGGTTATAGAACGGTCGTCTTATTTCCCGGGGCACAAACGAGCTGACACCAACACTTCTTTACATTATTTGTCTTATCTTTTATCGCCGTCACGCTACATACACTCGTTCGTCAACATACCGATGCTGGCCGCATGTAACCCGCTGGACATTTTCATCTCCAACTACTCGACCACCCTCAAATCCGCCTCGTCCGCCGGGAAACGCCTGACCGCTCCTGCTTCCGTATTCGATGCTCCACCTCGGCGACCCCGACCTCGACGATACGATTCGCTTCCCGCTCTACGCACCTCGAAACTGATCGAACGGGTGAAACGTGGATCACCTAAACCTACACGACGGGCT
Organism: Filobasidium floriforme; assembly: GCF_021052385.1. NCBI lineage: Eukaryota > Fungi > Basidiomycota > Tremellomycetes > Filobasidiales > Filobasidiaceae > Filobasidium > Filobasidium floriforme. The sequence continues at coordinate 547,596 of NW_025763639.1, forward strand.
CGGTCGGTGTTCGGGCTGGGTGCGGATCTTTGGGATTTGGACACGTCCGATGCTGTACTGCGGAATCGACGTGGTCGGTCGTGGCCTCTGATCAAACGGACACCTTCGCCACTCTCCCGGACGATTGATGTTGCCGATACGGACTTTGACAACGACGACGACGTGGATCCGGAAACGCTGGCTCTGGATGACAGTGATGAGAATCGTGCTGTCAAGCGACGCAAGGTTGGCGGAGACGGTGCGAGTGAGGGAAGCGTTCCGCCCAAAGACAAGATCAAGGCCGGCCTGATCGACGGAGAGTTGAAGGTCCCTGGACCTAGACGGAGCAGTGGTGGAAACAAACGGGCCGATCGACCGAGACGGCCACCTCCCCTGGAGATGTCGTCGGGGAACCGAGAACTGCCTCCGCCTTCCGCTGGCATGATGTCGAGCATGAGGAACACAGGGATGGTCAGTCCGGTCGTATCTGGGTTTCCGCTACACCAAGCCGACAAGGTTACGCGAGAGGCAGTGAGTAGTACAGAACACTGGTTTAATCGATAGTTGTTTGGCTAAGAAGATTGTCTCTATCAGTTCCGCAACTCGATGGCTATCAAAGACGCTCAACGATCGCTTATTCAGCAGCGCAAAGAAGGAGCCATCCCGCCCGCCTCGGATCTGCCTGGTGGTGGACCACCTCCTTCAGCCGGACCGCTTCCTACTTTGTTGACTTACATTCCTACGTCGGGAGAGGGGACCGGCAGTTTCAGTGAGCGACGGGGCGACGCCGTCAAGAACAAGGTTAAAGGGATGAAATTGAACACGGGTGATATGTCGAGCGTACGTGACGGTCTACGAGTGAGTCAAGTCATCTTAGCTAGTTGGTCAGTCCGGTTTCGGGTAGTTCGCTGATAGACGTGTCTGAGCCAGACCGCACCGTCCGGCAAGTTTGACGGACAATCAGGGGACGAAGCAGAAGATGACGACGAGTACGACGCTCGTGAAGCCGCCGGATATGACGCAGAAGGGAACAGTTATTACGAGATGGAGAAAAAACAGCGTGCTGAAGAAGCTGCCGCTGCTACGTCCGGAGACCCTTCCGTCAACGCTCGTGGGCAGCCTCGCACGGCGTATCCGGCTTTGGGTTCGAGTTTGCAAGCTCAGCAAAAGGGCAAGGGTCCGTCGAACCGAGGCCTCCCTTCGTCGTTGCACATTCCGCCTTACAGTCAACGCACCGCATCTCAGCAGCATCCTGGACCACCCGGTCATCCCGACGGGCCTGTACCTGATACTGCCGGGGGCCGACCACCACCTGGTATGATGCCTCACCCTGGCTACTACCCATACCCGGGACCTCCCCCTGGACATCCCATGGCTGGACCTCCGGGACGAGGGATGCCTGGCATGCCTCCCGGTTACCACCCTGGACAATACGATCGCGAGCGGGACGCTTTCATGAGCCATTTCGCCAAGTTCTACGACGCTCTGCTTGATTCTACCCAGCTTCGAGCTGATCTGGCCACCAAGATCCACAAGGCCAACGAGCTCGTCGGAGCCCATCAGATCGAGCTCAGAAAGGTGGAGAACTTGAGGCAGCAATACGAGGCCGCGTTGGCCGATCTGAAGGCGCGCACGGACAAGGTTTTGGGGCCGGGTGAACCCAAAACGGGAGGTAGTGGGACTTCGGAGGCAGGTGGGGCCGCCGCTGCTGGTTCGACAAGGCCCAAGAGCTCGACAGGACCTGCTGGTGACGTCGAGATGGCCTCCTCATAGCGGCACATCATACAGGCGCAAAGGTCGTGCATACATGTGAGATTGCGATTGATTTCGGGAGAGAGATCGCAGAGTCGTGTTTGTAACAACAGTTCGAAAATGGAGAGCTGTCGAGTGGTGTTGGAACTCGAGCTACTAGTAGTAATACAGTGTATATATCCCCGGTACACATTCACATTCCAAACAACTTGCTTATCCTCAACCGCGTTCCTTCCCACCCGTCCAATGCCGGTCGTACATCGAGGTAAAAGCTGAGGTTGCCTGGTGCAGGCGAGTTGGGTCCGGGTTGGACGCTCGAGGGAGGTCGACCGGAGTAAAAATCGATCACGTAACGGATCTCCTCGCCGCATCGGTTGATCACCCAGTCATGGCGGTCGAATGGAGCCGTGTAGCTGTAGCCATAGAGATGATCATCGGTTTAGTACGGTCAGATCTTAATTGGGCCAGGCTCGAGACTTACCCAAGAGCAACGTTGATCCACGCCTTTGGCGTCCTCTCCTTCGGCCGACCTTTAAAGCTGACTAATCGGATCCCTCCACACTTGTCCCCTCCCTGACCCGCTTCCCACTTCAAGACCTCTGCCCAAGCTTTCTCGTTGACGGCATTGTGAATCGGTACGATGGTCTGCATGTCAGCCGGATTCGGGGGGTTCGAACCGTCCGAGTAGAGACCGGCTTGGTGTTTCCGTAGCATGGCTCGGAAGAATTGGCCCTCGGACGGGTAGACCCATTTATTCTCCTCGGATGTGGCATCGGAAGAAGAGTGACCAGAGGGTGTTTCTGATGCTTGTGTCGAGCTCGAGGCGACGGGTGATTCCGGAGCATATCGAGGGATGGAGGAGACGACCCTATCCTCGGACAATCGTCGTACCCGTTTGCCAGAAGGTACAGGGCCGGCGGGAGCCGACGAGCTCGAATCCTGGTCTGTGGACGATGCAGCGTCCTTGAAGCCTTCTACTGCCTGGGCTTTAGGTTGGAAGGGCGAATCCCGACCCGGGTTAGCAGCTAGCCAAGCAGCTCTCGTCGAGTGGTCCACGGGACACCTGTCGGCCGAGGCGTCCGCTGCTGCAGGAGCCGATGCAGGCGTAGCGGCAGGCTTGGGTTGTTCCTTTGATCCCCAGAGACTCCCGAACATTGTGTGACGTTGCGTAGATGTGGTAATGGTGATCAGATCGGTAGAGTTGAAAGATGAGGTGGACTTTGAACTTTGTCAACTTATTTCGACCTTGGGTCGATCGCTCGGCCGGGACCCGAGAGCGCGCTTGTCGTCCGCGCTTCTGTTGCGCCCAATCAGGTAGGTGGCAAATCGGTCAATCATGACAGTCGAACCTAGGTGCTTCTGCACACGCTATACCGGCGCATGTTACCTCGCCAAACCACTTTTCTCATGTTTCCAGTGATTGACTCCCCGCTACATAGCCATAGCAGACCAGCCTTGGCGTAGCAGAAGCTCAGATGAAAGGAGCAAACGGGGTTCGTGAGCAGGCCTTGGCGTTGTCTATAGTGCAGAGATGCCGCGCACGCAAGATTGTACGCAATTTGCTTTGATCACGAGACCAGCGCTTCCCTTGAGCTATCCTTTCCCGAACCTCGGGGCACGATCGACAGACACTCGCAGCAGTTGGTGTGCGAGCATACGAGTATATAGTTGAGAGAGACTCGGGTTCACGCTGTGGACACCCGATACTGCCGACTTTTCCTCACATATCCGACCACCAAGTGATGACACTGTTCGAGAAGTTCAGCCCAAAATCAAGGCGCCCGAGTCACAAACCTCGTGACAAGTCTCAACAGGTCGGTAGTGAGCGGGGTCATCCGGGAACCGTGACGAGGGTAGTGAAAGGCCAGAAGCTAGGGATTCTAGCTCGAGTGAGGGTGCAGGGAGCGGAAGAACACGCTCAGAATGAACGGACCCAAACTATAGCTGATGAGCTGGAAGCGAGAACAATCGCAGAAGTGCGCGAACATCTTGCGTCCGAACGTGAGGGATTGTGCGTGATCCCGATCTCGCAGGCGGATGCTGAGTCTGAAGCCATCGAACGGATCCGGAAAGAGGTCTCAAGCTGTGACGCCTACACCAATGGCCAGCGCACTTTCCAAGAAGTTTGCGCACAAGTCTGCGAGTCGATACAGACTGGCGGATATTCCGACAGCTCGGTGGAAGTGAAGGAGGATCCCGCCATGATACCTGTGGTCTTTTCTGTAGTATAATTCTATGATCATGTAACTGGTTTCCTGTAATTGCATGTGGTTCCCCTCACATAATCCTGCCCTGACACAAGCGAGGACCTAGTTGGCCAGTACCGCTACAATATGTCTGCCTTCACCTAACTGCATCTCATTACCGTAAGTTTACCGATATCACAGGTTCCAGTACGAGAGTTTAAGGCTAGAAATTTCTAAGGAGGGTCATTGCGGTAAAAGTTAGATATTTTCGACTAGGCGAGCAGTGAGGAAAATGATCTGAGAGAAGATTCGAGGTGATTATAGAAATTGCGTTTATTCAGGCGGCCTTCTACGAGAAAAGCCAGCGTCAACCCATTTGGGCAAAACAAGAGGAATGCGCTACAATCCTTGGGCATACTGACGAAGCATCACAATAATACCTCGCTTGGTACCCAGAATCGGGAAGCGTGGCAATGCTCACAATGTCGAAAGCCGAATCGCACAGTCAAGTTTTAGATTTTGGGTGAAACCCCCACTGATGCGGGCAGGAATGCGTCTGCGGGCAATCTTGGGTGTCAGGGAAGGCGCTCCTCGGCATCAGCGGTCTCGGCTTGAACGGATTCGGTCGCGCCATCGTTGCGTTATCTCTGGGCAACGTACTACCTTTCATTATGCATGCTTGCTCGTCACATTGAGCAAATTTGCCTGTTCTACCCGTCATTGCGAGGGAGCCCTGCAGGCAGTGCAGCGACTGAGGATCAGCTGAAACATGCTTCTCGAAAGGGATGAGACTCTCCTTTGTCGTCGTCTCAACCTGCTGGTTCTTGGTTCTTGACGAGGACGGAGGCAAGTATCCCGCCGTATTCGTATATAGGCCTGTAAATCCTGCCTCGACGAAATGTTACTCCACGATCGATTACAGATTAGATCGTATAACCCGCAGTCTAAACGAAACGCTACGAATGGTACGCCTGAATTTTAATATGTCAAATCTTGCTAATGCTCAACGGTTCGGCAAAAATCGCATGAGTTCTGTCGAGTCAGGACAGATCGACACCGGAACCGGACGATCGAGCACTCAGGCTCCCATGACACCGGATCTCGCCGAACGCAAACCGCGTCCTGAGGTTTTCGGGCTGGTGAAGAAAGAATCAGATCGTTACACTCGTCTCAATTGGCTCGAGCCAGGCAATGTGCAGAGCGGATACTGGATTTCTGGCCCGAACAACGTGACAACCTGGGAGAATGGAATTGAGAAGGAATGGGTTTATCAACCTGGAGCTGACGAGTGGGTCGAGGTGTGGAAGGATGGTAGTTTTAGGCGTACGGAAGGCGACATGCATAGGGCCGTGGTCCGAAAGGGCGCTGGATGGAAATTCGCTGCCGCCGCGGAGAATGATATCCCGTCCGACGTGAACACTGTCTCGACCAGCAGCATGTCCGGCATCGACCACATTGGTTCGACCAGTCACGACACCAGGATCGTAAACAGCCACGATGACCCGGAGGGAACGGCTCCACCTTCGACCACCACCACCTCTTGAACACGAGGGAATCTGATGATTCTATACCTGCTCGTTCTGTTCGCTTTCCACAATGTATAATAGCTCTGCGTCTAGTTGTTGTTGTAATTCTCCGCTTCTAGTGATTGTCATTTGCATTTCTATTGATCTAGCCAGTTCCGGTCCGTATTCTTGACGTATCCATTACTCTCTCCAAGACGGCTTCTCCGAATCCGACCCGGTCCATTCATCGTACAGCATTGCTGCCCTTGCCCCGCTCCTCTATCCGTTCAGCTCAGCGATTCCCTTCAACCCGATACCCATATCCGCCCGCCCTCTCCCCAGCTCCTCACAGCCCCTTAACCCTCCTTCTCGAATACAACCACTCCATACCTGAAATTCCCATTCCCGAAACCCCTTCGCATCGCCTGGAAAGCCCTCAAGAACGCTACGACATCCCTGCCTTGCGAGAAGGCAAACGCCCAGAGGGAAGGGGATTGGATCAGGGAGAGGGAGATGTCCCTGTTGAGCGTGTGGAGGCAAGCATGAAAGGAAGTCAGTTTGAGCCAAGGGAAAGTACGGCGGGCAGTAGCAGGACAGAAGCGAAGGTGGAAAGTCCGGGGCTTACCAAGTCCTCTTCACATTCGCGCTGACATCCATCGCCTCTCCACCCTCCCTGACCCTCAACCCGTTCTGTTCGGCCTTGTTCAGGTAGCCGTCCATGGTATCCAAGGGCGGCAACAACATGCCCACTTCGATCGGGTCGATGTCCTCGTCGAATTGCTTTTGGGTAAGATCGGGGGCTTTGAGCCAGTCGGCGATGACGAGCTTGCCCTTTTCCTTTTCAGTAGAGTTGTTGTCGTTTTGGTTTTTGAGCAAGAGGGAAGAAGAGCGGAAAAACAAGTCCTTGTTGGGGAGGTGCGAGAGGGCTTCGGAGATCCAGACGATATCGAAGGTGCCGTGAGGAAAGTGATCCCCCATCTTTTCGGCGTCGAGTTGGATGTACTGGACAGAACCTTTCCCGACGGAGATCTTCTCGCCGGATCGATCTTGCCCGGTAGCAACAGTTTGAGTGGTAGAAGATCCATTGGTACCGGCGACCAGCTTGTCGGTAAGCTCGTAAGCGATCTTGATCTGCTCAGAACTGATCGTCACGCCCGTCACGTCCCATCCGCGTTGTTCGGCCAGATAACGGGTCGTCCCGCCTACCCCACAACCGACGTCCAGCACTCGGAGTTTGAGGGGTTGTTCATTGGTAGATTTGGAAGCGGGTTGAAGGTGAGAAGGAAGACCGAGCTGTTGGGCGTAGTCCGGGGAGCACTGGTGTCCGGCTCGGGAGAGGAGGAGCTCGATGAGGTGCACCTGAGCGATTTCTTTGGTGAGATTGTCGGTCTCCGGGGTCCAGTATCCCTGAAAGTTCGATAAAACAACGATCTTAGCAACGGTACTTTGCGACGAACAGGTGTGACAGAGCTTGCATGGTGGATATGTTGACCCCTGCTCGACACATTCCAGAGCAAGTCTCGTCTCAGCCATAATTCCTGACAGCTTTCAAATAACACTTCATATTTCTCACTCACCACAAGCTCAGGTAGTAGTTGGAACAGATATCGTAATGCGACTTGATCCTATCCTTCAGCGACGCAAATGAGGTTGCAGATGACGAGTCGTCCGCAACATCGGCCGGCTGTTTGGCCACGGGGATGGCCGGCGGGGCAGCGGTCTCTTGGGAGATATCGATGGTCATGGTTCAGGGCTGATCGTGAGAGGCTGCAATGGACAGAGTTGGGGATGAGATGCGAGTTGTGATGGAAATCGATATGTTACCCAAAAGTTGAATCGACGTCGACCATCCGAATGTGTTCGATCGACGAGAATGTGTGCGTGCTCTCGTCATCAAACGAGGATCGGGACGATATCGGATGTAAAATGATACCGGAAATCGGAAGCAAACACGTAATCGCCTGACGTAAGATCCAGCGCGCTCTGCGCCCCCATCAACCCTATGAACGATATCGGATCGACCTCGACGTCGAAACCAAATCTGAGGGAGGGAGCACAGTCAGGCTCGCAGGCTCGAACAGTCTTGGAAAGTATGCTCATGTGCCAGAGACCTCTTATGAAAGGGTCTGGACGATGAGATCGGCAAGATCACCGCTACGTCTTTCACGTATCGCACACTGGTTTTAGCAGTCCAGTTCTGATACACGTACGCGGATACCCTCGACCTACCTCGTGATGTTTCGAGTGTTTCCCATGCTCTGCCCAGGCCAAGAATGTTTTGTCGAGTTGAACCATTACGTGACTCACCGAAACCTACGCCGAGCTTCCTATCTATATCCCTTCCAGACTGACCCGAAGGCGTTTAGACGTGTGTCTCTTATCTCCGGCGGACCTAAGATTTGGTGAGGGCGATTGAGCTACATTAGCGTTGATCAGCATGATCAGAGATACTTCAATAAATATATAAGTGTGGCATCAGATCAACAGCTGCGAATGATTCGACGGTGCGCAAACCAGATTCCCTGAACAAAAGACATAACCAGCGAATCAGGACTGTCAGCCATCCACATCGCCATGCCAGCCAAACGAGCACAAGCGCCCATGGATCTAGGAGACATTCTACTCTACATCGCAGGTACGTCGCGCAACAGCCTCATCGTCGGTAAAAAAACAGAACATGCAAGCGCTGATCTCTTCCTGCCTTCCTTCGATCAACCTTGTGCTCGACTTGTAGCCATCTTCGTCCCCCCACTACCCATCATCGCCAAACACGGCTGCTCCGCACAGATCCCCCTGAACATCCTGTTGTGCATTCTCGGTTGGATCCCAGGAGTGATCCATGCGTGGGTGGTCATCTCCAGAAACCCAGCTCGGCCGGAATTGTACCCACCCGCCTACTGAGCTGATCTAGAGTTGGTCATGAGGCAAGAAGTAAGCCAGGCCAGAGTTTGACACTTCGCCTTGTGATAGGTGCAACAGCTCATGCGCGATATAGATTGCAGATCACCGGACTCGCCTCTAAGACACGATTCTAGCAGGCCTTCGAGGTCTCCGGCCACCCTTCGATATTGCCTGCTCCTGTGATTGAACTTTGTACCGGATAGCAAAGTTGAGCTGTAACAAACTCGGATATCCTATTCTCTTGACGATACATATTATGCTCGGACCCTGGTTCTCGTTGACCAGCATCCCGGTTTGTTGATGAAGAACCTTATGTGATCATGATGCGAATTGTGTTTGTGTAGTCATCGTAAAAGAGCGCAACAAGGCCGCTCCGTAATACAGGTTGCGATGTGGGGTAGGAATACGCGATCCACACGCCTCTCGTGATTTCGAACCCCGTTGTGCTGGTGGCGGGGTCCCAACGTATGTGCGTACAACTATAAAAGCGGGCTGACCTCTCCTCATCGCCCGTGATTCGGTCCATTGTGACCATCCTTCACTTCTTCCCTGGTACCTTATCCTCAAGCACCACCTCTTCGTGCCATCTCCATGACCTTCCACCCGCCCGTCTCGGTGTTATCCAGCTCGCTCTCTTCCAGCGTCAACACGGCCGCATAGACGACCGACTCGACCCCGTCCGGACGACCGACGACGACCTTGCCGTCCTTGGCGGATCGGAAGAGGAGGATCTCTTGCGTGGCAAACGTGACGAGGAAGACGGGAACGTCGTTCTCGAGGATCTTGCCGGTGGAAATCTGGTGCGCGATCGGTGCAGGTCAATATGGGGCAAAGGTGTCGAAATACGAAACGGGCGGGCTCACATCTACGCTACGGATATCCAGGACTCGGCTGTCCGATACGAGGCCCTGCTTCAAGTACTGTTCCATCGTTGCCCACAACATGTTGTATGTCTGGGTAAACGCAAGTTGTTTCCACAATTCCCCTGTCAGCTCCCTCTCCTCCTGCTTGACACACCTCCAACCGAACCCGAACTCACAGCCTCCCCACACCACATCTTCAAGCTCTCCTTGTCCGCATTTAAATACGCATCCACCACCTCGGGGACGATATACTCCCTCAACTCCCGCTGGAACGCCTCCATCTGGAAATCCGGATCCAACGCCCTGATCATCCTGATCACCCTCGCCGTCTCGTTCTCTTCAAACCATCCTCCTACGGTCGATGTCACGCTCCGCAGGGTGGACACGACGGGGTTCTCGGACTCGTAATACTGTTCCTGCCAACGTTGGTACGCTTCACTGCGTTTCAGGCGTTGAGACCAGGTGTCCTCGGGTTCTTGTGTGGAGGAGAGGACCAAAGCCTCTCCAGCTTCCGGGTTGGCTTCCACCCGTTTCCTCTTGCCGCTCAACCCCGCCTTCTTGAGCCTCTCTTCCCGTCGTTTCCTCCTGACCTCCCTGTCCTCGTACCCTCCGTACCTCGAACTCTCCTCGAAGGCTTCTACCACGCTCTCGCTCAAAGCCTTGTAGGCAGCCGTGTTCCTCACGGGGGCCGTGGCGGTAGTGACACCCTGAGAGATCGCAGCGGACGTCTTGGTGAGTTGACGCATGAACTCGGAATCTTCCACTTGTTGTAATGCGTCGGAGACACCGTCAGAGATTCGGAGACCTTGTCGTTTCATCTCTTCAGCGGCGGCTCGGAGTTTGGGGTTTTCCTTGATCGAGGCGACGATCTGCGCGTCGAAGCAAAGTCAGAATCAAGCGTCGAGAGTTGACAGCTCAACGTCAGCATGTATCCCAAAATATAAAACAGGTCAAGATAACGCCGAGACTCACCCTCGACCTCTCATAAGCCTCCCTAGCCTTTTTCATGGCCTCGCTATCCGCAAACTTGTCCACATCTCCCTGAAGCTTCTTGACATCTTCCTGCAACTCTCGGTTCTTCTGAATCTCCTCTTTGAGCGTCTGAACGAAGACCTTGAACGGGGATTGAGGTGGGAGGTTGGATCGTTCGTTCTGATGGCGAGGAGAGGTGTGGAAGGAGGCGGTAGAGGAGAGGAAGGGGGAAGGTTGTGTTGATGACGACGACGTCCAGTTGGGAGCGAGTGATGTTCGGACGGAGATCGGATGGGAGGGGAGGACAACCGGTCGGATAGGGTTGCGGCGGAGGTGCAGGAGTTGATGGATAGGTCGAGATCGCATGATTTTAGATGCTTGCTATGCTAAAGATTCTATAAGGAGAATGATCAGAGGAATAGCTGTTGAGCAAGCAAGGATCGATCTTGTCGTGGTTTGCATGGTTTGGGACCATGTTCCAACTTTTGCCCGACACCAGAGGTCCCCATTTGCGTTTGCTCGATCATTCTCTCCCGGCGCGAGTGTGGATGCCGAGAGAGTGACGGCATCGCTTGAGGGTCGACCTCCTTAAAAATAACACCCAGATGAGATGACGCGTGAGAACGAGCGAGAGAGTGAGCCAGGTCCAGGCTGCCCACTCTACCTCTAAGATGCGCGCTTCTAATTGACACATTGCGCTTCGGACTTTACTTTCCGCGAATTACACGCACGCCTCCCCCTCTCACCGCCCCCTCGCAACGACCTCATCTCGTGCCCAAGTCATGCGATCGACCCAAATACACCTGCCTTTGCTCTGGCTCTTCACGACAACAACGCATCAATAACGTCTAGTACGCTCGCTTTCGACTTATACACTTCGTCAGATCCAACTCGGCCGCTTATCCGTTCTCTGGGCTTTGTTTTCTGTCACTCCGTCTAGTTCGTCAAGATGGGTAAGGTTCACGGATCCCTCGCTCGTGCCGGAAAGGTCAAGTCGCAAACTCCCAAGGTGGAGAAGCAAGAGAGTGCGTATCATGGATGTTTGCCGCTGGATCGTCGGAAGAGATGGGAGGGACTGGAGGAGAGAGGCGCCGGTTAGGGGAAGGATTGGAAGGCTGATCTGGGCTCTCCTCTCTTTCTATTTGCTCTTTTCGCTGGCTACTACCAATCTGAACGGCTTCCCTTCGACCATGTTACTTTCGCATAATTTGACGATCTTCGAATAATAAACTGGAATCTACCTCGAACCATCAATGAACCGATGATGACGAACAAACCGGACCTACAACTTATCAATACCGTCTACAATTCAATCATTCTCTGGGTCACCCTACCAACCACTCGAAACCTGTCACTGCTATGACCACTTGCGATGATAGAGCCCAAGCGACCTAAGGGTCGAGCGAAGAAGAGGGTTCAGTACGTCAGGCGATTCGTCAACGTCACCACCGCCCCCGGTGGAAAGAGGAAGATGTGAGTGTCCCTTTCCTCCTTTTTTTCTGTCTCGCTTCTTGTTTCCTTGGAGGGACCACCATCATCCAATCAACCCACACTCGCGTGTTCGAGATCGAACAAGCCGATTTCGATCGGCCCAACTACGTACCGGATATTCCGCGCAACATTCGCAAACGCAAACAAGCACATAATCTCAAAGGGGGTGGCCCGTCGTGCCAATGATGATACCGATTACTTTAGCATAGTTCATACTTACCCTGCCTTTGGGCGGGAATGGTGACGAACCAATATCTTTCAAATGTCTTTCGCTCCTATCTGAACGACCTCGACACCCACCCACTTTTGCGTGTTGTGTTATCCCCCTCAACATCCCCCTCGCGGATCAAACTGGAACAAGTTTGTTTGTCGCAACAGAAGGCTGATTCGAATGACTTTGCTTTGCTCTTTCTCTCGTCGACCTCGCTCTCGTGTTCGTGGGATAATAGGAACCAGCAGCCCGCCGGAAAGTCTGGTTAAACGTCAACACGGATCGTGCGAGACGGAAATTGGGCATTTTTGGGGTGGATGGATTGGATTTGGGTCTTTGTATTTGCTACGGATATACATTGCCCGTCTACTTCAAACTTTGGTCGTGTGGGGTGCGGCACGTTGTGCTGCAGGCCGGGAAGTCTCATCGGCCGAGTCTGTGTCCTGTGAGCGATGGATCAGAAAGCGTGCATTTAGGTAATAGTACAACTACAGACGATTGATAATACAACGGGGTGTTACGAGTCTAAAAGAGCTTTCGGATGATCCATCAACAAGTGCCTGTTGCGACACAAGGAAAGAATACCATCGCATAAGCTAGATTTTGAGTCTCAAGCTTTGTCTCGAGATTGCTTACCGAGCTCGAGCAGGAGGAGGTTGGAAGCGTTGAAATTGTACTTTTTCTTCAAGAGCTGTCGAGCGTATCCATCTGAGCCAGAAGAACCGTGAACTCGTCAGCGATATTTCTAACGTGCACTCAAGGTGTGTGGAAAGCTTACCGTTATACAGCCTGTGTGTAAACCGCATCGACACAGAAGAATGCTTCAAGTCAGCTGACGTTCGCTTGTAAGAGTCGGCCAGTGTCAAGGGCTCACCCGTTAAAGTAGACTTTGCCCAGCAGAGCGTCTGCTTTTCGGTACCCCTCGATCCCACCGTCGAAGAAACCTAGTCGACGTTTCTCAAAGCTGTGTGCGGGCAAGGCGATGCGTCAGACCACGAGACGGCGGTTGACCGTGCTGGAAGAGGTATCGCGGTAGGGCTTACAATTGCTGTTCCATACTGTCGTAATAGAGACGAAAGGGTAACAAAGATCATTCAGCGAACGTCGTCGGTCTTCTATGCGATGAAGATAGCGGACGACCTACATTCTCACAGCACGAGGGTGCATCTCCCCTAATTCGTCCACATACAGCCTGTTTTCGAATGAGATCAGCTTGACGACCCCATGCCCATTCCGAATCGTTGACCTGCGGAAGGAAGAGGAACGAGGGAGACTCACGGTGAAGCGAAGAAATCGAAGATGGCGAACAAGACGTCTTCGCAGGTGATTCCCATCCTGTTCCTCACCCTGTCGTAGCCACAGTCAACACACAGCACGTCCCCATCAATCGGCTCTAGTCAGTTAAGAGATTGGAAGAAAGAAAACGATCGGACACAGAATAACTTACCGGACACACCAACCCGTCTCGACATGCCCCAAATTCAACTCCTCGACGATCGGAGAAGTAGCCGGTTGACCCCTTTCCTTGATCCCTGCGCATGACAAACGTCATCATGTGATGACTCGTCAGTACTGCTTACAACTTCGGCAAGGGAGGTATCTAGGGAAAGAGGAAGGGATAGCAGCGGGCTCACACTCGGTCTCGGTATCATCGTAATCCACCCAAATAGCTGCGAACTGCGGGTGTTCGGTAATGTTATAGGCGAGGTACTATTCCGGACAACGAATTCGATTGATCAGATATCACGTTTGCATCGAGAGAGGTTTCCTGATATGGAACGGGAGAAGGGAAAGGAGGGGAAAGCGAGGCGGGACTGACTTTGGCGTATGGTTTCTTGTCCCATCCTTGCAAGTTCAATAGAGCTGCGATACGATACGTCACGAATGGGTTGCACGAAACGAAAATGTGGTATACTGTCAGCCTACAGCCCATCCTTTACGGTTTTTGGAATTGGAGGGAGATGGTATGCTTGAATGGTCGGACGAAGGAACGCTTACGGTGGATGATTAGCGGATCTTGCAGCTGAGCCGCTTGCAGGTAAGAGAGCACTGGTCCGTATCCCGGCCGTCTACATATCGATCATACAGTCCGTGTCAGTACGGAGCGAATCTACAGCGACCGAACGATGTGTGATGCTTACGAGGGCTTGAAAGGACCTATATATCATCCGAATCGATGAGCAGTACTGTGAGTGGTATTCAGTGCAGATGACTGTACGAGTCCGAGCTGCTTACCGATGATAATCGCTGGATCTCGGTAGCCGTCATGACCGTGGATGATAACAGGATTTGAGGACATTCTGGTGGGTGGGAGCCCGAGTTTGACTCGTTATCGAATTAGGTTGGTGGCAATGAACAACACGATTGAGTTAAGCCGTTCCTTCGCTGGTGGTATCGAAGGTAGGGGAATGTGTAGCTTGATGAGTGATAGGTATGGGTGTCTGTTTGTCGTCCTTTACGATACACTGAACGATGTATCAGAGTTGCGCCGAGGCTGAGGGTGTCAGATTATATTCAGGACGAGGAGGTGTAGGTATCGATCGTCGCTGTCGTCATTTCGAGGGAGATATACGCAATCCGAGGGCGAGCGATCACGCACGCACGTTTCCTTATCTCTAAAAAGCGAGAAGGGAGAATCTCCTTTTGCAGCAGATCAGATCGTCAAAGTTCCTTTGATCCTCTTTTCAGCTCCTTGCGCATAGATTCGGTGGTTGTGCTTTGTTTATATCTGTTGTTTGTTGTGATCGTCCTTTGATGCGAAGAGAACATTCCTTTCAAAGGAAAGCCATCGACCCATCGACCTCCTTTCGATCCCGCGTGCGCGTACTCCGCGTTTCAGATTGTTGAGCCATACCCCGAACACGACCCCCGGGATTAAATCGGCCCGGATACCCGATTGCAAAACCTTCTTCCAGCTTTCACAGGAGGTGGTGACGCGCTCTTTGAGAGGAGCACAAAGTGCCTTTGAGACGTCGGAAGACCCTGGAATCAGTTCTTACCAACTCCGATATGAATAGCACGTACGAGAATAAATGTCCGGGGATGGGAATCTCGTTCCACATGTCTTGCGTCTGAAAGGACTCAGCAGATTGCTCGAAACGACGGGCGAGCGTGCGATTTTCCGATGTCTGTCGGTCTATCGACTCAGTTCCAGACGACGACCTGATGGCAGGCCCCGTCAATCAATATGCTCATCGGCGATGGAGGAATGGCTTTCAATGAAGACATGCGCAGTAAAGACCGTAGCAGTCATGAAAGCCGAAACCGCAAGAAGTGCCCACCTTACCAAGCTTAAAGCGAGGGCATTCGTAGCCGCCGTCATCCTTATGACCGAAAGCGAATCTGCATCCTGTGCATATTTTCGAAGCTGTCTTACAACAAGTCGGACGGTGGCCTGTTCAGATACATATACGTAGAAGCGTCGCTCACGCCGACCTTGCCACGAATGGCACCCTGAGTGTCTCGGTGCACATTTGTATAGTGTAACTGTAGCATCGAATGAAGACCACAGCGTTCTTTTTGTGCTCCGCGGTAACCATCCTATGAAGCAAAGCGGGCGGTGTTACGGATTTGAAAATCAATTATTTCATCTTCCTTTGTGCGAGACCTTTGCGGAGGATGTGTTGTGGTGCGAAAACCGATAAAGCACGGCCTTGTCTCCCTATCGAATCGATGGATAATTCTCGGAAGTATATGAAACTGTAGTCTTTCCATGGCTCATTCGTACATCGTATAGTCTCGAATCATCGATATCACGGGCGAGCCGGTTTATTATCTTTACGGAATATCTTTTCCTGTCCTTGATCATATCCCTTCACCAGGCTTATTTGAATCGAACCTTGTCCGTGGGCTACCAGCATCAGGCGCTGAAAGCCTGCTGACCCTCTGGCGCCATCTCGGGAAGGCCGACGTTCTCGCTCGCCTCACGTCGATCCGCCCAATACTGTGGGCAGCTCTTCCTCGCCCAAGCGTTACTGACAGTATTGTGTGCTCCGCCCGATCCGCAGTACCGGTTGTGGTCGCACGGAGGCATCCTTTCCCAAGAGACCCATTTGTACTTCGTCAAATCCCGGTTAGCAAACTCGGTCTGCCAGGTAGAGTTGACCAGAGGGTATTGGCCGGTGTAAACAGCGTCAGCGCTGAGAACGATGCTCTCCGCCTCGGGACTCGTGTACGGCGTGATCGGCCCAGGGGTATCGAGTCGAGCGGGTAGGACGGTGACCGGGATAACACCATAGTGGGTGCGGCGGTATCCCCTCGCCTTCGGCCGTCTGGGTCGGTACTCTCCTGCCCATGCATCGTCGTCGGTCAAGTCGGATACGGGTGTGGTCGAAGATCCAGCCGACTCTTCTTCACAGGAGAATTGGGTGAAGAGTTGCACTCTAATCAGGTTGTTCAGATCGAAAAAGGTCGACTGGAAGGTGGGCGTGGCGTTCAGAAAGCTGAGGTCCAGATCTTCAATGAGCTTCACGAGCACGACAGCCGTCTCAAAGAAGCGACTCACACGGCAAGGTCTAGATCTAGCGGAAGATGCCAGGAGTCCCTCTCGAGCTTCTTTCCACCGGACTTCTCACGGCCATGCGCCATGCGCCACATCGAACGCCTCATCATGAAACTTTCCTCCTCGCTTTCATCCTCTGCATGCCTCTCCGGATCTGGCCCGCAGATCTGATCCATAGGTTGTTGCCGACGCACTAGGCCACGGCCATTAGGCAGGCTGAATCGTGTAAGCTCGCCGTACTCAGAGATAGATGAGCAACTGTCTGCAACCGCCTGTTGAGATCCGTTTCGAGCGTATCCCATTGCCCAAGTATCATTTCGGCAAGAAGCCAATTCAAGCTTGACGTATACCGGATATTCAGTGCCGTTTCCAACCTTGTCGATGGTGACTTGTACAGGATACGCAGTATCTTTGCATACGGTACACGTCATTTAGCGGGCCCGAACGCACCGTAAGCCAGCCGAAGGTGACTCACTCGAAACCAATTGTCCTTGATTAGGGATAGACAGGCTGACAGTGAAGTTGGCGTCGCTGCCTTCATCCTATTCAACGAGCCATCAGTCTCAAGCACCAACGGATCGACGTACAGCTTGAACTTACACAAGCGGGAAGCCATGGCCCAATATCATAATGGTCAGGTGCCCCAGCCGGTTTCAAGTTGTCTGGTCGAGCCAATGTCACTTCCTTCTGCAAGTCAGAGGAAGCGGTCTGTGCATGACCACCTGGCAAGAAGCCGCTCTGACCAGCAATGACGTCTATAATGTCTCCATCTGCCTTTGTCAGACTGAAGTAATACTCAAACATCCCTTCCACCTCGGATACCTAAAGGAGACGGGACGATAAGATCGCTTATCCAGTCGATTGCCTATCCCACTCACATCGTCGTCGCCGAAGCTGTATGAAATCACGCCATCTCCGAATTGGGGAGGGTACTGTTGATACAGCAGTCTATGCCATTAGAAAGCGCGATTTGTGTCTACACGGAGTCTCTACTCACGTTGGTCAGAGGTACATGGACGTTAAATTGTCGCACTGCGTAGAAGTCGAAATCATTCACGGTCGATGCTGCGGGTTGCTCATTTGCAGTCAGTAGAAGTTGGTGATTCTCGTAGCACCTTTAACGTACTATTTTCGGAGCCGTCATGCAGCTGGAGTTCCAGTTTGTAGTCGAATATGTCCCTTTCGACAGCACGAATGATCCAGAGATTCTTGTCTTTGCGCTTTTCCTCTGTGGAACGAGATGGCATGGCAAGCCTTAGCCCGTTGGCCCCAAGAGTTATTGCACTGCGCAGTACAACTTACCGTACTCCTCCATGAGCTTATGATATGGGTCTTCCGCCCCCTTAGTGCTATGCCAGCCTCCCTCCAGTATAGGGGCGAGACCAGGTTCGTCTTCCGAGTTTTGGTCCGCGCCTCGTACGATGAATGATTCGTTCCATACAGGACGCTCGGGCAAGGTCACGTTGCTAGCCCTGATGGCGACATCTAATCAGAGAACCGAGCATAGAAATCACGCTCCTTGGACTCACGCGAATTTCAGAATGGCTCGCTCTTTGAGACGTAAACCGACTTCCCATTTAACGATCTGGTTGCATTCAGTCCCGTTGAGGTACAATCGAGCATCGGCCGGAGTGGAGAGACCTGGGTAGAGATCAGGCGCCCTGACCCATCCTGCGGGATAACAGTCGAACGTTTTCTCGCTACTTGATGCATGTCGACGAGCAGAGACTGTTGTGGCGATGCCCGACAAGAGAACCGCGAAGGGGATGAGCATCTTCTGCGTCAGACTCTCGATATCGCAGGTAATTTGATGATGAGACTTCGATAGCAAGGGAAAGGGGCATCCCGTCCCCCACTCTCGGTATATATGGGAAATGGAGCCTGGCATGGCCTAGCAGCCGAATCACAGGCACGACATAGCCGAGGTGGCTGCAGCCAGCGCCACGCGGGTGAAACCTTGTTCTTGGCTTGGCGTCTTCCCGAACGAGCAGAAATTGACCGAGCCCGAGGTTCGAAAGCGGTCACGATGAAGTACGCAGGCTGCCTCGCTTGAACAACAATAGCGGAACATGCCGAATAGATCGATCACGCTCGACTACGATCGCTTAGATACGTCGCCGAGGCTGCGTGATATATGCGGTGAGCGCCTTGAGTATGATGTCGTCAAACGTAACATCGTCTTCGAAACAGCGCGGACAACAGCGCGAATAGACCAGTCCGCGCTGTATGCAACACTGCCCCCCTCGGTTCGATACTTTTCGAATGAGGTAGTTTCAGATCTGCTCCATCGCCCAGGATACAGTCCGAGTCGTGAATTTGCTTCCTGCGTTGGCTGGGACCCGGATCGTAGCGATACCCATTGCCTGTGATTCCCAGAACCCTGCTACTCAGCCGTGGAGTCTTTTGATTCTTGCCGTATCACTCACTTTCAGTTGATCCACCTCTACAGGGACTTTCCCGCTCTCCAGATGAACGACATGACTGACCAGTCTCGCTGGCTCGTATTCTCGCTTCAATCTGCCTGAGATCGTTACGGCCGAGATAGAGGTTTCTCTTGAAGTCTTCTTGGCCCGGTTGGCTCCATTCAGTGTGCGGACGATCGTATCCACATAGTCGATAGCAGTATAACCATCGGTTTCTCGATCGTTGTTCGAGTTGACTATGCGTAAACACAGATGACCTTGATCGCTCGCTAAACATCCGGCGGCCTACCTGATCCGAGAAGCACTTACGCAAGAGGACCTTGGCTTTCAGCGTCTTTGACTTCGCTATTGCCGATGCAACTCCCTTGAGGGCCAGACAGGGTACGATACTGGTCCACAAGCTTCCGCAGCTATATACGAGCATGTCGTTGTGAGCGAGGTGTTGAAGCATCTCGGCATTCGGATCGGGCTTGATCTCTTGCCCATAGTCCGATATGTAGAACACGCCTGAAATGCAAGTGGATCGTCAAATTTAGCGAGGTGACCGATACACCGACTGTCTTACTTACGTTCTATCCTCGATGGCAACGGCACTTCCTCGATCCCCTTTGTGTATAGCGAGTTCCGATCGACCGGCCCGTCATCGCTACCATGCTCGGGTATCGTCCTTTCCCTCTTGAACAAGAGTTGCTTAGACTTCTTACTCCTAAGCCTGACCTCTCCCGCAGCCATGGCCACACTCAAAGGGGACTCTCTCCAAGGCGAGCCTTGTCTCTCGATTGGCCTCGGAGTAGAGGCTCCAGACCGTTGACCCGACGTGAGGGAATCAACTGAGGACGAATACTGCAGTAAATCGTCCTTTCCGGGTTCCAATTCAGACTCTGACGTCGAGGTGTCCTCTTCCGACGACGAATCGCCGGTAGCAAAGGACATGGAGTCTTTTCGCCGTCTGTGCTTATTACGGTTGAATGGGGAGCTGGTCTGCGACTCCGGCAGTATCTTGCTTGGTGGAGGAGCGGGATGGGAGATCTCGCATCTACAGCCAAATGAAGGTAAGTTGCCTGTCTTCTTCAAGCACGGGCTAACGCCTTCAACTCACTGTCCGGTGATCAAAAAGCCATTCTCCTGTGAATGAATGAGGGAGGGTGAGCAGAAGACCGAAAGGCTCAATCGAGACGCGATACATACCAAGCGAGCAGCAATCGTGATCCTCTCTGCATCGATACCGATGTCAACCATCAGTCTCAATGCGAAGATACTCACGCTGTACCTTTCTTTGCACTCACGATTGGTCAAGATCACGGGCAAGACGGCCCCTGAGTGTTGCGAATCCGAGACTGCTCGGAAAATGAAGATGGCCCCCGGCAGACCCCCTAGCATGTCCCTCGCTGCAGCAAGGAATGCGTTTCCCACCGAACAATTGCGAAATGAAAAATGTTTATGGGCTCGTTTGAGGATGAGGGTGTTGAAGTGGACGAGGAACGCTAAGCAAATCGACCGGGCGGGTTCAGCTTGACTTCGATAACGAGAAATCTAGATGCAGAGCCGACTCACAACGAATACATTCTCGCCTGTCACTGGGCACATTCTTCCATAACGGGCTCTTCCCCTCGACCAGATCCGCCCACATCTCCCTCGCCTGCCTTTCCGTACAATCCTTCGGGAACCGATGTGCGAACAGATCGTGGACCGCCTGTGTCGTTTGAGCATTCTTTGATGATTCGCCGTTGGGACTCGGAGAGAGTGGATCGTTGGTCGAGGTATTGATGAGTCGGATGAGCCGGGAACGGATATCTCCTATAGCAGGTCCTCCTAGCACTCGAAGGATCTCTGAGCTGCTTCCTCCATCATCACTGACTGAACTAGCACGATTACGACGCATTACATCAATCAGTCAGACGTTATCAAATTGCATCTATGTCGCTCTGCGAGTGACTGCTCTATGACAGCGAACACCGACTCACCTGGCAAGACGAAGGCACAGTTCTCGCCGAACGCGTGTACGAAATCGTTCGCGGCCGTTCCCCCTGAGATGACCACATACGACCTCTTTCTCTTCTCCTCCTCTTTTCCGTCCATGTAGCCCGTCCGAAGTCGACCAGCGATATCCAAGGGGCTGTCGACAGCTAAGGGGCTCTCGACGGGGTCGTCTAAAGAGATCTGATCCATCTGGCTGGGGAGGGTGAACCCCGTAGAGTCTTCTCCTTTCCTCTCCTCGGCTAGTTGTGCTCGGGTGTTGAAGCTGTACCTGTGCATGTTCTGGAGAGACTTGCTAATGTCGTCCATGATGAGATGGTTCGTGCTTCGCAATCGAGGAGATGCTGGTGGTTAAGGGTCGTCGATCGTCGAGACCGTTTCCTGGCTTCCTGTTTCGCTGAAGAGCTCTCCAGCTTCCCTCGCGAGAGTCTGGCCCAGCTACTCGATTACCTTGTTCGATCCCTATGTTCGGAGCGGCACTCTAGGCTCTTATTACAGCCTTCAGGCTATTGCGTACGGGTATCCAGGTATAACGTCTTCCCAAGGTAGATACGGTACGGCGGCTCGGCGGCTTCAGCACGACCACTCTGGGTCAGGGACGACTTCGGTCCGGCATTTACGTAACGGGTCAGCCATCGACCAGATCTGGCGGCATAGATTGGGTTGAGATGAGGTGAGAGAGTCCGATCTGTTATGTCGGATATGGTATAGAATAGTCGATGTAAGTAGGCATTCGGAGAATTCCCTCATTCAGCTGTAATCTCGTACTGTCGAGCCGAATCATCCCCCTTTCATGCATTCGCTGTGTCACTTGCGCTTTCGGCTGCGAGCGAGGTTCTAGAGTTCTATCTTGTGCCTTTGTCAAAGACAATTACGGCCTATGGCGAGGAATCAATCGGCCATATGGCTCAAAACTAGTAGTTATACCCATTCGCAATGCTTTGGCTGATTGTGCTGACATGGTCCAGGCATCGAATTGCGTCATCGAGATGAGGATGATGATGGCAGATCAGATCAGTTCAAATGGCTCATCAGGCGCGTCCAGGGTCACGTGCTCGACTATCGACGACGGGCTTGACCGGCAAGTCACTCAGCCAACTTGCATCATAGCCATAGCATCATACATCATGCAATCATCAACTTTCATCGTCAAAGTTACGACCACACTTCGTCAGCCTTTCAGCCTGTGCGACCTGCGCAAAGGTCTTGGATCATAGTAGTAACATCGTCCAGTATACCTATCTTGAACGCCCACCGGCTTATCTTGACTGTGTCTCCAGCTGCAAGTGTCTTAACGAGCTTTCATCAATGCGATCGTGCGAAATCCAGCTGACAACCTGGCATTGGATACATTCAGATACCTATAAACACGCAGAGTCACCCCTTATACCGATTCGATAGCCTACCAGTGGCCAGTGGCAGTCGCATCCTATCTGGCTAGGGGTGAAAGGATTTCAAGAATCACGCTCGCACTTCTTTCCCTGAATCACGCTCGCACTTCTTTCCCTGATTCTCGTGAACATTTTCCAGGCGTATCGTAATCTCACTTCCTTTCCGTCTGGGCTTTTGGGCGATCGAAGGACGAGGTCAGTCTTGAAGGGTTTGCTGCGAGACTAATACCGGGTTACACCTCTGTGCTGACACACATGTTCATTCGTAGATCAGTTGCCAGTTTTTGCTGGGAGACAGTTGGTACCCAGCAGTCATCGAGCGATAGTCTTTTGTTCAACACAGTAAGCCGACGTTTCTTACGATCGTTATCCGTAATGGGGAAGGACACTTCGTGCGAGAATCCGTGCGGCTGACTGATGATGACCTTATGACTGAACTTTTCAGTTTACTTGTCCCGCCGGAGTCGTTCGCAAGAAATATCGTCCCTCATCCCAAGCAATCTCTCGGCCTTCGGCTGATAGGCAAAGTGCGGTCCGATCGAAATCTCTCAAGACCGGCCAGGGAAGGCGACGGAAGATTACTGACTTGCAACACAAGGCCGTCCGACATCTATTGGACTGAGTCAACAATTTGATTATCGTGGGTATTCTTGATCGATTACCATCACAGTCACGGCCACCGCCCATCAATGCGGGCTGACGTTGACGATCTCCCAGCTGTCTCCCGAACCCGATCTGATGAGTGCCAACGGAACACCCGAGGATCCTGTTGAAGTCACAAGGAACTCATCCGACGAATCCGAAGACGATCCTGACAAGACTCTGACCAACGTCTCCATGCTCAGGTCTGGAAAGTCCCGAACTGCTCAGCCCGGAGCTAGTCAGTCACGCAAAACCGATCGGTCGAACGACATTGTGGTAGAGTGTTATGACGGACACATCACGGTTGCTCGAGAGCTGCTTGAGAAGAGGTATGTGGATTTGTGATTTAACACCAAGTCATGCTCCGTCAGTGATCGATGTGGCACGGTCACTGATACGATTGATGGCATAGTCCTGTTTGGAAAGACGCACTAGATATCGCTTCTCTACCCAGAGAAACAGCCGATTCTGACGCGGAACCTGCTTCGAAGAAAAGAAAGATCGACGAGTCGAACAACTTCAAGCTTTCCGAATCCCTCGAAGTCATGAGAATCATTCTGGGTCTTCTTTCGGAGGATCAGGCCAAGGTCAACAAAGCCACCAAACCCGATTGGTCCTGGCGCCCCCTCAGGACGTCTCCTCAAAGCGCGATGGAGGTTATTCCTCTTATGGACAAGTACGATATTCCAAACATCTACCAACGTTTTGTGGAAAAGTTATGGATGATTGCGTGCCAAAACAAGGAGCAAGCTCTGATCGTATTCATGGTCGCGTATCAAGATCGAAACGTTCCCCTTGCTCGACACGCCATGCGACACTTCAAGGACATGTGTCACCCTATCCGTTTCAGTCACGACTTCGTCTCGAATCAACTCTATGGAGGCGTCTGGTGGTTCCTGATCCGAGCACTGTATGATCATCGGGAAGAGCCCGTAGACTGGGCCAACGTCGCAGACAAGGTTGTCTATCCTGCTGAGTAAGGACGAGTTCTGTCATTACAAGTCTGGTAGATTGCGCTAACGAGTTGCATGTGATGCGTAGCTGGAAACACCCCAAGAACAAGCTGGCCGAAGAGATGGCGTTGGGTCCCATGGAGATCACCGAACATCCTCTGCCGATCGAGCAACAGCCTCAGCCGTCGACTCAGGGGAGTCCAGCCCAGGAACCGACTCAACAATCTGAATCGTCTTCGACCGCACGCGCGCCCGTATATCAGCCCCACTGCTCTCATCAATGATGGACGCGACGTGAGATTGCCGCAGCATCGGTGGAATTTCCAATCTGTATCCCTCGTCTTCTGCAGAATCGACGTAGTGTGTAACCATACGTTCCCCGACATGACCGTTCATCAGTGTGTAATTTAGCCGGGTTGCCGAGCTACCTTGTATTCCGAACGGGCCAGACCGGGCTTTTGCTCTCCATGAGCACTTGCTATTCGTTTCATCTATCGAACGATAAAGATAGAACAGCGAGATCGTCACTGATGACCTCATGGTCTGAACGATCTAGTCATGACAACTCTCATACGTAACCTTACGTAAGCCATGATCGCCGCACCCAAAGGATGCCCGATTAGCGATCAGTTCGCCGTGTTGTTACCTACCT
The DNA here is from genome assembly GCF_021052385.1 of Filobasidium floriforme. Taxonomy (NCBI): domain Eukaryota; kingdom Fungi; phylum Basidiomycota; class Tremellomycetes; order Filobasidiales; family Filobasidiaceae; genus Filobasidium; species Filobasidium floriforme. Next base: position 571,995 of record NW_025763639.1, read on the forward strand.
GACCGATCTCATCAAATACTCTTCTACATCTATCAGATATCCTTTACTGCATCACATGAAGTCAAATCGACAGTTAAACCACTTCGACCTCATCCCCGATACATTGCTAGACTATAACAAACACTGCACGTCTGTCGACGCCGCTTGATCGCCCATTCCCTGCTCGCATACCTCGCCAAATCGCTAGAGGCGATCAAGAACCCAATTTTTCCTCATTCGCTTTACTACAATCAGATACCACGGTATGTCTTTCGACTTGGATCGGAATCGCATTCTGACCGCTTTGTATCTTCTCAAAGACTCGCGATGACGCTTATCTCGAAGGAAGTCGATGAGGATCTCGATCTCATCAAAGTTACCGCTAAATATGGGGGAAGCATGAAGGTTCCTCGGCGATTGTTGATGATGAGGTGGATACTGGGACTTGTCTGACTGAGATTCACTAACTGACCGGCTGTCAGCTGTGTAGCTCTGTTTGGCGCGACGCCCTCGATATTGGCGACTTGCCAAAGCTCAGAGACAACCTGGAGCCGATGGAGAAGAAAAGGAAACTCGACCGAGACTTCCCCATTATCAATTTTGTCCTTCCGATATTGAAAATCGTATTCAAGCTTCTCGACAGCAATGTCGAGCCGCAAGATTACGAACCTGGATCTTTCGCAGAGTGGCCGGTGACACACCCCATACACACCTACAGAGCCGTCATCGAAGCTTCGGACATGTACGATCTTCCGGAAATCGTACCTCGTTTCTTCGAAATGCTTTGGCAGCTAGCTTCCCGCAATAAACAATCGGCATTCTTCGTTTTCGTTGTCGCATGCGACTGCAAAGACGCTGCCCTAGCTCGATTTGCCATCCAGAACTTCAAAGATCTCACCCACCCAGTCTACTTCTCAAGGAACATTGCTCGGCAGCTGGAAATCGGTGGGTGGCGAGTATTGTTAAGAGCGGTCCACGGACTCGCTGCTGGGAGGATTGACTGGCAAGCGGTTGCAAAGGCTGCAGAATTCCCCGAAGAGTGAGAAGTTTAAACCATCCGTTCAAAAACATAGCTCTACGCTGACTGTGCCCCAATATATTTGAGCATTAAGTTGGAAACAGTCCAGCAAAGTCTGGGATACCCTCGGACTGGCCATCGAGGTCGAGGAAGAACCCATCCTCTCCGCTCCCTCTGACTGAGATGATATACATTATGTCAGTCGTCGTCCGACCATCGTTCAGATGCGTGCTAATAGACAATGACCTGAACCGGTTTCAGTGAATGCCCTCTAGACAAGCCATCAGGGGTGGCGGTGTCCCATCATTTTCATCCGCCCCCCCCCCCCCCCCCCCCCCGCCATAACTCTCATACCTGTCTTTACTCGATAAAACTTTCCGTGACATCTCCTTTGAATCTCCGTTGCATCACTGGACTATAAAGCTAGCGTCCGACCTGTCTTTGTAGTATCAAGCGCTGTTGCGCCATTAGAATGTTCATGTCATGTCCCCTTTTCCCGTTAAAGACGGACGTTTTTGGGACTCAGACCTCGTGAAAGTTTATCGCAGGCGATAGCGCCTGAAAATCACGTAGTCCTATCGACAGGCTGTTCCGGTTAGGTGACACCGGGTGAGTCATCCTAGCAGATTACATATATATATGCGCTTGACTATCATTGGTCTCGGAGAGCACGAGGCAAGAAGCTGGTCTCAATCCGGCCTGGACCTCGATAAATTATCATTATCGGGTGTCACATCGATAACAACCCTGCTTGTTTCTCTTCGACCATGACTTCCGACGAGGACGTTTTGGAAGTGATTGCCGAGAACGGCGACATCGTGCGCGTGAAGCGAAAACTATTGATGATCAGGTAAGAAAGGAAGGTGCTCAGCTCAATAGCTCATCAGTTCAACACAGCGGAAAAACTGATGTTGAATGAATATATCGGATCAGCCCGGTCTTCAGAGACGCTTTCGAAATGGACTCGTTATCGAAGAATGCCCAGACATCCGAGGTATCCAAGTCCGCCGATGGCAGAATCAAAATCGAAGGAAGCACAGCTGCTATCCGATGGCTTTTTGGACTCCTTGATGGCTCAAGTCCGGGGGATCTTGGGGTTCCAACCGATGAAATCACAAGCACGCCACCTATCACACCATGCATGGACGCTATGAGTTTAGCGGACAAGTTCGACATTCCGTGCTTCAGAAACCTTATGACAGAAGCAGTCTTGCGGCTCACCGAATATGGCACATATCAAGCGTTAACGGCATACTCGTTGGCTTACAATCTTGGTGATCAGACACTGGCGAGATTGGCAGTGTCAAAAATTACCGATTTCTGTCCACCCCATAAATGGCGGCTGGATATCGTCGAAGCGATCGGGCTCAGGCCGTGGTGGAGTCTGATCGATGCTTACAACGACTTGGGCGACTCGGCAAAGGACGACGAGTGGATGAAGCAGGTCGCGAAGAAACTTGACATCAAACCAGTGAGCCCCGCCTCAGCCAAATCGTAACTCGACGTACTGCTAAACAGACTTCTTCCCTCGAACCAGTAATCGTATAATCCCTGGGTAAACGGCCTCCGACCGTCTCATCAGCCGCTCCGTGAAAATTACGCTGAGGGTTACTTTTACACCGAATCGGAAAGTTACCAGGTGGCTATTCGTCACGCCGGAAACCGATGACACAGGCTAGGAATTCAGGCTTTGGTTTCAGAGGATGTAGACTGTCAGCGTCGATGGACGTATATGATACTATGTACAGTACTACGCTCTTCCTGAGGCTTCTAATCCCCCTGCCAGTCACGCCCTACATGACATAACATCGGTACCTTATGTGAAAGAGGTTTGCCTGTATCAGCGCGAGTTGAAGCTCTAGGGCTACTTGACCGTGCTTGTTCTCTCGGAATCTTCTTTCGATGAGTTCAAATATGATGCCCCGGAACGGAACCCCAATATGCTGTCCCGTGGCAATGAAGAATAAGGATGTGAACGTCAGAATACAAGTGGGCTAACGCCATGATTTGCCTATCCCCTTCCGCTACTTTAGGCAGACATTGCTGCTAATGCCTAGTCTAAAGCTTGCGATGTCGATTCGAACAACGCATCATCGACCTCCCAATAAGATGGGTTTCACATCGAGTAAGAATGCATATCGAATTGTCGAAGACGGTCGAAGCATTCCGGTTATAATGTCCGATGTAGTTGCTCGATGATCTTAGCCGAGAGCAGGTGCGATTGAATGTGGTCGGCTCCCTTGTTGCGAGCGAGGATAGTTAATGGACTTGATCGAAGTGCAAAATAGAATAGGGCTTACCATAGGAAGGATCACCAAACAGTGAGACACACCGAGCCATTTGAACGTGGAACTATCATCGGCTTTTAACCAATTTTCGGCCCGAAAGGCAGCGCATAGAGACCACCAAGGCTGCCAGAGCATCAGCTTTGCAGTCTGGAGATCCCATAGCGACGGATTGACTAGGGGAGACATCCGCTGTACCGCCTCCCTGGCTAATACGACATCGTTCAGGACGTATGCAACGGTGTAGACAGTGATCGCGAGCTGTGGACTGGTGCGAGAGACGTCCCACAGGGCGTTGTCCAATAAAGCCGGATAGAAAGGAATGTCAAATTGGTCTGCCAGTGAAACAGCTTCAAGTAATGGGACTGGGGAAGGAGGGGTGCGTGTTTCCGGAGTGACTTTGTAAGAGTCGTCTATCTCGGCCGGTTTGAGATTTTCTAGAAGTCCAAACAGCCAGCGGATTGCAAGAGCGTCGGCCTCGATCCTGATTCTCCCGTCTTTGTTTCGTTCTACAGCTTCTTGTTTAGTCTCTGCAACGGTATTCGAGCTTAACGTCGTAGAGAAGAGATCTATGAGAAAGGCATCTCGGAAGACCGGGCTATCCGTCATGACGAGCAAGAACGGTGGGGTCAGCCCCGATGCATGCGCTTTCTTCCAACTCTAATTGATCTTCTTACTCACCTGATAAGCATTGCCTTTCGTGATACAGGAACAATCTCTCCATGATTGGCTAGTACTTCGATGATATCGTCATCACTGGGTGGGGTGGATATGCTACCTGTGGGCATCTATCGTATTAAGCAGAGGTTTCCACAGGACGATCAACCTCGCAGATTCGTCTGCAGCTCGAAAAGGCCAATTTACGACCTACCTGGGACGGACGTTGATACTCTTGGCTGGGTATAAATGTTCAGGTTAGTGTAGAGGAGCTCGATCGGTGACGGACCGATGTCTAGACCAGTTCGAACGGATGGCGGAGATGATACCCGCGCGACAAGGTCACGTGACATCCCGCGGCGCCTGAAGACTCGTGTTTCACCTTTGGCGATAGGGCTACAGCCATTGACGTCATTTTGTCAAGAGGTTCTCAGCCGCTACAACTTTTTCACACGGTTGTGATGACAGGGTGTGACTACAGGCGACAGGCGACAGCGAGACAGACTTTCAACCGATGATTGTTGTATCCTTCTCAGATTTCAGACAAGCCGACTTACGCGATTACAAATTGTCGACGGGATTCGAAATTTTGGGGTTCTCGACGTCGGGGGTCCTTTCGATCTATTATCGACTAGCTTTCTCTGGTACCTTATGGAACAACAGACGGGTACCCGACCTCCTTTGAGTGTGTTTTTCGCCGCGAATCCTTTCAGACAACAGTATCGTTCGAGGGTTTTTAGAACCTTGCGCGACCCCGGGACATAATCGGCAATGAACAAAGCGCTTCGATTCCAATTTCGGTTTCTGGGTGCGTCCCAGTCAATTATATATATGCTGGTCAAGAAGATCAATGGTGAAGCCTGAACCATTCCCTAGTATTCGACCACCATCAGATACTCGTCAATACATTCCAGCGAGCCCGGGCTTCGTCATCTCCCCGATCCTCAATCGATATCACTTTGTCATTTGTCAATATGCCCACCAACATTACCGCCTGTCCACCTTCCGATGCGGCCGCGCCTCCGGCCGACGACGAGAAGATTGCGGTCAAAGTCGCGAACAACGAGAGCTTTTGCGTCAAATATGAACTCTTAATGCTCAGGTAAGCCTAGGCATCCTCGTAACAGCTCAGAATACTCCAAGACTTATAGCTCCTCGCATCTCGACTCAGCTCGGTCCTTCGCGACGCTTTCCACATGCAGTCCTTATCCGGCGGGGCTTCCGACAAGCAAGCTATCAAGAACGCAGAGATCGAACTCAACTGCACGGCCGGGCAAGCCAAATGGCTGTTTGGCATCCTAGAAGGGAAGGGTCTTAACGACCTCAAGGAATCCACAATGAGATTTTCTTCAGTCGGACCGTCTCTTGGGAGCCTCATGAGTTCGGAGGACGCAACCACTCCGTCGCCTATCGTCCTCAGGCACGTCCTTCGCTCGGCAGATTTCTACGATTTCCCTTTTTTTCCTCGGATCATGAAAGAGGTCTTGTACGAACTCGCCGATAAGGGAACTGCCTATGCGCTATCGGCTGCTGCTATGGCGATCGATCAGAGGGACCTGAAGATGGCGAGGTATGCGATCAAGCATATGGGAGGTTTGCCGAGTCCGCTGGCCTTCGACAAGCTTGCGGTGCAAGCTATCGGATTGGATGTATGGTGGTGTCTTGTTGATGCCTATCGCAGGACGATCGCCGACGCCCGGACCTCAGTGAGAGTTCACTATGATACGCAAACGCAAGAGGTAGCGGTGCCTTGGTCTGGAGATCTCACTCAATGGACATCCATTGCAAACGCGATCGTTTTCGAGTAGAAGATCATGATGTGAGTTCTTCTCCAGAGTTGCGGGTTCCGGTCGGAATACTACTGATGCAACTTGAAACTGCTTCACCTTTACCTTCAGCTGACGGGGATCACTTCGTCGATGATTTCGGACCGAACCCCTGCTTCAGACATGAAGCTAAGCAATATAGCTACTATAAATTTCCTACGCGTCAGATCCAGCGGCCATACACGAGGTCGCTTCCTGTCTTGCATACGAGTACTTCAAACAATGTTCAAAAATTACTATGCCTCATATGGACCGAATTATTACTTGCTTCAAACCACAAGCCCCTCATGTCCCTGTTTGCGCCAAGTATTAAGCATGTTCTATCATCACCCCGAGATCGTGCTTCTCAGACAAATAGAGCTGTTGTAGAGGCCTTGAGCGATAATTGGGAATCTGGTTCGAGTCGGATTGCTCGAGAAGTCGACTGCTATGGTTTCAGATGCCTTCACCCCTAACACTCCGACTGGGGAATAATACCGATCTCATACTGGAAACCTGCACAGTGATCAGTCGCGTGGATGGTATTTCTGGACTCTGGTCTTTATAGCGATGAAAGGCTTCTTTCGCTTCCAAAAATATGTAGCGATCATCCTGGGGTCATCGATTCATGTGAGTGAGAGAAATCCCCTGGAAGGACCGCGATACGCAACGGATTTACCTCTCGCTTCATGTCATTCTCCGCTCAAACTAGATAGGATCGCCGTCGATGAAGGCTTAGTTTGACAAGCTTCATTCGGTTCGCCGAGAAGCAATCGTCTATCATACGCAAGCGAGAGATAGCCGCCTCTAAGGAAAGTAGGTCCTTTCGTACCTTGTATCCATTTGGCGATAGCCAACAAGAGCAAATAGAACGCTATTGCGCTTCACCCCCCTTTTTTTAAGGTTCGCACGTCCGAAGCCTATTACAATTATCCTGGGCGCGTTGCGCATCTCCTCTTCCCCATTACCTAACCACAACCCTTACGATGACGAGATAGGAGGTCTCATGCGCTTCACAGCGAAAACATGTTGGAACTATCCGCTTCTCCGGAAGATGACAAACAGATCCACCTGTGTATCCGAGCCTGATAATATAGTAGCAGATTTGCGGTCCTTTCGATCCATGCTAGGCTGGCTACCTTTCGTTCCTGGAAGAAGAACAGATCCACCCGACCCACCGGCTAACTGCCGTCGTCATCTTTTGAATCGGTCGTACAATCGTACGATTGATACTTTTGCGTATGCCAAGAATCGTATATATTGACGAAGACTGAAAAGCTTGGTTGGCGAGAGGGAATCAAGAATCATTACTCCTGCAGGATCGCACCACTCATAATCGCAGACTCAATACGAGATTATCGCGCTTACCCAAATCGATCTTTAAATCTCGTCAAGATCATGTCGACTACCGACACTACCGCCTCGAAACCTGTTGCGAAGGTGCCTCCCTCCGATGACGAGATGGTCGAGATCAAGGTCGCGGACGGTAAAACGCTCTCCGTGAGATTCGCTCTGCTTATGTGCAGGTGAGGGCGATTGTTCGCTGGTGCTCGAGCTGTACTGAGCGCCATCGCTCTCTTTCCCTTCCTAGCTCGGTATTCCGTGATGCGATTCATATGCAAGCTCTGTCCGAGAGCAACACCGGCGGCATCAAGGCCAAGAAGCTGGATCTGGAGATGAAATGCAGTCTGGTGGCTGCCAAGTTGTTGTTCGCCCTGCTGGCCGGACAAGACTACAAAAGCCTCGCCAGCACTTCTCCTAACAACGACCAGGAACTGCGCGATCTCTTGACAACGCAGAACCGTGATATCCCCCTCGTCCCCGTTTTTCGAGATGTTCTCGCTCAGGCCGACTTCTTGGATATACCGTTCGTGCCCCAACTATTGGTCTCGATGCTTTCTCCTATCGGTCACCTCGGAATGCATCAATCCATCTCGGCCTTCGCGATCGCTGTTCAGCTGGGTCACGTCGCATTAGCAAAGTTCGCTGTCGAGCGCATGGTCGGCCTACCCAATCCTCTAGCATTTGAAGACTCTACCGTCCGCAACCTGCAGATGGATGCGTGGAGAATTCTAATTCAAGCTTATCATAAGGCCATAGTTCCCGCTCAAAGCTTATACAAACGAGAATTCAATGGCATCAGCCGTGCATACGAATATGTGACGACCCAGGCATCTCCCGCCTGGATCGGCGATGCCAAGCAATGGAAACTCCTATCCGAGGCCATCGTATTCAAATGAAACGTTGAATATAGCCGTAAGTACCAGTTTCGGACCTGAAGCGTCGGCCCGCCCGATCTGACCACTTATGCTTGGTACTCGCGTCTTCAGCTTCGTGAACACGCTTTTCGGCTCACCTCTCCGCAGACGTCTCACAAACATATCGACTTGTTACTATCACGCCGGCAACTATCGACTCCCGAGATCGACAACATAAGTACGAGGAATATATAACTCTCACTCGTACGGGGAGAGTAATAGGAATCTCCTCGATTATCACTGTAATACTGTAAAATCTGCCTGCTGAGTGCCTTATGGATCCGTTCTTACGTATATCTCGAAACGGCCAAAATGTGTAAACGATTTCTGCCTTTTTCGAGCATGGTCAGAATTCTTTGGACAGTCAACTTGAAGCATGTTTTTCTTGTTTATAAAGGTATAACGTATTCCATTGGCCTTGATGGATACGGCTGCAGAAGACACCTGATCGGCCTGGGACTGCTCAAGGACTCTCAGTATCCGCCAAACGAGGTTAAGGTTTGGCTGCAAGCGCGCAGACTGCCCTTGCGCCCTTGCTCCGCCGTTGTTACCAGGGACAGCAAAATAAGATGCAGAACGCTTCAGCGATCAGTGGCCAGTAATGATTAGATGCATCGCTTGATCGTGCGAGCGGAACGACATTATCGTGGTAGCCACGAATCCTATTACCCACAGGCCACAGGACAGCTCAGGCCGACATTCCGATCCTGGGTATCATGCTAGAGACGCGATGACGTAATGTCTCAGAATATATCCCAGCGGAAATTTGGCGACAAGGGGGGTCCTTTGATACCTTTGTTGATCAAATTCATCGGATCATTCACTTCTCGTACGATATCCACCTGGATCGAACTTCCAGCTATTTGTCTGATCCTCCCGGGAAGTCCAGAGTAGATCGCCTCTTCAAACGCGACAACGTTGCTCTCGTTGATCTCTTCCACATCGGACATCTGAATCTATCGAGTCGTCGAGATTTTCGGCGAGCAGCCGACGCTGATTGACGGCCAAGATTCTAAAGGCTTACAGACAGAAGAGGTGAGCTCTGCAAGGTACTACGATGCCGCGCCATCAATGAGGTAGTGCTAATATGCTGATCGTCGATACTTGGCTCAGCTCCTGATCAACATGCCAATAGAAATCGAACTGTTCCCACTCGGTACCCGTGCCAATGAGATCATTAGGGCCAAGATCGCGTCAGGAGATATCCTTCTCGTCAAGTGGAGTACTTTGCTGCTCAGGTGAGTCCCTTTGACCTAGATAATCTGTCTGTCGGTGAGAGTCAAGTCCTTACGCGTGAATTTCCTAGTCCGGTCCTTAGAGATGCCTTTCACATGCAATCTTTGGCTGACAAATCGCTGACCGATGCTCAAACCACTGGGCTGGACAAACCTACATCTGATTTTCAACCCGACATCCACGGCAGTCTCGGTGCTGTTACTTGGTTCTTTGGGGCTCTGGAAGGTCTCGAGCTCAGTCGACTGACCGACACGGATCACGATGACTGGTCCACGGTGGCTTACTTGACAGAACACATGTCATCCGAGACTCCCTGGGTTCCTTGTCCAAAATATCTTTCGGAAGCGTTGGAGCTCGGCGACTTCTACGACATATCCCTCTTTCCTCGCTTGATGACGGAAATGCTCTGGAAGCTAGCCCGAGTCGGAAAGTTCTTCGCCCTCAGCTCTTTCACCATCGCTGTGCAGCTACACGATCTGCACCTAGCAAAGTTTGCGGTGAAGAGAATGGAAGGTCTTCCTCGCCCTTCACTCTTCCCAAAAGGGACAGCCGAGGCTATGGGTGCTGGACCATGGTGGTGTCTCGTAGCGGCTTACGAGCGGGCGATCATTGGAAACAGTTCGCATCATCCCGCTTACCAGAGCTATCAAGCGGACGAGTGGACCGGTAGCGCAGCTCAATGGAGGTCCATGGCGGAAGCTTTCCGTTTCGAGTGAGACGGCATGAAAATCGGAGGTGAGTTAGTGTACGAGTACGTTTGGCCAGTACCGTGAATCGCTTCTTACTGAACCTTTTACATCAATTCCCTTAGTCCACGTCCTTACGAGCGTCAAAGATTATCTTAGCTTTACAATCCACGAGACTCGATGGCTTAGACGGAGTCTGCTTCATGTATCGGGAGAAGTAATTCTCGAAATCCCGTATGGCGAACAGTACGCAATCATATGCAATGTTTCATCACTTCTATCCTATAGCCCAAAAACAGCTCCTGACGTCTAACGAGCTCTTTCAAACCACCATGATCCGTTTCTAAGCAAGCGCGCTTATTCCTATTGACTCGAGGAATGGGCTCTCAGTGTCTTTCGTCCTACCAAATCACTAACGGAAACCTTCCGCCTCACTTGGACCTCATCTGTTCAGGACCCGGAATACTTGATCTGTAATGCTGGAAATACTCGTTTATGAAAGCTTATGAACAGCGTATCGGGGAAACTTGCCACATATGTGCTTTCGGATGTCGAAACAAACTGGAAAGGCAGTCATGTCGATCGCTATTGTCTGCGACGTCCTTTGCATCACGTTCGACAGCATATATCATTTCAGTCTTCCAAGCGATCCGCGGCAGAATAGACAAATTCATGGGCACTCTCTTAGCTTAGCGGTTCATTCGGCGCAGGGGTTTCATCGCGGAAGTGAAATCCTAGTAGGGCGCGCTCCGACTACGAATAGAGGCAATCACTCTGTTATGATATTGATGATCACCTTTTGTTATCGGACAGTGTCGCAGGTATGCATGACTGGCATGACTGGCTCACCATGCCTAGCCTGTCATACATACACTTTACTATTGGATCAAGCCCGAAGGCGACGATCGAAACGTTCTGTAGACCTCCGGCTATCGCTCTGACGTCAGCGATCAGCGACATCATCGCGGCTCTCTCCATCATGGCAAATGGCTACTCATGACATCATGGCGTGGAAGCAAAGATTCTCGACGCTCGATGAGAGGTCCTTTCATGATGTCAGTCTATCACTTCTCAACCTGCGACCTGAGAACTGCTGACCCCCAGAAATGATAGATGCATAGACGTTCACCGAGTCCGTCATCAACAAGGAGAATATAACGACCAAGTGAGAGATCTCCCACTTGACGCGGCAATCAATCGACTCATAGCTTGCACGGGACTCGACAGATACATTCTCCTTAGGGTGAGGTGAATACGGAAGGATCCAACAGCAATCTGCGATCCCTCGTACCACTCGCCCATTCATCTCTACAGGCGAAAAACCTCGTAAGCCACAAACGAATGTTTCTCTTTTGTTGAGCTATCGATCGATACTCAGACAAATATCTTGTGCGTTCATTTAGTGACCGCCAAGAAGATGCCGTTTCTGCCAAAGGACGATAACGAGATCGTCCAGGTCAAGGTCAAGACTGGCGAGACTATCCCTGTTCGCCTCGGAACTTTACTTATCAGGTAGATATGAAAATCGGTCCGAGCAACAAGACCGTAACAGGCATTGACACCAGTTTTGGCACACTACAGCCCTGTCCTGAGGAACGCGTTGCTGGCGCATACTCTACCCGGTCGACATCATGACGAGAATAAGGCAGGCGATACGGAACCCCTGGAAATGAACATCGAGCTCAATGGCAGTCTTCAAGCCTCGAAATGGTTCATCGGCATACTAGAAGCGACCGATTTGAAACAGTTGGCGACATTCGATCTTCCACGATACACCCCTCACTTGGAATTAGCTGAGGCATTCCTTCGTCAAGATTCTTCACCCAGGGTGCTATCGGAAGCCCTCTCGATGTCCGACTTTTACGATATCGCTTTCTTCAAGATCCTCATGGTCGAAACGATCCGTCGAGTAGCTAAGAAAGGCCATATATACGCACTGTCGGCATTCGTAATGGGAGTCAAGATAGGGGATCTCGAAGTCACGAACTTCGCTCTTGGCTACATGTCGGACCTGCCCGACCCCGATGACTTTGACCTTCCGATGACCGAAGCGATCGGTCTGCCAGCATTCCGGATTCTCGTCCGAGCTTACTGCTTGGCGAACACATGCACACGTGTTCAGCCCAAGGATCTGATCGAACACATCGACCTTGATTGATGTTGGCTCGTAAGGGATATATCTGTGAGAGAATCCCGAGTGTCGAGCACCTGACAACATTATCAATGCTGACTATGCTGCCGGATTCGTGTATCGCCTTACAGTAGGGACCCGTGAGTGGGGAGATATCAGGAATCGATCATTTGGACGATCCGTTCAACCGCTTGGAATGACGCTTCAGCCCGTGAGGGACAGATACAGACAAGATACTTCAAGCAGGCCATTCGTCAGTAGTACAGCAGCATATATCGATATGGAACTCATGGTTTCTGTCTCAAAAGAGCTCAATACCATTGTACTTGAACGACCCGTTGCCTGTTACCGAGATCCAAACGAGTTTAGTAGCCAGTACTAGGTTGAATCCTGGCGCTGGCGGCCTATGAGCCTTATCTTCTAGGATGCTCAGGAACTGCCCACTCTGACGTCTCTGAAGTTCCATATAATCAATTTCAAATCGTCGCTCAGCTGATGACGATGTTGTTGTTGCGACCTTAAAAACAACGTACCTTTGACTCTTTTGTTCATGAAACGCGGAAGCAGAAAAGGGGGACAGAAGGCAGAGGAGAGAGTAGCGCGAGAAGCTTGTGGGCATGTGGGCTCATATACCTTCAGGACACGAACGCTCAAACTTGCCCTCCACTTCCTCGCCGAGACTCGCATAAGCTACAATCCAAGACTTTGCTACTTCCGACACTCGTGGTGAGCTTCCGATCTTGACGATGTTTCAGAGAACGACTAGTCAAAGACATGCCCCATAGATGCCTGAAAACGTCCAAGCCGCCCCTGAAGTCCCTGCCGCCGCGCAGGAAGAAGATGTTGTTGAGGTGCTCGCCGAGGCAGGGAAGAAGGTCCGGGTCAAGAGAAGGACTCTGTTGCTTAGGTAATTTCGCTCATTTTCGTTCTGCTCATGGTTACTATCGAATACTGATTCATATCGCCTCTCAGTCCCGTCATCAGGCAGATGTTAGAGGCGCAGGTGGGAGAGGGAGATGATCGCAAGCCCATCGCTGCCGGTCCGAACATCGAAATAAAGGCTTCAGCTGCTGCGATTAAATGGCTCTTCGGTCTCATCGAAGGGAAATCGTTTACCGAGCTGGGAATCCCCGAAGCCAAGGACCTTGAGAAACCACCACCTACCAAGCCAATTCATGACGCGAGAAACCTGGCCGATGTCTACGATATACCGTTTTTCGATCCGATCCTGACCGAAGCGATGTGGAAGCTCGCCTCGATGGGAACTTATTACGCCGTCACCGCCCTCGGAGTCGGCTATAGCATGGCGAACCAATCTCTTTGCCGGTTTGCAGTCAGCAACATGACAGGGTTAGCCATCCCTCATAAACTGTCATACAGTTCTTTCGATACTATGGGCAGTGGAGCAGCGTGGGCGATTATCACGGCGGTTCCCAAGTGCAAAGAATTTTGCTCTTGCGACCACGCTTGGACGGGGAAATCCATGGGGGGCTGTTCCGGAGCGAAGTGGACCACCTCACATCAGCAGTGGCTGGAGATTTCCAAAAACATGATGTTTCCCGGTCGGTAGACCCCCTCAAGGCATTTTTTCGGTAAGCTCTATATCGAGCCCCATCGAAATGGTCATGGCAAACTAACTGACAGACGATAGCATAGCTTGCCGCGTCCTTGAAAGTGTATAACTAGCGGGCGTCATCAGTGGGAAGCGGAGTCGAAAACAAATCACGTCATCGGTGGAGAGCGATCACCTGGATAGCCATCTCATGCGACGACTCGAGCGGTGGCATATAGACTTTGTGAATAGCTCATGACGGTGATGGAATGTGGTAGATATGGTTTTCCAATATAACATCGAGTCACAATCTCTTTTTGGGCCAGGCTCGAAGTGTATAAAACAGTCAACCCCCCATTTTCTCAACATCAAGCTGGCATCAGCGGTACGAGTGCGAGGCTCCAGGCCAGCAAGACCAGTCGACAATTACTGACGGCCACTGCAAGAGAGTCGTGTTGGAAGCCGACCGACCCCGATGTCATCCTCTTGAACAATGTGATTGACGTCATGGAAGCTTGATTATGTCATTGAAGGCGGCGGTCAGGCGATCCCTACAACGATGATGATATCTTTGGCTTCTTTGTTCGCGAAACGCGAAAGTGGAATGACGTATAGGAACGTTAAGGCCCTCTGGCCTCTGAGAAGCATATCTCACAACGTGATCATGTATAAGACGCACCGATCTGGAGAAGCAGAACACATTCCCCTCTTATTCAAATCGGTTTCAGTTTGTGTCCATCGAAATAGTCACGAGACTTCGACCTCTACTGTCCTCCATACTCAATCACTCACGCAAACGTAAAACCTCTTCCTCTTTTCAACTCGGCTCAGGGGATATCGACTGATCGCAACTGAGATCTTACTGCTCAGATGCCCATTCCTCAAGATGACGACGTCATTGAAATCCTTGTCAATAATAACGAGACAGTCCAGGTCAAAAGGAAGACTTTAATGCTCAGGTGAGTTCTACCCAGACTCGGAGCGCGTGAATGCTGCTAAATAAGGACTTTCACTCTACATAGTCCTGTCTTCCGGGATGCTTTCGGTATCCAATCGATAGGCGACCAAAGAGAAGCTCTCAAGGACCAGCGAATCGAGATCGATGCTTCTGCGAAGGGCGTTCGATGGTTATTCGGGCTTCTGGAGGGATCTACGTTGGAGGCGCTCGGGGCTGGTCCGGAACAATTTCGACGATCGACGGATTTCGATCCGCAGCCGGTACACGAAGCAAGAGCTCTCGCCGACCGATACGATATTCCCTCCTTCGACGGTGTCTTGGTTCAGGCTATGTTGGAATTAGCACGCTGGGGTAAAAGGTCCGCCGCGACTGCATTGGGTATTGCGTATGCCATGCACGACCAGGCGCTCTGCGAGTTCGCTGCATCGCGTTTGGAGCCTCACGAAGAACGTCCGCACACCTTGAGCCAGAAGTTCGCGAACGCTATCGGACACGGCGCATCGGGGGCATTGGCAATGGCCTACCTGAAGTGTGAAAGCTTTTGTCCTTGCCGCCATCATCCCTCGTTCAAAGGTTGTGGGGTTCAATCGCATTGGACAGGTTCGACAGAACAATGGGCGGAGCTTGCTCGACATATGGAACTCCCGAAAATCTAGATTCCTTCCTTTGCCGCGGGTATGTCAAATGTATCTTCTAGAGCCTAGAGCGTTCGATATGATTACGCTGATTCTTTGGTCGCGCAGCATCGATAACAGATCGATAACAGAGAATGAACCGATAGATTAGGGACGTGGTCGCAGGGTCGCATACGAGGGAATACGTCGATATATTCTGAGTTGTGGTCCGGCTGAGAGTCGAGAAGCGGTGACATACGATAGATTTCCGCTTCGCAAATGTAAATGTCAGATTGACGATATAAATTATGCTATAGGATCTTATGTGGGAACAATATGAAAACTCTGCATCTCGGTGGTGCGGAAGGCCATGAACCGTCTTTACGCTCTTTTGCCCTTTTCGGCGGAGGCAAGAATAAATTCCGGGTATCGCAGAGTGTTTTTCTTCGGGTACTACAAAGCGTGAAACAAGAGCGCGAAAGCGCGCTACCGTTGATCACGCTCATATCGGATCCACTCGGAGTGATCTGCCTGACGTCACAAAAGAGACATCGATATCATGTCGATACTCATGACGACATCGTGCTGCCCTACCCTTGATACTTTTGTTCTTGATGACCAATCAAGGGTGGATATCAGTCGAGGGTAATCCGGTCGAGAAGCCAAGGTATCGGTGGAACCAGATATATACAAGCTAATCCGGCAAGGTTACCTCCGAGATACAACTCAAAGACTGCTCGACTCGGAGACATCAATACGGTCGAATCCTTGAAAATCCCTTAGCCTTATCCTCCGCAAACTCGCTTCAAACAAGGTAAGCCACCTACGTGAACGATTGCGTGCAGATCCAGCTCCTGATACCTTCGCCTTCTTAGATGCCAGGTTCCGGTGAAACTCTTCCTCACGACGAAGACTACATTGATGTCCGAGTCGATTCGGGCGAGACCGTACGAGTTCGTCGAAGGACCCTGCTGCTCAGGTAAGCGGAATGACCAGTAAACCTCTTACGGTGGCTGATTCGGCATTGACGGTTGTAGTCCCGTCATCAGGGACGCCTTCAGTATTCAGTCCAAGTCGAATGTGAAATCCCTCTCGGCCGGATCTAAGGCTCAAGAGGAATCCACTTCGTCCACCGATGCTCCGATCGAATTGGGAGGCAGTGCAGACGCTCTCAACTGGCTGATTGGCCTCTTGGAAGCGACGCCACTCAAAGAACTCGGGATGTCAGCGGAAGATGCTATTTCCGCTCCACCCTCAATTCGTCCGTTGCAGGAGGCGATCGAGCTCGCCGACAAACTCGATATTCCCTTCTACAAGAATCTGGTTCTACAAGCCATGTACTCCTTAGCCAAACAGGGCAAGTACCAGGCTATCAGCGCCTACAACATCGGCTGTGCCTTAGGAGATATCGATCTGGCCCGCTCCGCGGTAGTCGCGATGGTCGGCTTGCCAACACCTCTCGAATTTTCCCGTACGGAATTACAGGACATGAATGTCATTGCATGGTCTATGCTTCATGAAGCTTGGAGGCGCTGCTCATCGTTCAATCCGAAACACCTAGACGGCTACTGTAACCGAGGGCACTGGGATGGAACTCAAGCCCAGTGGCATGAATTGGCCACCCAGATCAAGTTCGAAGATCGAGTGAGTACATCTCGACCGTCACCCGCATGTCCCCTCCTTCGTGAAAGCGCTAAACGGTACGCATCCACGATAGCCTTGATCTGGTTCGTTCGCCCGTCTGGGCCGAAGCGGCGCGTCAAGGGGTCAAATACGGATATGATAGGGAAGGACTGCGCTGCTGTTCAATTTCCTACTAGATCTAGTCAGCTTACGGGTAGCCGGAACTTGTATAGCAGAACCGATTTTGCTGTCTCGCCCCCGACTGATATGTTGGCTGTGCAATGCATTCGGGGCATTGAAAAAAGACTCGTCCTTGATGCGAGCGGCAATCAGAAGCTTTCCGGCGCCATTTACGAGCTTACAAAAACTGCATTCTACCTGAAGTCACCACCTCGTCCTTAATCACATTCGCTGCGACAAATCGTTCGTTCAAAAAGCGACAACAATCCGTTTCCCATATAGCGGCCAATTAAGGTTTGAGATGCCTCCGTCGTCGCGGCGCTGTTTCGTATGCCAGCTGACCTGTCATCGACTCATAACACTTGGCCAATACTGCCCGAGTTCGATTCGCTGATCTAGCCCAGATTTCCGTCAACTCCTCCGCATCAATCAGGCGTCCAACCAGAGTAATCTGAAACTGAAATCGATCATGTCAGGCGCCCGCTCCAGCTGGTACTGATCCCATCAATCCCTCACGCTTCTCGTCGACGCGTTTCCCGATTTCGCGTGACGCGTCTGCTTCTCGTGGTCATCATAGTCCTAATTCTGTAAAGACAAAATCTACATGGATAGAAATCTGTCTGTACCAGGTACCTTCCACCATCTATCATCAGCTCACCGCTCTCATAAGTGCTAGAGCCAGCGATATTCGCAGCTAACAATAGGCATGTGTTGTCGTTAGGCTGTCATCTGCTTCTCACCGCTGATGCCTGGTTGCGGTTGCAGGTCTATCGAGACGAGGGTGAACGGTTAGTTCTGATTGTTCGAGCTTCAAACCCTTCCTTAGGTTCGATCTGGACGTCTGTGTAGCTCCCGATAACTCAGCTCATGTCTTTCTTCTTGGAAATACGTCCGGACATTGGTACAAAAAGCATCCTTCCTTTCTGCCTCGGTGGTAACTTCGCTGGTGTGAACCTACCTTACAGTTTCGACTTCCTGATCGGATTGTACACGAGGCTCCAATCATGTGAGCCCTAGTGTATTGCGACATCACCGGGAGTTCTAACCCTAAGCTAGACGCCAAGCTTGCAGCCATCATGGACGACGATAAATTTACCATCGAATGTCAAGGAGGATCCTTCCAGGTCAACCGCAAACTCCTTCTGCTCAGGCAAGCCGGATTATCTCGCTCTCGCTCAGCACGATACTAACTACAAGGTCATCATCTGCAGTCCCGTTCTCAGAGATGCCATTTCCATCGGTTCGGACCTCACCATGAGCGTTTCGGATCGAGCAAACGTCAAGAAGCTCACCCTAGAAGAGCCTCGGGACCACCTTCGACTCATGTTCGACCTCATGGACGGTTTCGGCCGGAGGAAAACAGAAAACGCATTCGACGAATACCCTGCATCGGCCTACATCGCTATGCCAACCGTCTGCGACAAATACGATGTCACTTGGTTGCCTTGGGTCATGAGAGGACATCTATGGGAAGCTGCCAGCGTCTATGAATTCGACCGGGTAATTGCGATCTACGAGATCGCGTTCAAGCTCAACTGGCAGGAGCTTGCTGCCCACGCTGTGAAGAATCTGGGGGACTGTCCGCATCCTACCGATTTCTGTGTCAAGATTGCCCGAAGGCTCGGCCTGGACGGGTACCATTGCCTGGTCAGCGCTGCTCGCAGAGCTGGTAGCGGAGATTGGTCCAGAATTGCATTGCGGCTTAGGTGGCCTGAAAGGTCAGTGCAAGATCGCGCTTTGCCTCTTCTATATATCGGGGTCACAGGACTCATTTCAGCACTGCTCAGTTGGCCCGCGTATGACGAGGACGGCTTGGGGATGACCGTAGAACAGGCTGAAGTGGAAGACGACTAGCCTATCGTTATATCCGTGGCCTTCCTTCCCAGACCACATGCGCTCTCTGCGGGTAATTCTGCAACGTCGATGTATATCTCACGCAACTCTCGGCCTATTATTGCCACGACTTTGACTTGTTTCGACAACTACATGCGATTACAACGTTGTAATAGTAACTATCCTACAATCTTCCTTTTTCAGATGAGCGGCAATCGTGGTGCCTTGGTTATCTAGTCGTCCCAGATACCCTCAAGTTCCTCATCCCAGCCTGTAAGCCCGGTGCAGGCGCCCTGCCAGGCGACTTGCTGCGTTCCTTCTGTTGGCTCTTCAGGAGTCGACGCAGGTCTGCCGGTCTAGCCCAAAACTTGATACCTCCTGCTCGTGAGACGGTGACGACGGCTTCTTGCAAGAAATTGAGTTGGTTCATCATGCACGGCTCGATGAGCTTGGTCTGATAGGGCGAGGTGTATTCAGTATCGGCACGAATTTTACGGGCAACGAACGTGAGGTGTGCAACATACCATGACAGGCTGCAGCATGGCGACATCGCTTCGCAGGGGAGCGCCATGGTAGGTCCCACCTCCGCTCAACGCAACCTCATCTCCAGCGGTTTGAGTCTCGTCGCGACGACCTCCTGCTGTAAGGTCGGTAACCGATCCGATACTCAGACGATGATGGGCATGACCATGCCTCGGTCGCTGTAGTGACGCAGCCGAAAAGTCCCAGAACAGGATCTTGCCGTCCTCGCCGACGCTACCAAATCGGTACCCTCGAGCGTTGCTCCGTCTTCGGTCAAACGTGATCGAAGTAACGTAGCTCGTGTGACCCTGACAACGGGCGACGATCCGGCCTTCGATGGGCGAGTAGATCGTAATGAGGTCGTCTTGACCACCGGTCTATGAGCGGAACATCAGTACGTTGCGCTCTAACGCTTGAAATCGAACCCGCTCACCAGGACATATCTGCCATCCGGACTCCAGACGAGCTGCAAAGATTGGAGAGATTTCAGTTTTGTAGTTCAAAAAGGGAAAGGCACAATAGTCCAACTCACCGTAGTTAGAGCACCATAATATCCTGCATATACGTCCATGATCCTGCAAAGCGATCACGCGGTAATCATCAGCCTCGTCCGAGAACCACCTGAGAGGCTTGCTGCGAACTCACTTTGAGCTGTTAACGTCGATGAGCTTGAGCGTCCCATCCTCCGAGATGACCGCCAAGACTTGTCCATCGGGCGAGAATTCCATTTCTACAACATCCCAACATCGTATCAGTATGATCCGGAATTTGGGTTCAGTAAGCCCAAAGGAAGACCCACGTCGAACACCCTTGACCCCGACCTTCCAGACGACGCTAGGGTTCCTCCCCGCCCAACTCATCAGCCCGCCTCCACCTCCATGTTGTTTCTCGAGGACCTTTTTATCGACGACCTGTTCCTCGTTTTTCCAGATGAACATCATCTCGGCCCGTTTAGCCCGTTGTCGCTCGATCTCGATCTTGACCTCGGCATCCAGGCCGGCTGTCCCCTCTGCAGCGGTTGCTGGGTCAGTCCCGTCGAGACCGAGGATTGAGCTGTGGGTACCGACGGGACGAGCTTGAGCTTCTTCTTCAGTCTTGAGAACCGCGTCTCTCATCCCCGCCGCCCAGGGCGCAGCGACGGTGGTGACGAGATAAGGCGGGTCTTCTTTTTCGGTGCTGAATGTGAAGATGTTGCCGTCGGTGTAGAGGACGTAGAAGATAGTCGGGATACGAGGGTGCCAGCGGATCTGGGCGATCGGGAAGGGGTGGACGATACCCTGCAATGTGTAACGAGATGATTGCTGATTAGCTGAAAGCGTCTGTGATGGGGGTGCAGAGCGTAATGACTCACTCCTTTGCTGAACCTGGTGTACTTTCCGAAGATGGGATCTATCAACCAGACCATCAGCCATGCGAACCGAAACCAACGGTTTGCTCGCTCGACACCCACCGACCCAAACCAGATCACCCGTCGCGAAACCGACCATGATATCCAGCCTCTCCCCCTGCAACCCAGGCGCAACCTTGGTCGTCTCACAAACCGCATGCGCGGTGATATTGGCAGAAAACCACATCCTCATGATCGGTTCCTTTTGTTTCCCCGCCGGGTCTACATACGCCCAAACGAGGGTTCGTCCGGTGTTCATGAACGCCCAGTGAGTGACCGGGGGGTTCGAGCCTCTCGGTGGGGTGTTGGAAAAGTGTGAAGCCGAGTAGACGGTAGGGTCTAGGTGAGGAGGGTTGCTGACTAGTCTGGAGAACGATTCAGAGGCCGACACTCGAGTGACGAAGGAAGAGTTTGTCGATCGAAGGTTGTTCTTCGGTCGAGGTGGGAGTCGTGATTTTCCTCCTGGTCCACGAGCTCCGTAAGTAGCTTCGTATTGCAACTTGTTCTGAGCCGAATCATCTTCGTCCTCGTCGGAAGAACCGGCGTTGTCGGTCTTCTTGACGGCCTGTTGCTGCTGCTGTTCTTGCTTCTTGGCTCCTCCTCGTCCGAGCAACCCTCCGAACCCTCCGCTACTCTGATTGTTACCCTCGTTTCCAGTCTTCCCGTTCCCGTTGATACTGAACGTGACAAAGTTCGCCCGGATAGGCCAAGGGTTAGGGACTCCG
Source organism: Filobasidium floriforme (assembly GCF_021052385.1). Classification (NCBI taxonomy): domain Eukaryota; kingdom Fungi; phylum Basidiomycota; class Tremellomycetes; order Filobasidiales; family Filobasidiaceae; genus Filobasidium; species Filobasidium floriforme. Next base: position 593,444 of record NW_025763639.1, read on the forward strand.
TTCGTCCCGTTCCCTTGCCCGAAAGCGGGTCCAGCAACAGGTCCACCAGGAGCTACAGGACTCGCCGAAGCAGGCGGTCCTCCTCCCATCCCAAACATGCCCGGCGGAATTCCTCCCATTCCCATCCCCGCCATGGCCATCGCCGGACTCATCCCCCCAAACCCGGTCGCAGGCGGTCCAGAAGGGATAGGCATGGGAGGTGGGAGCAAGGTCGCATTGGTCATCATGTTGGGAATCAACGTGTAGTTCCCCTCGGGCGAGGAAAAGCTGGGTGGTGGGAGGACCGGTGCGTTGGGGTCGACATAGGTAGGCATGGGTGGTGGTACGTATTGTCGGACGACACGCTCCGGCATCGGGGGAAGCGGGAAGAAGGCTGGTGGTGCGAACATGGTTGTTTGATCTTCTTGTCTAGACTTAGTGGAATTTAGTATCGGTACGTCCGTGTCCTTGTCGCAGCAGTGGTCTGGGGAAACCTTGGGTGAGTTGACTCTCTCTTGAGGTTATAGATCGGCCAGGATGCCAATGAGGTTGGATGTCGTCGACGATGATGATGCCACCGGGGTCCCACCGGGGAACGGCGAGCAAGGAAGCGAGGAAGCGCGTCGCCTCTCGGACCGTGCCGGGACGATCGAGGGTGCGCAGCCATGAATGATGGATGGATGAGCAACAGTCGCAGTGGTCGCTAAGAGATAGCGATAGATAATATACGGGTAGCTTGGAGTGCAAAAAAGTATCCTAGCTCGCCTAAACTTGATGATCAGCGTTGTCGAAGCCTTGTCAGTCGGTTGACACCTCGAGGGTTTATCGTGCCAAACTGGACCCGCAAAAGCCAAAAAGATTAGCCCATTGTGGGGATCGAACCCACGACCTGCCGATCGCCAGAAGAGGCAGTAAGAGTCGGCTGCTCTACCAACGGAGCTCAACGGGCTATTCCAACTTGGATGTCAAGAAACTTATTGCAAAAAATATATCAATATTTGTTTCGAAAAGCGTCTTGCAGCGTCAACCTTTCTGGACCTTTGCGAGATCCAATATATCCAACACCTACCTATCCATCTCGCCGTTCACTGTCATATACTTCATAACAGCCCTCCCATCATCATGTACAGAGGCCGCTCAAGATCCCCCGAAGATCGCTCCTCACGCCGATATCCCTCTGACCGGGATCGAAACGGCTCAGGACCTGGACCGAGCCGACCACCGTACGATTCTGGTCGACGTGACGAAGGCAACTACAGTCGACGAGGAGGACGGGACGACCGAAGAGGAGGATTCGGTTCTGATAGACCGAGAGATAGTGGATATGGAGGGAGAAACGGCGCTGGCAACGGGGATAGGAAAAGGGAATACACAGAGGACGATCGAGAGAGGGAAAGAAGGGATCAGAGAGCTGGATACGATGATCGTCGGAGAACGTCGGTGAGTCGTTGACATTCCTTCATGAGCCAAATCCAGTAGACGGTTACTCGAATACATTATGGCACCTTGTATGCTGACCACTGTCCTATTCTTGTCGTCGATAGGCCTCTCCACCACCCAAAAAAGACCCCCCTAAGCCAAACTTTGCACCTTCCGGCCTCCTAGCCGCCGAGACCAACACTGTCAAGGTCGACCCCGCCAAAGCGGCCGCAGCAGGGAAAGCCGATGTCAAGGGAGTGCTGCTGAAGTACAACGAACCGCCTGAAGCTAGGAAACCTACCCAGAACTTCAGGTTGTATGTCTTCAAAGGGAACGAACAGGTCGGTAAGTTGTAGTCCGGGTCGAGGGACATAGACAGTGAAGAACGCAGGATGCTCGTTGACTGCTAACAAGACTTCATCGTGGAACAGAGCTTATTCAGATATACCGCCAATCTGCCTATCTCGTTGGAAGAGACCGTATCGTATGTAAATCACCTCGTCGTTTGCAGGCTCGCGTTTGACCCCTCCTGGTCACTGCCTGTACATAGGTGGCAGACATACCCATCTCTCACCCTTCCGCATCAAAACAACATGCAGTGATTCAATATCGACAGGTGGTAGAGAAGAGCGAGTTTGGGGATACCAAGACCCGGATCAAGTGAGTTTCGTTGCGGTCAAAATGATGGATTGTGCACTGCGGCTGACGTCAAAGCGATTCATGGTAATTCTACAAGGCCTTTCGTGATTGACTTGGATTCCACGAATGGTACTTTCGTCAATGATGAGCAGATCCCAGCTTCCAGGTGAGCTGATCGAGAAACATAGCTACCGCGAGCGGAGTTGCTCATGTCTCCCTTTTGATGCTTCATGCTGGTAGGTACTACGAAATCCGAGAGAACGACAGTAAGCGAGTTCCCCATATTGCCTTACGTTCCCGGCCTCCTGGCTAATCCTTCTTCTTTGTCTTGTGATAGTCCTCAAATTTGCACAATCTACTCGAGAATACGTTCTCTTGTCCGAAGACAGCGCCAAATGATATATGGCTCTCAAGATGGCATGCAGCAAGTGTATCCAGTATCTTTCGTTGCATCTGTCCCAATGAATTATACAAGTATACTGTTGGTGCCATTCAAGGGACGCTCGGCGACCCAGCTGGTAGTCATTGATCCAGCCCCCGATTCCCACCCTACCTGGATTTCTGTTCGGCAAATTCCGTCTCGGCCTTGGTGTCGAATCCCTCCGTGTGGTTGAAGTCTGCGTCTTCTCCGATATTGTCGATTTCAAGAGGGGGCTGGTAGACCTTGACGGTGATCCTGCCGTCGTTGTACCTCTTGGATCGACTGATCCACATGACCAACCCGTAGATCGTCAGAGGTATGAAGCCGATCATGGGGATAAGGAACGAGATGTGTGCGGAATAGCGATCCGACACAGCGCTCTGCATGGCGGGCCAAACGGCTCCTCCGCTGACACCGGCACTGATCAAACCTGATAGATAATGTGGTATTAGATACTTGCACCACAACCACACATGCAATGTTCGACAGGTGAGATCTCCACATACCAGATCCTAATTTGGCATAGATTCCAAGGTCCGAGGTGGCCACTGTTGACGGCACGAGCTGTAATCAGCAGGAATTACATAGAACATGACTCAGAACACCGCTCACCAGAGAAGATGGTCGGGTAGCAAGTCGACTCGAAGAAGAATATCAGGAAAAGGCAAGCAATCCCACCTGACAGTCGCGCGCCTGTATCAGCATTCGTTCCAAATTCACAGTGCTGGCTTCGACAGTGCTCACCTTTACCAGGAATGACAGAAGTTAATATCGAGAATATTATCAGTCCTACTCCGTTGATGAACAGCGAGAAACAGGGGTCGATGTAGCGAAGGTAAACCACGCCGATGAATCTCCCAACCGTGAAAACGGCTTGACAGCCCGAGAACATGTTGGAAGCGGTAGCATCGCTGATAGTGTTCACTCCGGGTTGGTGAGTGAGGTAAAAGATGACATGCGATGCCACCTGTCATCGAGGACGACACGGGAGCGCGGGAATGAAGTTGTGGAATACGGCGCAGGGGTGAGGAGCAGCAGAACGCGAAGTGCACGAACAAACAATGAAACAAGGAGAGTCAGAGGGGCGGATCTGCGGAAGCTATATCTCCAGGACTCACCGCAACTTGTGCTCCTGCAAGATCGGTAAGATATATCAGCTGATTGACAAATTAAGAATTTCGGAACTCGTCGACTCACCTGTGTATGCAAATTCCGCTACAAATCCATATATGGTGTGCTTTTGCTTGAGGAAGCCTCTGAGTGACGTGGTTTCTTCGACGTCGAGAGCGATGACTTGACGGACTTCAGGGAGTCTAGCGAATATGAGCAGGACGTTGAGGAGTACGCCGAAGCAACTCATCGCCAGGTACACATATTGCACGGACCCGAGAGAACCACTGTCGTCGCTCTCGTTGAAGAACGTCTTCGAAGCGATCAAGGGTCCGATTACTGTTGCAATCCCATTGAACGCTTGAGCCAGTGTCAAACGGAAAGCGGCGTATTGGGGTGGTCCCAATAGCGTCATGTACGAGTTGGCTGCCTTGATGATGGGACGTAATCAACATGCGATTTCGATATCCCTGTCCAAGCAAGCCTGGTGTCACTCACCACTTCCAACGTGGCCAGACCCGACGCGATGAGGAACGTGAAGGCGATAAACATGCCGTACTGGCGGTAACTGCATACGCCGAACAGCCATCAGTCCTACCTACATCGCACATACTGTTTAAAACACACTCACACAGCCGCTGGCCAGAAAAGTATAGCACCTATGTGAACAAATCACAACGTCAGCATACGGGTCCGGATGACTGGCTTGATCACGCGCTTACCGATGGAAAACAGTCCCAGTCCGACATGTATGCCAATCTTATACCCGTAACGTCTCATGAAGATTCCCATAGGAGGTGCAACCACCAAGTATGCTACGAAATAGGCGAATTGAAGCAGGGTAGTCTCTGTTCTCGATAGGTCGAAGATCTCCAAGACTGAGAGCGTATCAATGAGGTCAATAGCATGATGACAAGAAGCAAAGACTCTGTCCAAAGCTTACAGTGTGCGTTCAAGACATCCAGAAGTCCATATGAGAACCTGTCATTGCGCAATATTCGTTTAGCCGCAACGCCTGCCCACCTGGAAGCTCGCGTTCTCACCCCCAGAGGAAGAAGAGCGATGTGACTATGCTGAAGGAGAACACAATCTGCCTCCTTGTCATCTGCGTGTAATCGGTGGGAACGGGCGCCATGTTGCCTGAACGTGTACTTCGTTAGAAAACAAACATCGACCAGGGGAGAGAATTGACGGTCGAAGGACGTAGAAGGGCAGCTCGTGCTTTCAGTGACGGTTGACCGGACACCATCGACTCTTATACCGATCGGTGCACGAATGTCCCAGGTGTTTGGTCAAGCGGTAGCGCTGCGCTAATTCGCGATCGGGATAAAGTTGCCCCTCCGGGCCCCGCTTAGGCGAGAGTCTGTCCCTGCGCCTGCTGTATATGGATATATGGTGAATCTCGACTGTACGCCACGCCCTGTTTGTCACGTCGCACGTTATCGAGGTGTGAAATGCCCGCGGGTATACCCGCATTTGGGCCAAGGAGATGGGCAAGCGAAATGGCGTGTTGGAAACCCAAGCAGCCGAACGATAGAACCACCCGACCACCTTCTTGGTAGCCTCGTTGGGAATTCTATGGCCTATGATTGTTGTCTCCCGCAGACTCGAGCGTATCACAAGCCCGGTATCATGTAGCTTCAGCCACATACATCGCATCATGTTGCGACCATGATGCAAACGTAAAGACCCGAACAGTATGAGACTCGTTCGATTTTCCATCCTTGCGTATTGCATATCGCTAGTCTGAAGCTCGATATCGCCAGGAAGCTGGCAATGATCGAGAGATTTGTTGAATATTCTGAGAGTGATTTGACGTAACGGCCGGAGCACGCTGAATTGATTCGTTCATCTTTCGTCACGCTCACTTGACCGGTTTCCTGTTTCGCTCAGACGGTGCTTAACAGATTCGCAGCCTTCCATTGATCGCTTCCAGGAGCCCTTCTCTTTGTGCACCAAGATGTTCAGTCATTTCGAAAAATCCATGCAGTGGCTTGCTCGCTGGACCCCAGACTATCGCATCTATATTTGTATCCATAATCAGACTTGACCTGAAAAACCTGCCAGGGAGGCCCGTGCCGTCCGACATTAATCATATCTTGAGCAACGCGACTATCCGCTCGAGACCCCGTTTGTCCTCGTCGTCAAAGGTGTTCTTGACCGTGCTATCGAGGTCAAGCACGCCCACGGTAACTCCGTCCTTTTGGCTCTTGAGCGGCAAGACGATCTCCGATTGCGATAAAGCGTCGCATGCTTGAAACAGGAAGGAGCAAAACGTTCGTATCAGTCCACGGAAAATACTCTCGAGGATAGTCTTGTGGGTCCCTCTCTCGCTCTCTTACCGATATGACCCGGATAGGTATGCACGTCTCCAACGACCAGAGTCTCGTTCTTCAAAAACGCATCCGCACAAACTCCTTTTCCCGGTTTCGTTTGGATTACCTGACAAGCAGGTCGACCGCAGAAGGGTCCCAAGAGGAGGGGTCCTGATCGCGATTGCTCAGGAGGATGTACGTAGAAGCCTAACTTGTTCGGTATGTGAGCAAGGAAACCGACATTAAGCTTTGGATGTCAACACCGACTCACCACACCAGTTCACCACCGGCTCGCCATCGTCTCGTCGTCCGTATAAACTTGATCCGAGGTACGAGTTGTACAAGACCGAGCTGGCGTTGGCAAAGTTGGATACCTTCAAAAGCTCCTCAGTCAGATAGGTACTACCCACCCATTCCGAGCATGACTTACCCAGTAGTCCTGTCCGTCCACCAAGGCCGAGATGGATTCCTCGACATGAGCATAGAACGCTGCTTTGCTGATCTCCAAGGATTCAAGTGTTGGGCCGCCTCAGATCGCTGGGCTGCTGAAGGTAAGACTCCCGACCTACTCACGTCTTTATGTCATCCGGTACGAAAGCTGCGTCGGCGTGAGGCATGGTGTCCGAGAGTGCTAGCTGAACTATTGGTCTTAGAAACGTCGTGTTGAGATGTCTCAGCGAAAGCCGAATCGACTTGAATTGCATGTTCGACTTTCTTTTGGTTGTCGACAATTGACAACAATCTGAAATTTGCTTCCGCACATGAGTAACCTGCATCAGGACGATCACCACTTGCAAATGTCTGGAGCTCGACAACCGTTGCTAGATGCATCAACCCAATTACTATCGATCACATGTCTTCATCTACAATTACTTGACAAGATTCAAAAGGTTCGTACAAAACATCATCGCTTGGGTCTCGCGGTATAGAAGAATTCGTTCGTTCGTGAGTGTGTTTGCGTTGTCGTATCACGCGGTACTCCAAGATTCAGTGTATCGTCAAGATATCCGTTGGTCGGATATTTGTGTATATATATCGAGGTGGGTGATCCCGCAGATGCTGCTGATGCTTCCCTCCAGTTGTATTCAGTGCAGCTCAAAACGCTTCAGAATTCCATATCCTGATCGTCATGCGTGCCCGTGTTCAGGAGCCCGCCAAACCTGATCCCCGATCCGAGTCCAGCGTGGTCCTGTCCAGCAGGAGCGAACGACTTGCCTGGAGTAGGAGGAAAGAGAGAAGGCTCGAGGGTCCCGACGGTATGCGCGTTGAGCCCGGACGAACGGTTGACCGGGGTCAAGTAGTCGCTAGCTGCGCTATCGAATTGGCTCTGGGTTGGGGTGAGGAGGTCGCTGGTATCCAATTGATGCGCCGCGGCGAGGAATCCAGCGGTCGTACCCGACACACCATCGATCTTTATCTCGGGTCGACCGGCATGGAGAGCGTTGGTACCCAGATCGGTATCGAGACGGAGGGGGAACTGGAACCTCGTTACCGAGTCGTCCAGTACCTTTTTCCCTCGAGCGCGACGCGAGGATGACATCGACATGCTCGAATCCCAGGCCGACGGTGGCGTATCCAAGCTCATCCCCATACCCATTCCCTTGGGCGTAGTCCCACCAGAACCGAGAATGACCCCACTAGGGAACCTTGGACCCGTCGGCGTGTTCTCAAAAGTGAGACTTCGGCGGATCTTGTGACCTCTCGCCTGGGATTCCGGACTAAACTCCCTGGACATCCTCGACATCCGCTTCTCCTTGCCTACTCCGCCGTTGACGAGATCAGTGACAACATCCTCTTCCCGCTCCTGCTCCTGTCCCTGTTGTCCCATGATGGCGTCTAGTACGTCTTGTCCGCTCGAAAGACCTCTCAGATGACGGTGGTTGCCCGAGATGGATACGCTCGTAGGCCTCGATCGGACCTTTGTCGGATGTCCGCTCCCCGGAGAGAGCTCCCAATTACCCTCGGGGTAATCCTTGGGTGGCAACAACAACGAGCTCAGAGATTTCGACGGTAGGTGACCGAGTTGATGGGACGGCGTCGTGGCCGAAGTCACTGAGACCGGCCTCATCAAGGGCAACGGAGTGTCATCGGTCGCATACGCCCCAGCCGCCTTGGGCGCAGGTGGAGGCTGCATCGTCAATTCCCGAGCCCTCTCCACACCTGCCATGGGAGTGGCCGGAATATCACCCATCTTGTTAGCCCTTCCAAGACCAGAGGCAGGGTACCTGTTCGACCTGACGCTCGTCTTCCCATACAAAGGATCCCTCTCTTCCTCGCTGACCTCCTTGTCGCTCTCTAGCGAGAATCCCTTTTCCATCCGAATGATCTCGTCCAAGACGTCCTTCATGTCGTCGTTCCCGATCGATACAGATGCTGATGCAGATGTGGATGACGACGATGACGAAGACGAGGAAGCGGATCGCAGTCCCGGATGAAGCTGACTCTGAGTCTGACCCTGAGAGCCAACCTCCCGCAGGACGAACGAAGGCCGTCTCAACTTCCTCCCTTTGCCCGCACTCGCTCCGGGCATAGACACGTTACACCCCTGCTCCTCCTGTGCGATCAATCCGGTCCCATCCGAAGTCGACCGGTTCCTCATACCCAGCTTGAACCGCTTAGGGCCGCTCGATCCGGGTACACCTTGCTTCTCGTACGATTCCAGGGAGAATGCGTTCATGTCCAACGTATGCGAGTCAGAGTTGGAGAAGCCGTACCCGTGGGTCCTAGAGGCGAAAGTAGAATCGGGTCCGAGTAGGAATTCTTGTTTTTCCTCCTTGTTCATCTCCTTGGCACCGAACCTTGACCTGGTAGATTCGTTAACGGAAGCCATAGATGCTGTGGCACCAGCGGTGGTCGAGATGGAACTGCCCGAGACGGTTGATGCCCAACTCTCGTTCCTCCCGTGAGCATCCCCCCTGGCACCCCCTATCAACTCTGGGATCCTCCCCGCCGACAGAGACATGGACGAACTGGCGTTACTACCCATAGAATCCGCATGTCCTGACCGGTCGTACCGTCTCCTCCTCCTCTCCTCTTTCATCATCTCCTCCAGAGCTTGTCGTCGATAATGAGACGCGCTCCATTCCACGTTGGCGTGCGCGTAAGGGTGGGAGACGGATTCGTGCAACGAGGCCGTGATGGGGAAGTTAGACTTGGAGGCGTGGGCAGAGTAGTCGAACGGCGCGTCGGCGAATCGGTCGGATGGGCTGGATGAGGTCACAGGTAGAGAGGCGGACGATTCCGGGTTGCCCGACTGGTTGGGGTTGGATGGGCCGTCTTCCAAAATGGCAGATAGGGATTGTTCAGAGGTCCGGCGAGAAGCATCGTTGAAACACAAGGCGGACATCGCATCCGTCCTTGCACAAGCTGCAACATTACCAGGCGGAGCTTCAGCTTCTTGCGGCTTGATAGCGTTTTTACACGGACCGCTGAGGCTAGACTCACCAACCGAGCAAAAGATGTCATCCATCTCGACGTTCTGGCCACACATGCAACTTCGCTTGGGCTCAGGCGAAGAGAAGGTAGATCCGAACCGCGTCGACTCGAGTGCCATGATGTTGGGGTCTTGTTGTTTGGTAGACGGTCGCGTCGAGGAATATCGAGGTTGTATATGTAGCAGTAGACTGGTCGCGCCGATAGTTCGACGTGTGCCAGATAAGATCAACGATGAGGTATCCCTGAAGGGATTAGTGAGTTGACTAGCTGACGTGAGCCTTAGACCAGAAAGGATACTGCTGGTAGTCGTGCCTCGTGAGATCTCTCAGCGGCTCAGCAGACTGGTGATTCTCGACAGAGGGCGTTCGGTGTTGAGCGTTCTTTGTCTGTATCAAGGCGACCGGTGTTCCTGGTCTTGGCAGGCAGACAAAGGTCGTTGAGACGTGAGAAGAAGGTGGCGCAAGAGTAGTCGTCGTTGTTGTTGATGCGGGTGTGAGAAGTGAGAGAGGCGGGGGATGTGTGTGAGTGTGAGATTCTCGAGAATGTTTGTATTACGAGCTGCGAGCTGAGGTCCGAAGCTGCTCGAGACGCGTCTCTAGGTTGTTTCCGAAAGCGGCAAGGAAGCAAAAAAAGGTGATGATGAGCCGATCAACAAATAAATTGATCCCGTCAGTAGCGATCAAATCTCATCAGCACCGCCTCGGCAGTGTGATATGATCGGACCGTTGTGAAGCCTTGCTAGCGTAACAATCTCAGAATGACGGTGTAGTAGGAGGTTGGTGCTAGTGCAGGATATGTAATTCTAGCAGACATCTCCAATCGCATCTTTCACGAGATCACGATCAGATGTCGCAAGATTTGTTTGTTGATCGTTGATGAACTCGCGTCGCTGATCGCTGCCGCCGATCAGCTGAGTCACAAGACGCGTCGGCTCAAAGAGGAAAAAAGGGACCACGCGTCGCAGCCGATGCGAAGGAGAACTTTGGTTGATAGCGCGCAAATACCAAACGCGCAAGGAGCATCACCACCGCCCACCGGACAGTCACAAGCAAAAGCAAGCAACTAAAGGATCCCTCTACGTGGAGATCCTGTTGCATCTCCCCTACATCGTATGGTAACATCATGAATATTCAGGACGTTCGGACCATCAGACCGTTCCACATCCGATCTCTGATCGAACGCGTTCCCCAAGCGCGTCTTGCGTCACCCAGTCTTCTAGCGCGGGTAGTCACCTTCAAAGGGTTTCAAGGCACAATCACAATCTTATCTTTCGGGACGCGGATCGTGGGATCGGATGGTCGGACTAATCTGAGGTCGGGGATGATCGAGTCGGATGACCGAGTCTGGGCTAGCAAGCCGTCATCTACCGCTCCATCGCTCGTGAGATCGTCAAGGACATTATTGTGCCAGAAAATACAACAACCCAAACGGGCGGAGAACGTCCAGTGGAATCCATCTAAATTGTCCAGCGACTTTTCTCTCTACCGATAATGGCCCGTCTACCAGACCAGCGCCGTATCATCCCTATAATTCATCCTCTTCGCATACTCCAACTTTTCCTGTTCCGTCAACCTGTCCTGCCCCGTCCAATTGGCACTGCTGCTTCTCGGCCTCTTGGCCGCTCGAGCGCCGATGAACACGTCTTCCATCTTGAACTCTGGCATGGGACCGAACAGGTGAGCGGGATCGAGGGTGCCCTGCATGTCGATCGCTCGGCGGAGGGCGGGTGAGGCTGCCCATGAGGCGGCATCGTCCTCGGAATCGGATTCCAGGCCGTAGCTATGGAGGTAGAAGCTTGTCAGCGATGTCGTCTTTGAGACGGAAAATTCGAAACTGCTCACTCTGAATCGATATCAGGCAACTCGATATCCTCTGCCCTGGTATCCTGTTCTCCGCCGGTCGCTCCCGTCGCTGCCTTTCCAACGTTGACCACCGCCGCCTGTCCGACAGCGAACACGCCGCCAGCCTGAGCGGGCGTGACCGTCTTTCGATCCCCACCGCCAGGGACGATCGTCGAATTCCTCACGCCCGCATGTGTCTGCTGGTTCATCATCGGCCGCTGCAGACCCGCCTGCATGGACGCCTTGGCAGGTCGCACAGGACCCGCGTTGGCCAAGCTGGGTTTGCTGGGTGCGCCCAAAGGTCGAGATGGACCTGCAGGAGGATTGACCGTAGAGGAAGCACTGGCGGTCGCTGTGGGGACGAGAGGTCCCGTGGGGATGATGGTCTTCATGATCGGATGAGGTCGGGTCGGTGCCGTGCTCTTGTTGAGCTCTGGAGCTGCCGGCTTGCCGACAGGTTCGCGAGTTTTGGCGTGGATCTGAGCCGGTCGCTTGACCTCTTTCGGTGCGGCTGCCATCTGTCGAAAAGGTCATCGCACAATCAGTATCCGAAACACTTTACTCGAATCCAGACGGGGAGCACCGACCTTCGCCTTTTTCTGGCTTGCTGCTAAAGCCGCCTTCTCCTTTTCCGCTATGCCCCTTTCGTACGCCTCTTTTCGTTTCCTCTCCTGTTCCTCCCGAAGCTTCTTGAGTCGTTCTTGTCGGGCGAGCTTTTCCTTACGCTCGGCCTCTTGCTCGGCTTTTTCTCGAGCGGCACGCTCACGCATCTCGTCCCGCTTACGCTGATCTCGAGCTTCTTGCTTGGCTGCACGGTTGGCTGCCATGGCCGCTTCCTGTAGTGATAGCGAGATGCCGTGCGATAGCGATTAGTATCGGACTGGACTACGATGCACTGTGCGCTTTTATGACTTGCCTTTTCTCGAGCCTGCTGAGCTTTCATCAGGCTGTCGATCTGACCAATAACCGGACGCTGTCCGTCAACCTTTCGGGCGATACTGGAGGCTAGGAATAGGTTCTTCTGGGCGGTCGCCTTCGACGTGGTGGAGGATCCCAGTTTGGAGGATGCCAATGATGAAGTGTTAGAGCGCTAAGAGAAAGATGCGGGCAAGATCTCTCAGACTGAAGCTCGAAATCGCGAAGCCATATACGTCACACTCACCTTGCCAGCGGGAATGGTCTTCTCGGTCATGGTCTCTCCATCGGACGGTGCCTCGTATCCCTCGTCCGTTTCCTCGTCGCCCAAGCGCATCTCCTTTGTTATCAAGGCCACTGCTTCTTCGATATCCTCCTTGAACTCGTCGGCTTGTTCGTTTTCCTCTTCTTCCTCTGAAGACGACTCGACTTCTTCGCGTTCAGTTTCAGCGTCGTCCTCATCGATATCATCATCTTCGTCATCGGGCACGACCTGTGCAGTCGAAGCGGACAAGCCTGATCTTCTAGGTGATGTCTTCGTGATGACGGTAGGGGCATTTTGCGCCAGCGGTGTGGGCTTGGAAGTAGCTCCTGCATCATGCAGGGGCGGAGAAGAAGGCGTCTGAGCCTGAGCTCTAGGTGCAGAGGCATCTCTTGAAAACAGGTCGGAAACCTCTCTCGAAGGCAACCTGTCGACGACCTTGATGTCCTCGGCGGAATCGACGCGCATCATCGAAATCTTTGGCTGACGGACCACCGGCGGCAAGGCCGCGTTTTGCAAGTGAGAAGGCCCCCGAGCTTGATGAGGAGCGAAAGCGCCCGCGCGGAACGCCCTTGGAGGCGAAACCATTGGTGTGGTAGACTCGACGACCCGGAGGTCTTGCTTGACAGGGGTAGAAAGTGTTGGTCGCGGGTTCGAGTTCGTCGGAGCAGCTTCAACGTGGTCGACATGCATATCGTCGTCTTGTTCTTCGGCTACGTGAGAAGCAGTCTGCGCATGCTGATCGACGGGATAGACGGGTGCCGTAGGTGTGGTAGATATGGCTTCAACCGCTTCTTGCTGGACTTCGACGATCACGACTTCTTCACTCGTCGCGGTAGCAGTCAGCGTCTGCAGTTCCACGTCCACCGTATCCTCTCGCTCAGAAACCACTCTGACTACTTCTGCCTCCTTTGCTGGCTTCATCTCGACGTCATCCGTGATAGCAGCCTCGACGACTGCGGCGACCGCGGTTCTCTTGCTGAATCCTTCCTGTTCATCCGCCTCGTCTGCTTCGAGCTCGTCTTCTGCCTCGCTCTCGTCCTGTGGTTTCTTGTTCTCGAGAGCTTCCTGCCTAGGCAAAAGACTAATCGGTCCATTCTCGCTCTTTGGACTTCCCGCCGCTTCATCCCTCAACCTCAACCCGCCCAAGGTGCTCCTCAACGGATTCCAACCGGCTCCGCCGCCAAGGATCCCATGGTGTGCGCCATTTATCGGTGGCCCTCCCAGCGTCATGCGCGAATTCGAGGCTGCAAAAGAGGCCGCGGCCTTTTTCTCTTCCAGGTCGGCGATCATCCTGGCGAGCTTGCTTTGCGGCATGGATTCGGCCTGAATTTCCGCGGGAACATGTTGATTGATATGCCTTGATGCGCTGATAGTCTCCAGAGGTTGCCTCTCGGCCGGCTTGCCATCCGCTGACGATTTGGGGGCATCCTTGATCTCGACATCGTACTCCTTGTGCGTCACACCTACTGACGCCACCTTCTCGACCTCAGTCTTTTCCTTACGGACATCAACAACAGGCTCCACCTGCATGACCACGTCGTCACACACATCATCCGCCTCCTCTTCCTCTTCTTCAACGTCCCGTTCGAACTCGCTCTTCTTTCTCAACGCGTGCCCTGCCATACTCTTCCTCACTCCCTGTTCACCTCCCGCATTGGCCATCGCCTGGCGTAGCCAACTGCTCCTCACTCCCGGTCCGCTCTTCTTGCCATTGCCCTGGGAAACAGGTCCCGCTTTCTGGTCTTGACCTTGGCTGGCAGTATGCCTCGAGATTGGAGCAGGAGTAGCGGCAGGTGCTGAAACAGGTCCAGCGTTCACCTGGCGTAGAGAAACCACAGGAGCGAGCCTGACCGACTTGACGTTGGTCGGTCCGGCCTTGTCCTGCCCGTCGGTATCAATACCTTCATCGACTTTCTCCTGGTCGCCACCGTCAAGCTTCTTGCCAGCCTCCAGGTTCATGGTCATCCTCTTCTGGCCGCCAATGCTCTTTCCCCTCATCGGATCCCTTGAGGGTAAAGCGGCAAAGGCGACCGAAGACGGGGAGAACGAGATGGGTGCTTGTCTGTCCGCGCCGTATATCGATTTCCTTGCTGTAGTCGCATCCGTCCCGGTCCTGGTGGTCGAAACAGATGCAGACTTAACGGGGGTGGTCGAATCTCGCAACGGGATCATGTAGTCGGTCCGTCCTGTCTTTTCTCCTTCATCTTGAGCTTTTTCCGGGGTCAGCAGATGCGACGGGGTTGGAGATGGTGAATCCTGGATAGGTGAGCTTGGGCTCGAAGTAGAATTAGAAGTAGAAGCCGACACCGTTGAAAGGTCCACCTGCATGTCCACATCTCCTAGTCCCTCCACCTCGACTGGTCCAGGTTGTTCGACCGCGGACTTGATAGGGCTCGCGAGCGTAACCTCACCCAGAGTCTGGGCAATATGCTCCATATCCACCTGTTGTCTTTCCTCTTGTCCATGTTCCTCTGGCACGTCCTCCTTTTTCTCCGATTCGCTGGCCATCGAGACCTTTCCAGCCGGCGTGGGCGAAACCGGACTTGCAGCTTGCTCCTCCTCCACCTCGTCCTCTACATCGATTTGTTCGATGTCCGCCACATGTTCCTCTTCCTTCCGGTCTACCGCGGCCTGAGGTTCATCTACTACCTCATTGCCTCGTTCCGCATCGTGTTCCACCTCTGCCATAACCTCGTCGCCTGCTGCCTCCGTCTCGAGGACCTCCTCGACATCCATGTTCACCGCGACATCTGCTTGCGCCTCTACCCCTACTCGCTTTCCCGCACGAGACCCCGAAGCCGGTCGATTGAGATCATCATGCACGAGGAACGGGTTCGACTCCTCTAGCCCTGGCTGACGAGCTTGAGCTCTAGGTTTAGGTTTGAGGACTTTAGTAGGGGTTCCAGGAGATAAGGGAGTTGTCGATCCAGATTCAGATATAGGAGATCCAGGAGACATCATAGAGACGGGAGGCTTGGATGAAGAGGATACGGTAGTGGTCGGCGCAAAGAGGAGCTTCTTGACCGTGGGCTGAAAATTCGGTGAAAGAGAAAGAACCGAGTTCACATACACAGGTCATAATAAGCATCGGTCAAGGTCAAATCGCTTTAAATGTTTGTCAGCTTACCTTCGAGCTCTTCCTTAGTACTAGATCCTCATCCTCTTCATCCACTCTCGATCCAAGATTCGCGTTGGCCAACCGGATTTTCTCCCCCCTCTCCTTCTCTTTGGCGATGCCCGTCCGTGTCTTGGGTACCGTCCGGGGGGTTCGTGAGGGGGTCTTAAGGATCTGTGCTAAGTTCCCGCTGTAATTGCAAGAACAAAGGATTTGAAAGCAAGCGGATGGAATGCCAAATTGGAGTCAGTAAACAACACCTTTGTAATCACAGCTGCTTAAAGGCGTCGACATACCTAGCACCGGCCCTTCCGGCCAGGGCGACCCTCTCGACGTTGTTCATGTAATCCTCCAACCAGTCATATCCCTTGACTTGTAACAAGTCTTCCAGCCCGGAAAGCGCCGATTCCGCTTGACTGTCGATGGTCCCTTGAAGTTTGAAGGTGTAAGGCGTAAAAACTGTTGATGTTGAGCTTGAAGGGAACATGATGCATGAAATTGAAGATTGTGGTAGGCGGTGGTCGTGACAAGTAGAGCCTGCTGCGTTAGTCGAAAAGGGGTCCTTTGAAGTCCGCTCTTCGCCGTAATTCTGTCGAGCACAGCCTCTCTGTCCGATCTCTTGAATACCTCGTTGCTGTCACAAGTGTTTGTAGAGTCGAGGTGGTAAACGATAAAGATATGAGAGCACACAAGGTCGGTTTGTTGACGATTGAGTGATGCGAGAGGTGAGGTAGATCACGTGATATTGTTGTCGATTGAGTAGAATCTACTTGAACACAACACATCCCGGGGGGTCACTTCAACTCTGCTCTACCTCTAAATCATACATCTGACAATTCAAGAAGTCGAAGAACTTCAATCATTCGTCTTGACTGACAGTCAAATTCAACATCAAATAGCACTTCGATAATAGTCTTGTTCCACCATGCTGACGGCGCATACCCGCAAAGTCCGCACGTACGGCAAATCAAACACGGTCAGTCTCGCGAACTCTTCTCGTTTGATCTTTCCTTCGTTCGACTTGCATCTGACACGTCCTTTCTCGTCTCTTGATAACATGTCATTCCGGTCGGGTACCACAGCGAATCGTCAACGATCAGAACCTATTCGACCGTGTCGTTTCGCCTACCAAGTACCACTCTCCTGTTCGTAATCCAAGGCGAGATGCACGGGGTCGAGATGCCGACGAGTTCGATGATGAGGGTGACGAGGATAAAGAAGAAGAGGATGACTCCGAAGTGGATTCCGAGAACAAACAAACTATCCTCCGGCCGAAGATTAGAACCCGCCCAGCTCCACTCTCGCAGAAGAACGTCAACCATTCCATCTCTCAGCCTGATTTCGGAAAGACAAAACTGAAAACGAGAGGATCCAAGGTCGCTGACGTTGGTACCTCTCTATATGCCAAGAAGCAACAAGCAAAGGCACGACCTCAGCCTGTGAAAATTCGAACGCAAGACAACAAGCCGGTCGAAAATCGACAAGCTCGGGGTATCAGGTCGGAAGCCCAAATCCAAGCTCGGCCACCCATCTCCGTATCGATTTCCATCTCATCGACCGCTTCCATAGAGTCCTGCTCGTCAGCCTCTACGAGTACAAGCTTCGTCTCCGCTCAGTCGACTACTCTGCCCAGCACCAGCACTGCTACTAGCAATAGTATCGAAGGCGAAGACAGTGTTGGGACAAAAATCTTCGAGGCGGATGGGGATACCGGGCTGGACCTAGAACCAGCGCTCCAAGGATTGCGATCGTTCAGGGTTTCTAGCGGGCGGTTCGAAGATGCCCCCGAGGACGACGACATTCACATGAAGATGGGTATAGATTCGGAATTGAGGATGGGTGGGGAGATCCGGGGTTCGGATTCTGGTCTGGATTCCGGGCCTGGATCTCGGTCGGACATGGCATCGAAAGTAGCCGAGTCGAGCGGAGCTGAGGCCGGAAAGGACGTCGATGTACAGGCAGGCAACACCATTGAGGAGGAAAGCGAAGAACAAGTCGATGATCAAGAAGAGGAGGAGGAAGAGGAAATTGTCCTCCCTGTTCTTAGGCGACGGACAAGGAAGAACCACCCTCGGGCCTCGAGGATCAGTGTAGAGTCGTCGAAAGTGACAACTACTACTACTGTGATCGAGACTTCGGGTTCGGCCTCGACGACGAGCTCAGGGTCTTCCTCTCTGCTAGCCAGCGATGGGCCGAGGCCGAGGAGAGGAAGAGGGAGAAAGGTGGTCGTTACCCCTGAGAGCAGTCAACGCGCATCGTCCGCCAACGACCAGGAGAAACTAGCGGTAGAGCCAGAAGAAGTCGATGACAAGACTCGCGATTTGATCGTGGTTCTCCCGCCTAGGAAGACCACCCCAATGCGCTCCCCTTCTCCAGTAGGAACCAAGACCGACGCCATCGAGCTCGTCCAAACGTCCCTTGAGGCGGTAAACTTGGATCTAGCGGGATCTGAAGCTAAGAGTCCGCTTCAAGAGCTTCTCGACCTGTGCGGCCAACCGTCGGCTCCTGATTTCAGTGCGTTCCTCTCTACGCACGTTTTCGGGCTGGCCGAGCAACACGCGCTCGGACATCACTTCGAGGAAGGGCAGAGTGAGAGGGACGTAACTACGGGATCGAACGGGTTTAGGAAGGTCGGCGAGGCGAGTTATTCCGAGGTTTACGCTCTGGTCTTGAACGACTCTCCGACTCAAGGCAAGAGCAAAGCCAAGCCGAGAACCAAGGGACGAGCCGCAGCTGGGAAGAAGAAGCAGATCGACTCGCCAACGAGGGAGACGGGATTGGTAGTGAAGGTCATCCCGTTGATTGAACAGGCTAAACCGGCAAGCTCAGACGGCGGAAATGACGAAGATGAGGCGGACGAGGAGGTGGCTTGTTCCCTGGTAGCAGACGTCAAGCGGGAGATCGAGATTACGCGGTTGATGAGCGGGATGGCAGAAGGGTTTGTGCGGTGTCACGGGTGAGTTCAGGGGTCTTGCCATTCATCGAGTTTCTTTACGAGATGTTGACGCTGCGCGTGTTTGATGGTTAACAGGGCGTATGTGGTGCGAGGGAGTTACCCCGAAGTCTTGCTCGACGCTTGGGATGAGTTTGAGGATCAACGCGGATCTGATAGTGTTCGGCCTGGTAAGTCGCCTCATCTTGATCTGCCTTACTTGATGCTCTTGCTAGCATGCTAAGCTTGACCCATCACATTTCAGGAGATCTTCCGGAGATTCAGCTCTACGCGCTGATCGTGCTCGAGAATGCGGGGGTCGACCTAGAGTCATTCGAGTTTGACAAGACGACCGGATGGAAGCAGGCTTGGGGTGCGGTTATGCAGGTCGTCAAGACGTTGGCAGAGGGGGAAGTCAAGGCGAGGTTCGAAGTGAGTCGGGTCGACTGCGATCGCCAAAATCTAATCTGTGTAAGGCAAAAGCTGACGATCGCTTGATCCTTGTAGCATCGAGATCTACACGAAGGTCAGGTCCTCCTTCGACCGGTCGAGACCAGCGCTCATGACGACCCAGCGGATGCCGCGCATCCCGCCTTTATCGGGTACAAGGCGACCATGGTCGACTTCGGACTGTCCCGAGTGGACCACCCGGTTATGGGAGATCAGGACCCTTACTTTACGCCCATCCCGGAAGACGTTTTCAGCGGCGTCGGGGACCAGTGGGACGTGTACCGTGCGATCCGGGATCTCGTGGATGACGAGTCGGATGGGGACTGGGCAGGACATTTGCCGAGGACCAATCTGATGTGGTTGAGACATCTCGCCAGGGTGCTCCTGCACTCGACCAGGAGTCTGAAGCGGCCGCGAGCGAAGCCGGCCGTCAAGGGCACAACGCGGAAACCGGTAGCGGCGGCGGTGTCAGTAAAACCGCCAGAGAACGTCATATACTATGAGAAGCTTGTCGACTTTGAACGGACATTAGCGGAGGTACTGGAAGGACCGACGACGAGGCCGAGGACACGGCAGAAGAGGACAGCCAAAGGTGTGGCGACAGGCGGGACCAAGATGACGACTATGGTCGAGTTCGCGGAATTGATGAGGACGAAGGAATGGATATAGTGATAGACAAGCGACGTTGTATGAGTAATAGCTGGAACCCTATAATGAGAATGTTATACGATGTCCCGACGTTGAATGCCTTCGAAGTTGATCTGAACGCGTGAGAAATGCCCCGGGGAGGGTAGATGTTGATGAAGAGAGAGGAGGATAGATGTTCACTCAACATCACACTTCGTCGACCTCGTCTCATTCCATCAACTTCGCATCAACATACTTGATTCGAACCGTTCAACAACCGCAGCCGCCATCGCTTTCACATACCCAAACATACACTCGTGAATACATATCATACCCAATCATGCACTCGCCAATCCCACACAAACTCGACGACAAGCATTCCGGCTCTCCGTCTTCCCCTTCATCCAAACGATCCGCCTTTCGCCCGATCAGCAAGATGGTCTCCAAGGTCAACCACGAGTTTCTCTCGCGAGACCCCTTTGCCGAGTCTTCAACTTCGTCTTCGGGGAAAGATAGACCTATCCATGTGATGACTCCGGCCAAGAGCAAATTGGGCGGATTCTTTGGAGGTAGCAATGCAAACGGAAACGCTACCCCGTCGTCGTCCTCCCGACTGAGGAGGCCTAGTACGACCGCATCAGACGTTAGCAGTCTAGCTTCGGGATCCAATACAAACACGAGTTCGTATAACGACTCAATGGGGCCGCCTCCTGTTCCCGCGCCGATGCCCAAGATCAGAGCGGGGATGACACCGGAAGCGAGGACCCGTCATATGCCTCTGCCCAAACCTGCTCGGAGAGAAGCTTTGGGCTCGGCGAGCAATCCGCAAAATCAGAACCAGGGGGATGTAAGACCTACGACGATGAGGCTAGTAAGAACCGCTCAGGATGATGAGGAGGGAGATGGGTTGGACGTCCCGATGTTATCTGCCTTGGGAACTAGGCGGATGGAGGAAGATCATGTGGATATGGGCATGGAGGAGTTGCAAGCCGGGCTGGAGGACGTCTCTTTGGATGCGTGGGACGCGTCTAGAGGACAGGATGAGACGGTGCTCGTCACTATCAGGTATGTTCTGGTTGAGGATAGGTGATTAGGGTTCATACGAAAAGGCTAACCCGGACGACATTATACGCTGCCAGGATCCGGCCGATCTCGAATCCTTCAGATAGTAACGCCTGGTCCACGTTGATGGACGCTGGAAGCTCCAGACCAAGGACAATCAGACTGGCCGATGGATCTCGGAGGGATTGGCACTTTGACCAGATCCTTCCCACAACCGCCTCGAACGCAGAGACTTACCTCACCTCGGCGTTACCGCACGTCCGATCTGCCATGTTGGGGTACAACTCGCTATGCTTCGCTTACGGTCAAACCGGATCGGGCAAGTCTCATACGATGTCCGGGACATCTCAATCGCCCGGAGTGGTTCCCCTCGCTGTGGAAGAGATCTTCCGAATCATCAAGCGGGAGACGACGAGGGAGTGGGTCTTGCGTGCTTCTTACCTCGAGCTGTACAACGAGGCTCTCGGCGACTTGTTGGCGCCCGAGGGGAGCAAGGGCGAGGTCACGATCTTGAACGGGAAGAAGGAGGGAGAGGTCAGGATCAATGGGTTGACAGAGATGGTCGTCACCAATGTGGGCGAGGTGAAGAAGGTTCTGAACATCGGAGAGGGGAGGAGGAGGACAGGGTGTACCGATTGGAACGAGCGATCCTCGCGATCTCATAGTGTGTTCAGGATTGTGAGTCCGCTACCGTCCTACGTCAATCTCTACGAAAACTTCTGATCGATATGGATTCGTCGACTGCAGGTCATCGAATCGCGAGCCAAGGGAGGCCGGGATGATGACGTGCGGGGAAAGAACAAGGCTACCCGGATCAGTACTCTTAGCTTGATCGATCTCGCTGGCTCCGAGCGGGCGACCGATAACAAAGAGAGGAACGCCGAGGGGAAACACATCAACCAGTCGTAAGTCTAGACGAACCCTGGATTACAATCAATACGTGCTGAAGTATAATTGCGTTCATCCGCAAAGCCTGTTGACGCTCAAGAACGTCATTTCGAAATTGGCGGAACAGTCTGCGAAGAAGACTACTGGGCATATCCCCTATCGTGATTCCAAGCTGTGGGTCGAATCTGACTCTACACGGCGTCGACCGAACAGAGCTAATCCCGAGGGTGCTCTTCCACAGTACACGACTCTTGCAAACATCGCTCTCGGGTTCAGCCCGGATTTCGGTCATTTGCACGATCAACCCCGCTCACTCGGCCGTAACGGAATCACAATCGACCTTGAACTTTGCAGCGGGAATCAAGCGAGTCGTCTTGAACGCCAAGCAGACCGAGGTTGTCGATCCCGCTGCCTTGATCCAGCAGTATCAGAACGAGATTGCCGAGCTCAAGGTGAGATCATGCGACACGCACGACAGGAGATACACATTTCGAGGTTCTGATTGATTTGCTTTGGCACAGGCGAAACTGGCCGCGCGGGACGCTGAAGTGGCCGAGGTTGACAACGGGCCCAAGCGGACGACTATGGCACAGGTGAGCTGTAGCGGCTGTTGAACATACGTCTTCCGCTAACATTCCGATGCCCGATACAAACAGCGCGAGGAGAGGGACCGGTTCCAGAACCGTCTGTCCGAGCTGAAACGCTTGATCTTGGATTCTTCAAGCGTGGCAGAAGACGAGGTTGTGGAACGTTCAGGACTGGCAAGACCGGCGAGTCCCTCGAAGAGCTCAATCGAGTATGACAAGTCGACCTACTCGGTGAGTCGTTGAAATGTACTTCACATGTACAATCTCGATGGCTGATAACAGCCGCTTTCAAACCTTGCAGCTGCAACAAGAGGCCCACGTCGCTCAGGCCAAGGTCGCGGAACAGCAAGCCGAAATAGAAAAGCTTAAGCGGGAGCTTGCTCTCCGGCCGAAGGATGTGGATGGCCGTATAGGCGAACTGCAACTGCAGGTCGATCAGCTGACCGAAATGACACGTAGGTCGGCTGAAGATGATCGATGCTAGATTCGATGCCGTAAGCTGATGCGACCTTTGTTGTACACAGACGAGTACGAGAAGAACCTCCTCGAACCCGCTCGCAAGCTTCGCGAAGACGTTGAGGCCGAGTGGTTGCCGAAGGTACAGGCCCTCGAAGCCCGAGCCAAGGAAAAAGAAATCTTCTACAAGGCGCTATACGACTCCGTCCACGGTCTCAAGAGCGAGAACAGCAAGCTCAAGGAGGTGAGTCGTCGCGGTGCCTCGTCCTTGACATCCCTGATCCTGATCTTCTCGCATCACAGAAAAACGCACGTCTCGAAAGCGTTCAAAGCGAATACGGGAAACTGTTGCACGACTTGGAAACGACCATGAATCAGGAGAACACAATCCCTACGACGAACTCGGAGAGCTCGTGTTTCACCAAGAACCGCAACGTCTCTCTTGGATCTGATATGGGCGTCTTGAGGCCCGTATCCGATAACCCGAGGATACCGAGCGTCAGCATGCAATCCGTCAACAGGAACCTGGCTATCGCCAATGCGCAGAAGGGATTCGGGATGCGCTCGTTGAAGGAGGATTCAATGTTCGATCTTGCCAAGGAGGTCGCAGAACTTGATCGCGGCTTGTTGGACGAGACGTTCTAGGCATGGACTTTACACGATAATACTGTATCAACCACATAATGACAAATGAGAGCTATATCGAACGTAACGAGCGCTATACAATAAAAGGAAGGATATAATAATCGGAACGACGACAGGAAAGACACCATCGAGGGGAAAGCACAACCCCGAGTGTGCCTATTTGTGCACGACATGACCCCTGGTCCTCGTCCCCTTCTCATCGAGCCAATTTTATCCTTGAGATGATGAGCCCGGTGTCTCAACTTCTCCAACTCGGGGTTGCGCCTTTTGCGAGGGGGTGTTGCGATAGGTGCTTTCTCTCCAATGAGCAATCGGGGGCCGGCGTGATTCGCAATGGTTGCCGATTTGAAGACGGCGTCGATTAGAAGCTCTTGTCTACAGACAGTACGAAGCCACTTCAGCCAGGTAGTCGGTGCATCTATGAAGTCATCAACAGGGTATTTTCAGTAAAGATCTTCCGAAACTGGTCACGCGCAGCGGTGAGGCTGTAACTCACCATCTTCCATTCCACGGGTTTGGTTTGGCACTCCGTCTTGGAGAATAGCTTTGAAAACAGGCTTCCACTCGGGGACAGCCAAAATCCAACAGCCGTATGCTCTCTCAAGCATCAACAGGAGGAGAGCGATAGGGGAGGAAACCCTATCGCACTTAGACTCCAGGACGAGCTCTCCGATCTGTGCGTAGTGAGGTCAGCGCATGTCACGCACGAATCAACAAATACAAGACAGTCCACTCACAGCTTCAGCCTTGAGCGCATCAACCTGGCCCGCCAATTCCTTCTCCCAGATCTCGTTAATTCCAGCACCGATCCTCCTTTGCGTGACTAGGTCGATGGTGTAGAAAGACGGCAGGGTTTCCTCTGAGAATCCCTTTTCACCCTTGTCACAGAGTACCGCTTGCGAGTATACGAAGCGGCCGGGCTCAGGGAGCGTTGGGATAAGAAGGCTGAACAAAGTATCAACCTCATTGCGGGTGAAATCCATGAAGGCTGTAGGGGTGTTGGCGGAGCTCATGGCGACAGTATGATGGTATAGGAGTTCGCGTTGTTGATGCTGACATATCGTGACCCGGCAAGGGCATCGTTTGATTCGACATCCCTCGCTTCTTATAGTCGTTGGCTAGATAGGGGATTGGATTCTATTTGTTTTGATTTGATGAGAGGTGAGAGGTTCGAGATTTGTTGTGATCTGCGATCGCACGTAGGATTCCTTTGAAACGTCGGGGTAACCTTCCTTTCGATCGTCAAAGGACGATCCTTTGACGATCGGAAGCAAAAACCCACGATCCACCTGCTGGGTCGACAACCGTTAGGTCAGTAATTCAGTAAAGACCCACCGGCTACCAGACGGCTAATTGCTATCTACGGTCTGCAGTCTGCCCAACCAATGTGGATCCGGAATTGTCAAAAACAATGATGTCATAGCACGACGTTGGCGATGATACAATAGCGGGAAAATCTCCTTCCTCTTTTCCTTAGTAACCACCTCCTCCACCACCTTCCCGACCCGTCTGCCCCGCCATCTGTCGTCGTTGAGCGTCCTCGAGCTTGGGACAGTTGACAATCGAATGACCGAGACCACCACAGACGGCACATGCCTTTCCGACCGTTCCAGCGGCGTGGTACTTTTCCATCGGATCATCGATCGATTTGATGAACTCGGGAACCCTACAACCGGCGAGATTCGGATGTCAGTCATAAGATTTTGATATATGGCAAATGGCGACGGCCGACTCACTTTTGCTTGGCTTCAAGTAGCAGGTACTTCAAGTCCAACAAGATGGCCTCGTTCAAGCTGGCGTCGACAAACGTCGTTGCCAAACCCGTTCGACCTCCACGACCGGTACGACCGATCTGATGGACATAATCTTCGATCTCCTTTGGCATGGTGTAGTTGATGACGTGCTGTAAGATGAGACGGGATCATATCAAAAGGTGTTTCTCAGTAGATTCTGACAATCAGTTACTAGACGTACCTTGATCTCGGCGAAATCCAAACCCTTGGATCCGACTCCACTGGCAATCAAAACATCTTTCCGCCCGTCCTTGAAAGAGGTGATGGCAAACTCTCGCTCTTCCGGACCTTTTAGCACAAAAGAGCTTGTCAATTACCGTGTCACAGCAATTGTAAGGTGGTAAGTCTTACTCTTGCTACCGTGAATCGCCACAGCTTCGACCCCCTTCAGCAAGAGGTACTCCTGGATGTCTATGCGTGAACGAGTCGATGAGTATATAGTTATGAATTCTCTCAGGCAAAGTCGGACTCACCGTCGACTTCGTTCTTGTTGTCACTGAAGACAACGACAGGAGGAGGCGTCTTCTGCAGACATTCGAGGAGGTACAGCATCTTGGCCTCTTGCTTGACATATTCGACTTCTTGGATGACCTAAAAGCATGTATAAGATCGTGTTAGATACGCCCGATCTGGTCTTAGACAGAACGACCCAGTACGCACATCCAAGTTGGCTGCTCCTGCTCGACCGACGTTGATCAGGACCGGTTCGATCAAGGAAGCCTGTGCGAAATCTCGAATCTTTTGGGGCATTGTTGCTGAGAATAGGAGGGTCTGACGTTGGTGCTATAAGCGGTGATGAGTCGTCAACCAGAGTCTAGACGGTTCCTAACTACTGAGAGTGGAGGGCGGTACTTACGCTAAAGAAGGACATGATCGTTCGGACGTCTTCCTCGAAACCCATATCGACCATTCGATCGGCCTCGTCGAAACACATGTACCTGAAGTCATAGCGAGTGATCAGCATCGACTCGAGATAGCACGAAGTTCTCATACTATTACGCACTTGCAGTTCTCCAAGTTCAGCTTCTTCTTCTCCAGCATGTCCATTAGTCGACCCGGAGTGGCGATCACAATGTGTACACCTCGGTTGAGCACTTCGGATTGATCGGCCATATTGATACCTCCCATACACAGAAGCGATCGGATTTCGGGGTATTCGCCCTTCTCTGCCAGGACTTTGCACATAGCCACGCATCCTTCATAGGTCTGTCTGGCCAGTTCTCGCTGTACACAAACCGAAACGTGGGGATGAGCATCCCGGCACGACAGCCGAATGGGAGGAGCCAAACTCCGAGCTTACCGAAGGACAGATGACCATGGCTACAGGCCCTTCTCCTCGAACGAAGGGCAACCTAGCCTCCATTTCCAGACTCGCCATGATGGCCGGGAGCGTGAATGCCAAGGTCTTTCCGGAACCGGTCTGGGCGACACCGATAATGTCCCTGCCCTGCAGAGCGGTTGGGATTCCCTGCGTCTGAATCGGTGACGGTTTGAGAATACCTTTGCTCTTCAGGTATTTGAGGATCGGAGCGGGCAATTTCATATCCTGTGTGGAATGTAGGGTATGAGCATGGCGAGAACGATGAGAAATGCAGTATCACAGCCAGCTCACCTCGAAGCGGGAGATGGGAGGAGGGATATCGTCCCCTTCGGCGATGATATGATGCTGTTCTCGAACCTCGTCGTTCTGAGCCTCGGTCCGGTCTCGGATGTAACGCGGTGCCTGCCATCTAAGAGCGTATCCATCATCAGCTCCTGGATGATCGAGACTGAGTGAGCATAGACACTTGTGCTCACGTTGTCTTGATACTCTCGGTATAGCTCACACCCTTAGCCAACTCGGCAGCACTCGCCAACTTCTTTTGCTGCTTCTCGAGAGCGGCCAAGATCTCGGCTTCCTTCTTTGCCTCTCGCTCGAGATCGGTCTCCTGCAGGTCCAACTCGGCTTGCCTCTTCTTAACTTCCTGAGCCTCCTCTAGCAGTGTACGTTCCTTCCTCGCCTTTTCACGCCGTACCTCCTCGGCTGCCTCTTGCTCTCGCTGAAATGCCTCTTGCTCGCGAGCGAGATCTTCAGGCGTCTTTGTCACGGTCTTTGCCGGTTGGTGACGTTGTGAGAGGGAAGAGAGCAGGTTGGCCCTACGCTTGGCGACGGGAACGTAGGGAGTATAGTTGTCGTCATCCTCATCATTCGCCACAGCTGATCCATTCGAGGCTCCGTTGCTGGTGTGCCCGTTGGTCATGCCGTTGGGTGGCGAGTTTGAACCACTAGCTACGGGCGCGGTCATCAGGGACCGCTCAAATTCGGTAATCGAGTTGCGTCTCCTCTTGAAGCCTCGAGAGGTCTCTGTTGCGGTGGCCATGATGAATGAGTTTGAATGTGTCACTTCGTTTCTAATTTTGCTATACTAACCGCCGAATGTGTCGTAAATGGTGAAGAATGATATGGGTTGAGGTTGGGTCGATCGATAATGATTGAGGGGGAACCAAGGTGGAGGCTGATCTTGCATGGAAGTGGTCTTTTACATTAATTTCCAGCTTTACTATTTGCACACATCGCAAGCGGTATAGCCCGTTGAGCTCCGTTGGTAGAGCAGCCGACTCTTACTTCTCAATTCTGGTGACAGAATTCGAAGTTATCGGCAGGTCGTGGGTTCGATCCCCACAATGGGCTAATCTTTTTGGCTTTTTTGCCCTCGGCGATGACATATACCCATTGTCGTATCTTGTCTTCGCCCTTCTCTTATCTAAGTTTGTGCGTGATACAAGACATTGGATACCATCTTTACCAGCTCTAGATAATCGTCAGCGTCAGTCTTCAGTCTGGCTATGCTGTGAAATGCGTTCCTCTCGCGCTCTGACGGTAGCAAACGACGAAGACAGTTCATCTGCGCGGCGTGAGCGTGTGGCCTGTGTCAGTCCGAGCGGCCTTGGCCCTGATTGCGAGATAATCCACGACCAGTACACAGGAAGTGTCAGCCGAGGTCTAGATCTGGGACTCTAGGAGAGGTGAATCAGTAATCAGTCAATGCAGCCGAAACTCGAAAACGATATGCAGATCACGTGGAGGTGTAGCGCACGCTGGCTGTCACCGGTTTCATATCGCACAACTTCGTTTTTCTTCTTCCGCTGGATGCTGGCAGCTCATCTTAACACCGCATGCAGCAGGCTGTATCGATAGTGCTTGGACAGCGATGTTCATATTGCGACACTTACCGAAGGTTTACCCGATCTTCCCCAAGGACGTAAGGACAAAGAGGAAACAAGATACCCAAAGGACCTTCATTCTATTTCGGAAGCTGATCATCTGCGGGAAGCAAGATCTCAAAGGACCCCTTGTTTGCTCTGAGAATATATATGTAACTACCAGGTCGTCCTACTCATCGAAGTTCGACGGGTATGGGGAGCAAAGTCAGAAGCATTCTTATCGTTTTTGGTCAGTCTTCCGGACAGGGTACCCGTAAGGTCAAGCGATCACTTACTAATCAGGGTACTGTCTCGCCATCTTCCGTGGACGACGGCCCGTAAGCAGATAGTAGCGAGCCGACCGAACCATGGATGACGATCGCCTATTCTTTTTACGATGTCGTCTTGACAAGGAGGTCATCGTGCGACGAAGGCTATTGTTATTGAGGTAAGCACTGGTATATTGTGTAATGCTATGAAACGACACTTGACACTGTTGTGCATTCTCAGCCCTGTATTCAGGGATATGTTGATCGTCGGTGATGCCCCGAGCGATATCCCTGATGGACGACCATCGAAGAGGCGACGCATCGAACCTACTCAAGATAATACTATTCCTCTGGACGACGATTTCGGGCCTTTAAACTTCCTTTTCAAGTTGCTCGACGGTTCCTTGGGTCTACTGAAGGACTACAATAGACACCATATCATGGGGGTCAAATCGCTCGCCGACAAATATGAGTTGCCCTTGGTAACCCGGCTGCTTGGCGAGCGGTTGTGGCAGGAAGTCGCCGAAGGAACCTACTATCCGATTTGGGCTTACGCAATCGCGATGCGTATGCAACGGCGAGCACTCGCTCGATACGCATTGCGTTGTATGCCCAAAAACACGCGACGGCCGCACAAATGGAGCTTGAGTACAGCGCAGATCGTAGGCGTAGATGCTTGGCACTGTGTGATCAATGCCGCCAACGGTTGCGAAACTTTTTCCTGGGAGAAGGTTTCTGAATGTCTGGAATTTCCCCCATCGTAAGTGACCGCGCTGAGGCAGGCCGGGATACAGAATCGCTGAACGCTCTTTGCAGGTGGACCGTCGACACTCCGGGAGATGCGTAATGTCGCATGATTGGTTACAGTCTCGAGTCTTCTGCCCTGTAAGCTGATCTTCACCGCTCTCCGAACATCAGTATTTCGGGTGTTCAACATCACATAAGACTAAATCCGCCTCTCGCCCTCTTGACAGTATTTTGCGGACGTCATTGCATCCCCAAAGCTTCCAAGTGCCGATCCCTTGCGTTTCCAATGCCTCAAGATGGTGATCGGTTCTTTCACCGACGACAGGCACTTGACACTTAACGATCCACAAGCCGGCGTTGCGAGCCTGTAAAAATCAGCAAGAAATCACGATATCTGACTGTTTCTCGATCGAACCATGTTTGTGGCAACCAGACCCTCTTCCAGACGATTCGATTTATCAGGTCGAACAAAGGCCTCGGCGCTCAGCTACTGATTCCAACAAATACGTCCGCGCATTCTGAAACAGATAGCTGCGTACGGGGGGACTTTCTGCTCGCATGCGACAGCGTGACATATCGATATTCAAACATATTGTACCTCGATTTTTCCCAAGGACTGCTCCGCAAAGTATGGCATTGTCGTTGTACAAATGATCAGTCGGCTAACGGAGGGGAAGAGAGAAGAACAAAGCAGCCAAAGGACCCCTGGCCGATCGGAAGCTGATTCGTCTCCAGGGATCGAAATTCTCGAAGAAGCCGTCCAACTGTACATCTCTCTCTCTCTCTCTCTCTCTCTCTCTCTCTCTCTCTCTCTTTCTTCACCGTATATGCGTGAATGGTACTCGTATATCGCACTCGCAAGTCTAATTTATGTGATTACTTGCCAATCGAACGGTCAGTCGAGCCGTTTAGTCCCCGATCGCCGAGACAAGGCGCACAAGCTCAAAGGATGTCGCACTTCCAATCTCTACAGAGCTACGGAACGTACAGAACCAATATCCCAATCTCCGAGGGACAGCTATACAGAATTATTCTACCGTCTAAACATGGACGACGATCGAGTCTACACGTTACGTTGCCGCGGTGGCCAGACGGTCATGGTGAAGAAGAAGCTGTTACTGTTGAGGTTCGTCATCTAGATGAGGGATGTTCGGTACCATTGTGGCTTATGAAGTGTGATCAGTCCCGTATTCAGGGATATGTTAATCGTTGGAAGTCCTGCCCGCGACAATACAAACGACGATAGCGCACAACCTAGACAAAACCGCAGCCACCTTGACACGGACGAGGCCTACACCATTACCGTCGACGATGACGCAAAATCTCTACGCTTGGTGTTCCTCCTTCTTGACGATGTCAGATATCCCGAAGCCGATTTGCAGGATTTCGAGATCTGCGACATGAACAACGTGAAGGCCCTTGCCGACAAGTACGACCTGTCTATCGTACCCAGTTTATTGGTCGGACGGCTCTGGGAAGAAGTATCGAGAGAAGATGGCTACGATCCGCTCTGGGTATTTGCAGTGGCTGTACACTTCCGGGCCCACCATCTCGCCCGCTATGCATGTAGCATGGGCGGCAGCTCCGATCAACCTTCGTGTCAATATTGGTGGGCCATCCAAAAGATCGGTCTTGAGGCGTACTACATCCTGTCCGCTGCGGAGAATAGATGCAGTATGGAGGGCGAATCCTTTTCGTGGAAAGCGATCGCCAAAGATCTTGTTTTTGTCAGTCGGCGAGTGCGCTGAATCACCTGATCCATGAGCGCTGACATGATGTTCTGTTCTAGCTGGAAGACATGGACGAAGATGAAAAGATCGTTCCCGATGATTGGCAACGCACGATCTCTCCCTTGCGTCCGGCTTTACTCTATCAAACTAGACGGGTAGCTACCTATGATAAGAAGGAAAATTCGACCTAGCCGAGGCGGACCCTCTTGGCTTGATTCCCGATGAGAAATGAGCGATACGGAATGGCGAACAAGGAAGTAGACTCCATCAATTTATGACCGGACTACATAATTGGGCTCTCTCGAATGCTCAACACTCTCGGTCAAGTACGGGCATTATGATGATATGTGACTGTTTGACAAGACCGAAGCACTACATAGATCGAACACAACTACTGTAAGATAACCTGACCTATATGCAAGCACAAACTACAGACAAAGCAATGACCTAGCATCGAGCAGCCAAACGTAAACGGAACCCGGGTCCTCCTGTTGTCGTCGGCGGGCCGAGCATTGTCCTGCGATGATTCCTTCCATGTCGTGGAAGCCTCACACATTCCTCTTCCTACCCCTCTGACTACGCCCTTTCGGTTTCACCTCGTTCCAACCATCGTCGTTACCGCCGAAATCGTCCGGAATCCCCGTAGGCGTCGCGATCGACGGCTCGACGGGTGCGAGCGGGATGACGGGCGACGCAGGCGCTTGTCGCCCGTCCTGTTTTCTTACGAACCGGTTATTGCTGTTGTTGCCGCCATCGGTTGGTCTCGCTCCTCCCTGTCCACCTGGACCACCGAGCAGACCTCGGGTCATCCGTTTGAACGTCGAATCCTGGAGGGCCAACTTGGGCCTCTCCGTCCTCGTCTTTCGCGCTTCCACGCCCACGTCGTTACCCTGGGCCTTTCTATTTCTAGGCGGATGTTCGTCTGCACTCGTCATTGACGGTGTCGGGGTGACAATCGCCGTCGATGCCGGGGTCACGGGCGAGTCCGGCAAGGATAGTAACTCCGTTGGCCGCCTTCCGTTCCCGCCCCGAGCCTGTCGATCATGATGATGCGGCGATGCCGAGTGATCGAAAGACTGCTGCCTTGAATGCCCTCCTCTGCCCCGTCCACCCCGTGGAGCTCCATCGTGACGCGGGTGTTGGTGGTGTTGATTCGATTCGGATCTCCAGGACGACGTTCCCGCACTCGGACCTCGAGGCGGTTCATTGACGGCTGGGGCTGCCGTCCGTCGGTCCCAATCTATCCGATCGGCCAGGGGAATTTTGGCCGCCTTGGGCCGTACGTCTTCCTTCTTCTCCTGGTCCTCCACCACCGGTTCGAGCGTCGGCTCCTGTTCAACCTTCCGTTCTGGCTCCTTGTCATCCTCTACCCCGCTATCCGCCCCGGCATCGGTCACTTCCTCCTCGACCTTCTCCTCTTCCTCCTTTTTATCTGTCGCTGCAGCCGCACCGCCCATTCCCCACTGGGCCATGACATCCTCCATGAACCCGCCGACCTCGTCCTCCTCATCATCGTCGGCCCAGTTGATCCCCGAAGATTCCGTAGGGTCCGTCTGCAGGAAACGCGAGATGGGTTCCAGAGTTTTAGGTTTGACCGGTTCGGCAGGTGCAGCGGGGGTCGATATAGGTGCGGCCAAGGCAGGCTGAGCAGGTACTTCTGCTGTAGCTACCGTCGTCGGCTTGTCCTCGATCTTGACGGCCTGGATCTTGGCACCCAGATCATCCACCTTCTTTTCCACCGTTTCCTTTCCAACGCCCTGGTCCTTCTTTCCTCCTACCGAACCCGCCGCAGCCTGCCTGTTCTTCGGCGCCCAGATCGAATCTTCAACTCCGAGCTTCTTCTTCAACCCTGGATCTGTGCGATCTCGGGATTCACGCTCGATCTCCTTGTCCACGACGCCCGGTTGATTCGGATCGTCCGAGTCGTCATCATCGTGAACGCCGGCAGACTTTGCAGAGACAACAGGTTTGGTAGCAGAGCCGTTCTGTGACCCTGATTTCGACTTGTCGTCGGCATCGCTCTTGGCTTTCTCCTTGCTATCGTTGTTGTTGTTGTTGTTGTCCTCCTCATCAGAGTCACCCCAGATGGACTTCCAGAGTTCTTCCTTTTCCTGCCTCCTGTTCCCTCTTCCGCTAGCAGAACCTCCTCGTCGACCCCCGTTCATAGCCGAAGAAGGCTCTACCACGGTGAAACCGGCGTGTTGTTGTCCGTGCCCATGTCCACCGTGATATCCACCACGACTACCTCTCGTTGAACCTCCAAACCCGCCGGGTCCTGCATTCGCCTGAGGGTTATTCAGCGCGGCATAAGCTCGTTGACGGGAAGCTTCTTCACCCAGCGTCAACGCCTTTTGACCAGCGGCAGACGATCCTCGAGAGTGCGTCTGGTGAGGCGGGAGGTCGTGTTTTCCACTAGCAGATCGTGGTACGGGAGGAGGTCTCGTCGAAGCTGTTCCTGCAGGTTTGGAAGAAGAAGAGGAGGAGGATGCGATTTTCGAGGTGAGGGGTTTAGAGGTCTTTTCGGAGGAAGAGGAGGCCGAGCCGGTAGAGCTAGCGGCACCGAGTTTGGCTCGGTTCGAGGGTGCCCACATGGATTCCGCCATGGTGAAATGGTCCTAACAAGATTAGAACGGCTTCTTTTGCGAGGTGAGTAGGTTGTTCGTGGACGATCTAGGTATTTCGGGAAGTCGAGAGGATTTGAGAGCAGAAGGTTCCGGTCCAATTCGATTCAGGCCGTGATTGTTTGGTTTGTTCTGGTTTCGCCTGGGTTAATTGGGTTGAAGAGATAGATGGATCAAGATGCAGATTTTAGGTATTCAGTATATGTGTATCGGAGATTGGTTGTGGAGTTGGAGTCGTATCAAGAGATTTTGATTTCCTTTGACGATATTTCGGATGGCGAAATCTTGTGAGAGGATGAGAGAGATGACGACGGGTAGGAGGTCAAGGGAGGTGGTACTTTTTCCCAGCGCGGGATGGGGAATGAGCGAATTAAATTGAGCTTCACCTATTTCTCGACCTCGAGGTTGACATACGTTACAGAGTCGTAATGTTGTAATCGATCGATGATATCCACCTCGAGTTGTCTCAGAAGCAGACTCGTACAGACTCATAGACTCAGCTACTCTACACCTACCACTTCCACAATGTCCCGCGCTCAACAACCCGAACTCAAAAAGGTGAGCTTCTCGCGCCGCAACATAGCCGTTCCCGAGCTGCCCTAAGCTGACCTCCCTTTTCGCACGCTATGATCAGTACATGGACAAGCCCGTCCGTCTACACCTCAACGCCAACAGGTACATCAGCGGGACCCTCCGAGGATACGACATGTTCCTCAACTTGGTCCTCGATGACACCATGGAGGACGTCGGGGGTGGGGAGACGGTCCCGATCAAGACTACCGTGAGTATGCAAATAGTTTCGAGGTTGTCGTGCTTGTTCTCGGCATCAAGGCGGGAAGAGAGCTGATAGACCGTCCTTTCGCCACTCTGCTGTCTTATCTCTCATGCATCCCTTCGACTGCGCGTTTGTCACGTATCAGGTCGTCCGTGGAAACTCGGTCGTCTCGATAGAACTGCTGCACAACCAGCGGGTTTACCGATAAGAGTCTCTCCTTCAAAATATCAGGGGTCGATGGATGCGGGATGGATGGGAAGAGTGATGGTGGATCGGGGAACGGCGTGAGGCTTCGGGTATCGAGGTGCGGCAGGAGCAGATGGACAGGGAGCGTGGGAGCACTGGGGGCACGGGTTGGAAGAGTGGAGAGTGCGCGGACGAGGAAATGGATGTGGGGAGATCGGGATTGCCTTCGAAGATCGATGGAGGGTCTAGGACGATATCGGAACAAGACAAACAACATGACGAATCAGGGCGGGTCAAGACGGATGGGACCGGGAAAGCAGATGTCGATTCAGGCATTCTGGACGACAATAAGCCAGACTGGACCTTCCTCGATGTCATCGCACCATCAGGACTGAATTCAATCACCTTCGATAGACCTCTCCTATCCGACACGCTCATCGCTCATCGTAATCTCTTACGCAAACCTCCGGCACTTCATTCTTTCCTTTGCACGTCGGACTCGGCTTCTCTCGCACTTCTCGTCGACCTTCACCTAGCACCTGGACCTTCTATTCGTCCTTCACCAAAATTTATGAGAGGAATGAGAACGGGTAGAGGCGTGTGCATGGGGTTCTGACAGTAATTCGTGTTTCGTTTCTTTCGGAGTGGCATTTTTTGTAATACGATCTCTCCTTTTTGTTTTGATGAGAGATATACGACCAGAAATAAAAGATCAGCACGCATAGAAGGAAAGGAGGGCGTTATCTTTAGCATCTCTGATTGACAAGGCAAATATCCTAGAAAATCAGGCAGAGTCGCCTTTTCAGGGGAAAGGGTCGTAAGGCGCAGGGCAGAACATTTGACTGCATTATTCTGAGTCCATGGCGGCGGAATATTCACCGGCGTAAACAAGCCTACACTAGGCCCAGCGTCCTGAATCCCCTGAGGGAGCAATGCAGGGCGAGGCACTTGAAGTTCGGGAGAAACCAGTCCGCAGGTGATGCTGGGATTAGACTGAGTAACATCTTCTTCTTCCTCGTCGAAGGCAGCAATATCAAGGACCTGGACTTTAATCGGGCGGGATGGTATGTCAGGTCAAGAGTGAACTTGGTGTGCTCGCAGGCGCGCTGTCGATCTTGAGACCCCGTAAAGTCATCGGTATCGGCACGGGCTTCGCAGCAGATTCCGGTGTCAGGAATCGTTTCAGATCGGCCGAAGCTCTCGCTAGGCCGTTCACCACCGCACTGGAGTCCACATGCTTAGTCGAGGTTCGGAGTGACCCTTCAATATACGACCAGTCCGAAACAGTTCACATGGAAGAAGCGCGTTTCACCGTAAAGCCCGCGCTTGATCCGATACATGTGGCAAACAAACTTCTATAACAAGCGCTTCAATGGTAAACTACCTCACTCTAGCTGCAGCTATGGGATGGTGTACCGGGTATCTGAAGCGGGATAAAGGCTCTCTAGATCGCGCATTCACTTTCGTGAGTACAGCAGTGAGCGGGAAGAAGGGACACTCGATCCTTCATCTGTGATCATCTGTCATCTTCCTGCTGACATGACGCCTGCGCGCGGACCTACCGTTATCCAGCTAAATGGAGGAGGAACGCTACCAGAGCAGAAGGTTTCCTAGACAGAAATGGCCTACATAATTTCCCTAGTGTAGACAACGATATCTGCCACAACGATGACGCATTTGGGGGGAATTTGAGAAGGGTGGGCCACTCGGTTTGGTCTGGATTTCTTGTCACAAGCTTTCCGGTCTCATGCGATGTACATTCTAGATTACGTACGACATAAGGTACATAGCTTGACGTCAAGTACGTACTAAGCAGAGTGAAACGAAATGCCGATTGGATAAAGAGCGCCTAGCTTGACAAGAAGTAAATAGACGAGACCTACTACCTACTTGGAGAGTTGGCCACGATGCGCGAAGGCTGACGCCGACCACAGCGGAACCAAGGTTCATCGAGCTCTATCTGGATTCAGACGAGATGGAGGCACGCGTGATAGACGTTTTACAATCTTAAACACGACACCTTCTTGATGGTCCTCGAACTCATCACTCCTTCAAATATTTGGCACCGGCTTCAGGTCTCTCTACGCCGGCTGCAGCTACCTATCAAAAGACACCTAGGCCAGCTCAGATCATAGCAAAGGTTGAAGCTCCTGGCATTATAGCGCATAGCATCAAATGCTGTGCAGCGTTTTGAAGCGTTCCAAAACCAATGACGGGTAAAATTACGGATCGCCGCGGTTCGATTCCCGTCGACGCTTCATACAGGTTGTCCGTCTCCTTCGTCTTCCTCGCCGTCCGCCCCGAACATGTCCTGATGATCGTCCTCGTCGTTGTTATCACCCTAGTATATGCTTATAGCAAGCGATAGACCTGGGTCGATTATTGCACTCAGCCTTGACGACGCTGACTTGGCCCGATAAGCGGGTCCATACTACAGAGCAGCCGAGCTCGTTTTCGCCTGAAGTGATTCGTCACCGGATCTTGAAGAACCATACCGCTGATACTACAGGTGCATCCACGCCTGGACGGAACGCGCGCCTAGCAGATCGCTAACAAAGCGTTCCGTCCACGCGCGAACCTCACTGTATGGTCGACAATTACCTCAAATCGGTCGACTTGAAACTGAACGGCCAGCCTCTTGCTCTTATCTTGAGCTGCTGGTTTGAAGTCGGGTGGGGTACCAGCCAACGGAGAATCCTGACGAGGGGTTTTGAATTAGGAAGCACCACTAGCATTCAGCTTCACACGACAAAGCTCATCAGCTCGACGGATCGGGCGCACCGATTGCCACCTTTACAGTGAGGCTTATTAGTGATGATCGTGTTTGAGCATTTGCACACCGTCTGCTGCTAACTGTATGCACTCTGTATGCATCTCAATGGAGAGAAGAACTGCCTCGATTGCCGATACTGTCGACTTGGCCTCCAAACGCGGTTTGACCTGATTTCGAGTGCGAAGACGATCATGCAGTGCCTATACCATCCAGAAAAAAAATGTTGGAAACGCAATCCCTCCGTTGCGACCACCCAGATCCGATGTGGTTTGTTATGAACATGCATGATGTAATGTCGGTATGATCTCTTTACACTGATCTTGTCTCTATCGTACAACCAAAAAAATGCCAGCCGCGTTCTAGATGCCTTTTCCCCCTTTGCCACCACCACCTGGCCCTCTCTCGCTCGCTTACTTCTTTTGCTTCTGCTCGGCGACCTGGTTGATCAAT
Source organism: Filobasidium floriforme (assembly GCF_021052385.1). NCBI lineage: Eukaryota > Fungi > Basidiomycota > Tremellomycetes > Filobasidiales > Filobasidiaceae > Filobasidium > Filobasidium floriforme. The sequence goes on from NW_025763639.1 coordinate 631,072, forward strand.
CCCTTGCCCTGGAGGGCGGAAGCGATGTTCTTCAAAGCCTGGCATTCCATCTACGGGAAGCAGGGGGGCGAGTCGATTTGTCAGCACAGCGTGAATAGAAGAGCAGCGCGAGGTGAACTCCGACTGACCTTGCGCTGAGTGCCTCGAGCCTCGGTACCCATGTGAGGTAGGAGGGTGATGTGGTTCATCTCGACGAGACGTTGGTCGATCTCGGGTTCGTTGGGGAAGACGTCAAGACCGGCCGAGTAGAGCTGTGTGGTGGAAGTGTCGGTTTGTCAGGATTGGAGAGGAAACATATTATCAAGATTAGCTGGAAGAGAGCGATGCGGCTTACCTTGCCGTTGGTCAAAGCCTCGATCAGGGCTTCCTGGTCGACCACACCACCTCGAGCCGTGTTGATCAAGATGCTGCCATCCTTCATCTTTTCAAATTCGGCCTTGCCGAAACTACCCTTGGTCTTGTCATTGAGGGGCAAGTTCAAGCTGACGATATCGCTCCGCTTCAAGAGCTCGTCACGGTCGGCGACGTATTCGCATTCGAAATCGGGAGCGGGCGAGATGGGGTTCCGGTTGTGGTAAATGACCTTCATGCCGAAGGCCAAGCATCGCTTGCCGACGACGGATCCGATACCTCCCATGCCGATGATCCCGATCGTTTTGCCCTCGGGGTCGTGAGCGGGCGAAAGACCTTGCTTCCACTTGCCCGATCGGGCGTTGGTCTCGGCCTTCCAGTATTGACGCAACGAAGAGAGGATGAGGAACATGGCCGTCGTCGCCGTGGCATCATCGACGGCACCGGGGGTGTGGGAGACCTCGATCCCACGTGCGGTCGAGGAGGGGAGGTCGATCTGGTCGTACCCGGCTCCGTTGTGGCAGATGTACTTGACGGACGAAGGGAGGGCGTTGATGATCTCGGGGTCGAACACGCCGATCGAGTTGGCAGAGTCGTTGTGTCTAAAAGGCGCGCAGATAGAGTCAGCAGGAGACAGCGAAACGACGTGTCGCGAGCGCGAGGACTAACCGGTAGATGGCGACAATATCCGAGTACTTGCCCTTGAGGTCGTTCAAGAACTCTTCCCTCGACTGGCTGGTGAAAGGCTGCAGGCACGCAACAAAACAGCGGAATGGACACTTAGCGATGGGCGTTCTCGTTACGAGTGCCTCTATGCCGCTGTCGACTTACCACAATCTCGGCATCAGCGGCACCGAGAATCTCCTTGGCATCCTCGGTAGCCCAGACGAGGTTCTGCTTGACGTTTCCTATAGGCAGAAAGGAAAGACAAGCGTATCGTAAATCAGCACGGGATCTCGGCGGAATACATCAGCTCAACCTGGACTTGCCACAGATGAGAACTTTGGAGGGCATGATTGGGATAGTTTTCGGTAGAAGTGAGAGAGAAGAGAAGAGTGTCGGTGAAGCGGTGAACAAGTAGAGAGGTCGGGATGATGATGGGCAAGTCATTGTCAAGTTGTTGTCTCTCTCTCTTTATATATGGTCGAACTCGCAAAGAATACCCCGCCCGTCGTTCTCGAGTCCGGTCCGGGAAGGCCGGAACATCTTCCGGTTGATCCGGAATCAAAGGAAAGGCAGCGAACCCATCAGAGCTGAGACTCTTCGTCGGTCATCCGATGCGATGACGCGTACAATTAAGTCGAGTGAAACTCTTGCAAAAGTTGAATCGAACGACCTGCGACCTGAATTCAGGCAGACCTCTTTCTACACTTCAATCAGCCATACCTCTTAGCCATACCTCTGAGCCATAAAGATAGAGACCTAAATCGAGTCATCCTGTTCCGAAGAAATACCTCTCTGCTCCTGCGCAACCTGGCAAGACCCCTGATGACGGCCTCGAGACCACCCTTCCCGGGAGGATGGACCTCGATCGACCTGACGCCAGACGAGCTGTCCCTGAGAAAGTGAGCGGGTCCCCTATCACTTAGAGTTGAAGCTTGCTGATCATCGATTATGTATTTGCCCACAGTACGTTACCTGTCGGACAGACGTTCGTTTGGCACAGACTCGCACTGCCGACCAGAACTAAAAGCTACCCCGGGTCCAGCACCTCGTCACCTGCACCTGAAGAGCTCGTCAAGGTAGAAGACGCATCCAGCGCAATGAAGGTCGAATCTTCAAATTCTTTCGTTGCCAGTCAGGTCAAGTTGGAAATGAGCGAGTCGACCTGGAAAGATTCGATATCGACAACGACGATGATGACGACCGTTACATCGACCTCGAGCATGGTCAAGATAGAGGAACACCCCCAGACTGAGCTTGATACCGCCATCCCGATCATGCCAGAGCTCCCTTTGGACGTCTCATCAAGCTCCAACGCGGTGTTTCATACCTCGCAAGCAGATTCGAAGGTAGAAGACAGGCCCAAGCACATCTCCGCCGTACCTCCAGCACAACGAAACCCAGAGGAACAAGAACAAGTACATGAGCAAGAAATCGATGACCCGGAGGAAGACGAACCCCTAGAAGAATACTCCCGAGCCATCCCTAATCCCGATCGGGTGATTCTCTTACGTCAAACGAAGACCAAGATATGGATCGTCTCCGTTTTACCGAACTCAGCTGTAGCAGAACATAATGAATCAGACAGGGCTATCACAGGAAAGGCAGAGAGGGAGGAGAGGGACAAGGCCTGGTTTGCCGATTATTTCCAGTTGCCCAATTTAACGCCCGGAGCGACTAGCAGTGTCCCGATGGGTGATTCCGAAGGTCGTTCTGCAGACCCTTCAACAGGAGAAAGTCGACCCAGAGCTCCGCTTTTACCTCTACCCCTAATGGACCAATACGCACATTGGAAAGAGCTCGACCCGTTACTCTTCGGGAAAGCATACGATAGGGACGAGCTACCAAAGGGCGTGAGGGTGGTCAGGCAGGAAGGGTGGGAGTGTCTGATCTCGTAAGTCGACTTTGTTTTCTCTCTGGGTCAATGATCGTTTCGGGGGAACTGTGTATAGGAAGGCTGTGCGGTGTAACCTTGTCGAGTCTTGTAGTCATTAGAGGACACGGAGCGGGCGAAGGGCCTCGAGCGATGGAGACTGGGGATAGGGTGGAAATCGAGAACAGAGGGCTGATTCTCTGGGTTGTATCTCTCTTATCTTGCAAATACATATAATCATAAATCGTTACGTCCTTGCCCATTACAAATTCCCCACACGCATTGGATGACAGTTTCATCACCTCGTCGGCGAACAACGTACCTCGAATCACATCCCTCTTGCACAAGCTGCAAGCACACTTCTCGCCAGTGCTCTTGACGCTTCCACATCCAGGACCGGAGGCTCTGGCGAATGCGAGCGCAAGCGCGATCCCAGTCGGACCAGAGGAACAGCCGTTAGAGCTCGAAACCCAGGACACCGAATATCGTCTCTTCCCTCCTCCTTCTGCTCTGATATCTGACCGTAATCTGGACCAGACTCTGCGAGGGATAGGGTTCGGCTATCGAGCCGGGTTCATCGTGAACAGTCTCGCGCTCTTGGTCGCCGAGCACGGCAATACCGACCTGGGCGAAGGCACAGTTGAGGGCACGATAACGACGCGCGGTGTCCAAGCGTTCTTGAGAAGCTTGAGGTACGAGGATGAAGAGGAGCGGGGCAAGTGGAGGACCGAGTTGATCAGGTTGAAGGGTGTCGGGAGAAAGGTGGCGGATTGTATCGGGTTGATGTCGATGGACAAGGTGAGCGGAGAGAGGCGTACGCGCGCGCGTGTCACGTGATTGTTCGATTTCTGAATTTCCCGTTCGACCTCCACCTCCTCCCTCCTTCAACCTCACTCGACATGGTCCCTTCAGCCAAACGTGGTCCCCATCGATACTCACTTGCAGCAGATCGCAGCTCGTCATCCTCAATTCCCATCCAAACTAAAACACAAGTCCACATCCTCTGAACCCGTATATAACCAGGTTCAAGAATTCCTTACAAAGCTCTGGGGAGGACCAGCAGAACAGACACATCTACCTGGAAACGGATTCGCCGGTTGGGCACAAGCCGTCATGTTTGCCGCCGATCTCAAAGGGTCGACCGCCGTCGAGTCGAGCAAGACGAAAGCGAGCTCGAGTGGAGCCGGGAAGAAGAGAAAGGCCGGCGATGAGGGTGAAGGGAAACGAGAGGGAAAGGGCGTGAAGAGCATCAAGTCTGACAAGGATACGCTCAGGACGGAGAATGGCTCCGCTTCGGCCGGGTCGTCCAAGACCAAGGAGGCTGTTGTGGCTGCCAAAGCTTTCGCTCATCCGACCAAGGTCAAGGCTTTGAGAATGCTGCCTGCACTGGAACAGCAGCTGACGTCAACGGAGTACGATCCGAACCCGCTCATCCCCTTGCTCTCCCTCGCTCGACACCCGGAACCTGAAGTCGTTCACAAGGCCATCTGGGCCCTCTACCGGGTGTTCAACAAGTTCATCAACGAGGATCGGCTACAAGGCCTTGGACTGCTGCCCTTTGATAGGACGAAGACGAATGAGGTCAAGGACCAGAGCAAGATGGTCAGGCGATGGATGGAGGAGAGGCTGTACGACTATGCCGACATCCTGGCAGGGTGTCTTCGGGATAGGGAGCCTTCGTTGAGAAAGTCCGGATCGAGCTTGATCTTTTCGCTCTTGCCGCCCTTGTCCGGGAACCTGTCGACCCATATCGGACGACCCCAGATCGCTACGGCCTACCTTGCCTACGTGTTGAACGCGCTCGTGCTCTCGACCGTCTCATTACGAGGCAGCCGACCGACGGGCAGGTCGAGTGCGGCCAATGCTGCTCGACCTGTCAACAATTCGACGGGGTTGTGGGAAATCGTCGAGGATAACCAGGCAACGATGGAGGACAACGAGCTACCTGCCGATGTCGTACACGATGCCGGTAAAAAGCTCGCCGATTACGATGACTTACGATGGGCGGTCTTCAAAGGCTTCTCGTGAGTTCCCTATCGTTTCACTTTTCGCGATGCCTGAGCTAATTGCGATATCAATGCGATGATTCTCCTTCAGCAACCTGATCGAATCCTATTCTACCGGAACCGGCGGTGGATCATTCCCCATCGGCATGAGCGGCAACATCCTCTCCCTCATCCTCCCTCTCAACAACCTCCCTCAGAACGCCGAAGACATCAACGAGTTCTACTTCCCCCACCTCTCGAAGAAACCGGCAAAGAAGAAGCCCAAACGCGCCGTGGAAAAGCCTGGCAAGAACGGCGAGAACCCGCAGAGTTGGATGGACTTTTTCGATTCGTCCGAAGACGAGTCGTCGTCCGAGGAGGAGGTCGAGGTCGAGGTGGACAAGAAGACGGGTGTCAAGCGAAAGCGGGTCAAGAAGCAAAAGGTCAAGAAGGATGTGCACAACCTGGTGTGGAGCGTCGTCAGTCAGAAAAAGGTGTTTACGGATTGTTGGTTGGGCGTCTTGGGCATGCCGTAGGTCGCGCTTGCTTCTCTAACTCACGGAGAAAGCGGAAACTGATCAAGTACCGCCTTACAGCTTGTCGCAGCCAGAGACTCGGTCGATTCTGCTCGTCCTGCATTCGGTGTTGTTCCCCAACTTGATCCGAGGGAGGGTGGTCAGGATCACAGACTGGTTAGGCGGTCTCTGTGATCAGGGCGGACCATTGGCGCTCCTGTCACTGAACGGTCTGTTCATTTTGATGTCGAAGTACAACCTGTGAGTCTAGCCGGGCTCGCTTTCCGGCTGAAGAGCGATGAGCTGATGAGGGTATCGTTCTACTATCAGGGAATACCCTCATTTCTACAAGAGGTTGTACGGCTTCATGGATCGCGAGGTCTTGCACGTCAAGCATCGAGCGAGGTTTTTCCGATTGACCGAGACCTTTTTGCGATCACCGTGAGTCAACTTGATCAATCTGGCCATTGGCCGAGCACAAGCTGATCGCACGAATTACCTTCATAGGCTCTTGCCTGCTGCACTTGTAGCGTCGTTTGTGAAGCGCCTGGCCCGATTGTCCCTTTCGGCTCCTCCTTCTTCGGCCGTCATGACAATTCCCTTCATCTACAACATGCTCAAGCGACATCCATCATGTATGGGCATGCTGCATCGACCTACGGCGGTGATAGCGCCATCGGGCGATGAGGACGACGACAGCAACGCCGATCCCTTTGACGCCGATGAGAAGGACCCGTTGAAGACGGGCGCTCTGGATTCGAGTTTATGGGAGCTCAAAGGCTTGCAAAAGCATTACTTGAGCCACGTCTCGACTATGGGCAAGATCTTTGAAGAGGTCTTTACCAAGCCCGAATTCAACCTGGACGACTTTCTCGATCACTCCTATGCTACCGTGAGTAGAGTTATACGGATCGCTTTGCTCATCAGCTGAACCAATTGCTCTCACGTCCTGCAGCTCTTCGAGACCGAAGTCAAGCGAAGACTAAAGAACCCGCCCGCCTTGGCCACAGACAAGACCTCGAGCCCCTTCGCGCTGGTCAAGGACGAGCGGCCCGAGAATGGCGATATCATCAACGAGTTGTTTACGTTCAGTAAATGAGCAGATCGACCGGGTTGTAGTCGTTGAGCAACATCCATACCAGTTTATAGCTGTATATCTTGTCGTCACGCATGTCAGCTGCCCGGTTCCCAACTCGCGCAACTTGACGCTGCTGCTACTGGCTACCGAGCGGGCGACCATCACGTGAAATGGGATTTGCGCGATTCATGACTCATAATCTTGTAGCAGCACAACTTATCGAGCTTTGATGGAATGCTGAACTGCTGATCGTGACCCGCAAAGACACCACTCGCATACCGCATCTAGCTGCTGTGCTTGATTGTTCGCAATATTAAACCCCAAAAGACTGCATGTCAAGTATCCTGAGAGCTATCAGGTCACGAAACCTTTCATATTTCCCACGACGATCAATCATGACCACCTCGATACCCAAACCCGCGCAGCAACCTCAACAGATTCAGCCGTCCCCAACGGAAGCCATCTTTTTCGGTCACCTCAACGATTTCGTGAGGGAAGGGAGGTTTCATGTAGAACCCAAAATTCCGGCAACAGAATGCCGAATAGCAGGTGGCTGGGTGCGGGACAAGGTGAGCAATAAATTATGAAACGAAGAGTGTCTCGCACTGCGCTGACCGAGATTTCAATGTCAGCTTCTTGGCCTTCCTTCCCACGACCTGGACGTCACCCTTTCTTCCTGCGCAGGCTACCCTTTCGCTCAAGCTTTCGTAGAATACCTTCGTTCGGTCCCTTCGGCCGAGTCTATCGAGATCACCTCCATCGGCAAGGTCTCTGCCAACCCTGAACAAAGTAAACATCTGGAGACTGCTACTACACGGATCTTGGGATTGGAATGTGATTTCGTACAGCTTCGAAGCGAGGTATATGCGGATGGTAGTCGAATTCCCACGGAAGTGGTACGTGCATGTTCGGTATCGTTCGAGCTGAGCGTTCTCCAGGCTGATTCCTGAGGGAAATGTCGACACAGCGGATAGGCACGCCCCTCGAAGATGCAGAGCGACGAGATATCACCATCAACACCTTGTTCTACAATGTGCATACCCAGTCGGTGGAGGATTGGACGGGCAAGGTGCGTCGCTAGGTGTTCGTCCTCAATTCGGCTACAGGCAGCTTATTGAGACTTTTTCTCTACGCTTGCATCAGGGAATGAACGACCTAGCAGATCACCGCATCCGGACGCCGCTTCCACCACTACAAACGTTCTACGACGATCCTCTTCGAATCCTGAGATGCCTACGATTCGCCAGTCGATTTGGCTATGCGCTTGACAAGGAGCTCACCGAGTGTTTGGGGGACGAGACTCTGATGGTGAGCGTTCGGAAGCATGGTTCTTGCCCTGTTCCTGTGTCATTCAACCTGACGGGCTTGTGAACGTGACAGGAAAGCCTAAGGACGAGGATCTCTCGTGAACGAGTGGGGATCGAGGTGGAAAAGATGATCAAGGGTAGGTCGATTTCTGGCGCCAGACTCGGTGTTTCCACATTAATGTATATTTCTCTGCACACAGGACCGAATCCCCTCCTTGCCATCGAGCTCATTACCAATCTCAACCTATACCCTCACATCTTTGTCATCCCAACTGCGAAACCCGCTGACCCGAAAGACTTTTTCCCCGCACCTCACCCCATCAGCGACGCTCTTCTCGGCGGCCAGATCCTCACCTCGATCATGTCGGGTGACTTGCGCTCGCACGTCCATCCAGCATTGTTCGCCAAGCTGAACGAGCGTAGGTTGCACGCCATCTGGTTAGCGATCGCCCTGCTACCTTACCGAGGGGGTCTTTTGAAGGAGAAGAAGAAAGATATGACGATGGCCGAAGTCGTCATCCGGGACGGGATCAAGGTCAGTTTTTTCAGAATCAGAATATTCAAGTCAAAGTAGTTTCCTGACGGCTTTGATTTGGCAAGTAGCTAGGAAACGCCGAGCGGGAAGCCGTTGCCAGACTGTATGCCGCTCATGACAAGCTATCACCGCCAGCATTCCACTCGCATGAACCAGAAAGGCTTCGGTCTGGGCTTGGTGAGTCACTCATGACTGACTTCCAGCTCGCCTTGGACGTCTCATTGACCTTATGCAACGATTCTGGTCCAGGGCTGATTCTGAGAGAGGTGTACATCAATGATCCAGCAACGGATACCGCCTGGACGAACGCGCTCGTGTTCTCGATGATCATGGACCTGTTGCCTTATGTCCAACTCGATGACATCCAGGCCAGTGAGTCAGAGTCGCGGAATACAGCGTTTATAAGCTCTGACAATCGACGCGTGTCGTGACAGATGAGCGAGTCTTGGAGGTTATGAAGCGGTATTACGACTACACTGCCAAGGTCGAGGAATTGGGATTGGGATCGGCCATCGAAGAAAAACCGAGAATCGATGTGAGCCTTCGTCATCAATGTCGTGTTGCAGTTTCTATGACCTGCGAAGCTGATCATCAGCGATTCTCTGCAGGGCAACGAGCTGAACGCGACGCTCGGCTTGAAGCCGTCCCAGTTGACCAAGTATCTCATGCTCGAAGTGGTCCGATGGCAGCTAGACAACCCTAGCGGGACGGCCGAGGATTGCAAGGCCTTTTTGTTGAAGAGTCAAGCAGAGGGGACGTTGCCGACGATGGAGAGTCTGGGGTTGGGGGTTCCCGCGAACAAGAAGAGGAGGAGGGATTGAGACGAGGCAGGAGTTGTCTTTACGCACGAAGTGATACGCAAGCCATCTATCATGATCTATCACCATGCCGGATCCTGAAAAGCGGCAGATGACATTCATGACATTCCAGCTGGTTCGGTCCGGATCCGTTTGCGTCACCGAGCGAGCGAGCTAAATGACGCGATCGACGCGTCGCGCGATCTTTGTCTTTCTCGATCGATCGCGTTTTCCCGATCCAGAGTCCCCCGTGGGATGGGGTCATGTCATTCCGCCTACGTCACATCGTTCCTATTCCCCCGATCTGATGGTTGAAGCATGTTCCAGCGTTTATGCGTTGCGGTGGATCCTCGTGCGTCATACCTCCTTTGAGTACTAGTCAGCGATCCCAGCGAAGAGTATATAGTCGGACGAGCGAGTTGGTGATAGTCTCAACCGTAACATTCCACCTTCTCGATAGCTCTACTCAACAAATCTCTTTACACTTGCCCAAGCAAACCAAACCACACTCGACTTCAAAACCACATCACAATGTCCAACTCTACCATCCCCGTTACCAACTCGGCCGACAAGACCACCGCCGATGTCTCCAAGGACGACGCCCGAAACGCTGAGAGCGCCGTCTCCGGTGTTGTTCCCAAGAGTAAGTAGCCAGCTATTCCTCGACCGTCTCTGTCTAGACCCTATGCTTACCTTAATAACGGTGTCATCGTTCTTCGTAGGCGAGGTCGAGGACCTGAAGGACTCTCTCGGTGGAGGAGAGACTCTCGACAACGAGGCCGGCGTTACCACCCGAGGTGCCGAGAACGACGCTTACGCTCAGGAGAAGAAGGTCGACAACCTCGACCTTTAAGCCGATCGGTCGGTTCGGGAGCGATGCGGAAGGGACGAGGAGTAGAGAGGGATGTCATGTATCGGCGGGTGAACGCCAATGTACAAAGTAGCACACAATAATAATAATATCGCTGGCCATCTGACTTGCACCTCCGCATCGACATTGACCTGCCCATCTGCTCAGAGATTCTAAATCGTTCAACGTTGTTACGACGGTACGACATCTCGATGTTGTGAACGAAGAGATGGCCACAAGTACTGGCGGATGATGATGACTAAGCAGAAATGGGTCGAGGAAGAGGCGGATCCGCGCGAAGTTGGTAGAACGAGGCGAAAGGAGAGCGAACTCCTCGATACCGGGGCGGGGAAGTTGATAAACTGCTCGAGTTAACCGTCTCTACGCCCAAGCAGTGGCGAATACACCAATCCATCCATCTACCTACATATCACTTTAAGCAGGAACAAAGCATTCGCAGAGGAAAGAAACAGGCAGAGGTTTTCCATAGAGCGTCCTCTTTTTCGGTCTTACGATATCGGTTACGACAGCCAGTCTCGCCTCACTTAAAGCATAGAGATATAGACATACAGCATCTCATCAGCAGCAGCAGCAGCAGCACCATTAACATCAGCATCAGTAAATCACAGACAGACTCAAAGACTCACGGAAAAGGACTTGAACGCAACGAATCTTTCGCTTTTCGACTCTCCTCTTTGTATCGGTTCGAAAATCATGTCGCTCGCCACTACCGCTCCACAACAACCAGTCCGTCTCCCAGATGGCGGTATTCTTGCCGGTCAATCCGAGCATGGTCGCAGAAACAACGGCAACCACAACAACCAAAACCGTCGAAGACGGCCTTCTCAGGCGAACGGTGGCGAGCAGGCCGGAGACGTCATGCCCGGGACCGGGGCGTACCTCTTGCAACAACAGCAACAGCAGCAACGAGCTCGCGGGAATCGAGCTAGGCGAGGAAACCAGACTCACGGAGATGGGTCTGCGTCAGTACCGCCTCCTTCTCAGGTTCAGGCTCATCAGCAGCAGCCCAATGGGCAATCTGGACCTTCCACCGATGGTCAGCAAGGGCAAGGACAAGGACAGGGGAAACGAAGAAATCGCCCCCCTAGGCATCAAAACAGGCCCGCTCAAGGCCAGACGAATGGGGATACTCAACCCGGCAGTCAGCCCTTGAGTCGGGTTCCCACGAACGGGTCGACGGCGGGTTCGAATGCTTCGGCTTCGAACGCGCCTACGAACCGACGTGGTGGACAGGCGAGGAGCCGGGGTTTCAACTCCCAGCTGACCGAGACGGCGAATGGGGACGATAGGTTGGATCCCTCGGCTGGTCCTTTCGTCCCTGGAGATCGAGCTCAGCGGGGCAAAAATAATGGCAATCAGGCCAGACGTCCGCAGACTCATTCTCGGTCTCAGTCTCAAGGCAATCTGGATCAGCCGCCTCATCTGGCATCCGCATCGTCGACCTCTACCAATGTACAGTATCAGATACAGGATCAACAGAACCAAGCTCGTTCCCGGATCCAACCTCAACCCAACTACCGCCGGAACGCTCGGACGAGGAAGCCTTTCCAGGGCAACTTATCGGGTGCTACTATGGATTTCGAGGAGATGCAGGAAAGAGCCGTCATGGGCGGAGCTATCCCCGCTGCAGAGCGCAAATACAGGGGATGGGGAGGTATGAAGGATGAAGAAGACGGCTTGGTATCAAAGCTGGTCAGAGGACTTGGTGGTGTCGGTGGAAACTGGCTGGAGTGTGTGATCGTGAGTATTTGCGGCGTCCGTTGTGTGTGTCCTTTCATCTTCTGACACGCTTGGCTTGCTATCAGTGCTTTTCGACCATCTTACCTCAACAACCCATCTGGTCCTGCTCGCCTACGACATCGGCGGTGGTACCAGGTGAAATCACCACGAACGCATGCTGTTACACCCCCTTCCACCTTTCGTGCATTCAAGACTGGTCTTCCCGATCTCTCGCCGAAGCGAAAGAAAAGACCAGAGACAGGGATACCCGGATCTACCCGGAAGAACCTGTTCTCACCTGGAGGTGCCCCGGCTGTCAGAAGAAGCGGGTCAAGGAGGCCAACAAGTACGAGTGTTACTGCGGCAAGGTCAAGAACCTGTCGACTGGTCACGGAGCGGTTGGGAAGGATACGACTGGGGATGGCTCGAGCCTGGTCTTGCCCCATTCGTGCGGGAACAGCTGTTCCAGGGATAGGTCTTACTGTGGACACCCTTGTCCCTTGCAGTGTCACGTAAGCGCGAGAGAGCGAGAGACCAAACTCTGCAGCGGCTGATAATGATCTGCGCCCTCTATAGCCTGGCCCCTGTCCACCTTGTCAGGTCCCACTCGTCATCCCCTGTCCATCTCACAAGAAGGACCTCGTTGTCAAATGTTCGCTCGCCAAGGGAAAAGACGTTCCTGTACCGGCATGCGAAGAGCCTTGCGAAAAGCTCCTGGCGTGTCAAGCGCATGCATGTGACAAACTCTGTCACGATGGCGATTGCGCCAAGTGCACAGCGAAGGAGACCGTTCGGTGTTATTGCGGCGTGGATGAGCGGGAGGTAGATTGCGGATGGAGAAAGCGAGAGGAGCAGACTTGCGGAGACGGAAAGGATACCTGGGAAGGAAGGTTTGGATGTGAACGGGTATGCGCGAGACCGTATGATTGCGGAAATCATACGTGTCAAGAGGTACGTTTTGGGTTTGAAACACGTAACTCTTGCCTGTACACTGACAACAAGCCTCTCCATCTGCAGGAATGTCACCCGCATCCTCTCGAAACCTTGAAATGCCCACGATCGCCCGATTTGGTGACACATTGTCCATGTGGACGAACGCCGCTCGGCGAATTAACATCCACTTCAAGGATGTCGTGCACAGAGAAGATCCCGACCTGCGCTCTCAGGTGCAATCGACCGCGGTCTGACTGCGATCATCCGTGTGATAAACTCTGTCACGAGGGCGAATGCACGCCCTGTAGAGAGATGGTTGTCCTTCCTTGCCGATGCGGTTCCAGCAAGGTCGAGATGATCTGCTCGGAAAGGCAGGAGATGGAGAAACAAGGGCAAGAAGTGCTTTGCGAAAGGGTGTGCAAAGCATTGAGGAGGTGAGTTCCGATGTCGCTACTGGCAATGCAGAGTCGTGGTTTCCTGACTTTGCTTCACGTATTGTATAGCTGCGGACGCCACGAATGTGCCAGGTTCTGTTGTCCGCTTTCGTACCAGGCCAAGTTCAAGGGAAAGAAGCGAGATATTGCTGCTTTGGGTGACGACGAAGCGGGTCTACATACCTGCAGTCTTCCTTGCAACAAAGTATTGACGTGCGGCGTGCATCATTGCCCCAAGCCCGATCATCGCGGCCCGTGCCCGCCCTGTCTAGAAGCGAGCTACGAGGAGGTTCGTTCCGTTTCACCTCGGAATGACTATGAACCCTTTTGCTTACTCTGTTTTCCTTTACAGCTTGGCTGCAACTGTGGACGTACCGTCATCCATCCACCCATCCGTTGCGGTACGGTAATCGATTGCACGTATCCTTGTGCCCGACCTGCCCCGGAATGCGGCCATCCCAAGGTTCCGCATACTTGCCATGAGACCGAAGCATGTCCTCCATGCCCCTACTTGACGACCAAGAAGTGTGCATGCGGCAAGAATGAGGTGAAGAACGTTAGGTGTAGTCAGGAAAAGGTGACCTGCGGAGTCATTTGCAACTCGTGAGTCGAGATGAAAGCATTGGAACCTTAGCGGGTTCGCATGTGCTTATCCCTCTCTCTGCCAGGTTACTTTCGTGCGGTTACCATCACTGCATGAAGCCATGTCATTCGGCTGGAGATTGCGAGGAGCCTTGCCAGCAGGTTTGCCAGAAGCCCAAGCGACTTTGGTAAGTTTCCCTATCCGAAACACTGTCGAAACCGCTGCTAAGCCTACTCCCGCACATATAGCAAACACCCCTGTCCGATCACTTGCCACGCTCCTTCCGCTTGTCCCGAGGATGAACCTTGCAGTGCGACTGTGGATCAGACTTGTCCTTGCGGCCACGTAAAGCAGCGAACAGCCTGCGGGGCATGCACGGGCAACCCGGTCTCACGGGAATCCGTACAACTCAAGTGCGTTTCCGAGTGCGCTCAACGTCAACGTAACGCCAGGTTGGCAGAAGCCCTTGGGATCAAACCTTCGGAAAAGCTCGTGGAGTATCCCGCCGAACTGCGCACTTTCGCAACCGCCAATCACGCCTTTGTGCTTACCGTCGAAAAGGCCTTCAACGACTTCTTTATGGGACCAAAACAAGCGACATTGTTACCTCATACCCCCGCTCACAAACGTCAATTCATCCTGGGGCTCGCCGAAGTCTACCGCTTTGGAACCGAGCTTGTCGACGCAGACCCACACCGGAGTGTGCAGCTCCGTCGACGGATCGACAGTCGAATCCCGAATCCACTCCTTTCTGCTGCCACCGGTGCTCCTCCAGCTGCAAAGCGTCAACTAGGCGGGTTGGGCGATATGAAGAAGGCTTCCTTTGCCAGTTTAGCTGGACCTAGCTCGGTTATCGCCCCAAACCCCGTCAGAGGATGGGGGAGTGCATCGCTCTCGCGTCCCTCTAGCCCCCAAGTTCACCCTTCGCGAATGTCGGGAACGCCATCGCTTGCTCGTCCTTCGAGTCGGCCTGAACCACCGGTGTCAACTGGCTCGGGGATTCACAAACTCGATCACATCACGGGTTCTTATACCCCACCTCAGAAAAGAGACATCGAGGAGAATGCGAAGGATTGGGATGAGGAAGATTAGCCGGATGTAGCTCGGGGACGCTAAATGATGATCGATCACTACGCTGTAGTACATCTGTATGATACATCATCTTGTTAGGCTCGAATATCGCTCAAGACTTCTCCTTTGAGGTCTCGCTCGATCCCCGCCAATAGTCGCGTGTGGTGGGCCTCCTTGTCTCCACTCTGCACTGCTGCAGCAAGGTGGTGGACAGCAACGGAATAGAGGAACGGCTGATTTGCCTTGGTCACCCATTGTTTCGTGAGGGCTTGTAAATACGCAAACAACATGTCGGGATCCTCTTCGTGTGGCTCGTAATATGGCATAAGAGAACCTGTCTCCAGCAGCACCTGCTCTTTCGAGAGCCTCACTGATCGCAGAACCGAAGGCTGCTCTGACCATACAAGCTGGCGATAGTCGATGGGATAAGCTTGAGAGATAGGAACCAACAAAAGCTGGCTGAACGTAACGTCTGAAAGGGACATGGCGTCGTAAAGCTGGACAAAGTCGCCGTAGATCTGTAGGAAGGTTGTTTCTGCCGGAGTGATCGATGTGGAAACCTCGTCGAGCCTGGTTTGTGGTAGGCTAGCTTGTGGCTGCAAACAGGGCGTAACCATCTCCTGTAGAAGACGGGAGACTACAGGGTCTCGGAACATCTCGTCATTCCTTTCCACATCCCTCGCTCCCTCGAGGAGGAATACCTTCATTGCATTTAGAATGACGGTCGAGCGACTCTGCGACTGCCGACTGAATCGCTGCACGAGACTGGCTAGGGTCAGTGTCGCCCGTACCATTTCCAAGCGACTCGCGTCCCAAGCTGGAGGAAGTTGCTTGAAGACCGTAGACGACTCCCGTCGCAAGTACTGCTCCAAAGCGATGTAAACCCAATCCGATCGCAATGGTAGGCCTTCCACTGCTTTCTGGTTCCGATCAGACACGCGCAACGTAGCGGTTGCTCTGAGCATGTTCGATAGCGGTGTCTCTGGTGTCGCAAGGTGTTCCAGATCTGGTAGTATACCGTAATGTAGGAATGGTCTGAGAATGTAGAGGCCGTGGCGATGTCCCACCTGTTCGATAATCTCGTCCGGCCAGGCTAGATCAAGCAGTTTGTCCACAAGCTGCATGGCGTGGTCTTCCTCACCCGGCCGAGCCGCTTCAATGATGGGGACCGCAGCTCGAGCGAACTCGGCGGGCGGGAGAGATCGTTGCAAGATCAACAGCTGGTATGAGAGGACATTGATGGCTGAAGAAGTTGTCGTCTTCGTATTTCCTGCCTCCGGTTCGAGCAATTTTTTCAAGCAATTCGCGATATCGAAATCATCGGCCTTGCGGAATGCGGACAGTCCTAGGGTACCGAGCAGCTCGGTTAAACGAGCCGCGAACATGGCACGTAGCTGAGATTCTTCGGTATTCGCCTTGAGGTCGCTAGACAGGATCGTTTGCAGGGTTTGCAGAGGTTCAACCTCTTGCAAAGCCGTCTTCAATGCCACCTTGTCATCGTTTCCATTTCGCTCGTGATTCAGCTCGCACCCTCTGATCCATGCCGTCAAGACTCCAACAGCGGCCGTTGCTGTCTCCCAAATCGAGGCACTCATTTCGACGTTTTGAGAAGGCCATAAAGCGCGCAGCACGTGCTCCGCCTCATCCTGCCAACCGTAGCTGGATATCTGGGTCCAGATGAGATCGTGCTCATGTTCCAGACTATGCGGGTCCTTAGCAGAAACCAACCAGACGCGCAGCAGGTTGAGGTAAGCCCGGGTCGTGTAGAGAATCTCCGGTTGATCGTCTTTATGTTCACGGCGAGCGACCCAAACCCCGAGCGCAACCCAGATCTCCGAGGTGTTACTCAACAGGGTGCCATTGAGACCGTAACGCGCCAGTTTCTCGTAGAGATCTATGATGAGTCCGGCGAAAGTCCAGGCCTCCGTATCGGTAGATGAAGCGGAAGCTCCGCTCCATGGAGCAAAGTACAAGAACTTGAGTGGTACGTCATATGCCCCTACGTTTAAAAGATTCTTTGTTGCGGATCTCGAAGCCGTTGTGCAGGATCTTAGCAGGCGTATCACGAGCAGCGAAATGGCAGCCTCGATCCGCCCATCAGCGGTCTCTCGGTCGCCCGTTGGTCGGGGCCACTCGAGCTTGCCCAAAAAGTTTCGCAGTAACCGTGGTACGATCAGGGCCACCTCATTCGAGGCTTGCACAGAACTGAGCGAGATGTTGAGCAAGATGCCGACGAGTTGACGGATTGAAGTCAAGGACAGATGGGAGAAACGGACAGGCTGATCGAGCATTCCAAAGATTCGATCCAGTATCGCAGGGAGGGGGAGAAGTTTGACCCATGCCGCAGTATGGGCAAGATGTTCGGGATCGTTCATCAGACCGTCGTCCGAGAGACCGTTGCCCTCGATCGCAGACCTGGGATTACTGCCCATAGACGCGTACAGGGCAGTGATGGCTTCCCGAAGGACCCCAGCGTTCTTCTCGGCCGAACACAGGACCCCGACGATCACGTCGATCCCTCGTTTCTGCACCTTGCTTTCGTTGATCTGCTCTCGTACAGCTTCAGGGTATGTATCCCGTTGGCTCAACACCTTGCCAAGAACGCCCAGCATCATCGTTCTCTGTGGCAGAAAGGTGCTAGCGCACAGCTGAATGATTTCGTCCACGGTATACCCCGCTCGGCCGGATTCGTCCCCATGGTGGTGCAATCCTTTGTGTGCCGCCATTTCCTCGGATTCAGCCACTGTCAAAGGCTTGCCCGAAAAGTCGAAGCGAGTCTGATGTGTCGACGACCCTTCTGTGGCTGCAGGTCCAGGTCTACTAGTTGACTGGATCCATTCGAGCTCGGCTGGGTTTGCAGCTTGATTAGGAAAGTAGCGTTGATGAATATAGCTCGGCGACAGTTCGTCGATCGTGGTTTCGTGTTCCGAGCCAGAAGGTGGTAAGGGCACGGGATCTTCAGCGAACCTGACTTTGGCCTGAGCGCCTGGAAATTCGAGGTCTCAGCTATGGCGAAACTCATCAATCAACGCTTCAAAATCCACTCACCAGGCTTCTTTGCTCCTACACCTGCTGATTCGGCGAAAGTTTCGTCTTGTTCATCAGGCTCTCCTTCCTCGACCTGCTGAGTCTCGGCATCCGGCTCGCCGCCCGACGAAGAGACGACCTCCTCTGACGGTTTCTCTTCCCCAGAGCTCGACGGTCCGGAAGTTTGCTGCTGAGCCTTCTTCTCAGCCCTAGATCTTAGCATTGCCAATAGATCCGGAGAAATCATCGACTCGAGCTCTTCTAGCTCATGATCCCTCTCTGACCGTGACATCCCGGCGATCTTGGCATCGTTCTCGTCCTGGCAATCCTTGAGGAGATCCTGAGTGGACCGGCCTGTAGCCTCCCTTTCCGCCAGGTCCGGCTCGCTTCCCGTCTTGAAAGCTGGACCATCAAAACGACTTGTTTGCACTACAGGCGGCGCATTCGAGTATGGCCGAGCTGACGGCCCGGCCGCTGCAGCTCCTCTCGCTCTCTTGAACTGAGATATCCGTTGTGACCGATGTTGAACCTGAGGAAACCCGGATTGGGACGGAGTTGGGGGTGCAGGAGGTGCAGCAGACGATGCGCTCGACCTCTCGGTGACTTCCTTGACCAGAGACATGATTGGTTCGTAAGGCTGTATTCCATATTCGAGATCCCTCGAGTAGTAGGTAGCAGTAGACAGAGTAGAATTGATACATGACATGAGTTGCAAGTACCTCGACCTGAAATCTCGACCTCCACCCTTCACAAGATTACGTAAGCAGAAAGACCCATGCCAATGGTAATGCTGTATAGTAAATGCTACAACTCGTCTCTATGTCTATTCGATCGAGTCTTGGCAAACACGGCTTCCAGAGCTGAGAGGGGTAGGGGTCCCAGTTCAGCATGGTGCAACACACCATCTCGATTCGCGTCTGCTTACCGTCTCTTGTCGAATCTGAAACGCTCGATGGCATGACGACTGAGTACTCGATATAAAGGTCACCATGCGGTAGATGAGCATGTGCTGGCATCTGATTTATGGAAGCTCGATATCAGCAAGGGTCGCCCGTACTATCCCAACCTTAAAAACTCACTCCCTCTCCCTTGATGACATCGACGTGACCTGGCTGGGTAGTCCCCGGGCGAGCGATCCTTACGGTCTTGCCATCCAGATGTGTCAGATTCCTCTCGAACCCTAACAGTGCCTCATCGACCCCGATGATCTCTCTGCGATATAGCCCCGCATCTTTTCTCCTCCACTCGGCGTCCTTGTGCGCGTACACCTTGACGAGGACGTCGCCGGGGATATCCCAGTCTGGGCTCTCGTCCGCTTCCCCGTCGAACAACATCTCGAAGCCTTCATGAGCGCCTGGAGGTAGGTAGAAGCTGAGGTTGTTGTCGCTCTGTACGACCTTTTGTCCGCGGCAGTGAGGACACGGTTTGGCTACCGTCTTGCCCTTTCCGTGACAGGTGTTGCATGTCGCTTGCATCTGGGTGAACATTCCAGGGAAGATCTGAGCCTTTTGGATGGTGACACCAGCACCTCGACAGGTCTTGCACGTGTGAATATCAGAGTCGGAAGCGGCCCCGGATCCTCGACAATGATCACACAAGGTCTTGCGAGGGAGGGTGAACTGTAGGGTACCGGCAAGGAACGGTCGATTTAGCCGAACTGACCGAGCTCAAAACCGCGCACGCAGGTCACTGACCTCCTCGTAATTCCCAACAAACATGTGCTTTAACTCGACGTCCATTCTGACCTGCATATCCGGCCCTCTTCTCTCCTGAGGACCTCGACCCCCTCCTCCGAAGAATTGACTGAACATGTCAAAGGGGTTATGATGCCCCCCACCTCGATTGCCCTGCTGCTCGTGCTGCTTCAACCCCTCGTGCCCATATCGATCGTATATCGACCTCTTGTCCTCGTCTGACAGGACTTCATAGGCTTCCGAGATGGAGATGAACTTTTCTTCGGCATCAGGCGCAGAGTTCTTGTCTGGATGGTATTTCCGAGACAGCTTGCGGTAAGCCTTTTTGATTTCGGATTCTCCAGCGCTCTTCGAGACTACATTGATCGATTTGGCTTAGCACACTTCTTGGCGATTAATAACAGCCTGATTATGGAGCTCACCTCCCAGAGTCTTGTAGTAATCCTGCTGTGCGAGTACACAAGCTAGACTGGCCAGCAAGAGCAGACATATCCGCAGGATCGTCGTCGTTTGCGACATTTCGAGAAGAAGCGCGGTCAAGCCGAGGGAAACGTCCAGACAGAATCCTGCAGGTTCCAATCTTAGTCAAGTCTATCGGGCTTGTGTCTATATGGTAGCTCTTGGAACCCTGCCTCCAAAGGTGGTAACGTGCAATAGGATTGAGATGGACACTATCGATGTGGAAGCTCGAAGTCTCCGGAGCGAAGGCGACGCGGATGCAAATTACGGCATCACCCAGAGCCGCTCCTATCGAAGGTGAAATGTCTGACTTGATCAACCTTTATCCAGAACTACCTCCCTTCAGACTGGTGCTATGCGAAATCGAGACATCTCCACCACCTAGGCCCGAGACAGGATCGGAATCAAAGTAGATTGGAGCTAATTATCCGTCATTCGCGAACCCGGATCGTCAAATTTACGAGCTGGATGCTACTTCGAGGCGTACAAACTCTGTCAAGAACTACCACACTCGTTTCTCCAAGTTCGATACTCCCTTCATCTGCTCGCCTGGCCATCAAGTTCCGGTCTAGAAACCAAGCTATTACCTACTCTCAACTCCGTCCTCACTCTTGTAAGATGGCTCAAGCCGCTAGTACCAAAGTAACCCAGCCGGAATGGCAGGTCCCAAAACCTCTGGTCGAGGAGCCCGTTCTCAAAGTCTACAACTCGTTGACCCGCAAAAAGGCAAGTCGAAGAGCTGGCTCCTCCTCGGTAGGATCCTTGTCTAACCAGTCTGCTATCTGACACAGGATCCCTTTGTACCTCTCAAGGGACGTCAGGTCGACTGGTACAACTGTGGACCTACCGTCTATGACTCGGCACATATGGGACATGCTCGAAACTACCTCACTCAGGATATCATTAGGAGGATCTTGAGAGATTTCTTTGCCTACGACGTCAACTTTGTCCAGAACGTGACCGACTTGGACGACAAGGTGCGCCTATAGTCACGAGTTTTACCGAACACGAGCTGACCGAGTGTAATCCTGCTTTCATGATCATGTAAAAACAGATCATTGTCAGGGCAAGGGAACAGCATCTTCTCAAAGCTTTCCGAGATGCCAACCCTACCCTGTCGGAAACCTTGAAAGGCGACATCAAGACCGCCTTTTCCGCCTACTTGAGCTCGAAACTCTTGAAAGTACTCAAAGAGACCGATGCGCCTCAGCAGGGTGAGACCGAGCTTGCGACTCTGGATAGGTTGTTCAAGAAGGATCAGTCGGATGCGGCGTGGGCGAAGGAGATGAGGGAGAAGGAAGAAAAGTTTGGGTTGATTTTGGGCAGCCTTGTGAGTCAATCTCTTTTCGTATCATTATGGAAGCAAGATCTTGCACTAAATACGAGACTGACTTTGTCCTCATCGTAGCAATCCGCCAAGGCGGGCATCGAGACCGCAAAAGATGCCAACGAGGCCATCGATATGGCCAAAGATGTTCTCTCATGGTATCTTGACAAAAAGGTCAGTAAAGAGAACTTATATCTAGCTTTCGGACCGCTCGCTTATTGGCGTTTAATCTTCCCCATATTGCAGGACGGACACACCGTCACCGATCCTGCCATTTTCCGTGCTTTGGCCGCTCATTGGGAAGACTCTTTCAACTCGGACATGCGCAAGCTTCGAATTTTGCCACCCGACACGGTCACCCGAGTTTCGGAATACGTTCCTGAAATCGTCAGCTTCGTCGAGAAGATCATCGAAAACGGGTTCGCTTATGTTCAGGAGGGAAACGTCTGGTTCGACGTCGAAGCTTTCGAGGGCGCCAAGAATGGAAAGGGCAAGGAAAAGGAGGAGGACTTCGAGCACGTCTATGCCAAGTTGGCACCGTGGAGCAAGGGCAACAGGGAATTGTTGGAGGAGGGTGAAGGTAAGCGTTGTATACTAGGTGAAATGTTCGGGGGTTTCAGACTGATAGAACTTGATAACTGTGCCGAAGGCTCGCTAACGACAGGTCGAACGAAACGTTCCTCGGCCGACTTCGCGCTTTGGAAGTCTTGCAAGCCTGGCGAGCCCACTTGGCCTTCGCCCTGGGGTCCCGGACGACCTGGGTGGCACATCGAGTGCTCGGTGATGGCTAGCGAAGTGCTCGGGCGACGGATGGATATTCATTCCGGTGGAGTGGATTTGATGTTCCCTCACCATGACAACGAGATTGCGCAATCAGAGGTCAGTATCTGCGGTCTTTTGTTTTTCGTTGCGATGCTGATTATATCGCTGCCGGATGAATAGGCATACCATGACTGCCGCCAATGGGTCAACTACTTCCTGCATACCGGTCACTTGCACATTCAAGGACTCAAAATGAGCAAATCGCTCAAAAACTTTATCACAATAGAGGTTCGTTGTCTAGCAAGTTAAAATCAAGGCATAATGAAGGTCTGACCGGTCAGCTCCACGTTACCCTCATCTAGGAAGCACTACAAACCTGGAGCCCAAGACAACTTCGATTGGCCTTCATGATGCAAACGTGGAGTTCGAAGATGGACCTGACAGACGGCACGCGGACGGGAATGGAAAATATCGAGGAGACCTTCAACGTGAGTCGATAAGGTCTGCCTTGGCAAGTGCGACGCTAATCCTCACTGTATGGAACAGAACTTTTTCCGGAAAGTGAAAGCCAAAGTCGCCGACTTTGAGAACACTCTAGCGCCATCAGATGGATATCATTACCATGAAGACCTTGAGAAGCGCTTGCTGGAAGAGTAAGCGACTAATAGCAATGACGTCTGGCCAGTTCGCCGAGTTGACTTTATCTTGTTTCCAGCCTGCACAAGTCCCAGCACAGCCTACGAGTAGCCCTTTGCGACTCGTTCAACACACCAGAAGCGCTTATCGTGCTCACAGAGCTGGTCAGCTCCGCGAACGTGTATCTGCAAGCTCGGCCAAGGCCTCGTAATATCGAGCCCGTCAAATCTGTGGCTCAGTGGATCACCAGGATGCTCAAGATGTTTGGACTCGGTGAAGGTGCTGCGATTCATCAGGACGGTGCGATCGGGTGGGGAGAAACGATGAAGGCTGGACAGGAGGAGGAGACTACCGTTGACGTGAGTGAAAAACAGCAAGAGCTTCAGATGCGTTTGCTAATCGGTCTGGTATCTGCTAGCGGGAAGCCATCCTCATGCCATATTTACGCACATTGTCCACCTTCCGTGATGATCTCCGAAAGCTGGCCTTGGGAGGTGCTACCGGAAAAGACTTTTTGGAACTCTGCGACCGACTGAGAGATAACGAATTGGTTGATCTCGGTGTCGCCTTGGATGACCAAGAAGGTAAGCCCAATATTTGCCTTGCGAATTTGTGCACAGTCTGATAGTCCGACTTGTACGACAGATGGACATGCTCTAGTCAAACTCGCTCCCGCCGATGATCTGCGTCGAGCTAGAGATGAGAAGAAGGCAGCGATCGAAGCCAAGCTCGCACGAAAGGCGGCCGCCGCCGCTGCAGAGGAGCAGAAGCGTCTGGCCAAGCTAGAAAAGTCGAAGATATCGCCGCTCGAGATGTTCAGGCCGCCACATGTGGACGCAGGTCTTTACACAGCGTGGGACGAAAACGGTCTTCCGACCAAGGATGACAAGGGTGAAGATGTTACGAAAGCTAAAAGTAAAAAGCTGAAGAAGGAATGGGATGCTCAGGCCAAGGCGCATGAGGAGTGGAAGAAGATTGTTGGCACGGGCGAGGTCGTTGAAGGCAGCTTGTGATCTAGAACAGATAGAGCATATTGCATCCTGCCTCGCTAGACCTTGGCAAGTTTCTCGATTTTATCGATCCTCTCTATCTTCCCGATCCGCTCAATCCTCTCGATTCCTTCATAAATAGCGTTGCCATCGTTGTCGATCTTCGCTGCCGAGAACCTCTGGGTGATCTCGGACCCGTCGATCCGCTCGACTTTTTCGGTCTTTTCGAGGACAGTTTCCGGCTGGGCGACTGCCTCTTGCCTGGAGCTTTTCAAGAGATCGTGATCGAGCTTCAAGCTCTTCATGAATACGAGTAGCTGATCTTCCGCTGGTTCCGGTCGATCCCATACAGTTCATCAGCTCGGAAGGGCGTGTAGTACAGTCTCGTGTACTCTTACCTTTCTGTTGGGTGGGTTGCCCCTGTCCGAAATATCTGCGGAATCTCGTAATATACTCGAAGGATCCATCACTGATGGTTAAGACACTTAGTTGGAGAGGGAATGAGTCCGAGGTGAACGAAGTCAAATCTTACGGGTGTGACCAATGTATCTCAATGGGCCGCTTGCCATGATAATGTCTGATCGCTAATTCACCACCTATTGTCTTGCCGAGCTTAGTCCGCAGGCTCTGTGGGCTATAACCAGATTGCTGCAGCGGTGGTGCTTACCCTCTACATCGTTCACCCGTCCGAATATCTCGTAGTCGTAGTCTTCACCCTTCACGTATATATGCGGCTTACGAGGTTCCTGCTCCTTCGCCAAAAGATACTTTGGCTCAATGGTGGGGTCGACCTCCAGTATGCCTCTGACAAGTTCATCGAACTGCATAGACTTGCTGAAATTGGGACACGTCTTTGGAGAAGAAGGAGGAGGAGGAGACATAGCAACTAGAGCTACAGCTTGTTATACTTTATACTGGAACAGCCTGTATGTACCCACGTGATCACGAACATCGTGTATAGCATGTATAGAGATCGTAGAGGCCAGTTTATATATTCTGCAAAGAAGGTTGAAACACACGATGCTGCTCCTCTCGCCCAATCGGATAGTAAGGGGCACAGGATGGTTATGGTGTGATGGCTGATTCGCACAACCGGGCGAGGACTCAAGCAGGAGGCCTCCTTTTGACTGTATCTCTATTGAATCAAGTCTAAGCGACCCAAAGGAGGGTATTCTTTCTAAGCGATAATGCTAAATGCTACATCTCGTTCAGGCACGATAGAAATGGTTGGGGACGTTCGATCATGTTGATCTGTGATCACACAGAAGATCTAAGATAGTACAGTTATACAGTTAATCAATTCAAAATAGGAAAAAGGAACAAGAAAGTGGGGATGTACAGAATATCCTTTCATTGGCTAGTAACCACAAATTTCTCTCCAGGCCTATGAACTGTGAGTTATGTCAAGGATCGCTGACGCTGCAAAGGGATCGATCATACCATAAGCCATAAGCCGTAAGATCCCTCTTCGTATGCTTAGCGTGTATCCTGCCCTTTCTGATTCTTTTCTTCTTCCTTTCTTTTGGGTGGATCTCGGTAACGCTTCGACAATCTTTGCCGAAGATTCCCGCATCAGCCATTCCGGACATGTTCCGTTATACTGTACTTTCACAGATCCACTTGTGACCTCGGTCCGTATCAACTTTTTGAATTCTTGGACTCCTTTTGATACGGAGTCAGGTAATCAAGATTGGCGATATCGCGACATATCGCGGCTGTCGCTTGACCTCTCTGTTGTAGACAAAAGGGCGTGGCCCCGGCGGAGGCAAATTGAAGAAGGAGTGAAACATGAGAAAAGTGCGAATCGTAAAGTCGTCGTGGATTCGCATATGTATGTATATCAAGGTTCAGACGGCGATCAAGATGATAATCAGAAAGCAGTCTAGAGAACGTAAATGTAGGGAATAGATTGGACGAGCTGTCTCATCCCTAGAGCAGACCCGTCGACGCATGATGCGCAGTAGCGGACGCGCTACATGAGGTCCTTTCCGCGATTCTGGGGGCAGTCTTGCGGGAGATAGATCTTGACGGACCCATCAGGATAGGTCAAGCGGGCCGAAGCCTGGTCTATTCGCGTAGCCGTACAGGTAAAACGTTAGTGCTGGAGAACCTCGGAAACTGGGTAGAAGGCTCTTACAACCAGGAAGACCGTTGTTCCAATAGTGAAACCCCTCGCCCCAGTAGTATTCATAAGCTCCATCGCTATCAAAACCAGACACCCGCGCATCACCGGTCAGCGGATCGCGATGATCCCGTTCGGTTCTCCAGAGTTGCAACTCACCAACAACTCTTATAAACGGTCATGTTGTTCTTGCCTGTGGTTTCCTGCCCCGCGCTACCGTTCTCCCTGAGCTGTATGTAATCGCCTGCAAAGCCGACACCCTCGTGAGAAGCCGATCTGCGTGAACGTAGCGATCCCGTTATACTTACTATTTTCGTCTTTATATGCAGAGACAAATTTATGTTTCCGGGTTAATTCAATTCCCCCTGGACCGATGACCTTGACGACAGGAGGTTTGAAGGCGGCCGCAGGCTGACGTTTCTCGGCCTCGCGAATCGCAGCGGCGACGCTGGGGGATCGACCGGCGAAAAGCTCCTTGAAGCGCTGAAAGACTTTGAATGGAGATAGGGACATGATGATGTGAGAAGTATGGGTGATCTTGTCAAGTCTGGGTAAAGTATGGTAAAGTTTCTAGCTTCGCTGTTTACGACGAAAAGTATGTGATGAAGATAGTCTTATATACCCTTCTTGTTCAGGAAGAAGCTTCTCGATTGCGTTGCCATAATGCCTAGTGTCTATTGTCGTGCACTGCGAATCGTGATCCTGTCTGATTGTTGTTTTTCGGGTCGGAGTTAGGCTCAACAATAACAACGAGGAAAACAAACTACCGACGACGACGGCTGAAACGTTTGTTTGTTGGTAGCGCGCGTGATCGACGTGATTCAGATTGAAGAGCGAAAGGGATTGATGGCAAGGTGGATCGGATTGATGGGAAGAAAGCAATGGCCGATCATTTCGATTCGATGATCAAGGAATCGTGAAAAGTCGGATTCCGATCGCTTTGCCATGTTTCGACTTTGGACTTGAACATACCATCGATATCACGTATCACGCCACCGATACCTTATACACAACCATATACTTCGACATCCCCAAACGACACATATTCAGTTCGTCGGCTACTCTGCGGGCCCCCACCCGCTGGATCGGCGAGCAGCCCAACGATCATACCCAGTGGCTAGATGTCCACCGCTCGTCGAAAGAAGTATACCGTTTAGAGTACTCGTACAAGACTCGTACGAGGTGCCACTATACCTTACTCCTGTTCCTTGTTGGCGACATCATCGCTCAGCACAGTCCAGTCGCTACCTGTAAGTTATCCTGGTGACTTCTCTCATAAAGGGTAGCGATAGGCTGAAAATTGACGTTTACCCAGTCCAGCGTTCATTCGGGTGATCAACTACATCAGCGTCATCTACTCGATCTGAAACAAGCACACAGCCCATCGTACCTATACCAGAGTAACTAGATCTTCCCTCTCGATACCATTGAATCGCATACAGTTTAAGAAGGGCTCGACGATGGCGGAATCGATGTCGCTCGCCAAACCCACACCTCCCCTTCATACCTTTGAAGCGACCTCGTCCGATCTGGCGAAGAACGTGTCCCGACAACCTCCAAAGTCGGAACATGCTCTCCCCGGCAAACATGCCGGCAATCAGCTCGTCATGGCCAGTCATCGCCCCAACAAAGGGGTCATCCTGTCAGAGGACGAATCTTATTGTTCGGAGGAGACTGTAGAGAACGAACCTACGGACCCGGAGTGGAATGGAAGCTCTGATGGGGAGGATGACACGAGTGATGACGAGAAACAATCCCAAAGGATGATACAGTACGCGGGCATCAGAGATATGCAAGCTATCGCAAGCCTTTCTAACATCGACGTATGCACAGGCAGAGTATACAACCAGTCCGCAGATCTTCTCGCAGGAAACAGCCTCCAGAGAAACTCAGACTCACGAGAGGACAAGCGTCGAGAGATCATCAATACCAGAGCATCGTCAATGCCGCGGTCACATGCGCCAGGCATGTCAGCCAAATGACCTCTCTTCGAGATGGTCCTCCACCGAAAGCACCGATCATCATCGATTCCCCCATACAAAAGCAACCGAAGAACACGACGACAGCCAGACCTCTCAAAGAGAACGTTCTGGGAGTCCAATTGAACGCACCGTCTACGACCAATATCATTGGAAATGGATTGCCTCTGCCCCTTCCGACGCAGATGAAAGTCCATCGCCCGCAATGGCCGACATTCCAGTTTCTTGATCACATCCAACCTGGACTACCGGTCCCAGATTTGAACCGCTTCAATCCCGTCATTGCAGCAGGACGACCACCGAATCTCGCCGCCGCTGGAGATCGAGCTGCCATCCCGCGAGGCGAACCCTCCGGCCACATCGTTCGACCTCTCTTGCTTCCTCCTGTACCTCCTCTTACCAAGCTCGCCGTCTCGGGAGAGAAATATCATCCCGGCGAGGCCAACCTCCCTCCCTTTCGAAACGTCTTTACACCCTGGGATTTGCGACCCTATCCGAAATCGCCACCCACCGCTCCGTCCAAGTGGCGTCCCTTGCCCCTCGCCGATCAACCTCTACCACGTGGACGTCCCGGACCAAAGTTTGAACCATGGGCTACCCGAACTGAATTAGTCCCGCCCTTGTCCCTGCCGAGTCAGCTGGACAAGCCAATGTCCATCGATCTCGACCGTGAAACGCAGTCGTGGTCGATGTGCGGCGCGGAGGGCGGAAAAGGAAAGGGTCGGGCTGGGATCGATCAGAGTTGGAATCCGGAATGACGACCTGCATGAATCTGCTTGCTCGATGAGCCGCATTGCGCTCCACACATCGACAACCGTACGGAAGCGACGATCCACCAGACTTCGTATCTCTTTCGATGACCCGTTTGTAATCGCCTGGAATCTTCTCGAGCCCTGCGAACGCAGATGACGAAGCAGAGATACGCATGTGCATGTTCGCAGTCATGGTCCCTTATCGTAGGCGAGCCTGAAACGTTTCTCGTGACGGCGGGGTTAGAACTGGGATACCACGAGGGCGTGTATCGTGGCGGAACGGATGTCCTTCTGCCGGCGGCGCATACCGCTGCGGGTCTCTGAGGGGCGTGATCACGTTCCTGACGCGTTTCCAACCGAAAGGTGCTCGCGAACGACGGCGAAGGATATTTTGGGTTGCGATCTCGACCGCGATTGTGACTTGCACGACCTTTGTGTTGATCCGCTCCGCATCGAATGGCCCATAGGATGCCAGGATACTTATTATGGTCGGGCTCGATTCCCGACCGTTGAGCTTCCAAGGGCGTGGCCTTTGCCATCGATTTCTATCATCTCATCTACATTCTTCATCACCACCCACTCGCTCGACCCCTCAACCCTCCTATTCAACACATCACGATGGGTGCCAACGTTTCCGTCTCTCGCCTCAGCACGATCGGACCTGGGCAAGCGTTCAACACTCAGATCCCCCACGGCAAGCTATCGCGATCCGCCATCGCCGCGCTGGGCGAGTTGGGCTACGGTCAGACGGGGTACAATGACGAGCCCGCCGTCGTCAACTTTTTCGCGACCGCCTCGCAAGCTGAAGAATACCACAAGCGAGCCATCGAGCTGTTGAAGGAAAAGACGCCCAAGAAGTTGAGGGCCGAGTTCCCCATCGTCGTCAAGCCGTGTCGGGTCACTCGCATGATCCAACCTACGGCCATGTGATCATCGCCCGGAGCATTTCGCGTTTGATCGATCATCAAAATGGAAGGAGGGTCGTCGGTGGATCGAGATCCACTGATGATCGTTTCATCCCTTGATCGAACGCGATGACCGGCATCGGCAAAGGGAAAGGAAGGGCGGATAGAAGCAGATTGGAAGACGACACTTTACGCGATGGAAGCATCACAACAATATTACACATCAATACGACCAACTCACGACGACACAATGAACGACGAACAACAACAAATAGAGACAGAGCAAGGATGACATGCGGCGAAGACGAATCCCCTTATAATCAACATTACTACTATCAACACAACTCGATCGACCCTATCCCCTCTCATCCTTACCGATCCATGAAGCTACAGTTCAAAGCCCTCGCCTACCGCGCATACCCACTTCAAAGCAGATTCCACATCACCGACATCACCGATCACGGATGTCATCGATACTGTCGACGCCCAAGCTTGACCAGTCGGCCAATGGATTTGCTCGTTGCACCCCTTGCCCTGCCTCACCGCAAGCGGACTGCGATGGCTTCCAGTACCTGGACGCTCGGGCTTTTGCGGGGGAAGAATCGACTGCAGGCTCCGCGACGGACTGGAACCTGCAGTCATCTCTCCCTCGTGCATCGAGCCATCCACCTCGTACGCCTCCTCGACGTAGGATGAGTTGGGCTTTTCGTCGGAATCACGGCGATCCATTCTTCGGTGCAAAGGAGGCCAAGGCATCGCCTGTCGGGGCTCTTGGCGACGTGAGGACACCGCCGGCAACCAGTGGAGATATGGTACAGCCGGATTTGCCAACTATCACTGGGTCTGCTCCGGGTACGGAGCTCTCCGAACAACACCAATCTCCTCTCGCCAAACGCATAATCAAACGCATCCCACGCATCCTATTCCCCTCGTCACACCAGCGACCTCGTTCGACATCGAACGCACGGCATATGACGGAACTGCGCAACTACGAGTACGTCAGTTGTTGCGCTGGATGCTATGGGTCGTGAGTATCGGCTTGTTATCTGAGAAGGCACGCAGAATTGCACAAGTTGCTGACGTGCGTGTATGTTGGCGATTGACAGTGGGTTGATTTGTGACAAACGGGAAAAGGGCATGTGCTCGCAGTGTGAGCGAGAGGGCAAAACGTCGTGCAACTGGATCACCCTTGCCGAACAGAGGGAGAGGGATCGATGGTAGCAGCACGAATGATGAGGGCAGGATGACATGGACAATTACATATTTACGGCTACGCTTTATTGTATACTGGACATAGATGATGTTTCTGTTTATTGATCGAGGATCGCGAATCACTATCCACATCTGCGGACTATACATGCGAGCACAATGTATGCCGAAGGCAAGGCTGTGCAGCTTTCGGAGCGAGCAAAACCGACATTCGGGGCTCTAAGGTAAAAAATACAGCTTTCGGATCGTGCGAGGCGGTCGAAAGTTGTGGACTATGCCGTTGTGGGTTTGTCCAGTCTG
The DNA here is from genome assembly GCF_021052385.1 of Filobasidium floriforme. NCBI lineage: Eukaryota > Fungi > Basidiomycota > Tremellomycetes > Filobasidiales > Filobasidiaceae > Filobasidium > Filobasidium floriforme. The sequence continues at coordinate 661,948 of NW_025763639.1, forward strand.
ATATCGTCTCTTGCATTTAGGACGGAGAGGTATACGGTCCACGCGATGCCTTTTCCAAGATTACAGTAGTGAGTTAGCTGCAGTGGTTCCATATCAATCTCAAGGCAGCTTACCGCATGTAGATTGGAACTGGGTAATGAAGAATAAGATGTGAGCTTGGAAAGCCTGTCAATGACCCAGTCCACGCTTACAGGAACTCGATAACTGAAAATGGATGGGTAGCAACATGAATCGGTAAGTCAATTGGACGATCGAACGTTGTCAAATGCGCGACGACTAAGTTTAGGCTTACGGAAGGGGCATCAACCTGAAGTTGACGGCTTGCACTAGCGGCCATACTTTCCAATTGGCAATCAAAGCAGCTGAAAGACGGGCAGACGAGGGTTCGAGCGATCTCATTCAAGCACTCTACTAACACTCGAGTCAGGGCACTCACGGGTATACATCTGTAGAGCCAGGGTCGTAAACGGCTACGTCAGCAAGACAATCTCGCTGGGATACGAAACGATCAAACTCACATCGCTGAACTTGTCCTTGACTCCGTTGGTATCACGGCCTTCCATGTAGCCCATGGCTGCAACGAAAAGCGCCAGCTGCGACAGAGACCAAGGGTTAGCAGTATCCATCATTGTCGATCCATGTCTTTCTCACTCACACCGAAGGGCGCTCTATTGGGTACGTCGATCATGGCGGTCAGCGAGCGGGATCTGGATAGAAATTTGACTGCCGATCGATGCCAATACTCACAGCACGAATTGATCCATGAACACCCTCTTTGCGGTCTGTACGCCCGTGCTACCTCCCGGGACCTTGAGAGGGATTTTCCTCTCGAGGAATTTCATCCACACTCCGACCAGAGGACCGATAGCCACCCCGAACGCAGCGAACCGCAATGTACGGTAAGGATCATATGTAGGTGCAGGAGGCTGGAACTCTAGTGTATCGGGATGAGGAACCGATGGCCGAGCGAGGAGGATCTGCGATGTTTGTGCCTGATTGTCGTGGTGGAAATATAAGAGCTCGGTGGTAAGGTGGGTATTGATATCAGCTCATGCAGCTACTGACAACTGCGTCTCCGATACTATTAAGCGCTCCGTTGGTGATCATCAAAGTGGGGACCGGCCTCCTCTCGAAGTTGCTAAGATCATCGCGAGCTTATCAGCTGGTTGGCTCGATCGTGGTTGTAACACTCTCCAGTCTCTCACGAGGTGTAAACCTTGGCGAAAGCGCCAATCAGACCTGGAACGGGCATAGCGGACGATCTGTTTGCCTTGCTGTGCCAGGATGCAGGTCGATAGCAGAAGAAGCGAATAAAGTCGATTGTTCAAAGCTGAATGGTCAAATTCAAATCTCGAGATTCGTAAGGAAGCGACGTCTCCAAGATCGGCCATCGGCGACGCGAAAATCGAGAAAAGACGTCATCATCAGAGGGTCGGCGACTTGTGAAACGACGATGTGATCACAATCGAAACATGACCAAAATCTATTGGTATCAACCAAGTCTTTACAAAAATCAATCCTCGTCGTCCGTCTCGTACTCGCTGTCATCGGCGTCTCGACTGGCGGACCTGTCCACCTCGACGATAAGAGATCCGCCGCCCTGCATGATGATATCCCAAGATCCGCTTCGAAGGTCGACTTCTTTGCGCGGATAGCTTGTAAAGAGTTTGACTGGGGTATGAGAGACTGATTCACCGCCGTTGGTGTCGGCGGATGCGTATGGATCGACGAAGCCTGATGGAGCTATGGTGGGATCCTCGTCGGGCGATTTGTCGGTGGCCAAGAGCAGGCTCTCCGCCCATCTGAAGATGTCGGCCAAGCTCTCGTCGTCCTTTCTGAACACCTTGATGTTCCGCGCAGGTCCGTTGCCTTGCGGCAGTCTGAGCTGTATGCGCACGGCGAGACCCGCCTTGACGTCTTCGGCCGGCACTTCGACCATCTCTCGGAATCGTCGCCGTTGATACCGCCTCCATAGCAGCAAGTCGTCCTTCAACTTCTTCTCCAGAGCCTCTTTGTTCTGCCGTTCCCGTTCAGCCTTCTGTTTCCGTTCCGTCTCTTCCCTCTCCAGGCGTTCTCGCTCTTCCCTTTCCCGTCGCGATGCCATGATACGCTCGCTGTCTCGACGAGCCGACTCGGCGGCTCTCCGATCCTGGTCCTCACGCATCCTGCGAGACTCTTCGAGAGCCCTCCTCTCCCGTTTGACACGAGCGAGAAAAGGTTGACTTCGAGGGATCAGGGTCGAATCGAGCAAGTGCAAGATCGAGGGCAACGACGTCGTGGTTGCAGGCGAGCCCGCGATGGTGGTCAAGATGGTAAGTCGGGCGTTGGAGACCGAGGCGGAGGTCGTCGAACCGGTCGCAGGCGGGAGGAGCGAGAAGAAGGTAAGAGAGGGGTACGTGGTGATCTGCAAGGTCTGGGCGACTGTGTAGCGCAAAATGCAAAATGGACGGTGGTCAGCGCCAGTGTTCGCAAAGAAAGATGACTCGAGCCTCACCTTGATATGCCTCGCGATCGCGAACGTCTCCCGCCCAGACCGCGATATTCTTTTCGCGAAAGACTCGTCCCAGCTCCTCGTTCAGCAAGACCTCCCGCTTGAACGCCTCGTCGTCCTCGTGTTCAGCGCAACAGAGGATGACCACGCCGAGCTTGGGATCGGCTCTGATGCCTCGAAGGAACTCCTTGTAGGGGCCTCGGTAAAAGTCCGGCAGTTGATCGAGGTCGACTGGGGATGGAGTGTAATCTTCCCGTAGGGACTGGACAAAGGGCTTGTTCCGAGCCGATGGATTCGGGAGGATTCGACCTTGCGAGGAAGGAGGTACCAAGAGTCGAGGTAATATGCTCAGAATAGAGTTTGGAACGATGGTCCTCGCTGTGCAAAGGGGAGCATCAAGGCTTTCAGTAAGCAAGCGAACAATCAAGGAGACTGCCATCATCTAATGCTTACCTAACATGTACCAGAACCCGATCAGGATCCGCAATACGAAGCGGACGGGCAGAAAGAGACCGTAGACCGTTCCCAGACCGAGTCTTGCGACGATCGGGGTGCTTTGGTTTCGGCTGCTAGGAGGAGAGGGCGGATATGATGACCCTGACGAAGCCGTCCGTCGAGGGGATGCAGGTCTGGCAGGCGATGCTTGGCGACGGTGAGGTGTCGAAGAGGAAGCCGAATAGTGCAGATTTATAGCTCGCTGGCGAAGAAACATAATAGAGCAGAGTAATTCGTCAGCTAGCGTCGATGATTCGGGCGCGAAATGCGACCCCTCACCTCGATGTTCCAGTCGGAGGCCCGAAGGAGCTCTTCACAGCTTGTCCTCCCGATCTCGCCATCGGCAGCCGTGATGGCGACCATCTGGTCGAGGACCTCGGCTCTCTTGGCGGCAGAGTCCATGGTGTAGAATGAGTCTGAAATGCTGAACCGTGCAGACTCGATGGTGATAGGAGTGGTAGATTGTGACTTGCATAACTTGTGACTTGTGCGACGTAGATGATCGCTCATCGGCCATGTGCGGCGTGTCATAAGCGGACATTTGGCTGATTTGACATGTCCGCTATCCTAGTAGAACGGCCAAACAGCTCATCAAACGGTTTGACCGAGATGTAAGACCGTCTTACAGGTGCTACAACCGTTTTACACAAGTTACAACCGTTTTACGCATGTTACAATGCGGTATGACCGTTCTCACATGCCTATCGCCCGAAATCTGGGTAGCATCGAATACTTTGTATGAAAAAGTAGACCTCCGACAAGGATGATTATTGCTGGTCGGACAAAATTGGGCAATTGCCTATCGAGCTATTGACCCGGTTGACAACATTAACAAACGGTGTAATAACAAAAACGGGTTTGAGCGTCTGAATCTCGAGAAACATCGTTCGACATGCGTAAAAACGGTTTTTATGAGAAAAAAAACGGTTTTACAATCTGTGGAACCGTCTTACAACCTGTTCGACCGTCCTACCGGTTATTCGGGGACTAGCCGTTTCCCTCGGAAGCATTCGTCATCACTCGATTGATTGATCATCATCAGGGCCCGATCGTCAGTTCTAGCTAGCTAAAAGATAGATGGTTGCGGAAGCGAATTTGCAATGGTATAGCCCATCGGACCAGCCATCTCACAAAATCTACCGGAATTCACCGAAATCCCCGACAATCTGGGGTGATCTCGAGTTCTATCCTGCTACTATGCCGTAAAACTATCTGCAACAATCTGTGCTAGCAAATATTCTAGCCCCTATCGAGCCGCTTTTTTGACGCACGTGGCGGAGAGCGGTCGACGGTCGACTGCAGACTGCCGAATTCTGCAGAATTCGGCACCGACCTGATCAACTCCAGATACTATGTTGTATGTTGTACTACTGTCTATGATCGCTATGCCGAATTTGAATCGTTGAGCGGATCATCAACCATGTCTGAATACCATCACCATCCCCATCAGCAGCAGCAGCAGCAACAGCAACAACATGTGCAACGGGATTGGAGTCAGCACGAGAGGGAGTACTACGCCTCTCTGTCTGATCTGAGGACGTTTCAGCAACCTCTCCCTCATCCGAATCATCACCACGGCCAGTATCCGTACCCTTCACCAATCGGCGAAGGTCCTCGAGGTTACCTCGCAGGCCCTGCAGGCACCTTGGTGGCTCCAAGCACCCAAGGACACCCGCAGACTGCCGAATTCGGCGGAACTCGGGACATGAGTCCATTGGACTCTCCCCTCTTGACTTCGATCAACGCTTTACCTAGCCTGCCCGCCGCTCCTGCTATCCCTCCGGCCCAGGCTGCAACTCCTACCTCTGCTCCTGGCAACCCTCCTGCCAACCAGAACGTTCGCTGGTATGAGTGGATGGAGGATCTCCTTGCCGACCTCCTTGTTGCGGAGGTGAAGGTCACACGCAACAAGGTCACCATGGGCATGCCCGTATTCTCCAAGATTGCCAACCTGATCAATGAAGCGATGGACGCTCGAACCGACCCCACGCCCAATGGGAGATTGGATGGTATCAAAGTTAAGAACAAGACAGGAATCTTGACGGCAGAATTCTACAAGCCTCTCGAGCGGATGAGGAAGAGGTCGGGCTGGGGTTGGGATCACCAGCTGCATCGTCCCCTTGTTGATGACGAGGCGTTCGAAGACTACGTCAAGCACTGGGTGAGCTGAAGATTGCAGCCGAATTCTGCAGAATTCGGCAACACAAGCTGATCCCGTTCAAACATCGTCACACAGGTCGGGACCCCAACCGTGTCTCAAATCAGACGTCTGCGAGACAATGGATGGCGGCTCTACCCCAAGTGGAAGATCATCCGTGAAGGTCATGGAGCTACGGGTGATTTTGCCTTCCGGGGTGGAGCTCCGATCCCTTCCCAACCCGAACCTCCTGCCGGAGAGGCGGAAGAGTCGGCCAGCGAAGGTGAAGCGAACAGTCAGCCGCAGGGTACTCCCCAATGTCCCCACAGCAGCAGGAGCCGGGGCAGGGGTGGATCGTCTTCCGCTGGATCAATTGCTTCGATGAGCAATCGCCGACGCGATGAGGATCAGCCCGACTTTGCTTCCCTTGGCAAGACGTTTGTTGAACAGCTGGCATCAGTCACTCAGCAAGCAACTTCGCAGATCTTGACTCGTGGTTCCGCTTTGCTCAAGGAGGATATCGCAGCCATGGAAATCAGCGTGGTCGACGCTCGGAAACTTCGCCTCCGTCTCGCCAAAGACCGTACGCTGGCCGAGTCTTATGCCCATCAATCCGAAGAAGACCGCCGGGAGTTGCTACAAGCAGTCTTGGAAGATCTACAGGGCTGAGTTTTTGTGTTTGTAATTAACCACAGTGCTCCCGAATTCTGCCGAATTCGGTGTATCAATGAAACGTCTGTCAAATGAGAGCTAGGAGCTAGACACTTGCGAATGTGCTCACCTACGAATTCTGCCCAATTCGGCAGCCCTCTTGCACTCATTCCGGTTGGGTGGCAGGAATGACCTCCCATCGAGCGAAGTTGTCATCCGCAATCTTTTCTCGCAGTGCAACCATAGGATCACTGCGAGCATCTGGATCGTTCCTTTCCCTCCGGGCAACGGGTTCGTCTGGATCCAACCCTACCCCAGAGAGAAGATCCTGATCGTCTGGTACTGGCTCGCAGTCGTCTTTGTTGTCAGACATGAAGTTCTGCAGTGCGCAAAGTGCATAGATGACTTGCACTTGCTTAGCCGGGGCATAGTACGTTCCGGCTCGCAATGCCTTGAACCTCGCTTTCATGATACCCCAAACCTGTTCAATGGGCATGCGGAGACTGGAATGTTGGTGATTGTACACCTCCTCCCTAGTCGCTGGCTGTCGTCTGGATCGCTTCCATGCGGCAAGGTGGTATGCTGTCCCATTGTAGGGCGTGAGTACCTGGCATCGAAGAGTGAATCCTGCATCTCCGAGTAGATAATACCCTTGCGGAATTGGAATGTCTTCGTGGCGAAGACAATCGTACCAGATGCTGATATCCGGCTCAGGACCTTCCCAGCCAGCGTTCACGTAACAAAGCCGACGATCTAAATCGCATATACCGAGGACGTTCCATGAGAGACCACCTTTGCGATCTCGGAAATTACCCTCTCTATGGCTTGGAGGATGCGCAGTGATGAGGGTGCCATCGATAGCGCCGCAAGCCTGTTGAAATGCCCCGAGCTTCCTGCTCCGGGCGAATTTGCGATGAGGCAATTGGTTTGGACGAGGAAAGCGCACCATCTCGCTGTAGAATGGGTCGGTGGCGAGGGCAGTCACCGTGACATCAACAGCTCTATTAATGAAATGATCAGCCGAATTCGGCCGAATTCGGTTACGACCCTCATCTCGGCTCACCTGAAAGATTGAGAACACATGATGCACATTCAGCCGAACTCGACCGAATTCGTACAAATTTACTCAACTCACTCACCTGGACACCGCTGCCAAGCTTCTGTTGAACTCTAAGCCTGTCTGCCGGTGACCTGTGCCATGCCTCAATGCATGCAGAGCGATGGCCAACGTTTCTTGCGAGCCCACGCGTTGTGTCGCCAACGACCTCCCAGCTGTTCCAAGTTTGCTCGCGAGCAGTCGCATGGCAGAAGGACTCATGCCAAACGCATTCATGCATCGTGCTCGGTTATTAAGAGCCTCCATCAATCTCATTTGTCCAGAGAACCTGGATGTGGAGTAGGCCAGCCGTGTTCGTGAAGGGTTTTGTTTCTGGTTTCGTTGCTGTCGATTGCACAGCAACACGAGGCTGATAAATTGGACAACAAAGTCCCTATCTCTACTCGAGTTATCTGACATGTTGCAGGGTGACCTTGTGCCGAAGTCTGCAGAATTCGGCTGAGCACAACAACGCATGTATCGACGATCGACGACAACCACGATATGCTTGTCGTCAAATCGCAGATGGAAATTGAGATGACGTCAAGGACCTATTTGCCTCCGTATTTGCACCCGACGCGCGTTTGAGCGACCGTTTCATCCCTTGATCGTCGCTGCTTGACGACGCTGTTGCCATCAATATCACCAAAGGACCTCTTCAGTTCCAACGCAGAAAACGCAGAGACTTCGAGAAGAGGGTCCTTTGGATTGTTCCTGTTCATCAAACAACAACAACAGCCACGTCGACGCGTATGACTCCATCAAAACAAAGAAAAAAACACGTCGCGTCTGCTCAGCCAGTGAGGAAGGTATATACACACGATCAATTCACATCCCCCCTTCCCCCCCCCTCATCGTCCTTTTCTCTTTTCCTCTCTTCACTCTCAACTCTATCTCTCCGACTCTATCTCTCTTCCCAACTTTACTTAATCCTCGTCTTGATAACAACATGGCCCCTGAACGTCCCGCCAAATCCTCCTCCTCTAAACGCACCAACCCCGCCAACCCCGCCAATCGTACTTCTCGGAACGCCCTTGGGCGATTCGTGTCTCGTCCCGGAGCTGGAGCTCCCGCTGGCGCTCAGGAGGAGTGGGATAGGATGCAGAGGGGGGAAGGGGGTCGTCAGTCGACTCTTCCAAACCTGAGAGTGAGTACGATGCGATCGTGATCCTTCTTCCTTTCACCGTCGGTTGTTCCCCTCTTGTCTTTCGTTCTTTGTCGAGTAAACGACTGACTCTCCCGAATTCTACCGAATTCGGTAGTTTGCTCAGACCGAAGAGGAAGAAGAACGGGACGTCCAGAAGGCCATCGGCAAGTCTCTCAAGATGGCTAAGTTTGAAAAGATCCTTACCAAGGAGCGACTTGCAGCGGAAACTCGCCTCGCCCAAGAGCAAGCCGAACGGGACGCCGTCAACCAAGGAGCTCGCATCTCCCCCATCCCCGACGACAACCAAGGAGCTCGTATCTCTCCCATCCCCGATGACGACGACGTGATCGTCAAGACCGAGAAGATTGATGAGCCTGTAAGTTGGGGTGTTTGCTAGCTTCAAAGTCGGAATCGAAGGCTTACCGAATTCTGCAAACTTCGGCAGATCCCTCCAAAGAACAAACGCAAGGACAAGGCCAAGGCGAAGCAGGCGGAGGTCATCGAGGTGAGTTATTCCTGTTAGAGAGTGATCGGTTTGCGCTTACGAATTCTGCAAACTTCGTCAGCTTTCCTCGACCGAGGAGCCGGAGGCCAACGCCAAGGCGAAGGCCAAGGCCGAGAAGAAGAGGAGGAGGAAGGCCGAGAAGATGGCGCGGGAGGTGAAGAAGGAGGTGGAGGAGCTTGTCCCTGTGAGTTATCCATCTTTCGCTCCATTTCAGCTTGAACATGATACTAATTCCTTCCTTCCCTATGCGTTTAGAGCGACGACGACGTCAAGGCCCTCGTCGCCGACTTCCCGTCTAAAAACCTCGAGGATGCCTGGATCATTGACGGGAAGAACCCCGTCAAGGTTTGTGTAAGTCTGTGCTCTCTCTTTTACACATCCTCATCGTGGTACTAACTTCATTCGCAAACGATAGATCTTTACGAAAGGTTACGACTGGGTAGGAGCTCTTGCGAGACTCGAAGAGGCTGCCCAGATGTCGAACGAAAAGGAGAAGAACGCCATGGCCAAGAGTATCGGCTTGATGGGACCTCGTTCGTCCCCCGACATGACTGCGGCCCGACGAAATTTCTGGCTCGCCCGAGGGATCGACTTCGATAAGACCTTCAACGCTCAAACGGGCTACGACGTCGGCGTCTATACCGGAGAGGTGAGTTGGCGCTTACCGAATTCAGCCGAATTCGGCAGAGTCCTGCGTCTTTTGCACTGATCACTGACACCGGTACGATTGCTTCTCTCTTCAGGAACGAAGCATTCGAACCGCGAAGGAGGGGGGCAAAGCAGTTGTCGAGTTCGAACACATCATGTGCACCCCCTGCGCCAGGAAGAAGAAGGATGACCCGGAGCAGCGATGCTTCGCCACAAGGCCCTTCACCGCCTGCACCGCCTGCGCTGATCGCGGCAAGGCTTGCGACTTCAAGGAGATGCAGCGCGCCTTCGTCAACCAGCACGTCATCGGTGCTGCGAAGACCTTGCAAACTATCGGCAAGAAGATTCGCAAGAAGGTCAAGGGCAAGAAGGGGTTGACGATTGCTATCGACATGATGGCGGTGAGTTTTTCTCTGATTCAAACCAGTGATTCCGCGATCCGTGACTGACCGAATTCGGAAAAATTCGTACAGGCTGTCACCGACATTCTCAAGGCCTCCGACGTCGGTATCCCCGGTCTCCACGACTCGCTGAACCGTTACTTCGAGATTCAGTCAGCCAAGATCGACGCAACCTCCAAGAGCGGCAAATCGATGATCGGGCTGTTGAATGAGAGTCGAGGCGAGCAGGTTGCCCGAGAAGTCGAGCAGGGCATGAAGGCTCCCCGCCGCAAAGACGTCGAAACCCAGGCCGTCCTCGACGCGGCCTTCGACAACTTGCCCAGCACCCCTCAGAAGCGCAAGGCCATCGCTGCTCCCGACCAGCGAGCGACCGTCGAGGACTACGATGACGACATGGACATCGACGAGCCGGTCGCCTCGGGATCGGGATCGGGTAAGAAGAAGGCGATCAAGGCCGCGCCCCCCAAGGAAGAGACCTCCGACTCGGACTCGTCGGACTCTTCGTCTTCTTCGGAAGACGAGAGCTCCAGCGACTCCGACTAAGTTGCCTCTTGGTAGACCCCCGCTCAATGCATAGGGTCCCTTACTACCTGATTTCTCTCGCGAAGTCTCTGTTCAGGTAGGGGTTTTTATAGATTAAGACTTCGCCCGTTATTATACGGTAAATATGTGATAGAGGTTTGTAATTACGAGGCTGGTTTCTTTTCTTATGCCATGCCATGCTACGAGCGACTACGAGTGATCGCCGAATTCGGTGAACTTCGGCTGATGTCTTTGTCAAAGAGTTCTGATTCACCCGTTCCCCGAATTCTGCAGAATTCGGCAAGACCTTTGCTATGGAGATGAAACACACATCGTCTGAGATATCACGTGATGACGTGGCTGCTATTTGTATCCGCGCGGAGGCAAACAATGCAAACAGATAGAACTCGCGATCACCCACGGCAAACTATCCGACCTCGCTAGCGCGCTATCTGCGCGCAGATACTCGTGAGAAAATAATTATAATCTAGATAGAACTCGCGACCGGGCCCTCACTTCGGCTAGAAATGTGATCAAATTTACACGTGTACATCGTCCATCGTCCATCCATATATGCCATATACCCCTATACACTTGATATCTTCCCGTCCACACCTCGAAATATCAGAGAAACACCTACCACAACCCCAATCAAATCATTGACCACCATCATGCCCCCCATCTCGAACCCCAGCATCATCTTCAACGAATTGCCCAAGGGCGAACCCACCTTGGAGACCCTCAAGATCGACGAGTCTGCTCAGATCGATCTCGAGGAAGAGCTCAAGGAAAATGAGATCATCCTCAAACTCGTATGCGTCTCGCTCGACCCGTACATGCGAGGGCGAATGCGAGAGGAGCACATCAAGTCTTACAGCCCCGCGTTCCCTTTGAACAAGCCGTGAGTCGGCGTGCTAAATTCGAATGTCACATAAACTGGGCAAGTGCTTATTCGGCTCGTCTGCACTACAGTATCGGCGGACACGGAGTTGCCAAGGTCATCAAGAGCAAGTCTAGCCGATACGAGGAGGGAGTCCACATCTACGGCGTCTTGCGTGAGTCTGACGAGCTACGTGGCGACAAGCTGGAGAATCGTGTCGCTGACAACGCATACGCGCCTACCGTAGCCTACACCACCTACATCCGCCGAATGGCTCCTACCGAACAGGAGGATGCGCAGAACGCCAAGTTCTTCGGAGGACCCGCCCTCAAGATCCTCAAGAACGAGGAAAACTTGTCGTGGAGCACCTACATCGGTGCCGCGGGGATGCCGGGAAAGACGGCGTACATGGCCTGGAAGGAGTACTCTCCCGTTCAAGGGCACATTGGCCAAGCAAAGGTCGCCTACATCTCTGCGGGTTCGGGTCCCGTAGGATCGCTCGCCATTCAGATGGCTAAAAAAGACGGATACAAGGTCATCGCGTCGGCAGGGAGCGACAAGAAGATTCAGTTCTGCAAGGATATTGGAGCTGATGTGGTCTTCAACTGTGAGCGTCGTTGCCCTTATGCACCCCCTCCTTCATATCGCCGATAAGCTCATCCCGACCTCCTTGCGACGATACAGACAAGACCGACAACCCGGACGAGATTTTCGCCAAGGAAGCGCCCGAAGGCATCGACGTCAACTGGGTCAACGTTGGAGGCAAGGCTTTCGAGACCGAGCTCGCTCACTCGGCGTCTCACGGCCGAGTCATCGTTTGCGGTTGGATCTCTGCCTACAACGGCAAGTCTGACGGGATCACCAACCTGTTCCAGATCGTTGCCAAGCGTTTGCAGTGAGTGTCTTCGGTATACGACATCTCGTCTTCCGGTCGGCATCGGAACTGACACCCATTGTTTGCTACATCTGCCCAGCGTCAACGGTTTCATCGTCGGAGATCTCGAGCCCAAGTATGGCAGCGAATTCTACTCGACGGTGCCGAAGGCTTTGGCCAGCGGGGAAGTCAAGTTCTCCGAGGTCAAGTACGACGGGCTGGACAAGATCCCGCAAGCCTTTATCGACCTGCTTGCTGGCAAGCAGGGAGGCGGCGATGGGCTGGGTAAGGTAGTCATCGAGATCAAGTAGATGGGTTGCGATACGAAACGAGGCCAAGTTTTGTATGGGGATCCACGAACCAATGAATAGATATCAAGCCGCATGATAGACTTTGTAAATTGTCAAGGGACAATCCTTTTACAAGGGTTCTCCTCCCAATCTCTGACCGCTCCTGCCCCAGTTGTGCGATGTAGTCCTCCCCTCGCTGGTAGCAGATGTCCTCCCGCCAGCCGTGCTGCCTCGCCCACGAGCCGCCTCGAAGCCCCGCCCGTAGATGCGGTCCGTCTGGCCACTCGGGAAAAGGTTGAGGAACCGACGCGGAGCCTGAAGAGGGTTGCGTCGTTTGATCTTGGCCGATGGATGTGTAGGCAAGTAGGTCGAGAGGAACCACCTGGAAAGAGCGGTCCATCAGTTGATGCGCTTCGAGAGCGCGATGCTGCTTCGATTTCCTTACCATGTGTGACCAGCTAGCATGCCGACGAGTCCGGCAATACCCTTGGGTGGACCGCCCAAGATCAAGTCAAGCACGATCATAGCTATGGGGTAATCTGCATTCATATCGACGTGTCAGCGTTTCGTCTCGCTTGACTGTGAACGGCTGCATCTCACATGGCACGGGGATATTGAGCAAGCCGAATAGGCTGATGCTCATCGTTGGATTGGCACGACACCAGAGGTAGTTCTGAGCATGTAGTAGAGGTCTAAACAAGAAGGGTATGTTGAAAGGGATGTTGAAGACCTGCCCAATGATGATTGCCGCAGCAGAAGTCCATCAGCCAGGCAACTACCCAAACACACGCTGCAAATACTTCGTACCAAGATGATACAGGCTACCATGAGATTGGCCCATGCATACTCTCCTGTCCTGTTCAAACTGGCGTAGCGTTTTGGATTCCCGGTCAGACTCATTCCTCATTCCATCACGGTCGGGCTGACTCACAAGGTTTCTTTCTCCAGACTGCTACCGTTGCGGTAGATTAAGAAAAAGTCATAGAGCGCCGGAAAGCCACCTCCCACAAAGAAGAACGAAGACCAGAGCCTCCAAACCTCCCATTCTTGGCGGATATGTGGCCAAGATAGATAGATCTGGAAGATGCGAACGGCCTGCTCAGCCATCCACGTAGTAATCTCTTCTCAAACCGACAGGCTGAACTGACAGATCCAGGTGAAAGCTGCTGTAGCAAGACGGGCCTTTAGAATAAAATGATTCCTCCATTTAGCTTTCACCGACACACCGACGGATGGCGGACAGACGATAGACTGACCCTGTGAACAAGACTATCGAGATCAGGAAGAAGCGTGTCACCGGAGGGACATTGTGGATCAGACCTTGAAGATCAGCCATGGCGATTTGCTGCCTTCGAGGATATCCCAGGATGGTCTAGAAGGACTATATAAGGATACGCTTGCACTATATGGCAGGTGATGAAATCAGACGATCAATATCAGATGTTGCAAGATGAATATCATCGCAATATGGAGAACAGGTGCACACGCCCGCTCATGACGAATCCCACGTCGAGCCGAGCAGGGCGTGTCTTACCGAATCACTTGCGGGGAGATTAACAAGCTCCGGGTTGACTGAACAGAGCTTCACTTTGCACAATGCTCTATCGCCTGCTGGGGTTTTCCTACAAATCTGCTCTTCGACATACAGAGGCACTGCTCATTATTTGCACAAAAGCGGGATAGTTATCGCTGTCATGACCGTTGTGGATACTGTAGGCAAGGCTCGAAGGTCCAAGTGTCCAAAAGGAAATCCGTCCTCACGCTCGGCCCAACGTGCGAAAATTCGTCCAGATATCAAGAGTCAGGGATTTACGAGCCCTTTTAGTCTCGCTTGACCTATCCTCCATACATCTCCCACCGCGCGATCCAGCTCGTCCGTCCATGCTGCGCTGTATCGAGGCCTGACCTTGCTCGTAACAGCCTCGCTATCGAGAGCGGGCCGCTCTATATCGCCGTTCTCAAGGGCCAAAGGTGTTCTTGCATGCTCAAGGCCGAGGCGCTCTTCGATCTCGGTCACGATAGCGCTCCGGGGACGACCCGCGACAAAGGTGATGTAGGGCAACGAAGGGTATATGGCCGTGTATACTTTGTTCAGATGCGCCAGCCTTATGAAAAGAGACGATAAGCTCCGCTTCAGCATCCTACAACCATTTTGGTACGCGATATTGAACTCGCAGGCTCACCTTCGTAGAACGGGTTCAGGTGTGGGCTTGAGATTACCCTGCTCCTTGCTACTGAGTGCGCTCAAGCCTTGCACTTCGCCGATCAGCGGATGTCCTCCGATCAGGTTTTGTCGGTCCTCCATAGGCCACGTGGTGACCTCGACCTGACAAGCATCCAGGATCTGACTATAGCTCGATAGTGCCGACGCTTGCAATTTTGAGTGCACATTTGGAACCAGTTTCCTTGAGAGGATTTCTGATGGCTCAAGGAGGAGGACGAGGAAACGGTGGAGCTCGGTTTGATCCTGTTGCAGCGATTGCAGGCTTGGCAAGGACATGGTCGCAGATAAAGAGATTAGGTTGTGGCAGGTCTATGAGGATGAGGGGTCCTGCATTTGACTGGGGCACCCGTGTTATATGGGAAAGCAGAGCGTACATCGCACATCATCATCCTACATCCGGAAGCAAAAGACGTGTCGCAAAGCCCGATGTTGTCGGAAAGATTGGGTCGGACCGTCCCATCTACTCCCGTTGGAATAGCCGCAAGATGAGATAATAGGTCGCACCGATAAAGCGGAATGCTATCGTTCGGGAAAGGCAGCCGTTGGTAAGTCGCTGTTGCAACAGAAAATTCTTCGACAGAACTTACCGGCCAAGCCCGCCACCGAGTAGAGCAAGAAACCCATGTAGGTCTGAGAGGTTGGGCTGCCCGCAGTACTCGTCGTGCTGGATCAAGACGAGCCCCAGTCAACGGATTGGGTATATTTCGGGACTGCACGAGAATGCTTACAGAATCCCTGCACATAACGCTCCATTTGAAAGTACCCATGCCATCAAGACGTTGGTTCTAAAAGTCTTATAGTAATCTTCTTGCTTCTGCGTCTTGGATCTGGTAGGCTTGACAACCGGGATAGGCTCCGCGAGAAGCTTCAACTCGTCCGCATAGAGTGCGTTAATGTCCTTCTCTTCTGTCGGTACAGCCAAGATGACTTCGTCTTTCTTGGCGCCTTTCCCGCTGGCTGCAGCTCCCAAATCCATCGATACCGTGTCGGAACCCTTAGTTCCCCAACTGACGTCGTGAACGTTACTGAAGGCGTAAACGCTGCAGGAAACGATAACGTTTTTAGGCTCAACCGGACTAGGCTTCAGGACCGCTCATACTCACTTCAGAACGTTGATATAGGAAGGAGCCAACTATGATATTGGAGAATCAGCGGACTGAGACCATAGATTTGGGAGGATCGTTTGGACTTACGAAAAGATATTGCAAGAATGAGGTGACTTTGCGAGACACACAAGTTTAGCCGATCTTGCTATACTGGCCGAGCCAACGGATAGACTCACCCATATGCCAGGGATCGAACGCTAGAAGAGACGACACGACATATAGTCCGTATGTCACCGCTAGAGACAGCACGATATTCCGGAACACTTTATTGTCCAGAATCTCTTGCGCATCGATCGCACCATCAGCTTGTATCGATTGGATCCCTTTGACGGCCAGCCAAACTGCAATGCTCGGTGATTAGTACGCAAAATCTGCTCCCAGCGTTCGGTCCGTGGCTCACTAGCAGCAAATATCATATATCCAGTAATGACTGCAAAGCCGACCATGGCCATGGTGTATGCCACCTTGGAACTGTAACGACACATGAATGAGCTGGGATCGGTAATCTTGACATAAGTCCACTTACCCGGCCGGCCGGTTGCCCATGGACATCAAGAAACACATTATGAGGAGTGCAAGGTAGATATAATTGAGCGGATACCGAATATACTTGAAGAAGCTGCCATAAGCGTCCAGCGATTGGGCCAGCACAAACTGTCGAGCGCAAAAGGTCAATGCCGCTCTCATGCTGGTGGTAGTCGTCTCTTGGTGCAACTTACGAACGCAATGTAATAATTGCCCTGCGAAAAACAATGATATGAGCACGAGCGTGAGTGTCAACGCCTCTACCGGCTTACAATGGAGAACCAAGCGAAAATGATGTTGAAAGTTTCTAGTCGATCGTAAAAGCCGCGTTTTAGTGCATGAAGGGGGACATTACGTGAAGCTAACTCACGGTAAAGCAACTCGATATGCAGGAAGAGCTTGCGCCCGAAGGAATGACTGCCAGATATGCTTTGAGACATTCGGTTCTCACTTGTAGATAACGGCACCAACTTACGAGGATCGATAAATATAACCGAAGTGCACTATCGAGTGTATGGCAGCGAAGAATGAACCGTTGAGCCACCGTCTCCGCTGGGCCACCAGCTCTGGGACCTGGAAACAGGATCTAAGGATAAGCCGACGTGGTCTAAACTACCGGTGATTTTGGCCGACTTACGCCATCAGGAACATCGGTGATTGCACTAGCCGATTTCACGTAGTGCAGAATCCAATTGCTGTTACGCTTGGAAACGAGTTCCCAACAGAGAATCCGATCTGCAATGTCAGCAATGGTCAGCGACAGTGGCGCGGTAAAAGGCTTGCCGACAAGCGACCAAGGTGAGCCATACCTTCAGCTAGGTACATGTTAGCCGTGCTGCTCGGAGTTGAATTCAATGAGCTCGATCATTGGTCGCAAGAGTTCTTCATCGATACGAGACTCACAAGATCCCTGCATCCGCTCCATGCATAGTCTCGCCCAGGAAATACTGTTTCAGGGGGCCGTTGCCGGAGATGTCATTCTCGAGAGCCTTGTACCGGTAGGCCGAGAAAGCACCGGGACTTCAAGAACAACCAGGATTAGAGGTGCGCGGCGATTTGTTATGCCAGTCCATACCCACAGTACCGTGATATATCTGCATAACGCCGACGTGCGATGCAGTTAGTTCATACCCGCTAGAGTGAGGTCATTGAATGCTCACCCAAAGGCCGACTCCAGTGGTTTGTCCAAGATGTTGCTCAGTTTGTACTCGACTATCAGGCAGAACGAGTTAGAATGCGAAGGACACGGATCGCCCTTCTTACGTACAGTTTTGAGCAGCAACCAAAGGATTCAGGAGGTTCTTCCAGTATTTGCCTTTCAACGCGACAATCTCCCCGCAAGCCCCCCCGCAATTCGGTTTGAGATCAAAAGTCTTCCACAGATGATAAATGGAGGTAGGAGCTGGATCTGTTCCAACATCGAGCAGCACACAGACACTACAGGTTCAGGAGCTCATGTCAGCTCTACGTCGGTGAGGCACATATAAGAAAACAGCGCTCACTTTGGCTGTAGAATCGGACCGAATGCACTGATCATGTCATCATCAGCAACACGATATGCGGTGAGTGCGTGAGATTAGCTAGCGGACGTACTTGAAGAACCATCGGTGACTGTTGATCTTCTTTGCGTTGTTTTCCTTTTCGAGCAAACAGCCTTTGAGTGACATATGCCGAAGCGAAGGCGGGAAAGCTTCGTACCTTTACACAGAGAATCATCTGCACCGGTGCCCATTTCTTGCCTGGCACTACTTGGTATTTGGAGTTGATGTAGACTGTACAAGGCGGAAGCTCAGCAAAGCCCTCACTCAGGCGGGACCCTTGGGATGAATAGCCTACGTTGCGTTGTGTATTCATACACATGTGCAGTCTGGAATGACGGGAGCTTTGAGTAATGCACTACACTGATCATGCGGATGAACGAAACTTACCACCGGTTTGCCATTGACCACATTCTTGGCCACGCCTTCCTGATATACACCCAGAGCCGCCAGCATGGCTCGAGTTCGAGGATTAAAGATCTTGCGTCCATCGACCACTACGCAAACGACAACCTAGACGGGTTGTCAATGGCTTAGTAGCCTTCAGTAACGGCGAGGCCAATTTTGCGCAAATTACCTTTTTCCACCCATCGTCCTTCCAGATTGGACTACGTTCTCGTTCGTTCAGGTGGGCAATGTTCGCCATGACCCCTCGCATGGTCCGTGCGAACAGGACATCGTCTTCCTGTTGCAGTGATGGGACGGCTTAAGTGTGCTCAACGCGGGCCCAGCGGATTAGAAATGTCGCTCACGTTGTACATGGTAATCACGATGAAAATCTCAGTCTTTCTGGTAGGTTCGTATAATTGTTTCTGCCTGAGCGTGTATTGCTCTGCCTGTAAAGTTGGCATTTGGTTAGGTCGAGCGATGCGTATCAATCGGTGAGACTGGGCTCTTGCCATGAAATCGTCCGGTTGACTGGTGACTGCCGTGTATCTCATCAAGGAGAACTCCTGTTCTTTCCGATGAGCAATCGGGCAGAGATCGAGTAGAGCGGATGGTACCGGACACTCGAGGACGAGATTACCTCGAAACAGCCTGTGATGAAATTACGAGAACATGTCAATGCCACGACCACAGGTGGCGAGCCCCGCTCAGTTGTACTGACTGCACTCTCTTGGTCGTCTTGAGGCGCCGAAGGATTCGTTCTGGAGCGGGTCCATATCTCATAGTAATGGGTTCGTCCGGATTCACCGTCGAACCATTCCCCGTCATGCTAGGGTTCCTGCCAAAGGGTGTACCATAACGACCATCGCCGGTATCTTGTCGATACAAGAGAGGTTCATCCGCCAGATCTGCGCTTGGAGTGACCCTTCCATCATTGACGTTTGAGTTATAGGGAGAGTACGGACGGGGTGGCGGGTAATAACCTTGGGCTTGTCCATCGACCGTGAGACCCGATTGCATAGAGCTTGAATGGTGCACAAGCGGAGGCGGTGAAGTCAAACGCGAGTCTGGTAAGTAGATACCCGTCGGTGGACCAGCAGAGGGGGCGTTTGATGTTACTGGCGGCGCTCCATAACCGCTTGGAGGATATATGCCCGGCGACGCATATCGTTGATTAAAGTCATACCCTGATGCGCTCGGCTGCTGACCATAGACGTCACCCGGTGGGCCAGGGGAGGGCGATGCCCGTGAAGGCTCGATGTAGGGTTGCTGATAGCCTGAAGTTCCGTGAGGAGGATTGCCAGAGTTTAGGGGGTCGGCGTATGGATAAGGGGCATTGTTGCTGCCGTAGGAATCTTGATGATGATGTCCGCCATTGTTCTCATTGAACGGGTCGACGGGATATTGATCATACTGCATAGAACGATCAAGGTTCAAGGGGGATATCCACTCGATTCAGCTCAGCGATATCGGTCTCGAGGAGGAAGTAGTTCGTCCGTGAACAGGAATGACCCACGGGCTGATTGCCGTTGAAGGGGGGTGGATAAGCCATGCCTCGGGCGTCTCTTCAATGCACCCAGAATGTCAAGGTCGTCCTGTCGTTTGAACGCAGACCTGATGATCGTTTGCACCTCGGCTAACAGCTAACGTCTTGGAGTGAGACGACTGAGACGTCTACTGACTGTATAGGGGTGGTTGATGAATGAATGGTTGTAGAGGGGATTCCCTTGTATAGTACCTGCAGCATGTCGCGATCATCAGCAACACAGCTTTGTCCCATCTCGCATGGAAGTAAAAATAGCTTCCGACCATTTCCATCCTACTAGTAGTAGTACAAGCAGCTAGGATTATCGTTACATATAACATACAACAAACTACATACAGAAGCGGTCATACATCTAGAGCAGTTAGCAGCATTCGATCCTAACGGTCCTCTCATATCCTCTGCACCAGTAGATCGTACGCTTTCTCGCAGTCCTCCAGGTTGACCTGCAAAATGAGCGCGTCAGACTGTATCCTCACAGCCGTTCGGACGTCAACTGACTATGATGTTAGCCGAATGATAAGTAGAGATGCTGTGCATCTCGTCAGCTTGCCTGGTCTCGTCTGAAAGAGGCTAAAGCACACGTCACTACTGACTAGAGCATCTGGATACCTCCTTTCCTCAGGCGCTCGTTAATGCGTTGCAGGACACCGGAACGATCTGGAAAGGCAAGGCGATGTCAGCAAGTATCGAAACGCTCCATATTCGGGTACAGTCTGTGTCTACCCAAGTGAACGGCGTCATGACCGTTTTTCGAGGTGCCTAAGCCCAGATCCATGCGCAAACATTTCTGAACGGTGCTGCCAGGAAGAGGACGGAGGCAGATATCTTGTGTCGCAATGGAGTCTGCGTTCGTCGCCGCGATCGAATGCGGGGCCGTCATCGGAACGCCATCGAGATCAAGATCGACATCGTCGAGATCTCCGCCGCTGAACACCAGTAGGCTTCTCTCTTCCCGGTCGGGGAACATCCTCCTCAAAATATCGATTTCGGTCATCAGACTGGATCCTTCTCTCGTTCTGACATAGGAGAAGAACGGGCGAATCCTCTGCCGAGAGTCGTCATGATGTCCTCGGTTGTCGAAACGTTCCGGTCGGAACGATCCACTCGGGGTGTTGCGTCGAACTGACCGAAACTCCTCAGGGCTACAAATAAAGAGGGTGAGACGGTACCGCCACAGCGCTTCACCCTCGTTATTCAAGCCAATCATCATCAAGTTTCCGGGGTCGATGGTTACGCCTTCCTCTCCATCGTTGTCGCTGGCGCCCACGAGAGTTTCGTCAGGCCGGCCACCATTTTCTTCCAGACAAGTCATGCCTTCATCACCGTCCCGCTTCTCTCGCGTGGAAGGGTAAATCGACATGAACTCCGCCTTCGACAGCATATCGATGCTCTCGTGCGTAGAGTACCCTTCATCGCGCACGTGCATAGACAGGTCTTCCTCCGACTGTCACGCAGACAAGTAGATACCACTGCCCATCAATGTCTATATCTTGACTCACAACACGAGGGAACCTACATATGAGTTTCGGGAGCTGAGCCAATCGTCTTTTAAGAGCGAGGCTGCAGAAAGAGAACGATCCCTTCCAACGTCGTTCTCCGACCCGACCGAGAAAATAGGCCCATCAAGGCTGGCCTCCATGGAAATGCTCGCGTACCCGTCCTGACTAAACGAACCCGTCCACTCGAGAGCAGTCGAGGGGTCCCTCACGCACCCTGAACGAAAGACATCGGTGTGGGCGGTATCAGCAGTCAACCCGATCATACAGGTTTCTTCCTTCAAAGACTCACATCCCCATCGCTCGAACATGTCCACTGCTCTGGCGAAATCTCTCTCTTTCACAAGACAGAACTCTGCTAGGCTCGATGACTGATACTGTATGGGTACGAAAGGTACGGATATGGACAGCATAGTATGTCAGTGATCTGCCGGGTGCGGGATTCCCTTACATACGGCCCTACCTGTATCGGTATCTCCGCGTCCGCCAAACAGCGAGTGATCCGTGCCACCGCTGTAGCAACGATCGATCGATTAAGCGCTGATCTAAGGTTATCATGTGCATCATACAACCCACCATCTTGAATGTCACTTCCATCGACTTCCAGTTGAAAAACCCTCCATCGAGATCGGCTTATCCGCAGGCCTCTATCTTTGTACAGCTGGATAGTCGCGGTCGCAGCCCAGATTTCTTCTACGATATGCGAGGCGGCATAGATGGAAAGCTCGTTTTGGTTGGAGTTGAGCGCAAAAAAGTTGGACGACTCTCGATCGTGCGCTCGATGGATGGTGCTCATGATATGGCCCACCATCGCCTGCTCGAGAGGCAAGTGATCCAAATTGTCCGGTCTCTCAATGCTGATGGGCACGTTGACAACAAGAATGCAGGTGTCGAGGATGTTGATGTTGATCGTGGGTGACATCTTTTCTTTATTCGATCGTCGGATTTTCTCTCAGTTCAAGACTGGTAAATTTATAGGTATGCTGAATTGTAAGAAAGAGATTAGATCCGCATCTCATTCGATGGCGAGATCGCAAGGTGTATTATACAGTGTACCATTTACAGTGGCCTTGCAGGCCTTGCCTATCAGTGGCAGCACTAAAGGATGACCTCTCCGCATCGAGGGAAAGTTGTACCAGATCCCTCAGATTGCGAATGAATCATTTCCGCAAGTGACGTGCTCAAAAAAGGACAAAAGAATTTCAAGTAGAAGAACGATGATGAATCCTTCGATCGTTCGAACATTCGCATGCGGTGTCGCGTACTGTACCCTCCTTTATCGGTGGATCCGTGATGCGACAATCATTCCAAAGGAAGACCGAATCGCACCGAACCGAAATCGATCGACAACAAGGTTTGCAGCCGCGCCTCCTTTGGCACGCGACAAGGGTTTGAGCCGCGAGGAGCGCTTATCGGAGCAGTTCATCTCCGGATTCCAAGACCTATTCCCGAGGCCGACGTAACACTACATTGCAGGCGTATGTACGGAGTGATGATCCGTAGACGCTGATCGACGCGATTCGTTCGGTACGGAATGCCGACTGCAACTCGTTCGCTGAGCCCCAATGCTCTACGCGGAGCACGTCGAATAGTATTGGTGCAGTATGTCAGGTCATACCGAGGCACATGCAATGTTTGGCATACTCGAGCGAGGCCATGTACATGACCGTTTCGACAAGGACATCCCCACTAAATAACGTCAACAAGGGTATCACGAAGGTTGCCTCATTCGACATCGTTGGATAACCTCGACAGATAGTCTTGCAGATTCGCAGCGGCATCGCCTCTCTCGACTTCTTGCTCCAGCACCCTGGAATCGTTCAGGGTTTCCGAAGGCCAATCGACCGGATACGTTGTTTCGTCTTCCGAGTGAACGTCCTGCTCGGCCGAATCGTCGTGGAGCTGGTGAGCCGAGTCGTCTATCATCCGAAGTCCGACCATTGTCATGACAGGTGAACCGTTTGTGTCTACTTCTCGTGTAGCCTTTGGAGTGGTATGACTGACGAGATCGATGTCGGGGTCAATCAGAGACTCTTCGTGCGACGTGAGCGCGATAGTATGAAGAGTCTGGTCCAGCTCGGGGGTGTTGCCGGGCCTGGTTGCATCGGATAGCCCTGAAGAGATAGCTTGTTCGACTCGCTTCCTAGGATTGTCCTTCAAGTCCGCGATGAATCCCTCTCCAGCGGCATGGGATTGGCTATCAACACCGGCAGTGAAGCCGGTATTCCGCTTGCGCTTTTTGGCTCTACCGGACTCAGCCTGTTCCACCGTGTCCTCCGAAACACAGCCAGGATCGTTGACCTTGTTCTTTCGACCTTTGGGCCGGCCAATCTTGACTCGTTTGGGCACCGGCAAGCTCGATTCGTCTGGCATGATCCCGTCCACCAACATCCATGTCTCCACATCGACTGGAGGGCGTTTCTGTCGAAGCGGTTCGAGCTTGAACCTGTGCAGGGGCGCTGCTGCATGACCTCGGCCCTTCGCTTCGGCAACAATTTGCTGAGCAACAATATCAATCCTGTCGTACAGGGATTGCAACTACAGTCCGCGGACGCGTCAGTGGGGGGAATAGCAAACACGATACCGCGATCGCTTACCTCGACACTGCGCCAACGAGGGGTTTTGACTTCCAAGACCTTGTCGTGCACCAACAACTGCCCGTTCCGGTCGGTTCGTGCGGAATCTGCCAGTCTTTGCCAAACGCCAGGTGCTAGGCCAGAGTCGTCACCTTCCGAAGAATCTTCGGAAGACATGTAATCCATCCGCCTATAGTCATTCCTCAGCTTCAAGAGGCGATTCAAATTCGCCTACTCCAAACACTTACAGCAGATTCTGAGCGACATGTTCCGCCATCCTGGTCGCCGCTTTCGAACGCTTCTTCTGTTTCTGTATTTACTAGGAGATTGATAAACGTGCTGCACGCAATGCTCGGTTCTTATGTAGACTTGCCAAATCCTTCCTGGCCCATCGTCTACCTCTTTTGTTGTCCCGAGCCCCCTTCTCTTTGGCCACAAGATCAATTTGTGCACTGTAGCGTTTAGCGAAATTGAGAAAGGCCGTCGCGGCAGCGTTCTATCCGGCAGGGGGAAGGTCAGATCCACGTTGGCTGAATGCGAGCACCAAACCTACCCTGCAGGACTCGAAGTTTTGTTGAGCCAGAGGTATGGATGTGTTGTGCATATGAGGCTGGATATCGTGCAATACTAGGCTGGCGATATGATCTTGGTACTGATAAGGCATCTCGCATACACTATTAGCGTTTCTTCAGATTTTACCAGACCAACAGACTCACAGCGATATTGTCTGGATGACGATGACCTTTGAGCCAATCCGGACCGCCTTGTTCTGGTCCGGGCAGAGGTCCTTGTTCGTCCGGTGCCTGACCCCATATGCTTCGCATCTACACACGATATCGATCTTCTTCTCTTCAGCTGGCAAGTCTCGCTCGCTGTCACCACTGACACTCGCCTTTTGCCTGATCGCTTTCTGAAGAACAGAAACATATCCGTCAGATTGACTCCCCATCTGTCGTCTCGAAAAGATGATCGGGCAGCACAGCACGTACAGCTAGATGATCCGTCCTTGCCCGTATGACCATGCGTTTACCGGTCGAGTCATTCATAGGGACTATCTCTCTTTTTGCAGCGACACCTCTATCCGTGATTTTACGCTTGCGAGTCGAGCGGGATGAAATCCCGAGCTCATTACGGCTAGACTCGGAAGATTCTCCACCTAGATCGGTCGATTGTCTTTGACTCTTGGCATAGTTGGACGGGCCGGCTTGAATCTCGTGGGTTTCTGCCTCGTGATCGATGTGATCGGAAGCGACGCCGCCCGGAAATGTCATCGCTGCGAGCTGTCCCAGCGTCTGTGCAGCAGCAGCGGCCATCGCGCCGTCGGTACTTTCTAGTCGTCGTACGTGTTCTTTGAGCCGCTTCACTTCAGCTCGAAGCTGCTCCATATCCATGTCGGCCTTTCCAGATTCGGGATTGTCGTCTGTTGCGGACAATTTTTGCGCCTGGTGTAGAGAAACGTCTTCGGGGTACTGCTGGAGCTGGTCGGTGATGGGTACTTCGGCCCCAAAGTGGGGAGAATAGGTAGGTTCGGGATGTTCCGATCCGTCCAGTTCGACTCCCCCTTCGACGAACGCGACATCATGTGTGCTCTCGATCTCGTTGCCCTCATGAGGCAGGACGACTGTTCCAGTCAGAGTATCAAGCAATGCTTGTTGAGCTTCTGACAAGTCAAAGGCATCGCGATCGTCAATGAAGGTCATCAACACGGGGTTGCTGGGCCATCAGACCTACCATGCTCGCCTACATGAATGCTGTTGTCCGACTGAGTGCCGTATATATCCCTGCGTAGCATGCGTAGACTCTCCAGCTCGTCCTCAGTGAGCATCGAGTCTCTGTTGCCTGCTTTTTATGCAAGATCATCCGAACGAACGCCGACGCAATCTCCGTTCAATGTCAGGTAGTATAGCATCGTCCAACCTAAACGCGTCACCTACCGGCATCGATCGAGTGATCCATGTCGACGACGTTTCTACCGAGAAGACGTGAAGATATGCGCAGCGATCCAGCGATGGCCCTAGGACACAGCAAAGACCAGACAATGGCTAGAATCCGGGACGTGGTAGTATCCAAACAATGGTGTAGCGGTAACGTACAAAACCGGATCGGACTATCAAGCTATCAAGTTGCCAGTTGCACACTCCGCGAAACTCTGGCCGCGACCGTGTGCGTCGCCCCCTTCGCGCTGGTCTCTTGTGAGCATCATATCTAGTTCAACCGCGCTGTCATGCTGTCATAAGATAGCGATCATGCCGTATAAACATTCCCCTTTCAACGACAATGCAATACCGCTGCAACCTCATCAAGCCTGATCTTCAAAGGTTTCAGAGAGACTTCGCGGCTCGGTAATCATGAAAGCGGCGATTTGCAGGCTCTCAACCTCCTCACCACCCTGTTTACTAGGTTTCATGGCGTTATCTGCCCGTTTTGCTTCGGCCAAAGTCTTTGGATTCACAACATGAAAAGCGAGGTCTTTGCCTTGCTCCAACCCTTGTAAACCCCCCATGTTTCGTACAATCTGCTTGACGCTCATACGATTTGCTGTTACCGTCGTCATGCCACGGGACGCTCCGGCGAGCATGCTCCTAGTCGTGTGAGGTGAGGGTACTTTTGGTGGGGGTGATGTGCGCCTTGTGGTCTTTTTTCTTTCGATCATGCCCTGGGAGCCATCGCTATCCAAGATGCGGCCGCAAGTGGCCATCAGCCGATTCGCAAAGGACCGAGACGGGGGCGACACAGAATCGATGTCGCTGGATTCGAGCACCCCCACGCTAAAAGTGCGCAGCGGTCCAGAGAGAGGCTGGTGGCGAGACATTGCCCAGAAGGGTGAAAGTCCACCTTTTAGGTCTTGTGTGCTGAACATGTGTCCCGCCCGATAGGCCTCGCGGGGACCGGCAATCTTCCTGACGATATCGTGACACCTTTCCATGGCTTCCCGTGTTGTCCAAAATCGCACATCCTCGGGAGACACTCTGCGAACCTCACACATCGTATCGATGGCCGCGCTGAGCTCGTCGACCAAGCCCGATCGAACCTCTTGCTTGAGTTGGACCGTCAGGGCTCGAGTATGCTCCTCGGTACCAAGCTCGCCCTCCGTAGCCGGCCTGTCCTCAGTCACATGGCCATCCGTACGAGATGTTGCGCGTTTCCAGATCCTGGGTACCGGCTGATACCTAGCTTCTGCCTCTTCATCAGACTCGGGTAAATCCGCATGGGTAATGTCTGAGAGCAGAGCGATGAGAAGGCTGAGGTCGAGGTTCAAATCTAACGATGCTACCGTCTGTACTCGGCTAGGTTCCCCTGCGGCTGATGGTGCGTCCTCCGGGTCACCGAATCGCAAGTCGATATCTAGCCCTTTGATGAACTCATACATCGCCTGTATACGAGGGTCTTCGTTTTGTTCGTCCATTCGGGACAGCCTGTAGGTCAGGCAGACGTCGTTTCCCATGGCCGCGCTGTGGCTCCTTGCGGCCTCTCGCATATCGAGACATTGTTTCACTAGACTGATGTGCCTATACTTGTTTTCTGATTGTTCTCGCGGTTGATCCTGCGATGTGATCTCGCTCTCTTGTAGCTCCGCTAGCACGCGAGATGCTCTTATAGAATTGATTTTGTGCCAACAATTACCGTTGGCCGAAACGACGTCGATCTTGAATGCGGCCACATCCGTTATGGTCCTCACGTTCAAGTTGATTGCGGTGACTGGTTTGGGAGCAGACAGAACTTCCTTCCAGACGGCCAGGAGGAAGGATGTATTGCTCGAGAGGTTGTCGATCGGACGATCAGCTTCGAAAAGCTGTGTAGGATGAGAGAGGATGAACGATGTTCAGACGTAAGCTTCACAAGCAAACAAGAAAGAGGAAGCCTCACGTAGTCGTGGTGAGCGAGCTCTTTCTTACAGAGCTCCTCAAATTTGACGAGCCCCGATACTTCCGGCTCGGAATAGTCGGCATTGCGGTCCAGTATAGGGGGAAGATATGCATCCCTTTTGCTCTCGCTATGAAAAGCAGCTACGGACCGGCACAAGACCTGCCAGAAACCGGAGGGTAAACGTCGAGACGATCAGCCATGACTCGACATGCCGATGCAACTGTGATAATTTCACCTACCTGCAAGGTCAGGCGATGTGACAAAAGGGCCGCATTTCCCTGGGCGCCGTTGGCTTCCATGTAGACAAAAGTGCGGCGACAAGCAGCAATCCAGTCGCAAGAGTCCAACTGCCACGGCAGTAATGGATGAGACGCCTTGTGAACGCTTGATGATCAAGTCATATTAGGATCGCAACCTCGCCGTTTCTTTGATACCCATTTCTGTGATTAGTCATCAATTCTACCGTTCATTTTGCTTCCGCTCTCACAGCACCGAACATCCAGGCCATCGCCGGTGCACAATCATATCGCTATTCACAATAATAATCTGTACAACTATTGGCTATTGGCCTCTGATTCTTCTTGCGACCGAACCTTGATAGCTATCGCGGACCAGAATTCTGAAGAAATGGTGAGCACACCACGACGTGTTCACCTTTTACGCATCGGCTGATCGTCCTCGACGGTCTATGGGCTAGCATGGGGTCAAGAGATCACGCATCGATGCTCAAGCACAGGCAGCCAAGCAGAAAGAAGATGCTCATATAAGAGACACTTACGCCGAGCTTGTGGAACAGTGCTGGATGAAGGTACGTGACAGCAGCTAGTCATGTTAGTCTCTGTACCGAGCTGATATCTGATCGATTCCGTTCGCTATCTCAGAGATCGGCAAAAGAGTACTCGCTTGCGAGTCTCGCGCAAACCACCAAGGTGTTAGATATAAATCCCGAGTTCTATACAATCTGGAACTTTCGTAGGGAGATCTTGCTGGGAGGACTCTTGGATGGGCAAGTCCTGACATGTTCGACAGCGGTCTTGACATGGACTGATGGCCTGTTGCCCTGTCATGCAGTCCTGCAGCGGTAACTTTACTGCAGCAGGACTTGAAGTTGACGGTATCCTACTTGCAAATCCATCCCAAGGTCTACTGGATCTGGACTCATCGGAAATGGTGTCTCGAAAGGATGCCCGATGATATCGAGGACCATGTCAATTGGAAGCAGCAGACTTGGAAGGCAGAGCTTGGCCTGGTCGAAAAAATGCTCGAGCGCGACGCCCGGAATTGTAAGCCTAAAACTTTGGAGTCCGAGCGCTGTTCCCCAGTTGAGGTCTAGATTGCAGTTCACGCGTGGGATTACAGGCGCCATGTTCTTGCTTCAGGATTCCCGAATCGGGGACCAGATGCTGAGCTCAAGTATACGACAAAGAAAATCGAGGGCAACTTTTCGAACTTCTCCGCTTGGCATCAGCGCACCAAGGTTTTGGGTTCGCTCTGGGAGGACATGCAGAGAGAAGGGATCCGGGAAAATCTGGATGAAATCGAACGAATGAAACAGGCAGGTATGTTGAGGTCATATCACTATGGATTCCGAAAGCATGGGAGTCTAACCTGTATACGCAGAGTTTGAGCTCGTACTGCAGGCACTCTGGACCGATCCAGGCGATCAATCCGGCTGGCTATACCACAGATGGCTCGTTGGAAATGGCAAGTCCTCTGGTTTCACGGTCGCAAGTTTCTGTCTGACGTGATAGAAAGAAACAGGAGAAGATGAGCTCATCTTAGGCAGAGAGATCGATAATATCCGGGAATTGCTGGATGTTGAACCAGATGCTAAATGTGGGTCGTCACGAACCTGATGAATACCCAATGTGTTGAAGAACATCAGGATCTCTACACAGGGCCTTTGGACAGCCTCGTACATTACTCTATGCTGCAGCTTGGTCGGCATGGAGTTTCAGACGCCTCTATGGTCAAATTGGACATTGAGCGGTGGCTCTCTCGGCTCCAACAGGTCGACCCATTTCGTCGCCGAAGATATGCCGAGCTTCGTAAGTCGCGATGAACATGCAGCATCTTCTTTGACGGCTCGCTGATGCTGTAATGAATAGTTGTCCAGCTCTCGTCGGCAAATTGACAATTTCGCTGGGGTATATCGTCTACAAAATCCCTTCACTCTTTCTATTCAACATGCCCCCTCGTCCAAAGGCGCCCGCAACAACACTAAAAGGATCAAGCGATTCCGAAACTTCTACCAGGAACAGATCGTGCCGGTCGATAGAGGCTTCCTGGTTTCTACGGATTTCACGGATGAGGGCATGGTGTCTGGCGCAAGCAGGGCACTCGGGATCCGCATCGGGTAGACATCTAGAGAAGAAAGAGTAGATCAGTTGAAGAACGTTCTCAGACCTTGTCAAGCCGCGCGCGCACCTTTGATGATAACTATGTTTACACATGAAATGCACGCTTGGCAGATCCAGTTGACCGTTGCAAGAAGCACAACGGGTGACTTGAAAGACCTGTGGACGCGTGACGTCTGTGAGGCTGGCAATCTCCCTTAATTTCTCTTCGGTCTCGCTTCGATACGAATGTACCAGTTGTTTGTCCTGGAAGGCGCGATTGAAGAAAGACGTAGCGCTCAGTACTCCTCATTGGCTTCCCGTATCGCGAGCATCGCTAACTCACAGAGTCGATATCGAGGCGTGTATCCGCTACTTGACTCTTGAGCCAATCTTTTACTACCCCGATATTCGTGACGTCGTTGCGACTGAGCAATTGTATGACCGCAAGAGGTGGCATGATACGTTCCTGCTGAATCGTGTCGAGGATATCGCGGACGTCTGCCGTATGTCGAGCCAATGTGGAGGGGAAGGTGGTTATGTAACGCAGCACCATTGGGTACAAGTGAGGCTGAGTCGGTCCGTAAATACGCAGGTAGTATAGCATACGAGCGGCGGGTGTTTCGACACTGGCGGAAGCCGTTCCCTCTGTTTCGACGTCCATACGTTGCCTCCAGAAGCGCATAATCTCTTCGTACATTCCTAAACGCTCCCAAAGACACATAAGGCCGGCTTCAAAGTCGAAAGCGGAGCAAAGCATCAATGCGTGAACTGGATCAAGGGGTAGCCGATCGATTTGCTCGAGCAAGGCGAGAGCTCGATCGTGATCATTACGATCCCCCTCCTGTTGACGGTCGGGGCGGCTTTTACCAAGGTAAAGTTCCAACAAAGTGTTCCAGACCGCTCTTTGGGAACTTTCCTCGCCCTCTGTTGCCGTTGCTGCGTCCAACGTTATGGGTGGCTTGTGCAGGCGAGAATGGCGACGGGGCACCTCTTCGTCTTCAACTCGCTGGCTCCAATTTCTAAGTGCCACAGTCTCCAGGAATCGCCGGAACTGCTCGGGTTCGTTCACGAAATCAGGGAAGAAAAGTTCAGGGCTCGGGCGAACCGGTTGGTGAACAAGATCCTGCGAGGCGCCAAGATCTTCTGGAGATGAAGCAGATTGATCGTGGGAAAACTGATGCGGTTGCAAATCTCTCGAAGCCGGAACTTGACGCTTTGGTGTGGCTTCCGAGCCGCTCCCCTCCATCTTCCACGATGTACAAATCTCAATCAAGAGATCTGTGGTCGCTTGAGGATGGCGTCTCAACATGTCTTTGACATAAGGTACGATGATCTCTGCCACCTGTATGTCGAAGCTGAGCTGTCTTGTCGGCACAACGAGCATGAACCAGTCGATACAACTCACAAGTTCCAATGGCAGTGTATGCAGAAATGCCGCCACCGCCGCAAAGTCATCCAAGTCGTCCAGTTGGATCCTGAGGTAATCTTGATATCGGTTGTATCGTTTCGCGAGATATAACGCATGCTCGTGAAAACCGGCCTGACGGCACACTCGGATGGCAGTGGTCAAGTCGAATGGCAGATCGTCGCTACCTTTCCTGGTGGTTTCTGTCCGGATGAAGGCGTCCAATCGCTCCTTGTCTGCCGTTTTAGCATAGCAATTGAGAAGGAGTGTAGTGTGATCTGGAGTGGCGAGGTTCCGTACGTGCATTTCCTGAAGGTATGAGGTGAGCTGATGTATTCGGTGAGCCTCGAGGAACTAGTCGATGGGTTGTTCAAGAGGAAGTCAGGGCTCGCGGTACATGGCTCGGTAGTATTGGTCAATGACTCACCTTCCGAATGACGTGACTTGGCTGTACCCATCCAAGCGTCTTTTGATACTGCGCTACAGCACCGTCGTAGTCGCCTTTCTCGTAGAGATGATCGCCATAACGTAGATGAATATCGGAAATCACGGAGTCTCCTTGGCGAGCCGATTTTGCCATGGAGACCGCCATCTGAAACAGGGATTTCCGCAGAAGAGCTTCTAGTTTCTCCTCCACAGATGCCTCGGTTAATTTTTGCACCTATCATGATAGACGTTTGAGCTCAGAGCCATATAGTGCCGTTCGAACTGACTCACCTTGCCGTCACCTTCCAAGATATAGAAGACCTGCCCATCGTTCCCGAACAGTTCTCTTACGCCTGAAGCAATGACAGAGCTATGCGAGATGAACTTGTTCTCGAGATCAAATACCGTCACTTTCGCCGCATGCGATCTGAGCAACGCTGGTCCGGCCGCGGCCGATCTTCGAACAGTGGCAGAGTGAGAAGATGCCGCTGGTGTGAAAGGTGGTGATACCATGACGAGAGATTGTCCGTGTATCCTGACACTCGCCTTGGCCCCTTTGATACAGTGTATCAGCATCCGGTTCGTACTGTCTCGAAGCTCTCTCGCAATCGATAACTCACCCTCGTAAGCATAGCATGCTCCCCGCGCTTCGGTATCGTAAATGTATATGCCGTCTTCCCGGGCCACAACAAGACAACGATGCGTATGGTCCATGACGGAGCAACTCAACGGTGCACCAGACTCCTCTAGTAATCTCGGTTCTGAACCTTTCCCAGAGATGACCGGCAATGCCAACGTCTTGTTCGTCGTTACGATGAATAACCCGACCGAATCGGATCCAGGAGTCTTGTCTTGACGCAAGTCTCCGACCATGTTTCTCATAGGTGCGTCATACGATTCCATTTGCCCAGATAGCTTGAATCCTAGACCTGTTATAGGCTCTGCGGCCGTGCCCTCCCATACGACCCTCGCCTTGGGGAAGCTCGACTGAGCGGTAGGAGAAGTCTGCAGTGATTGTAGTAGGTGGCGATACAGTAGCACTTGACCGGACACCAGCCCAATTGCCAGATACGACATGGCCGGAGTGAGGGCGATCGATGATATCTGCTTGGCAAGGTCGGGGATTAGCTTCATATTATCTGCAGTGAACGAGCCGATCGACGCACAGGATATCCCCTTCCTCCCGTACCAATTCGCACGCTTCTCAGTAGGAGCGGCTGTCTATCCCGGGAATCGTCTTTGGTGAGATCCCAAATCCGCAGCAGAGGGAACTGTGACTGAGTGGGCGAATCGTCCTCCTGAGCGGCGATGACCGTTCCGTTTAGTCCGAGATCCTGCTCGTAATCCAAAGCGCGCTCACCCCTATAGCAATGAGAAGACCTCCACACTCCAACATCATCAAACCCTTCTCCTTGTGCTTCCTCTTTGTCTTGCTAGTGAGGCCCAACCCGAGGTTGTATCCGCTGTTGTCTTCCACTGAGACCGAGGTACCGTCCACGTCCCATCCTTGCCATCTTTTGGTCTCGTTGAAGCTCTTGTCCAAGACGCAAATCGTACCACGAGCATCGCAGACGATGCAGGCGACCTCGTACGCTAGGGGAGACGCGGTGTCGGGGCTGATGATGATATGGGGAGGGCTGGTTTGTAGCTGGTCGTTGCAAGCCAAGTCAACCTTTAAAGCCGGCAATGGCGCGTGTGTTTATCGCTTACCGACTCCAACAGCGGAATCTCATCGCTTCTCTGTGCATTGTGACCTACTACATCAGAGTCGAAGAAATTGAATTGCCGCCATTGCTGTTAATCCAACATGAGCGTTCGACCAGCAAAGTTGAGAGATACCAGCTCATCGCTCGCTTACAGACGATGTCGCGACCATTACCGCCGCTGTCGACGTTCAGGATAGTAACCTTCCGAAAGTATTGGCGATATAAACAAAGAAGTATAGAACCGATTTGGGCGTTGAGATGTGGCCTGTGTCACCATAGTAGTTACCTACCTGAAAGACGATGGAGTAGATAGATTAGATTAGAGCGGGCACGAGCGACAACTGAGCGACTGACGATTCCCGGCCATCGTACCTCCACTTTCACAGCGGCCAGACGCGTCATCTATTATTCCCGGGAGGAAAGCGTTGGTGGTATCCGGTGGGAACTACTACGTGCTACAGTACTCACTGCGTAAACCCAGGCTATATGACCTAGGTGATATACCGGGGACTTCGTAATTCAACGTGGTACATACTCACTATATCACTTGGGACTGAGTATACTAAGGATATACAGTGAGTATATTGTCAGGATATTACTATGTCCCCAGAGTGATTCGCGCGGTGAAGTACTACAGTAGATGGCAGATTTATGGATTTTTGACTTCCAGAGTGTCTAAGATGGTGGATGGCACGTATAGCACCTGGCACTTGCATAATAAGAAGCGCAAAGCATTGGTACATAGGTGCAACTGCGATCACAACTTGTGACCAGAAACACAAGGTTGCAACCACAATCACGTATCTGCGTCTGCAGACACATTTGTGCAATCTCAGACGTATTATTACGTCTACAGGCACATGTTCTGGTAGATTGGACCCAGATTCTACATATATATAGGAGTTGCCAGAAGGAGGAATGGGTCATCCCTTTTCTCTTTCATGAGGACTCAGACCTCTTATCATTAGATTCATTCCCACTACCTTTACCTTTCACTTCTTCCCTTTCATCCTTTCCCTTTCCACATTTGCCTCTTGAGCACCAATAAGGACTAGCTACCCTTGTTACCTAACAAGCAAAGAGCATCAAGAAACACCAAATAGGACGATTGAGACAACTGCAACGTATCTGGATATAAATTCAGTTGTGAGACTGCTCCTCTCCTATATAAGAGTTGGCATACTTCACAATTGGGTTCGATCGATCAGTCAAAGTCAATGCAGCGTTTCTGCATGTTTGGTATCAACTGCAATTAACAGTAAAATCATAGGTACCAGTAACCAATGTCAGAGTATCTCTCCAGCGCTTGTGCACGTTGAATGCATGAAATAGTACATGTTGAAGATTGGCAGGGTATGACATCACAGGTGATGACATCATCAAAAGTGCAATCTCAATCACAAAGCCTCATTTCGTAGAATGTACATTGTACATTGTACTTTGTACGTTTCACAGGGAATCCTGTAGAATGTACAGGTTTCAAGGGGTCATGGAGCCATGGAGGCTACCTTCAGGATAGTATATATAGGAGGCCAGTTTGGCCTCATTCCCCTTCTCCCTCTCATGTACTACTTTACTTTTATGCAAGCAACATTGATTCATCTTCACAACAAGACAAGATCAGCACTAGTAACACACCATTACTATTGCCTAGGTACATCAAATAACCAACCTTGGTGGATCTAGTTGTTACTTCACAACAGGTTATGAGCCCAGTAGTTGTGACCTAATCTACACTTAGACTTAGCTCACAAAGGAACAACCTCAACTATCAGGATCATCAAGAGGATATCACTGGACATAGTTGGACAGGTTTGTATTACTGGTCAGTAACAGTATAGTCTCACAGCATTGGAGACTAAGGACTATCAGATCAAGAGAGGATCACTAGTCAGCATCAGACTTGGACATTGTTGTGATATCAGCCTAAGCTGATGGTGTAGCTGTTCCTTTGATGGGGTTGACTGCTGCTATCTCTTGTGTGAATGACTATGTATCTGGTTGCTTGCATAAAGTAAAATAGTACATGAGAGGGGAAAGGGAAATCAGACCCAAATGGCCTGCTATATATACTTTTCTGGGAAGGGCCAAAAGGCTGCGGTTTGCGGTTTGCGGTCTTGCGGTCTTGCGGTTTGCGGTCTTGCGGTCTTGCGGTCTGGCGGTCTTGCGGTCTTGCGGTTTGCAGTTTGCGGTTTGCTGGTTGTCAATTGCAAATTGCCCTTTTTGCTTCCTGCTGTTTGTGGTTGAGATTGCTTCCACATGTTGATGACTAATCATCACATGCTGATTTGCAACAGACATCAGCATCCAAGCAGCAACAAAGACTTGAGGCAACACAGACACTCAAGCATCAGCATAGGACAAGTCTTGGATATCATTGTCAACAATGATTACTACCAACACAGGCTCTTCAGCAACCATGTTGTGAAGTAACAACTAGAGCCACCAAGGTTGGTTACTTGATGTACCTAGGCAGTAGTAATGGTGTGTTACTAGTGCTGATCTTGTCTTGTTGTGAAGATGAATCAATGTTGCTTGCATAAAAGTAAAGTAGTACATGAGAGGGGAAAGAGAAATCAGACCCAAATGGCCTGCTATATATACTTTTCTGGGAAGGGGCAAAAGGCTGCGGTTTGCGGTCTTGCGGTCTTGCGGCCTTGCGGTCTTGCGGTCTTGCGGTCTGGCGGTCTTGCGGTCTTGCGGTCTTGCGGTCTTGCGGTCTGGCGGTCTGGCGGTCTGGCGGTCTGGCGGTCTTGCGGTTTGCGGTTTGCGGTTGTCAATTGCAAATTGCCCTTTTTTTTGTTTTTTTTGCTTCCTGCTGTTTACTTTGTGGTTGAGATTGCTTCCATGTGCTGATGACTAATCATCACATGCCTATTTCCCAACACTCCCTCTCAAGCTCAAGCTCAAAGTCCTCCTAGAGTAAAGGCACTCTGACTTGGCTGTTTTTGTGTAACTTCATTTTTCTTTGTTGAAACCATGTCCAAGTCCTAGAGACCAAGTCCTCATCCTGGAGTGAGCCGCATCCTGAAAAGGATGGAGTAACTTTTCGACTTCCAAGATGGTTTGCACCAATCCTTGCTGAGGGTGATCCTTTACCTCCTAACATTGCGTGCTGATAGTGGATCTTCTCATTCCATCACTCTAGATGAATGAGTCGGCAATTGTGCTTGTGTTTGATGTCCTTGAGTGGTTTGGTAAGCATATCTGCTGCCTGATCCTGGGTTCCAACATGGTGGATGGTGATGTGTCCATTGTCCACCATCTCTCTGATGTAGTGATATCTGATGTCAATATGCTTTGACCTCTTGTGATGAGCTGGATTGCCTGCCAATGCCAGAGCTCCTTGATTGTCACAGTAGAGCTGAGTTGGCTTGTCCTTGGTGATGAAGCCTAACTCTTGTAGCATCCTGTTGAGCCACATGGCTTCCTTGGCAGCCTCTGCCAAAGCCATATACTCTGCTTCACAGGTAGATGTTGCCACTGTGCTTTGCCTGATAGAGGTCCATGAGACTGCTGATCCTAGTAGCTTGAAGCAGTATCCTGTAGTGCTTCTCCTTGTTTCCATGTCTCCTGCATAGTCTGCATCACAGTATCCAATGAGGCTGTGTTGACTGCCTCCTGTGTTGTTGTCCAGTTGACCAAGGGTGAGGACCTTGTCAATGGTGCCCTTCAAGTATGCCAATGTCCTCTTGGCTGCCTTGAGATGCTGTTCAGATGGGTTGCTGCTGAACCTGCTGAGGTAGCCAACAGCAAAGACAATGTCTGGTCTTGCTGACATGGCACTCCACATCAAGGATCCAACTATCTGTTGATAGAGTGTTTTCCTCTGCTTGTCCTCCTTGATGGTGTCTTCTTGCCTCTTCATCATGGCATCATAGAGTGGTGTGGTGACTGTCTTGGCATCCTGCATGCCAAACCTGTCCAGCACCCTCTGTATATAGCCATCCTGGCTGAGTGAGATGGTCCTGCTGGGTCTGTGTCTCTCCAGCTTGAATCCAAGGATATAGGTAGCTGTTCCTATATCTGACCATTTCCACTTGTTCTTCAATGCATCCCTGATGCCATTGATGGTGCTCATCTCTTGGGCAGCAATCAGGACATCATCCACATAGAGCAGTAGATATGCCTGTTTCTTCTTGTGATAGTAGAGTCCCCAGTCTGCTGATAGCCTGGTGAAACCCAACTCTTCCAGGTATGTGCTGATGAGTTGCCACCATACCCTGGGTGATTGCTTGAGACCATAGAGTGATCTAACAAGCTTGAGTCCTGTAGACTTCTTGTCCTGTCTCTGGTATCCATCTGGAAAGTCCATGTAGATGTCTTCCTCCAATGTACCATTGAGAAAGGCAGTGTCTGCATCCATCTGGTAGAGCTCCAAGTCTTGAGCTGCCACAATGGTGAGCAGTATCCTGAGTGAGGTGAGTCTGGCCACAGGACTGTATGTGTCAAAGTAGTTGACCCCATACTCCTGAGTGAAGCCTCTGGCCACTATCCTGGCCTTGTACTTGATGACTTCTCCTCTCTCATTGAGCTTTGTCTTGAAGACCCATTTGGAGTCTACCAAGCTAGCTCCCTCTGGAACCTTGACCTCTTGCCAGGTTCCAGTATCTTTGACTGACTTGAGTTCCTTGTTGATGGCTTCTTGCCATAAGTCAGACCTTGGATCTTGCATGGCTGCCCTGTATGACTGAGGGTCTTCCTGTGTCTCTGCAGAGTGGACACTAGCCAATGCCATCTCTTGCATGATGTTCAGCCTGGGTGACCTTCTCCTGATAGGTGCCCTTGGCTTGAGTAGCATGGGATCCTCATCATCAGAGTCTTCTTCTTCCTCTGATTCTTCTATCTGAGGTGAGGGATCCCTGTAGTCCAATGGCTGATTTTGTGGGCCATTGACTGCTGGTGGTGATGCTTCCTTCTGAGGTTTTTCTTCTTTATCTTCCTTGTCCTCAGAGGCATCCTCAGTATTAGGTGACGTTGTACCTCTATACTGTTGATCAGGAAGATGTCCTTGATGTTGTTGTGGTGTTCCCAGTGGAGTAGTGTTCCCTTCACTAGCTCCCTCTGGCCTTCTGAACACAACATCCCTGCTTGTAAGGGTGACATCTCTTCCTTCTTCTTGTATGAGAACAAGGTAACCTGCTCCAGTGATGTTTGGATGCAGCAGCTTCCCCTTGATTGCTTTCTTGGTGGTGAGATCATTCTTGAGTCTGCCCTCCTTGGGTACCCTGATCCAGCACTCTGTTCCAAAGGGATGAAGTTGACCATATCCTGGCTTGTGCTTTCACATGATCTCCTCCAGAGATCTCCCTTGATACTGCTTGCCCATGTTGATGAGAGTGCAAGCATATTGCATGGCATGGAACCACCACTTGTGATCCATCTTGGCAGCAATGAGCATGGAAGAGCACATCTCCTTGAGTGTCCTGTTTGCTCTTTCTGCTGTGCCATTCAGTTGAGGTGTGTATGGTGTGGTGACCTGGTGAACTATCCCATGTAGTTGCAAGTATGGCTTCATGCCTCCCAGATACTCTCCACCACCATCTGTCCTCAGACACTGCACTTTCCTGTTGAAAGCCAGTTCTGTGATCTTCTTGAAGTTCTTGAAGCATCCTAGGAC
The DNA here is from genome assembly GCF_021052385.1 of Filobasidium floriforme. Lineage (NCBI taxonomy): Eukaryota > Fungi > Basidiomycota > Tremellomycetes > Filobasidiales > Filobasidiaceae > Filobasidium > Filobasidium floriforme. The sequence continues at coordinate 700,846 of NW_025763639.1, forward strand.
ATCCATTGCTGTCTTGTTCCTCAGACCACCTATGCAGGTCAAGCCTGTCAAGTCATCAATAAAGGTAACATAGTAGATGTTCCCATTGATGTCTGGCTTGAGAGGTCCTGCTATGTCTGAGTGTACTATCTCCAGTGGTTCTTGGGCTGCCACTGAGATGTCACCAAAGGTGAGCCTGGTTGTCTTGGCTATGGCACAGACCTCACACTCTTCCATCTTGAAGGTAGAGGTGTCCTTGTCTGTGATGTGCAGTTGTCCTGATGCTGCAAGCTTCTTGATGGCACTGACACCCATGTGTCCTAGTCTGTTGTGCCATCCTTGTATGGTGTCCTTGTCCTGGACAGTAAGGTAGAGATCCTCTTGCTCTTCCCTTTTCTCCAATGAGCCAACATCTTCCTGTTGCTCAGATTGGATGTAGTAATCCTTCTTGAGTGGCAATCTGAATGCCCTCAAGGTTCCTCCTGGACCTGTCTTGTAGACTGGAATGTTGATCCCATGTTTGTTGATCATACCACCATGTTGAGTGATATCTACATCCCATCCCTTCGCCAGTAGGGTTCCTTGGCTAAGCAGGTTGGCTGGTGCATCCTCCATGAGGACTACATCATGAAGTGTCAGATGCCCTATGGCACTCTGACCTTGAGGTAACTTCATGGTGACCTTTCCACCATGCTCAGAGACAGTAGCACTTCCTGAGGCTGTCCTGAACCTCTTGGGGAAAGCTAACTTCTCTAGCTGGCTGAACACATCTTTGTTGTTGCAGATGTGGGAGCTGGCTCCAAGGTCCACAAGCCATTCTATGCTCTCTTCTTTGACTAGAGCAGCATATTCTTCTTCAGAGATCTCTTGAATAGCTGCACCTGCCATGTTCCTGTGCAGGGCTGCTAGATCATCTGTAGGCTTGTTGTGGTGATTGTTGAACCTGTTATGTGGCAGTCCTTTGGGTTTGTGGGTATATCCATCTCCTATCCTAGGAGCTCTGCAATCCTTGCTAGAGTGGCCTTGTTTCCCACAATTCCAACAAGATAAGGCTTTCTTGTTGTTTTGGTCCTTGTTGTTGTGGTTCCTTTGTTGACCTTGACCATAGTTCCTCCTTTGCTGCCCATGACTGGCTTTCCTAACCATCATGGCAGTCTGCAACCTGACCTCATCCTGACGCTTGAAGTCAGCAATGTAGGTGTTGAACATTCCCCTAAGATCCTCAAAGGCGGAAGTGGGTTGCTTGGTGATCTCCTTGATCCTTTGTAGTGACTTCCACTCTGACTTGAGGGATTCATATGTCACAGGTAAAGCCCTGAGGAAATAAGTAGCTTTATCCTCTTCAGACAGCTTGAAGTTGGCTGTCTGGGCTTTCAGCAATAAGGTGCTGAACAGCTCCAAGAACCTGGCTGGATCATCTCCTTCACTCATCCTGAGTGTGGTGATCCATTCTTCCATGTCTGCCTTGTAGTTCTTGTCATCCATCTGGTGAAGCTTGGCTAGCTTATCCCAGATCTCCTTGGAAGTGTTGCATCCTGCAAGTTCCATCCTGATGCCTGAGGAGACATTGAGTCTCATAAGACCCATGACCTTTTGATCCTTCTCCTTCCAGGTCTTCCATTCCCTATACTCCTCTAGGTATAGAGAGACAATAGATGAGGGAGGTGCTACCTTTGAGCCATCCATCTCCTCAATCTCCAGAGGCCTGAGAGGCCTTGTCCTGACTTCCTCTGTTAGCACATGCAGTGCTCCATAGACAAGTGCTCCATCCTCAACTGCATTCCTCCATTGGAAGTAGTTGTCCAACCCAGTCAGGATGGGTATCCTACTGGTTGCTGAAGAGCCTGTGTTGGTAGTATCCATTGTTGATAATGATATCCAAGACTTGTCCTATGCTGATGCTTGAGTGTCTGTGTTGCCTCAAGTCTTTGTTGCTGCTTGAATACTGATGTCCAAGTCTGATGCTGACTAGTGATCCTCTCTTGATCTAATAGTCCTTAGTCTCCTATGCTGTGAGACTATCCTTGTTACTGACCAGTAATATAAACCTGTCCAACTATGTCCAGTGATATCCTCTTGATGATCCTGATAGTTGAGGTTGTTCCTTTGCGAGCTAAGTCTAAGTGTAGATTAGGCCACCACTACTGGGCTCATAACCTGTTGTGAAGTAACAACTAGAGCCACCAAGGTTGGTTACTTGATGTACCTAGGCAGTAGTAATGGTGTGTTACTAGTGCTGATCTTGTCTTGTTGTGAAGATGAATCAATGTTGCTTGCATAAAAGTAAAGTAGTACATGAGAGGGGAAAGAGAAATCAGACCCAAATGGCCTGCTATATATACTTTTCTGGGAAGGGGCAAAAGGCTGCGGTTTGCGGTCTTGCGGTCTTGCGGCCTTGCGGTCTTGCGGTCTTGCGGTCTGGCGGTCTTGCGGTCTTGCGGTCTTGCGGTCTTGCGGTCTGGCGGTCTGGCGGTCTGGCGGTCTGGCGGTCTTGCGGTTTGCGGTTTGCGGTTGTCAATTGCAAATTGCCCTTTTTTTTTTTTTTTTTTGCTTCCTGCTGTTTACTTTGTGGTTGAGATTGCTTCCATGTGCTGATGACTAATCATCACATGCCTATTTCCCAACAAACCAGTGGGATACCCATCCTGACTGGGTTGGGCAACTACTTCCAATGGAGGAATGCAGTTTGTGAAGTAAGCCGACTCTTATGTGGGAGAGGAGCAAATCTCACAACTGAATTTATAACCGGATACGTCGCAGTTGTCTCAACACTGTCCTATTTGGTGGTTCTTGATATCCTTTGCTTGTTATGCAACAAGGGTAGCTAGTCCTTGTTGATGTTGAAGAGGTGAAGGTGGAAAGGGAAAGGGTGAAAGGGGTGAAGTGAAAGGTAAAGGTAATGGGAATGAATCTAGTGATAAGAGGTCTGAGTCCTCATGAAAGAGAAAGGGGATGACCCATTCCTCCCTCTGGGGACTCCTATATATATGTACAATCTGAGGAAATAGCATGTACCAGAACATGTGACTGTAGCCGCAAATGTGTGACTGTAGTTGCAATGATGCGTCTCTGGTCGCAAACTTGTGTTTCTGGTCACAAGTCGTGATTGCAGTCGCACCTTTACATCACCCCCGTCCTATTTCGAGCTCTGTCCCAGAGGTCAAGCAGAAATTGAATGGGAATAACATATTACAACTCAAGCCAAAGATAAGCAGGAGTAGAGTGACGCATTTTAACTGGCTGTTGCGCGCAAACCGCTTGTGGTGCCATGTTATCAAAGGTGTTGTTCGGAGTTTCTTTTGTTGCCCGTCCTTCTCCATGTTGAATTTCCGAGTTATCATCATTGATGAAGGAGTACCAGCCGGAATGAGAGATGTTGAATTGCTTGGGACTGGCAGGTGCTAGCGAGATAATTTTTTCGCGAGGTGATAGGGGCAGTTGAATTAGGCTGTCCGACACCGGTTTCGTACGGCTCGGACCAGCGGTTGCGTTGTGGTGGCTGTTTTGAAAGGATCCTGGGGGTCGAATTTGCAGTTGACCAAATTCGAATAGCCGGTGTGAAAATGGCGATAGAGCCGTGATTCTTTCTTGAGTCAGAGTTTCTCTCAAAAAAACTGGTGTAGAGTCTTGTTTCGCGATAATAGCTCCAGCGGTGGTTGAGTTACGCCTGTTCCGAAGTGGCATATAGATCCTGCTGTATTCCTGACTGTAGGGAGATAAAGGGGGAGTTGGTGAATGGGAAGGAAGATTCGTTGATATCTGGTGAACCAGAGGTGCTAGCGGGTCGATTCTTGCGTCGTTCGGAGTTTCTTCAGCAGATCAACCTGTCTGCGAAAGAGATTCCCAGTTGCCGTTGTCCTGAGCCGTAGTAATCACCGCTTCCAGTCCCTGCATCCCAGGAACCCATTTATCCAACATCTGCTTCGATTCCAGCAGCTTCAAAACAGCTCCCTGATCCCCTGGCAACTGATTCCACACCCCCTTGTTCGATTCTGGACCCCTGGCAGCCAGGAGAGACAGCAGAAAGTGTCGGAAATAGGCATGTGATGATTAGTCATCAGCACATGGAAGCAATCTCAACCACAAAGTAAACAACAGGAAGCAGGAAGCAAACAGGAAGCAAACAGGAAGCAAAAAGCATGGAACATGCTAGAAGGATTGGATTTGAAATAAATCACCGATATTGTTTGCCGATATTGTTCGCCGACATTGTTCGCCAAACAACCGATATTGTTCGCCAAACAACCGATATTGTTCGACAAACAACCGATATTGTTCGACGTTTGCCCCTTCCCAGAAAAGTATATATAGCAGGCCATTTGGGTCTGATTTCTCCTTTCCCTCTCATGTACTACTTTACTTTTATGCAAGCAACATTGATTCATCTTCACAACAAGACAAGATCAGCACTAGTAACACACCATTACTATTGCCTAGGTACATCAAGTAACCAACCTTGGTGGATCTAGTTGTTACTTCACAACAGGTTATGAGCCCAGTAGTTGTGACCTAATCTACACTTAGACTTAGCTCGCAAAGGAACAACCTCAACTATCAGGATCATCAAGAGGATATCACTGGACATAGTTGGACAGGTTTATATTACTGGTCAGTAACAGGATAGTCTCACAGCATTGGAGACTCAGGACTAGTAGATCAAGAGGATCACCAGTCAGCATCAGACTTGGACATCAGTATCCAAGCAGCAACAAGACTTGAGGCAACACAGACACTCAAGCATCAACATTAGACAAGTCTTGGATATCATTGTCAACAATGGATACTACCAACACAGGCTCTTCAGCAACCAGTAGGATACCCATCCTGACTGGATTGGACAACTACTTCCAATGGAGGAATGCAGTTGAGGATGGAGCACTTGTCTATGGAGCACTGCATGTGCTAACAGAGGAAGTCAGGACAAGACCTCTCAGGCCTCTGGAGATTGAGGAGAAAGATGGCTCAAAGGTAGCACCTCCCTCATCTATTGTCTCTCTATACCTAGAGGAGTATAGGGAATGGAAGACCTGGAAGGAGAAGGATCAAAAGGTCATGGGTCTTATGAGACTCAATGTCTCCTCAGGCATCAGGATGGAACTTGCAGGATGCAACACTTCCAAGGAGATCTGGGATAAGCTAGCTAAGCTTCACCAGATGGATGACAAGAACTACAAGGCAGACATAGAAGAAAGGATCACCACACTTAGGATGAGTGAAGGAGATGATCCAGCCAAGTTCTTGGAGCTGTTCAGCACCTTACTACTGAAAGCCCAGACAGCCAACTTCAAGCTGTCTGAAGAGGATAAAGCCACCTACTTCCTCAGGGCTTTACCTGTGACATATGAATCCCTCAAGTCAGAGTGGAAGTCACTACAAAGGATCAAGGAGATCACCAAGCAACCTACTTCCACCTTTGAGGATCTCAGGGGAATGTTCAACACCTATATTGCTGACTTCAAGCGTCAGGATGAGGTCAGGTTGCAGACTGCCATGATGGTCAGGAAAGCCAGTCATGGGCAGCAAAGGAGGAACTTTGGTCAAGGTCAACAAAGGAACCACAACAAGGACCAGAACAACAAGAAAGCCTTATCTTGTTGGAACTGTGGAAACAAGGCCACTCTAGCAAAGAATGCAGAGCTCCTAGGATAGGAGATGGCTATACCCATAAACCCAAAGGACTGTCACACAACAGGTTCAACAATCACCACAACAAGCCTACAGATGATCTGGCAGCTCTGCACAGGAATATAGCAGGTGCAGCTATTCAAGAGATCTCTGAAGAAGAAGACTATGCTGCTCTAGTCAAGGAAGAGAGCATAGAATAGCTTGTGGACTTAGGAGCTACTTCCCATATCTGCAACAACAGAGATATGTTCAGTCAACTGGAACCACTGGCCTTTCCAAAGAGGTTCAACACTGCCTCTGGAAATGCAGCTGTCTCCACCATGGAAGGGAAGGTCACCATGAAGCTACCACAATGTCAAGACTTCATGACATTGCATAATGTGGTCTTCTTGGAGGATGCTCCAGCAAACCTGCTTAGCCAAGGAACCTTGCTGGCTAAAGGATGGGATGTTCAGATCACTAAAGATGGTGGCATGATGTGTCATGGCGATGTCAACATCCCAGTCTACAAGACAGGTCCAGGAGGAACATTGAGGGCATTCAGGTTGCCACTCAAGAAGGATTACTACATCCAATCTGAGCAACAGGAGGATGTTGCCTCATTGGATAAAAGGGAAGAGCAAGAGGACCTCTACCTTACTGTCCAGGACAAGGACACCATACAAGGATGGCACAACAGACTGGGACACATGGGTGTCAGTACCATCAAGAAGCTTGCAGCATCAGGACAACTGCACATCACAGACAAGGACACCTCTACCTTCAAGATGGAAGAGTGTGAGGTCTGTGCTATAGCCAAGACAACCAGGCTCACCTTTGGTGACATCTCAGTGGCAGCCCAAGAACCACTGGAGATAGTACACTCAGACATAGCAGGACCTCTCAAGCCAGACATCAATGGGAACATCTACTATGTTACCTTTATTGATGACTTGACAGGCTTGACCTGCATAGGTGGTCTAAGGAACAAGACAGCAATGGATGTCCTTGGATGCTTCAAGAATTTCAAGAAGATCACAGAACTGGCTTTCAACAGGAAAGTGCAGTGTCTGAGGACAGATGGTGGTGGAGAGTATCTGGGAGGCATGAAGCCATACTTGCAACTACATGGGATAGTTCACCAGGTCACCACACCATACACACCTCAACTGAATGGCACAGCAGAAAGAGCAAACAGGACACTCAAGGAGATGTGCTCTTCCATGCTCATTGCTGCCAAGATGGATCACAAGTGGTGGTTCCATGCCATGCAATATGCTTGCACTCTCATCAACATGGGCAAGCAGTATCAAGGGAGATCTCTGGAGGAGATCATGTGAAAGCACAAGCCAGGATATGGTCAACTTCATCCCTTTGGAACAGAGTGCTGGATCAGGGTACCCAAGGAGGGCAGACTCAAGAATGATCTCACCACCAAGAAAGCAATCAAGGGCAAGCTGCTGCATCCAAACATCACTGGAGCAGGCTACCTTGTTGTCATACAAGAAGAAGGAAGAGATGTCACCCTTACCAGCAGGGATGTTGTGTTCAGGAGGCCAGAGGGAGCTAGTGAAGGGAACACTACTCCACTGGGAACACCACAACAACAAGGACATCTTCCTGATCAACAGTATAGAGGTACCAAGTCACCTAATACTGAGGATGCCTCTGAGGACCAGGAAGAACCTCAGAAGGAAGCATCACCACCAGTAGCCAATGGCCCACAAGATCAGCCATTGGACTATAGGGATCCTTCACCTCAAATAGAAGAATCAGAGGAAGAAGAAGACTCTGATGATGAGGATCCCATGCTACTCAAGCCCAGGGCACCTATCAGGAGAAGGTCACCCAGGCTGAACATCATGCAAGAGATGGCATTGGCTAGTGTCCACTCTGCAGAAACACAAGAAGACCCTCACTCATACAGGGCAGCCATGCAAGATCCAAGGTCTGACTTGTGGCAAGAGGCCATCAACAAGGAACTCAAGTCAGTCAAGGATACTGGAACTTGGCAAGAGGTCAAGGTTCCAGAGGGAGCTAGTTTGGTAGACTCCAAATGGGTCTTCAAGACAAAGCTCAATGAAAGAGGAGAAGTCATCAAGTACAAGGCCAGGATAGTGGCCAGAGGCTTCACTCAGGAGTATGGGGTCAACTACTTTGACACATACAGCCCTGTGGCCAGACTCACCTCACTCAGGATACTGCTCACCATTGTGGCAGCTCAAGACTTGGAGCTCTACCAGATGGACGCAGACACTGCCTTTCTCAATGGTACATTGGAGGAAGACATCTACATGGACTTTCCAGATGGATACCAGAGACAGGACAAGAAGTCTACAGGACTCAAGCTTGTTAGATCACTCTATGGTCTCAAGCAATCACCCAGGGTATGGTGGCAACTCATCAGCACATACCTGGAAGAGTTGGGTTTCACCAGGCTATCAGCAGACTGGGGACTCTACTATCACAAGAAGAAACAGGCATATCTACTACTTGGGGACTCTACTATCACAAGAAGAAACAGGCATATCTACTACTCTATGTGGATGATGTTCTGATTGCTGCTCAGGAGATGAGCACCATCAATGGCATCAGGGATGCATTGAAGGACAAGTGGAAATGGTCAGATATAGGAACAGCTACCTATATCCTTGGACTCAAGCTGGAGAGACACAGACCCAGCAGGACCATCTCACTCAGCCAGGAAGGCTATATACAGAGGGTGCTGAACAGGTTTGGCATGCAGGATGCCAAGACAGTCATCACACCACTCTATGATGCCATGATGAAGAGGCAAGAAGATACCATCAAGGAAGACAAGCAGAGGAAGACACTCTACCAACAGATAGTTGGATCCTTGATGTGGAGTGCCATGTCAGCAAGACCAGACCTAGTCTTTGCTGTTGGCTACCTCAGCAGGTTCAGCAGCAACCCATCTGAACAGCACCTCAAGGCAACCAAGAGAACTTTGGCATACTTGAAGGGCACCATTGACAAGGTCCTCACCCTTGGTCAACTGGACAACAACACAGGAGGCAATCAACACAGCCTCATTGGATACTGTGATGCAGACTATGCAGGAGACATGGAGACAAGGAGAAGCACTACAGGATACTGCTTCAAGCTACTAGGATCAGCAGTCTCATGGACCTCTATCAGGCAAAGCACAGTAGCAACATCTACCTGTGAAGCAGAGTATATGGCTTTGGCAGAGGCTGCCAAGGAAGCCATCTGGCTCAACAGGATGCTACAAGAGTTGGGCTTCATCAACAAGGACAAACCAACTCAGCTCTACTGTGACAATCAAGGAGCTCTAGCATTGGCAGGCAATCCAGCTCATCACAAATCACAAGAGGTCAAAGCATATTGACATCAGGTATCATTACATCAGGGAGATGGTGGACAATGGGCACACCACCATTCACCATGTTGGAACCCAGGATCAGGCAGCAGACATGCTTACCAAACCACTGAAGGATATCAAACACAAGCACAACTGCCAGCTCATTCATCTAGAGTGATGGAATGAGAGGATCCATGATCAGCATGCGATCTTAGGAGGCAAAGGATCACCCTCAGCAAGGATTGGTGCATACCATCTTGGAAGTCAAAAAGTTACTCCATCCTTTTCAGGATGCGGCTCACTCCAAGATGTGGACTTGGTTTCAGGACTTGGATACAATACGATCTATCAAGAAAAGACAAAACACCAAAACAGTCTCAGGTCAAAGGTACAGGCTTTGAGCTTGAGCTTGAGAGGGAGTGTTGGAAATAGGCATGTGATGATTAGTCATCAGCACATGGAAGCAATCTCAACCACAAAGTAAACAACAGAGCAAAAAAAACAAAAAAAAGGGCAATTTGCAATTGCAACCGCAAACCGCAAACCGCAAGACGCCAGACCGCCAGACCGCCAGACCGCCAGACCGCAAGACCGCAAGACCGCAAGACCGCAAGACCGCCAGACCGCAAGACCGCAAGACCGCAAGGCCGCAAAACCGCAAGACCGCAAACCGCAGCCTTTTGCCCCTTCCCAGAAAAGTATATATAGCAGGCCATTTGGGTCTGATTTCTCTTTCCCCTCTCATGTACTACTTTACTTTTATGCAAGCAACATTGATTCATCTTCACAACAAGACAAGATCAGCACTAGTAACACACCATTACTACTGCCTAGGTACATCAAGTAACCAACCTTGGTGGCTCTAGGTTGTTACTTCACAACATGGTTGCTGAAGAGCCTTGTGTGGTAGTAATCATTGTTGACAATGATATCCAAGACTTGTCCTATGCTGATGCTTGAGTGTCTGTGTGTGCCTCAAGTCTTTGTTGCTGCTTGGATGCTGATGTCTGTTGCAATCAGCATGTGATGATAGTCATCAACATGTGGAAGCAATCTCAACCACAAACAGCAGGAAGCAAAAAGGGCAATTTGCAATTGACAACCAGCAAACCGCAAACTGCAAACCGCAAGACCGCAAGACCGCCAGACCGCAAGACCGCAAGACCGCAAACCGCAAGACCGGCAAGACCGCAACCGCAAACCGCAGCCTTTTGGCCCTTCCCAGAAAAGTATATATAGCAGGCCATTTGGGTCTGATTTCCCTTTCCCCTCTCATGTACTATTTTACTTTATGCAAGCAACCAGATACATAGTCATTCACACAAGAGATAGCAGCAGTCAACCCCATCAAAGGAACAGCTACACCATCAGCTTAGGCTGATATCACAACAATGTCCAAGTCTGATGCTGACTAGTGATCCTCTCTTGATCTGATAGTCCTTAGTCTCCAATGCTGTGAGACTATACTGTTACTGACCAGTAATACAAACCTGTCCAACTATGTCCAGTGATATCCTCTTGATGATCCTGATAGTTGAGGTTGTTCCTTTGTGAGCTAAGTTCTAAGTGTAGATTAGGTCACAACTACTGGGCTCATAACCTGTTGTGAAGTAACAACTAGATCCACCAAGGTTGGTTATTTGATGTACCTAGGCAATAGTAATGGTGTGTTACTAGTGCTGATCTTGTCTTGTTGTGAAGATGAATCAATGTTGCTTGCATAAAGTAAAGTAGTACATGAGAGGGAGAAGGGGAATGAGGCCAAACTGGCCTCCTATATATACTATCCTGAAGGTAGCCTCCATGGCTCCATGACCCTTGAAACCTGTACATTCTACAGGATTCCCTGTGAAACGTACAAAGTACAATGTACAATGTACATTCTACGAAATGAGGCTTTGTGATTGAGATTGCACTTTTGATGATGTCATCACCTGTGATGTCATACCCTGCCAATCTTCAACATGTACTATTTCATGCATTCAACGTGCACAAGCGCTGGAGAGATACTCTGACATTGGTTACTGGTACCTATGATTTACTGTTAATTGCAGTTGATACCAAACATGCAGAAACGCTGCATTGACTTTGACTGATCGATCGAACCCAATTGTGAAGTATGCCAACTCTTATATAGGAGAGGAGCAGTCTCACAACTGAATTTATATCCAGATACGTTGCAGTTGTCTCAATCGTCCTATTGGTGTTTCTTGATGCTCTTTGCTTGTTAGGTAACAAGGGTAGCTAGTCCTTATTGGTGCTCAAGAGGCAAATGTGGAAAGGGAAAGGATGAAAGGGAAGAAGTGAAAGGTAAGGTAGTGGGAATGAATCTAATGATAAGAGGTCTGAGTCCTCATGAAAGAGAAAAGGGATGACCCATTCCTCCTTCTGGCAACTCCTATATATATGTAGAATCTGGGTCCAATCTACCAGAACATGTGCCTGTAGACGTAATAATACGTCTGAGATTGCACAAATGTGTCTGCAGACGCAGATACGTGATTGTGGTTGCAACCTTGTGTTTCTGGTCACAAGTTGTGATCGCAGTTGCACCTATGTACCAATGCTTTGCGCTTCTTATTATGCAAGTGCCAGGTGCTATACGTGCCATCCACCATCTTAGACACTCTGGAAGTCAAAAATCCATAAATCTGCCATCTACTGTAGTACTTCACCGCGCGAATCACTCTGGGGACATAGTAATATCCTGACAATATACTCACTGTATATCCTTAGTATACTCAGTCCCAAGTGATATAGTGAGTATGTACCACGTTGAATTACGAAGTCCCCGGTATATCACCTAGGTCATATAGCCTGGGTTTACGCAGTGAGTACTGTAGCACGTAGTAGTTCCACCGGATACCACCAACGCTTCCTCCCGGGAATAATTAGATGACGCGTCTGGCCGCTGTGAAAGTGGAGGTACGATGTGCCGGGAATCGTCAGTCGCTCAGTTGTCGCTCGTGCCCGCTCTAATCTAATCTATCTACTCCATCGTCTTTCAGGTAGGTAACTACTATGGTGACACAGGCCACATCTCAACGCCCAAATCGGTTCTATACTTCTTTGTTTATATCGCCAATACTTTCGGAAGGTTACTATCCTGAACGTCGACAGCGGCGGTAATGGTCGCGACATCGTCTGTAAGCGAGCGATGAGCTGGTATCTCTCAACTTTGCTGGTCGAACGCTCATGTTGGATTAACAGCAATGGCGGCAATTCAATTTCTTCGACTCTGATGTAGTAGGTCACAATGCACAGAGAAGCGATGAGATTCCGCTGTTGGAGTCGGTAAGCGATAAACACACGCGCCATTGCCGGCTTTAAAGGTTGACTTGGCTTGCAACGACCAGCTACAAACCAGCCCTCCCATATCATCATCAGCCCCGACACCGCGTCTCCCTAGCGTACGAGGTCGCCTGCATCGTCTGCGATGCTCGTGGTACGATTTGCGTCCTTGGACAAGAGCTTCAACGAGACCAAAAGATGGCAAGGATGGGACGTGGACGGTACCTCGGTCTCAGTGGAAGACAACAGCGGATACAACCTCGGGTTGGGCCTCACTAGCAAGACAAAGAGGAAGCACAAGGAGAAGGGTTTGATGATGTTGGAGTGTGGAGGTCTTCTCATTGCTATAGGGGTGAGCGCGCTTTGGATTACGAGCAGGATCTCGGACTAAACGGAACGGTCATCGCCGCTCAGGAGGACGATTCGCCCACTCAGTCACAGTTCCCTCTGCTGCGGATTTGGGATCTCACCAAAGACGATTCCCGGGATAGACAGCCGCTCCTACTGAGAAGCGTGCGAATTGGTACGGGAGGAAGGGGATATCCTGTGCGTCGATCGGCTCGTTCACTGCAGATAATATGAAGCTAATCCCCGACCTTGCCAAGCAGATATCATCGATCGCCCTCACTCCGGCCATGTCGTATCTGGCAATTGGGCTGGTGTCCGGTCAAGTGCTACTGTATCGCCACCTACTACAATCACTGCAGACTTCTCCTACCGCTCAGTCGAGCTTCCCCAAGGCGAGGGTCGTATGGGAGGGCACGGCCGCAGAGCCTATAACAGGTCTAGGATTCAAGCTATCTGGGCAAATGGAATCGTATGACGCACCTATGAGAAACATGGTCGGAGACTTGCGTCAAGACAAGACTCCTGGATCCGATTCGGTCGGGTTATTCATCGTAACGACGAACAAGACGTTGGCCATTGCCGGTCATCTCTGGGAAAGGTTCAGAACCGAGATTACTAGAGGAGTCTGGTGCACCGTTGAGTTTGCTCCGTCATGGACCATACGCATCGTTGTCTTGTTGTGGCCCGGGAAGACGGCATATACATTACGATACCGAAGCGCGGGGAGCATGCTATGCTTACGAGGGTGAGTTATCGATTGCGAGAGAGCTTCGAGACAGTACGAACCGGATGCTGATACACTGTATCAAAGGGGCCAAGGCGAGTGTCAGGATACACGGACAATCTCTCGTCATGGTATCACCACCTTTCACACCAGCGGCATCTTCTCACTCTGCCACTGTTCGAAGATCGGCCGCGGCCGGACCAGCGTTGCTCAGATCGCATGCGGCGAAAGTGACGGTATTTGATTCTCGAGAACAAGTTCATCTCGCATAGCTCTGTCATTGCTTCAGGCGTAAGAGAACTGTTCGGGAACGATGGGCAGGTCTTCTATATCTTGGAAGGTGACGGCAAGGTGAGTCAGTTCGAACGGCACTATATGGCTCTGAGCTCAAACGTCTATCATGATAGGTGCAAAAATTAACCGAGGCATCTGTGGAGGAGAAACTAGAAGCTCTTCTGCGGAAATCCCTGTTTCAGATGGCGGTCTCCATGGCAAAATCGGCTCGCCAAGGAGACTCCGTGATTTCCGATATTCATCTACGTTATGGCGATCATCTCTACGAGAAAGGCGACTACGACGGTGCTGTAGCGCAGTATCAAAAGACGCTTGGATGGGTACAGCAAGTCACGTCATTCGGAAGGTGAGTTCATTGACCAATACTACCGAGCCATGTACCGCGAGCCCTGACTTCCTCTTGAAACAACCCATCGACTAGTTCCTCGAGGCTCACCGAATACATCAGCTCACCTCATACCTTCAGGAAATGCACGTACGGAACCTCGCCACTCCAGATCACACTACACTCCTTCTCAATTGCTATGCTAAAACGGCAGACAAGGAGCGATTGGACGCCTTCATCCGGACAGAAACCACCAGGAAAGGTAGCGACGATCTGCCATTCGACTTGACCACTGCCATCCGAGTGTGCCGTCAGGCCGGTTTTCACGAGCATGCGTTATATCTCGCGAAACGATACAACCGATATCAAGATTACCTCAGGATCCAACTGGACGACTTGGATGACTTTGCGGCGGTGGCGGCATTTCTGCATACACTGCCATTGGAACTTGTGAGTTGTATCGACTGGTTCATGCTCGTTGTGCCGACAAGACAGCTCAGCTTCGACATACAGGTGGCAGAGATCATCGTACCTTATGTCAAAGACATGTTGAGACGCCATCCTCAAGCGACCACAGATCTCTTGATTGAGATTTGTACATCGTGGAAGATGGAGGGGAGCGGCTCGGAAGCCACACCAAAGCGTCAAGTTCCGGCTTCGAGAGATTTGCAACCGCATCAGTTTTCCCACGATCAATCTGCTTCATCTCCAGAAGATCTTGGCGCCTCGCAGGATCTTGTTCACCAACCGGTTCGCCCGAGCCCTGAACTTTTCTTCCCTGATTTCGTGAACGAACCCGAGCAGTTCCGGCGATTCCTGGAGACTGTGGCACTTAGAAATTGGAGGCCAGCGAGTTGAAGACGAAGAGGTGCCCCGTCGCCATTCTCGCCTGCACAAGCCACCCATAACGTTGGACGCAGCAACGGCAACAGAGGGCGAGGAAAGTTCCCAAAGAGCGGTCTGGAACACTTTGTTGGAACTTTACCTTGGTAAAAGCCGCCCCGACCGTCAACAGGAGGGGGATCGTAATGATCACGATCGAGCTCTCGCCTTGCTCGAGCAAATCGATCGGCTACCCCTTGATCCAGTTCACGCATTGATGCTTTGCTCCGCTTTCGACTTTGAAGCCGGCCTTATGTGTCTTTGGGAGCGTTTAGGAATGTACGAAGAGATTATGCGCTTCTGGAGGCAACGTATGGACGTCGAAACAGAGGGAACGGCTTCCGCCAGTGTCGAACACCGCCGCTCGTATGCTATACTACCTGCGTATTTACGGACCGACTCAGCCTCACTTGTACCCAATGGGTGCTGCGTTACATAACCACCTTCCCCTCCACATTGGCTCGACATACGGCAGACGTCCGCGATATCCTCGACACGATTCAGCAGGAACGTATCATGCCACCTCTTGCGGTCATACAATTGCTCAGTCGCAACGACGTCACGAATATCGGGGTAGTAAAAGATTGGCTCAAGAGTCAAGTAGCGGATACACGCCTCGATATCGACTCTGTGAGTTAGCGATGCTCGCGATACGGGAAGCCAATGAGGAGTACTGAGCGCTACGTCTTTCTTCAATCGCGCCTTCCAGGACAAACAACTGGTACATTCGTATCGAAGCGAGACCGAAGAGAAATTAAGGGAGATTGCCAGCCTCACAGACGTCACGCGTCCACAGGTCTTTCAAGTCACCCGTTGTGCTTCTTGCAACGGTCAACTGGATCTGCCAAGCGTGCATTTCATGTGTAAACATAGTTATCATCAAAGGTGCGCGCGCGGCTTGACAAGGTCTGAGAACGTTCTTCAACTGATCTACTCTTCTTCTCTAGATGTCTACCCGATGCGGATCCCGAGTGCCCTGCTTGCGCCAGACACCATGCCCTCATCCGTGAAATCCGTAGAAACCAGGAAGCCTCTATCGACCGGCACGATCTGTTCCTGGTAGAAGTTTCGGAATCGCTTGATCCTTTTAGTGTTGTTGCGGGCGCCTTTGGACGAGGGGGCATGTTGAATAGAAAGAGTGAAGGGATTTTGTAGACGATATACCCCAGCGAAATTGTCAATTTGCCGACGAGAGCTGGACAACTATTCATTACAGCATCAGCGAGCCGTCAAAGAAGATGCTGCATGTTCATCGCGACTTACGAAGCTCGGCATATCTTCGGCGACGAAATGGGTCGACCTGTTGGAGCCGAGAGAGCCACCGCTCAATGTCCAATTTGACCATAGAGGCGTCTGAAACTCATGCCGACCAAGCTGCAGCATAGAGTAATGTACGAGGCTGTCCAAAGGCCCTGTGTAGAGATCCTGATGTTCTTCAACACATTGGGTATTCATCAGGTTCGTGACGACCCACATTTAGCATCTGGTTTCAACATCCAGCAATTCCGGATATTATCGATCTCTCTGCCTAAGATGAGCTCATCTTCTCCTGTTTCTTCTATCACGTCAGACAGAAACTTGCGACCGTGAAACCAGAGGACTTGCCATTTCCAACGAGCCATCTGTGGTATAGCCAGCCGGATTGATCGCCTGGATCGGTCCAGAGTGCCTGCAGTACGAGCTCAAACTCTGCGTATACAGGTTTAGACTCCCATGCTTTCGGAATCCATAGTGATATGACCTCAACATACCTGCCTGTTTCATTCGTTCGATTTCATCCAGATTTTCCCGGATCCCTTCTCTCTGCATGTCCTCCCAGAGCGAACCCAAAACCTTGGTGCGCTGATGCCAAGCGGAGAAGTTCGAAAAGTTGCCCTCGATTTTCTTTGTCGTATACTTGAGCTCAGCATCTGGTCCCGATCGGGAATCCTGAAGCAAGAACATGGCGCCTGTAATCCCACGCGTGAACTGCAATCTAGACCTCAACTGGGGAACAGCGCTCGGACTCCAAAGTTTTAGGCTTACAATTCCGGGCGTCGCGCTCGAGCATTTTTTCGACCAGGCCAAGCTCTGCCTTCCAAGTCTGCTGCTTCCAATTGACATGGTCCTCGATATCATCGGGCATCCTTTCGAGACACCATTTCCGATGAGTCCAGATCCAGTAGACCTTGGGATGGATTTGCAAGTAGGATACCGTCAACTTCAAGTCCTGCTGCAGTAAAGTTACCGCTGCAGGACTGCATGACAGGGCAACAGGCCATCAGTCCATGTCAAGACCGCTGTCGAACATTGTCCGGACTTGCCCATCCAAGAGTCCTCCCAGCAAGATCTCCCTACGAAAGTTCCAGATTGTATAGAACTCGGGATTTATATCTAACACCTTGGTGTTTGCGCGAGACTCGCAAGCGAGTACTCTTTGCCGATCTCTGAGATAGCGAACGGAATCGATCAGATATCAGCTCGGTACAGAGACTAACATGACTAGCTGCTGTCACGTACCTTCATCCAGCACTGTTCCACAAGCTCGGCGTAAGTGTCTCTTATATGAGCATCTTCTTTCTGCTTGGCTGCTGTGCTTGAGCATCGATGCGTGATCTCTTGACCCCATGCTAGCCCATAGACCGTCGAGGACGATCAGCCGATGCGTAAAAGGTGAACACGTCGTGGTGTGCTCACCATTTCTTCAGAATTCTGGTCCGCGATAGCTATCAAGGTTCGGTCGCAAGAAGAATCAGAGGCCAATAGCCAATAGTTGTACAGATTATTATTGTGAATAGCGATATGATTGTGCACCGGCGATGGCCTGGATGTTCGGTGCTGTGAGAGCGGAAGCAAAATGAACGGTAGAATTGATGACTAATCACAGAAATGGGTATCAAAGAAACGGCGAGGTTGCGATCCTAATATGACTTGATCATCAAGCGTTCACAAGGCGTCTCATCCATTACTGCCGTGGCAGTTGGACTCTTGCGACTGGATTGCTGCTTGTCGCCGCACTTTTGTCTACATGGAAGCCAACGGCGCCCAGGGAAATGCGGCCCTTTTGTCACATCGCCTGACCTTGCAGGTAGGTGAAATTATCACAGTTGCATCGGCATGTCGAGTCATGGCTGATCGTCTCGACGTTTACCCTCCGGTTTCTGGCAGGTCTTGTGCCGGTCCGTAGCTGCTTTTCATAGCGAGAGCAAAAGGGATGCATATCTTCCCCCTATACTGGACCGCAATGCCGACTATTCCGAGCCGGAAGTATCGGGGCTCGTCAAATTTGAGGAGCTCTGTAAGAAAGAGCTCGCTCACCACGACTACGTGAGGCTTCCTCTTTCTTGTTTGCTTGTGAAGCTTACGTCTGAACATCGTTCATCCTCTCTCATCCTACACAGCTTTTCGAAGCTGATCGTCCGATCGACAACCTCTCGAGCAATACATCCTTCCTCCTGGCCGTCTGGAAGGAAGTTCTGTCTGCTCCCAAACCAGTCACCGCAATCAACTTGAACGTGAGGACCATAACGGATGTGGCCGCATTCAAGATCGACGTCGTTTCGGCCAACGGTAATTGTTGGCACAAAATCAATTCTATAAGAGCATCTCGCGTGCTAGCGGAGCTACAAGAGAGCGAGATCACATCGCAGGATCAACCGCGAGAACAATCAGAAAACAAGTATAGGCACATCAGTCTAGTGAAACAATGTCTCGATATGCGAGAGGCCGCAAGGAGCCACAGCGCGGCCATGGGAAACGACGTCTGCCTGACCTACAGGCTGTCCCGAATGGACGAACAAAACGAAGACCCTCGTATACAGGCGATGTATGAGTTCATCAAAGGGCTAGATATCGACTTGCGATTCGGTGACCCGGAGGACGCACCATCAGCCGCAGGGGAACCTAGCCGAGTACAGACGGTAGCATCGTTAGATTTGAACCTCGACCTCAGCCTTCTCATCGCTCTGCTCTCAGACATTACCCATGCGGATTTACCCGAGTCTGATGAAGAGGCAGAAGCTAGGTATCAGCCGGTACCCAGGATCTGGAAACGCGCAACATCTCGTACGGATGGCCATGTGACTGAGGACAGGCCGGCTACGGAGGGCGAGCTTGGTACCGAGGAGCATACTCGAGCCCTGACGGTCCAACTCAAGCAAGAGGTTCGATCGGGCTTGGTCGACGAGCTCAGCGCGGCCATCGATACGATGTGTGAGGTTCGCAGAGTGTCTCCCGAGGATGTGCGATTTTGGACAACACGGGAAGCCATGGAAAGGTGTCACGATATCGTCAGGAAGATTGCCGGTCCCCGCGAGGCCTATCGGGCGGGACACATGTTCAGCACACAAGACCTAAAAGGTGGACTTTCACCCTTCTGGGCAATGTCTCGCCACCAGCCTCTCTCTGGACCGCTGCGCACTTTTAGCGTGGGGGTGCTCGAATCCAGCGACATCGATTCTGTGTCGCCCCCGTCTCGGTCCTTTGCGAATCGGCTGATGGCCACTTGCGGCCGCATCTTGGATAGCGATGGCTCCCAGGGCATGATCGAAAGAAAAAAGACCACAAGGCGCACATCACCCCCACCAAAAGTACCCTCACCTCACACGACTAGGAGCATGCTCGCCGGAGCGTCCCGTGGCATGACGACGGTAACAGCAAATCGTATGAGCGTCAAGCAGATTGTACGAAACATGGGGGTTTACAAGGGTTGGAGCAAGGCAAAGACCTCGCTTTTCATGTTGTGAATCCAAAGACTTTGGCCGAAGCAAAACGGGCAGATAACGCCATGAAACCTAGTAAACAGGGTGGTGAGGAGGTTGAGAGCCTGCAAATCGCCGCTTTCATGATTACCGAGCCGCGAAGTCTCTCTGAAACCTTTGAAGATCAGGCTTGATGAGGTTGCAGCGGTATTGCATTGTCGTTGAAAGGGGAATGTTTATACGGCATGATCGCTATCTTATGACAGCATGACAGCGCGGTTGAACTAGATATGATGCTCACAAGAGACCAGCGCGAAGGGGGCGACGCACACGGTCGCGGCCAGAGTTTCGCGGAGTGTGCAACTGGCAACTTGATAGCTTGATAGTCCGATCCGGTTTTGTACGTTACCGCTACACCATTGTTTGGATACTACCACGTCCCGGATTCTAGCCATTGTCTGGTCTTTGCTGTGTCCTAGGGCCATCGCTGGATCGCTGCGCATATCTTCACGTCTTCTCGGTAGAAACGTCGTCGACATGGATCACTCGATCGATGCCGGTAGGTGACGCGTTTAGGTTGGACGATGCTATACTACCTGACATTGAACGGAGATTGCGTCG